>NC_090051.1:5795334-6492613 GCF_038355195.1 Osmerus mordax | reverse complement strand
TGTGTGCAGTATCAGACCAGAGCAGAGGCTGTCATCTCTCTCTCTATCTCTCTCTCTCTCCTCCTTCTGCCCCCCCCCCCCACCCCCCCCCCCCCCCCCCCCTTCCCTTTTTTCCTATGGCTGTCTAATAAGGGTGGCGTGTCTCAGTGTCTGGCAATTGTTAAGTGTTACCCTGGTATCACGAGGGCACGGTGTACCTGTCTGGAAGACACTGGCAACCAGAGAGAGAGAAAATGGAGAGGGGTTAAAAGGTAGAGACTGAGACGACAATGTAAAAGAGAGGGACATGTGGTAGCGGAGATTTAGACAAAGGAGAAAGAGAGCGATTGAGAAAAAAGGTTGGAGGAGAGGGGAGGAGAAGGAGAGGAGGGAGAGGAGGTCGAGGAGAGGAGGAGAGGAGAGGAGGAGAGGAGAGGAGGGAGAGGAGAGGAGAGGAGGAGAGGAGGTCGAGGAGAGGAGGGAGAGGAGGGAGAGGAAAACCGAGAGAGCCTCTAGAGTGTGGCCTCCCCAGAGCCACCAGATCCAGAGCCTCATGTCATGTCCAGGATGACAGCAATCTGGACACAGAGCAGCAGTGATGCAGCTACAGGCATTTGCACTGTAAGCGGCACCAGCCCAGGAATGTCCAGGGCCCTGAGGCTCACGTTCTAGGGTGTCAAGGGGACTTTGGGCTGGGGTGGCATAGGGAGGGGAGGTATAATGAAAAAGCAGGGTGGTGTAGGCAGGGTTAGGAAGAGTTGGGTGGGCTGTGGTAGGGTGGGGTAGGGTCAAGGTGGGCAAGGAGAGGTGGTGTGGAGAGGGATGGGAGGGGTGGAGTAGGGTAGGGTAAGGTGAGACTCAGGCAGGTGGGGGTATGGTGAGGTAGGGCGGAGAATTGGGTGAGGTCTGCTAGGGGTAGGGTAGGGCAGGGTAGAGGAGGGGAGGGTAGCGGTATGGTGGGCAAAGAAGCGTGAGCCTTTGTTCATTCTAAATCCAAAGACTTAGTTCAACCCAACACTAACAATATAGTGTTCGTATCCTCGATCAAATGATAATGAACCGAAGGACACGTCTTAGATTGTGGCTAAAGCCATATATATTCAGCAGTGTAAGCCCTGCATTTGTTTGTGACTGTGTACAGAGCTCATTCATAAACATTGTAATGCAGAGATGGACTCCCAATGGAGTTGATGGTGTTAGCTGAACATGGCTCGGTCCGAGGGAATTTATTAACAAAAAATATGTTAAAACAGTCATACAACACACACTCACTCACCAGAACCCCTAAAGCTGTGGTAAATGCATAATATTCAACCCTTCAGTCCAAGCCCAACCATAGTTTAGTTCTGTGTAATCAGATTCTAACCGAATGCTACCGCTAAGACACCGCCATGTTCAACATATCTCCTCCTTAGCCTCAAAAGTGCCTCCACATCAATGAGCTCTCCTTTATCTGTGTGCTAGCAGCCGGGGCTGCGAGTGTGCCTTGTGTGTGTGTGAGTGCGAGGTGCTGGGCGGTGGGAGGGTGTGTGGGCGAAGGTGTGTGGCACCGGGCCTAGTGCACAGCCTGGAGTGCATCGCTCGCTCGCCAGGCTAGCAGCAATCGTAAGGCTCTAGCTCTCCACGTTACATCACCATGGATGCTGCTGTTGCTGTTGTTGGGGCTCAGAGGCTTTCTCTCTTTTTCTCCATCTCTCTCTCTCTTTCTCTTTCTACCTCTCTCTTTCTCCATCTCTCTCTTTCTTTCTCTCTTTCTCCATCTCTATCTCTTTCTCTCTGTGTCTCCAACTCTCTGTCTTTCTCTCTCTTTCTCCATATCTCTCTCTGTCTGTCTGCTTCTCTCCTGCTGGATATGCCGACACCGGAGGGGTCGAATGTAGTTCTTTCCTTGGACTCGGTCACTGTTTTCAGGAGTGTTTTGTAGGAATTTGTGTTTCCAGTCTTTTTTCTTAGGGTTTTTTGTTACTTCTGTCCAACAAGGGTTAAAATAGTTTCCTTTTTTGTTGCTTCCATTCAGATGACTTGTAAGAGCAGAGATATTTTTCCTGTCAGAGATATTTATCATTGTGACCACCGAGTCCCTAATATTACATTACCTTCTCAAACAACCGGGGGGGCCAGGATTGGCCCTGTGTTTGATTCAGGACATTCCCTGCTGGAAAGAATTCCTGCGTTGTGGAGCCCCCCCCCCCCCCCCACACACACACACACACACACCCTCCGACTCTGGCCCTGGACCCCTGCCTCTTCATGCCAGAACGCTCCAACCGCCGCCCCCCACCACACCCCCACCCCCAACCCCCCCACCCCAACATACACACTCCACAGGCCAGGCTTTGCGGGGGGCATTCCAGTAATGTTCACTTTTCCGACCCGAAACCCTTCCTCCTTCTCTTTTCACACACATACAGATCCTGAAACACATATACATACAGATCCTGTACGCACATACATACAGATAGTGTAAAACACACACACATATACTCAAGTACACAGATATGTACACACATTATCAATAAGCAATGTGTTTGACAGACACTGGCAAAGACTCTTTCATACACTCATCAGTTCCCTCTAAAGGTTGGCTCTTCCCTTTGTACCTGACTAATTTTGAACTGCCAGTGTTTTGGGATAAGGACTTGTGGTAGACCAAACTATTTGTGTGTGTGTGAGTGTGTGTGTATAATGTGCAAAGAACATTTCAAGCCTCAGTTTTATAACCTGGTGTTGGGTGGCCATGTTCTAATCCAGGGGTCCCAAAACCTTTTTCTGCGAGGGCCAGATCATTTTTCCTTTCTTTAATGTGGGGCCGGGTGGGTCTGTAACAGATAATGACATGGGCCGGAGCCATGGAGTCAACATTGGGGGGGACGAAATCTGCTGGTCTGAGGGTCCTGCCCTGAGAACCAGTATTATTGTGGAAATGTTATTATGATTTTAAATGTTTTTATTATGCAAGATTAGTTTATTATTTTGTTATGCGCCGTACATATCAAGGGATATATAGCCTATCAAAAGAGCATTATTACTATCGTAATGACCTTTTTTCATATTCATTGCTATTGAAATCAAAACATTTACTTACTTATACATATTAATAAGTGTAAACTTTATTTTGTTTTTTGTTTTTTATTAAAAAGAAGAAAAAAAAGTAGCTGGCATTGTTCAGAGGGCCGGTCCAAATGTGTGCCGTAGTTTGGGGACCCCTGTTTTAATCTAACAGGACCAGCCATCACAGACTCGGCCATTGTAATGTTTCGGGTCACGCTTGGACCTAACCCTTCAGGGGGTTTACATCTTACTAGTCCTACTGACTTTCCACTGAACACATTATACACCTATAGTATAGTGATGCACCTTCACACCAATGGAGTGGGTCAAATCCAGGCCAGACATATTCATACAAATTAATACACAGGTAATTACTGCATTGTCGTAATTTACTGAAAATAGCAGTTTAGAACGAAAGAAGCGCTGGTACTGCAAGAATAGTGAATGATCAGTTGATTGTATTTTCTGTACTGAATTGGTGGTACTAGATTGGTGGAAAGCAGAGTTCTGACCAGTATTACTCAGCCTCACTTACAGTCTCTGAAACTTGCACACCCTGGCCTCGCCTCCTAACCAGACTGAGAGAGGCTGCAATGGGAGGTGTGGAGGTTGATAAATCCACACTTTCCTGCACATCAATTATTTAGTTACTGCATCCAGTAACATCTTGCTAGTAAGGCAACTCACACACACACACACACACACACAGACACACACACACACACACAAAGGGGGTGGTTGTGCACAGTGTATGTCCTGATTGGAACCTGAGTGGGGAGCGGACAGGAGTGTTCATTAGGCCACCTAGACACCCCAACTCCTCCCTCCCTCTCTGTCGCACTCTCTCACACACACACACACACAGAAAACCTGTACAAGAGTGTTCATTAATCCACCCTTCTTCCCCTTAGTCACACAGTTTTCCCTCTCTCCCTGTCTATCATTCCCGAGCACTTATTCTCTCTCCCTCTTGCTCACATACACACACACAAAGAGAGGACAGGGGTGTTCATTAAGCCAGTTGGTCCCCCCCATACCCTGACCTGGGAGAAGGATAACAAGCCCCCAGGGTGGCTGGTGTGGGCCCTCCCTTCTCAAACACCAGCAATGAATTCTCCTTCATCCAGACTCCAGGAACCGCACACTCAGCACTCACATACTCAGAGCCTGGACAGTCAGTTTCCTCTCTGGAAGCGGTTGTTATTATCTTTCTTTAGCCCAGCCTCGCTTTAGAGATGAATAACCCACAGCTAATGGTACAAACATGCTGGATTTATTTCTGGACATATCTGTGAAGGACCTGTATGGACATTTGAAGGACAATGTTTGAACATGGGTATTTGTAAGCACTTCACATCCAGTATTCAAATACTAAGTCATAATCAATTGGATTAGGCCAGTTAACCACTAAAACAGCAGACACCTAGACAGATGGTCCTCTGGTCTATGCAGGCAAACAGTTCCTATTGAGCTCAAGTATTAAAGAGGAATGAGTGAACCCAGAAGAGCTATGTGTGTGTTGTCTTTGTGTGGGTTTATGTCCAGCCACCAACTGAAAGTCGTCCAAGAGTACCTCACTAGGGATGGATGAGGTGGAAAGCAGCTTTTAAAGAGCTATAACTAACCTTACCACCCCTAAGAGACGCTCGTCTGACTGACGTACGAGTCCCTTGGGTCTCCCCGAGTTAGCGGCAGGGGCCAATGTCTGTCTGTCTGCCTGACTAGCTCTTGGATGACTGTTTGACTAGCTGGCTGGCTGGCTGGCAGGATGTCTTTCAGATATACCTTTCTAGCTGAGTTTGGCTGTTTGGGTTAACACACACAAGGTTTCCAAAAAGACCCCTAAGGGGGAGAGGGGAGGACTAAATGGGGAGCTGGGCTGAGCAGGGCCAAGCGGGGCCCGAGTGCTGAGCTGAAATTAAAGCTGTTTCCCTGCGGTTAGTTAAATAGTTGGACAGTGAGAGCATGGGGTGGCGAGGAGTCAGGAGAAGACTGTCTGGGCTGTAGTGAGTGGAAACTTTGGAAGGGGGGAGTGGGGGGAGAGACAGATGGGGGTGAAACATGCAAAAATAACGGATTAGGGTGAATGTTTTTCTGACCCGCTTTAAGTCGTTTTTTTAACAAAGTCTGTCATGGAGATAAAGGCACGGATAGCAATGGAGGGAGATGCAAGGAACTACCATTTAGGATAGCTGTCACTGCTGCTTGGAGCAATGTATGATATACAGTACATTACATAAGACAATGAGACATACAGGATGTACTAGGAGAGCCACTGGGCTGAGACTAGAGAGCTGAAGTTAGCAGAAAAAACTATGAAAGAAGGAGGGGAAAAGGCTTGGATGGAGATCTGTTCCTCATCTCAAGACTCAATCCTGTGACGATGTGACTAAGTGTTCGGAAGTCCCATTTTGAGGCAACTTCTAGATCGCCGAACTTCATCTCAACTGCAGAATATCCACATTTCAGCTCGTCCAGACACTTTCTTGGGTAGACAAAGTGAACTTCTGGTTCTCCATCTCTCTCAAAGTACTTGTATAATCAGTGAGTAATGAGGCTTGATAGAGCAGAAGAGAGAGAGTGGTGGTTTCAGAGCTGGCTGGCTGGCCCTTGGTTGGCCTGGCGCTCTGTAACAACGCCTGAGTGTTTACTGTCTTACATAACTGCCTGGCAGGCATCTGGGCTAAGGAGCAAAGGAGGAAGGGCCCAGGGTCCTTCTTCCCCCCCCCTTCCCCTTCCCTGCAACCCCCCCACCCCTCCAGATTCGCTGGGGTCCTCACCACAAGCCCCCGCCCACATTCTTGAGCCTCGTCTCACTGGGGTTTCGAGGGAGGTCTGTGTGTGTGTGTGTGTGTGTGTGTGTGTGTGTGTGTGTGTGTCTGTGTTTCCAGGGCTCATTCCTGTCAGAGAGGGTTCGCGTTCCAATATGAATAACACCACACCGCATTAATCACCCGCATGTTTCCCAACAAATGATTTCATCCTCTTGCCTTAAGGCTAACTTTTAGGGCCCACAATGTGGGTTGGTCGCAATCACCAATACTGCTTTGGTGGATTTGGTTGGATTGTTCTACTGGAGAAATATTCTCAATCATTCTTCCCAGGTACAGGGAGCTGGCTGCTCCTGCAGGTTGTGAGGGAGACAGGAGGGAATCTGAAGCCAAATGTCTGGAAATCGATGGGGGTCCAAACAGAGTTAGGACCAGCGTTCCAAGACAGATCCCAGCTGGGAGGACATCTGTACTGTAGAACTAGCAGAAGACAGATTTTTCTTGAGTAAAAAATAATCAAACTAGTGGAAAATGTACAGTAATACTGTTAGCATATCAAGAATGACTCTCAGAGTTAGAATCAACTTTATTCGCCAAGTTTGCACAAACAAGGAATTTACTATGGCAGGAAGGTGCATACGGTAAACATATAAGAGTTTTAAAATATAACATGTAGACAATAGAAAATGTAGAAAATGTACAACAGTATCTAAATAATTCTAACAATTATTCTCGTTTGTTAAAGCACACTCACTCTTCTGACAATGTTTTTGAGTGGCTACATTTACTTTCTGTATGGTGAACAAGCTTTGAAAAGTACGATTCTTGTAATGAATTACATTTAGAAGTAATTCCTTCATGAGAAACACATGCTGGCAGGACATACTGTATGTGGAACTAGCAGACATGGAACCACAGCACATGAGTGCTGGCCCTCTACAACATCACAATTGGGACCATTTCCTCTTTCAAAACTAAATGTCACTGCAACATTGACAGCTAATAATTGTACTCTGTCTTCAAGGCTTGTGTGCAGCTGTCACAGACACATCATTGCAGTATTCATATACATATTGTAGAAGATCGGTATTAGCAAAACAACCACAGACTGACACCAGAGTGTCATAGGGCGGAGAGTGAAGCAGGACCTTATCAGGAAACTCTCATTAGTAAAGGGCGTTATATGTATTTCTTGTTTTATTGCAGAGTATTCGCCCACGGCATTGATGTGCACTGTGCTGGGCTGTGTGTGTCTGCTGGGCTGTGAGTGTGCTTTTTCTGTGTGTGAGTTTGTCAGTGCCACCAGTTAGCCAGTAGCTTGAGGGGATGGGGGTGGGGTGGGGTTGAGTACAGTAGAGTACAGTACACTAACTATTTCACCATCGGGAAGAGTAGCTACCATCCCCGCAATAACCATGTAAAACAAGAACATAATTTCATCACTAAATTAATTAGCAATGTTGTTTATGTTCACTGTATTCTACAGTACTAACAGAAAGTGTCTCTTTCAAAAGTGGTTGAATGTGATAAATATCCAACCAAACCGAGCTTGGCGTGACAAGTGGCATCAGCTATTGCTACTGTTTGGACTGAGACATGTTGTACAGAGAAGAGTTTAGACAAAGCGTCTCACAAGGGCAATGGGTTATATATCCACAGTGCTTGGAAGGGATCTACAGAGCAGTATATGGCCAAACATGTCGATGTATACAGCAGGACGGCCTGTGTTTTAGTATGTGCGTGTGCACTAGTGCATGCGTGTGTCTGCGCGCCTGTACAAATGGAAGCTGCACATATGTGACCTCCTATGTCCTGAAAGACATCCCTCTCCACCCCACCCCCAGAGCTTACGCAAACACACACACACACACACACACACAAACACACACACACAAACAGTGAGTGTTCCGCCCTAGACAGGCCAGGTTGCCAGAGCTACACAAACTCCCACCCATTAGCGGCAGGATTCCAGGATAACCATGGCAACCAGTCTCTCACCCCCGGGGAGACAAGCAGTAGAACTGAAAGGCTCCATTCAATCTCCACATCCAGCACACACACGCACGCACGTATGTAGACATACACATGCACACACACACAGGAACACACACACACACCCTGCCTGCCTCCACTGGGTTGGGCTGTGTGTTAGCTTGTTACAGACCACTTCGTCCACACACACACACACAAATATCAGGCAGAGCCAAGAGACACCTCATTTAAAGATACATGGGGTAGATAGATGGTCTTTTTCTTTTCCTCCCATCATTAGTAGCCATTGCCCTACTGAAGAGTAAAGCACATGGTGTATCTGTTTACATTTGAGTGCAGAATGGTTATTATTCATTGAAGAATGTCTCCCTTCCAGCCATAATCTGTAGAGCTGGAACTTACAGCACAAAGAGATGAAGCAGCTGTAATGTAGTGGTGGATAATATAGAGCATCACTATCCGTCTGGGCTTACAATAAGGATTTATTTTGTCTTCTGCGAACTTGTTAGGATCTCTGTTCTCTCCTGTAGCCTAGCTAGGAGCTCTGATCTCTCTCGTGGACTAGTTAGGATCTTTGTTCTCTTTTGTGGACTAGCTAGGATCTCTGTTCTCTCTTGTGGACTAGCTAGGATCTCTGTTCTCTCTTGTGGACTAGCTGGGATCTCTGTTCTCTCTCGTGGACTAGCTAGGATCTCTGTTTTCTCTCATGGACTCGTTGGAGTCCGCTATCCCAGGATGAGTAAGTGTGAGCTCTCTCTCCCTTCCCCTGCTCCAGACCCAGACGGTACTCTGCTCTGATTGTGGTTAGCCATGAAGAGGCATGAAAGGTTAATGATACACAGTGGGAAATCAAACTCTCCAAGTATCACAGTGATACAGCACGGACAGAGGGGAGAAGGATCAGAATAGTGAGGATGGATAAGAAAGAGAGAAATAAATATTGAGAGTTAACCCTTGTGTTATCTTCGGGTCATTCTGACCCATCAGTCATTGTGACCCACCTTCGTATTGCGACAAATTTACCTCATACAAAAACAAAGTGAAGCATTTTCTTTTAACTGTCGGGCTGTCTCAAGTGGTAGAAAATCTTGGAGACTATAAAACTTGAGAGACTCAGGAAGCACCAAAACAAACAACAACTCAAATAACGATAAATATCATATATACTGACCACCTGCACTGACAAATCACCAGCTTTTTGTTGGCGTAGCTGGTGGTGGTCGTGCGTGGGATGTCGGAGGTGGTGGGTTCAATGCTAGGGTTCAACCTCCGACGGGGGCGAGGCCACGTCCGTTACATATATATACACACACACACATATATACTATCAGGGCGAGACATAGCAGTTGGACCCAAAAGCAGAGAGAGGCAAGGTGGGCAGCATCGAAAACCACAAATATATTTATTGTCTTCCAAAAAAACACGTAGGGTGTACACACACATAGGGACCTCACGACACAAAAGTGACAAGGGAGAAACCATGACAGACATAAACTACAACAAACGAGCAAACTCAAAACCTTACATAGACACTTACCAAGACACAGGTGGAGGTAATCAGACAAAGGGAAACAGTCGGCCAGGGAAAACCATCACCTTAACCCTTGTGTTATCTTCGGGTCATTCTGACCCATCAGTCATTGTGACCCACCGTCGTATTGCGACAAATTTACCTCATACAAAAACAAAGTGAAGCATTTTCTTTTAACTGTCGGGCTGTCTCAGACCCCCCACATTGGAATGGTTAAAAGAAAATTATTTTTATTTGTTTTTGTATTGGGTAAAATTGGGTAAACACAACGATGGTTCGTTATGAACCTTTGGGTCATGTGACCCGAAGGCAGCACGAGGGTTAAACAAGAGCACAGCCATGGGTGTGACATATATTTTGATAAATTGTATACTCTACCTGTATTTTGATGATGATACTTTCTTCTTTATGTTAGCTAGTGAAGTGCCCATGTGAGTGATCAATGGCTCCATTGTTTACAAAACGGTAAACATTTCAGACGCATTTCAATGTATTGTGCTCATTCTTCTAGTGAAAACAGACAGAATGTGAACTCTCTTTTCAATCCCCCCCTCCCCAAAAAAACGATTTGCTGAACAACCTTGTCAATTAACCACTACTACTGACAGGGGCATCGTTAAGGGGGAAACCAAAAATGTATAGGCTTGCCTGGTGGGCCACACAATTTCAAGAAAAGTACATGTTTATCATTTAAAAGATGTTAGATACAATTATCAGCAATGTAAATTAAAGCAGTATAATCAGATCAGGTATCTCTACCCAACCATCACTTTTTCTACCCCCTACCACACACACACAGACACACACACACACATACATAATACAACTGACATCTTTAGTTAGACATTAGGAACCAACAATATTTCCAATACGGCTAATACAGGCAAATGATGAAAGTAAAAACTAGAATCTGAACAACTGAATAGAGCAGCAAATGCTTATAATTAGTATATTTGATGACATGTTGTTTGGAACTGGGATGTTATTTTGACATGAAACATTTAGATTTCTATGGTATCCTCTCAACAGTATACCTATCGTTAACTCTCTGGCCCCCATGTTACCTTCATTTCATGGCAGTGAGAAACAAAATATTCAGTGATAAAGTGGAAACTGTTGCCCAATTCAAGTGCGCACACTCATACACACCCAGATTCCTGGAATTAAAGAAATATGTTCTACTTTTCTCTCTTAAATGTACTTGCTTTTTGAAGGGAAAACATCATGCCAATAAATCCATTTCATATTTGAATGAGAAAAAGAAAGAGAGAGGAAAGGGGGGACAGAAGGAGGGCTGAGAGTGGGTGTGTGACACAAAGACATTTAATAGCCTGTAAAAGGAATAGGGAGAAAGAGTGGGTGGGTGGGGAAGAGAGAGAGAGTGACTGACTACCTCAAGCAGAGAGAGAGATCTGCGTGCGTGGTAATGTGTTGTAGTCGACAGTGGGCGTTGTCTAGTTAGAAGTAGGAGGATCAAAGTCAACGTTTTTTTACGTTTGTTAACATGGTAGGGATTGTATCTGGCGACGAACAGAGGGATGAGAGAGGGGAGGATGGAGGAGGGATGGAGGGCGATTAGGCTGTGGAGCCTGTAAGCAAGCAAGAAAAGAAAGAAAGAAATGAAGGAAGGAAGGCGTGGTGGCATCATACTCTGACCTGAAAGGATCATCAGTCTGTCACACACACCTCCGCAGAATGCCACTGGGTACAAAATCGACACATGGGCACAAGCAAGGCGAGACAATAAAACAGAAAGACACACACACTTGCACGCACACACACACAGCTCAGAACAATAAATATTTGGAAACAGAGCATTTTCTCGATCAATGACATATGGGGGAGGTGGAAGAAGAAGGTTCTGGAAGGATGTTTGCAGTGCTGACACAATATGGCTTTACACACAAACACCCACGCCTACACACCCCTGTTTTCATTGAGCTTCTCTGGGTCTCTACAGTGTGACGTTAGACTGTGTCCAGCACACTGTGACTCACACAAACAGACTCTGCCCATAGGCCAGCTAGGAGGCTAGGGCCCCTGTGGCCTTGTGAAAGAGGATGTACGTATGCCGGTGTACACACACACACACACACACACAGAGCATGATGTCAGCACTGCCTCTCCTCCCTCCCATATCGCTGATATCATACACAGAATGGTATGGGCTTTTCCCTAAGCACACACGAGCCTTTCATAGATAATGTCAGATCTGAATGGCAGGAAGCAGGAGGGGTATCTGTATAGTGTCCCAAAAGGAGTTGGATCTTCCATCTGCAGTGAGCTGGACTGAATGCAGGACCCGGGCCAGTATGTCGAGGTGGAACTATCTCATCCTTCTCTTTGTCTGTGGTTCTGTTATTCTTACATTAATCATCGAAGTGCTTCGATATGACTCTGGGCCGGGCCGGGGCTCAGCAATAGTATGTTTACAGACAGAGCAGCAGAACCACGTACCGCCTGTCAGCTCCTCTGGGGTCACCTGGGACCTCACACACACACACACACACACACACACACATGGAGCCCTCAGCTGTGGCCCGTCTCTCTCCCCATAAGATCTCATGACGGATCGCTTCTGCGCTTCTGCTCTGTGGAGCATCCTTTCTGCTCTCTGGCTCTGTCTGAGGTCCCCGTCTGTCAGTACCTGCCGGTGGATCTGTCTTCCTGGAAGTGGACGTTGGAGTATGTGCGCATGGGGGGGGGGGGGGGGGGGGGAGTGGGAGGAAGGGGGAAGAGGGAATAAGGGGGCAAAGGGAGGAAGACATATAGAGACAGAGGGAAAGGAGACTCCCAGGGGTATGTGTGTGTGAGCTTTTATACCCCTCCCCACTCCCCCCCCCCCCCCCCCCCCCCCACACACACACACAGATATCACATACATACTGTATACATACACACACACACACACAAAATCCCCAGTCGTCAGTAGACGAATAAGGCGTTGTATCAGGTAAACCCCAAACTGTGCAGAGGGCCCCAAGGGATTCTGGGTAGCATGGCTCTTTGGCAATCCCAGGGGGTGGGGGAAGTGGAAGAAGGAAGAAGGAAAAATAGGAAGGATGGGCAGATATGAGGGGAATGGAATGGACGACTAGGCAGAGAGGAAGTAAAAGAGCGAGAACAAAATTGAGAGAGAGGTGCTCCTTCTGAGGATGACGAGAGCTGACAGGCGTGTCATTAATCAGGAGATTCTCCAGGCGGGGTACCTACCTATGTTCAGCAGGGGCCACAGGGGAGGCCACAGGGAGTACTCCCCCCCCCCTTCCAACCCCAGGATTGGAGACTAGGAACAGAACAGTGAGGGTATTCAAATGTGGCTTCATTGTGGTTCTCCAGTACCAAAGTTTCTCTCTCTGTCTCTCCATCTCTCTCTCTCTCTCCTTCAGCACCCTCCCCTCCCAGGAACACAGGGTCTAACACACCTATACCTGGAGCATAAAAAAACAGAGTCAACAGAGAAAGAGAAGCAGAAAGATTTACGAGAGAGTGAGAACATTTCTATAGGCAGATGAAACCTACAGCTGGGGGTGTAAGCTAGTCCGTTGGGGGTGGTAGCTGCATAGAGGGTGGGCTGATGAAGGGTGGGGGGTGAGGGAGAAGGGAATAGTGTGTGTGAGCGCGCGTGTGTGTACAAGCCTCGAGGGAGACAGCTTCTCTCTCTCTGGACTCGACAGAACCCACCTGAGTCTCTGTCCCTCCCCTCCAGCTGTTTCCGTCTGCATGCCCCCTCTCTCTCCTCCCCCGCACTCTCTTTCTTCTCGCCCCCACTGCCTTTCTCCGCCCCCCCCCCCCCCCCCCCCCCCCGTCCTCCTCCTCCGTCCCCCTCACCCCCCCCGCTGCGCCTCGAAGGGGCCCGCCTCGACGCAGTTCTGCTTCGACGCAGCCACAGACCTCTTCAGTGCTGAACAGCACTTCCCAATCGCTCCGTTCTCCTGTCCCTCCTTCCCCGCACTAGTAGAAGGTGCATGCTGAGGACGGAAATCGCTTTTGACATACGCACACTTTTTACACGGCATACAGATATTTATCTGTGCCTACGGCCAGCCAGTATGTCGCCCATATAAGGCAGGAGGACCCTCCACGCTACTCCCACCAGTCTTTTCTCCAACTCAGCCTTCCCCCTCCGACATTGTCTTTCAGCTTTCCCTCGCTGCAATGACCCCGATCCTTCTCACTCTCTCTAACACACACACACACGCGCACAGTCATACTTCAGTGGTCTAGGAGAGAAGTTCTTCAGACAGATATGAGAACAGAAGTGTTATTACCCAATTAGTCATTGTTCAATGCTGGGGCTCTCTACAGTATGAACATTACATTATTCCTCTGGTCTCTTCCTCAGAATCTCCAGCAGCACATGTAGTACAGCCCCGGTTTAACGAAGCCTTCAGTGAAGTCTTACATTACCACACCACGGAGTACATTATAGTTGGGGAGGGAGTGAGGGGAGGAGGGATGGACAGAAGAGGAGGGACGGATGGCCGGGGAAAAGAGGGGAGGGATGGAGAGAAGAGGAGGGATGGAGAGAGGGGCGGAGAGCAGATAAGGGCCTGGCAAGGGGAAGTGTCCAGCCTGGCCCTGATCCTCCAAAGCACCCCCCTACCCCTTCCCAGGAAGAGGCCATGTGTGGGAATATGACAGGAATGTGGCCCGTTTTGTTTAGAGTCTGTGATAGGCTCTGGGACAACTGGTGTGAGGCAAGCAAGGGACTGTTTTGTAGTGTGTGTGTGTGTGTGTGTGTGACTGGCTGAGGGATAACTGTACTTGGGGGGTGCAGAGGGGCCTCTGTGATTTACTGTGTGTGTGTATAGTGTATGTGCATGTGCGTGACAGGCTCCGGGGGTAAAAGTTGGGTAGAGCGACACTGCAGCCCTCTCTGTGCAAGGCCCCCCACACACACACCCTAAATCAGTGTGGGCTCATAGCAACGCCGGTCCAAGCTCTCTCTGGCCGCCGCAGGGCCTATGTATGGAGAGAAACTTGTCCCCATCATTACATTCCACAGAATGTGTGGTCACTACATGAACAGTCTAGTGACTACTCATACTGTACTGAAATTATTCCCTTATATTGAATACTATATTCAGGGAGTAAAGATAATACAAATCATAAATGTTAGCATTCTGTCATTGTAGTAGTCTAATATTGTAGAACTTTTGCCCCTGTACATTGTGCTGGGCCAAAAAGTGAGCATGGTTGTACCAAGAGGTGTGTGTGTGGTGTTTGTGTGTACAACTCACTTCCTCTTGGTAAAATGCTTCAGCAACAGAGAATAAAAAAAACAACAGGAGCCTTGTCTTGAGGTCCAGTCTTGTACCTGAAGGTCTTCTCTCCTCATCGGATACATGCAGACACTAAAACACCCTAAAAGTACCTGAAAATAGAGCTTCGAAAAAAGCTTGGCATTTCCTCTGTATTCAACGCCTACCCGCTCCTCTCTGCAGCTGACACATACATCATTTAATCATGACAGGATGGGTAGGAAGGAACACTCAGACAGTGAGAGTGGAAAAGGCAGTAAAGGTGTGGCTTTATTGACTTTCTTCTTGTGACAGTTTCTTTGAATATTATGGAGGCTTACTTGTCTCAAGATGGAACAGCATCAATGCCTTTTTTTTTCGTATCTTTTTTTTTTTTACAAACAGCGTGTTTCATTTTGGAGTGATTTAAACAATACAGTCAGACAGGCAGTGATTGTAGACTGTTACAATAGACTCTTAAAGGTAAAGGAGATGAGTAGTGACCATTTGTACACCTCAAACAGTACTTCCCCTTTAAACTGATGACTGCTATGGCATATTTACAGTTCTGCAACAGTCCCAACTGGGCCAAAGAGAGGGGGGATGGACTTTTGGCACAAACTGAAAACCTGTATGTACACACACTCACCATAGTCTTAAGTTTTGGAACAGAAGTAACAAACTCCCCCCACCATCCATTCTCCCAAGATGTCTTTACCAACAATCTAATTGTACTTAATTGTACTGAATACAATCAAGTATCAATTGTCAAGAGTCTGACCTTAGTTTTTACAATAAACCCATTTTTACGACTTAAGTCTGGGCGCAGCTGAATGACAGTCAAGACGGATGTTTTTGTGGGTCTTGTTAGAATCTGGTAAAGCTTGTACATTTAGGCAAATGGATGCTTTTACATTGAGTAGTAAGAAAGGTACTGAATAAAACAAAACACAATACATAATGCATCAATAACAGTATTGTCATCAATGATGGACAAAGCTGGGTAACATCTTTGGTGTGACCAAGCTGACGATGGTGATTGAGGATCCTTTGGAGAAAAAGCAATGCAGAAACCCAACCACAAGCAACACCCCAGAATTGAACAGCAATGTTGAACACCCAGAAGAGCAGAAGAAGAAGGGGAAAAAAGAAAGTGATTATGTGAAAGCCCAGTATGCTAGCTGTCTTTCAAACACTTCAACAAAGGACATTCCTGATATGGTGTGCTTAACGTGGCTGACAAGGAGAAAGACCTCGTCATTCAGATATTAGGCAGGTGGGTGTTGGTCTCAAACCTTTACTGTGTCACCTTGATTGTCACAGAGCTGCTTGACATTGACTGAGGTTGTCAGGTCAGATTCATCGGCCTCAAACGGATTCAAGACCCCTTCTTTCTTTGTTCCTGACTCCAGTCTATGCAGGCTGCTTTTAGTATAACAGAGGGTATTGAACTGATAACAAATGGTTGTAACTATACAAATAAATGGAGTGAAAAGCATGTTTGAAGATCCTCAAATGACAGTGTGCATCCAATCAGGGATCTATAGTGTTTTCCCCAAGTCGTCAGTGAAGGAAACACAGCACCAACTAGTGACATGCTAAAACCGGATGTATGTACTTTTTGGCTAACTCCATTAGAGTTTCAGATTGCTATGTTTGTTTTGGAACAACACCGATTGGAACTGACCTCGAACTGAAATGGGCCTCAGCGTTTCTTTTCTCTTCAGTCGGAGGAGAGGCTAGCTTTCGGAGATGATGACTCAGACATGGAGCTGCTATGAAACAACAAGACTACTGAAAAACCCTCCTGGAACACAATGAAAATGTCTGACTAGATAGGTCAGCAGGTTCAGTGTGTGTGTGTGTATGTGCATGTGTGTGTGTGTGTGTGTGTGAGAGTAATGCGCCTAGTGGACCCAAACAGACAGCCAAGTCCGTTTGCTCTCCAACTTTTTTATGTTTTCCATGTTTCCTGTGTGGTTTCTCTCCCTATCTCCCCTCCACTGTCTCTCTCCAATACACACATACCCCTGGCACATACACACACAGAAATACAAAAACAGATCACTTCTCTGCCTTCTTCCTCCTCCTGGAGGGGGTCTCGACATGATGACATCACCAGCTTCCACCTCCTCCACAGTCTGACTGTGGGCCAACACCGCGGTCAGTCACACAGGAAGCCGACGACCTCACATCCTGCCTCGGCTCTGGGTGAGACGTAGTTCTCCCGAAAAGGCACGAGCCAGGGCTGCATGTCTGCCTCTCTCACACACCTGTAATTCATCAGCTCCCTTTCCAGCATGTTAGAGGCACACATGCACCTGTGTGAAGGCGCAGAGACGCGCCTCACGACCAACATTGAATGTGAAGCTGCACACATACGTGTGCTTCCATGCCGCCTCGTCGCAGACAAGCAAGGCTGATCTCACAAAGCTCTACGGAGGGAAAACGATTCATGTCACGTTCAAGTATATTGACAAATAGAGAAAATAGAAAAGAAGAGACAACGAAAAAACGACATCAGCCTGTTGCACCACATTGAGATTAAGAGAGCGATATGGAGTGGGCTGTTCCAGTGAAGGAACCCAGGCTAACATATAGGCTCACAGTCCTCTTCTTCTTGCTCTCCTGAATCGTGGTGCCTAGTTTAGCCCCTAGGCAGCTAGCGGTGTCCATTCTGCCAACTCCCAGACCACGTAGCAACAGAAGACGGCAGAGTGCCATGGAGAGATCCAGCGTGTCCATGACGACATGTCTGTTTCAGTCTGCGACTCCCTGACCTCCTCTCAGTCCCTAACCATCTCCCCTCTCCGTCTCGCCTCCGCCTTCACCGAGGCCCCATCCGCCCTCTCCTCCTCCCGTCAGGGCCTGGTGGCGGTGGGCTTGGCTTTGCCGTTTGCCCCTGGCTTGATGGAAGTCATTTCGACGTCTCCCAGGGCGTCCGGAGGCAGGCAGGACTTCATCCTATCGATGGTTTTCTGGAAAGTCGCCTTCTCCTGCTCCATGGAGCGGATCACGTGCTTCATCTTGCTCTCCCGGGACAGGAAGCCCTCCACGTTGGTCTCCAGGCTCTGGATCTTCTGTCTGGCGGCCTGGAGGGCGGAGAAACACAATACGATCACAGAAATGAATTACATCCGGTGTTGGGATCTTGTGAGAGGTCTTGGGGGTTGCAACACTAATACCATACGCTTAAGGAGGGTTACACATATGTGCATCATCTCTTAAAAGCAGGCAAGTAAGGAAGTAATGTAACTTCCTAATAATGTTGATGATTTCCTATTAGGCTGGGTACCGCGGGGCATCATGGCGAGTTTAGGGGTCAAGGGTCAACTATGTTTCCAAGGACCATGATTGGTTGATATGACTTCCTGAGAACTTGATGCCACTGCATCTGCTTTCAGACATGAAGTCTTGAGAAGGAGTCAGTTCTGTGCAGCAGGATCCAGATCACAGCAAGTATATCATGAAGAGGATAGAAGAAGTGAACCTAAATCCCGACAATTCCCGACAATTCCACAGCTATGACCTCATCTTAACAGATGAACAAACTTTTACTACCGTAGACTACACACTAACACATCACCGGGCCAAACAGTTTAACCCTTGCGAAGGGAAAAACGATACTCTTCCCATTCTTTTGTCTTTCTACGTTCACGTTTTTGGATGTTGTACTTTAGTGACACCTTCTGGTCATCTGAGGCATTACAGACAGTAAGCTCTCGTGAGGAACGTACGGCGTCTGAGGCTGTTTGCTCCGGCCCTACAGTCCATTTGGGGAAGAAAATAAATCTGTAACACACTTTTTTTTACTGAAATCTAAAATGTCAGTAAAATTATTATTCAAATATTCATGATATAACAACATATTTGTTATATCAATAGGGCCATCAAAATATAGTTTTTTTCCCCGCGTCGCATGTCACATTGCACATACAAAATGTAATATGTGAAAATGGCTACTGCTAAGAAAAGGAAAGTGGATGCTGAATGTCGTGTTTTTCAGGAGAAATGGATAAATGATACATTTTTTGTTGAGGTAAAAGGCAAGCCAGTATGTTTAGTTTGTGGAGATGCATTGGCTGTGATGAAAAAGGCAAATCTAGAACGTCATTACAGTTTGAAACATGGCAAACTTAACGATTGGAACGAACCCAAGCATTGAAAGTGGCGTCTGTGTTCGGAACGACTTAACTGCTGCAAACAGAGCGAAAGACTCGACTCGTTCAAGAATCACAGACCCCAATCTGGAAAACCAGCTGCGAGTGGCAACATCCTCATGTCCAGCGGACATCCCACAACTCTCAAAGGCAAAGCAGTTTCAGCCTTCGCTTCAGAATGTAAGTTTCAACTGTTTTGATGTAGGTGTATTAATTAAGGTCGCGGTCCGTGAATACATTTGTGAACACTTGAATGGCCCTCGACAGGAAAATGGTTCCCCACCCCTGCTCTGGAGGGAAGAAGTAGCGAAATAGGTTTGCTGACAATGAGATGAGGGTGTTTTCAAATCCTCCTTCATGGTCATGCATGGTGTGATTTAAATACCAGGTCGGTTTTCTTGTTGTGGGCCCATTAAGACCAAGAAAGAAACACAATTTAAGTCTATCAACTGGACTAGCATTGTGTCGTGTGAACTGCACTTCAAATTCCTCCGATGATCTTACCTACCACCAGGGAACCAAATGTCCAGTTCCCTAAAAGTGTTTGTATTTTGTAAGTATCCTAGTGTGGTATTTTGCTCCCACCTGCAGTTTCTCCAGAAGTTCCATGTTCTGCTTCTTCAGCTGTGTGTTGGTCTTCTCCAGCCTGTCCAGGCGCTCCGAGTCGTCTCCGTGGGGGGTCGCCGGGTCCACCATCTCGTCCTGCAGGACGTGGTACTCCACTTCATACGCGTGCAGCTGCTTGGAGATGTCCATCTCCAGTACCTGGCAACCCAGTGCGTCACACGAAAAGAGGGTTACAGTCTGTCAACCTGGTCACCCAACAGGTGACACGGCTGGGTGAGATCTAGTCTTCCAGGAAGGTTAATCAGTTAAAACTGTGAGTAAATCAGTATTTTAGGTCCTGGTGTGTCTACAGTGTGTCTGGATTTTGTACCGAACGCAAAATGTTCTCCTACAAATGATCAACCACCTTTAAACTTACAAAACCGAAGAAGATAATAGCATTTAGAAGACAAATCTTTAACATGACACTGCAAACACACTGCTTGCTACACTGACTTTCGTTCAACCTTATACTGCAGAAGCATAAGGGTTTACAAGCTTGTAGAACTGCCCTTATTGAGATACACATGTCCTTTTATGAAGGAGTGTAATGAATCACACACACACAGCCCTGCTGCACCCATATCACGTACATGCCGACAAAGCACGTATAGTTTTGTGTGTCTGCTTACATACTGACAACATAACACACTGATAGAACAGTTCTATTCTGTGTTTAAATCTAGATGTCTTAAGACACCCCTGCAGCTATACTCATGATCTGCCCTTGAGGTAACAACACAGTATAAAGACAGCATTATGATAATCCAAACTCTTTGACTCTCCTCCATTTCCCACCGAACCCTTTCCCCAATACCTTAGCAATGGTCTGCTCCATTTGGCTATGGGTTAGGGTGGGGATTGTAGTTTTCAGGTAGTCCACAATGGTTTCGAAGTTGTCACACTCCACAATTTCTCCCTCGTGGCTACTGAGCAGACACAGGGCTACTTTAAAGATGACCTCTGTGCCTTGGACAAACAGGATGTCTAGGACAGGAAACAGGAAGTATGGTTCAAGGGAAAACAGATACTGGTCATTTATGAACTTTATTGTTTGCAAACAAAGTGAGTCCTTGACTTGAAAAGAACACGTGTTGAGTTTCCAATAACAAACTAGGAATCACAATACCACACTTTGGGTTACTATTTACACTATGACACAACTGTGAGTGTGACAGTTTACATGTGTTAGTTTAATTGCTGTGTGCTAGTTTCCTAATCAGGTGAGAACAGTAGTGCATAGATAAGATAAGAGTGTGTGGAAAACTGTAGGACAAGCTCATTGCAAAAGTCTCTTATGAACAAACCCACACGCCCACATCCACACATCAACAGATACACATGAAACAAACACACACACGCAAATACACAAACACACACACACAAATACAAGCACAGACACACGCACAAATACACAAACACACAAACACACCAAAGATGCGTGCAACAAAGCCGAGGGGGAACTGTGAGGCGAAGAGTGTGAGGAACCAGGGGGCGGCGTAGAGACTGGGGCTGATCTCATGGTCCTCCAGGTGGCAGTAGAGCTCCCTGTGGTAG
Organism: Osmerus mordax; assembly: GCF_038355195.1. Lineage (NCBI taxonomy): Eukaryota > Metazoa > Chordata > Actinopteri > Osmeriformes > Osmeridae > Osmerus > Osmerus mordax. The sequence goes on along the minus strand of NC_090051.1, from coordinate 6,471,723 downwards.
TCATGCAGCAGTCTGGACAGCTGGTACATCTGGATCTGACACACACAAACACACACACAGCAATTGGCATTATATGAAACTGACACACAAACACAGCCACTGCAGGACGTAGAAGTCAAAACACATCCCTCCTGTATAAATCCTTCCCATCCAAAACAGGTAAGGCTGGCTCAGTGCAATACTACTCTATCAGAACTCCATCTAGGTATGTATCCTCAACCTGACCTGCTTTCAATACCAGTTCAGACACAAGGAAGGAACACCTCCATTTGCACACTCGTTCTTGTTACAACTTAAAATATGAAGAAACAGGATTCCCCCTGAACCTGCCCATTCTTCCCGTCAGGGAAGTTTACCGTACCTGGCCACAGATCACCGGTCTAAGCTCTTCTCAGCACAGTTGGGTACCTTTCCCTATCCCAGCTCCACATGTCTGAAAGGAACAGTCCGGAATGACACAATAGACACTTCTTTCCCCTACAGAACTTCAGGGCTGGTCTTGACAGAGCACTGTGAGATCACGCATACCCGCAGCTCACGGCTGAGGCCCAACCCTGTTCAGGTGAAACATTAGCACACCTACTGGCCTGGCACAATAACACCTAGCAGCACTGCTGAGGTTAACAGAGCAAGGAGTGTGCTGGAGGATAAGGGGTGTGTTTTTGACATCTAACCCTCAGGGGAGAGACATGTCACGGCAGGGACCAGCAGAACACCAGGAGGGGTGCGAGGGAGGGGGGGTAGAAACAGGAGCTCCGGCTGGCTCTCATCCTGTTTCTCTACACATCCGACATGGTTTAGGGGCTCATTGTTGTTAAGGCTTGTCCTGTCCACTAAAACACCGTCCATCCAAACATCTTTCTGCCCAACCTCCCAAACATCTATGGCTCCCCTCCATCCCTCCCTCCCCCCTCCTCCTCTCTCCCCACCTGCAGTGAGACCATCCTGTAAGATCTATGTACTTCTGAGCCATGATGTTCTTCTGTGACATTTGTACTTTACGTTGGATCCCAAAAACATCTGCACAATAATTCAAATGTCAGCCCTCTGACCGTCCCTCCGTCAAGCCATCTTCTTGCCCGCCAACTACCCCTCCGTCTCTCCCTCCCTTCCTCCGGCCATTCCCCGGCCCCGTTCGCCCCTCCGTCCGTCCCTCCATCTACCTACCTGCAGTGACACCATGTCCGGTTTGTACTGGCGCCTGAACCCCAGGTCGTACATGAGGAACTTGAGCATGTCGAACGCCTGGTCCTCGCTCATGTGCAGCAGCAGCACCCCTGCCACGAAGCTGATCCCCTGGCAGTAGCCCACCTACGCGGGGGGGGGGGGGACAAAGAAGAACGCCCACAACTTCTACAACAGGATGGAACACAGAGAGCATTTCTAGAATGTGGCGGAACGCGAAGACCACACAGGGTTGCAGCAAAGAACAGATGAGGTCGACGGTCAAATAACTGTCCTGCACTCCCCCGTCCTCCCTCTCACACACCTCAGTGTCCAGGAGAGAGTAGGCTTTCAGCAGGTTGTAAAGGGACAGCTGGCCTGCCCCCAACTGGGTTGAGAAGTACTGGTGGGTGGGAAAGGTCCGGCCTGGAAAGGGGGGGTGGGGAGGTAGATATAGAATTAAGATAGAAATGTTATTTGAGTGCATGTGTGTGTGTGTGTATTGATGTCTGTGTAAGTGTGTGTTTGCGTGTGGTCTTGTTGAAGTGTGGAAAAACCTCCCACAAAAATAAGGGTTCGAGTCTAACCCTAACCCAGAACATGTGTGTTAGCGTTAGAATGACATTACGGTTAGAATTAAGGTTTAGGGGTTAATGGTTAGAGGTAACACAGTTTGGAATGGAAATGATTGGTCGGGGGCCCCACTAAGATAGAAACACAAACTTGTGTGTGTGTGTACTGACCTAGATCGACCAGGATGGCGTGCTGCTGGGCGGTGAGCTGCTTGAGCAGCGTCTGGTAGGGCGTGTCTGGGGGCCGCTGGCGGGGGGGCAGTCTGTGTTCAAGTCGGCGCTGATGGGAAAACAGCAGCCACACCTCCCCACGCCGGGCCTTGGACACGCCTAGAGGGCCACACACATGGAGATCACTAACATGTACCACATCTGGGAGGGAGTCAGGTGGCTGAGCGGTTAGGGAAGCAGGCTAGTAATCAGAAGGTTGCCAGTTCGATTCCCGGCTGTGCCAAATGACGTTGGGTCCTTGGGCAAGGCACTTCACCCTTACTGTAAGTCGCTCTGGATAAGAGCGTCTGCTAAATGACTAAATGTAAATGTAATCTGCACTGGGCGTGTCTGCATCTATGTCTAACAACATCAAACACACTATAACAGTTACATAAATGTGAAAACTACAATCCCCCCCCCCCCCCCTCTCAGGGTATCCCTCACCTTGGCCGACGGCATTGTGCACCTCCTTCTTATCCAGGGGAACCTTGTTCCTACCGGGGGTGCTCAACTTCTTGTCCCAGAAGGCTTGCACGTCTGTCGAACACTCGCCCACTTCCTTGTAGGCCAACTTCATCTGACGGACGTGCAGCTCATCTTTGCTCGCTGGCAGGACAGGAAGAGGTCAACGCAGAGCGCTTGTTAAGCAATGGTGTTGAAAAGCAAACGATAGGACGGAATGAGAGCAAAGCTGAAGAACTGAGACTGAAAACTTCTTTCAAGGAAAGTGTTTGTCCCTTGATCAAAAGAGGTAGAGGTAAGATAAAAGAGAGAGGTCTAAGTTTATGCCGAGGATGAGTCATCGTGGCTGCCATTGTCACATTTGCACAGTTACCATGGCACCCAAAGCTGAAATAAAAAAAACACCTGAGGCTTGGATAGAACCTCAAACACGTCTGCTAGCGACGCATCAACCAGACCACGCCCCACGTGGAAAAAGGACAACATGAAAAAGAGTGATCAAATCGACACCATAGGAAAAGAAGAGGTAAACACGACGTAAATCCCAGTGATACAACTCACCCAAACAGGATGAGCTGTGCGCCCCGTCACCCCCACCCCTCACATGCACCCCATCAACTCTGACCTGCGAGCTCCTCTCTGCTCTTACCTTCTAGTGAAGGGTGTTAACCGCAGTAACATCCAGCGGTGAGGGGCAGCGTGGAAAACATATCACACAGAGAAGGGGAAAAGTCGTGTTTGGAGGATTTTGAGTCCAGATGAATAATTGTAATGAGGTGTTCTGCCTGTAGGGGGCAGCAACTCCCAGAACTGTATCCCTTGTGACTTGCAAAACATCCCTAATCGCCAATCTAAGGACAATGAAATCATTGTTTTACGCAAGAAAAAAATAGTTGGACTTTTCACTTTAACCCACTGGCACTCAAATTACAGGTTTGCTGATACACATGGGCAGTGTATGTGTGTGTCAGCTTGTTCCATCCAGGCATTCCTGTCCTCTAAAAATAACTGCGTTCCAGAATCCAAAACAGAGGCCCACCCCAAAATAAACAGCCGTCAGAAGCTAACTCTGGCCTCTCCAGCCAAATCCACCCGCTGGTATCACAACAGCTCTCGGCTCTCTGCTATTCCTATTCCTGTTGCAGCATGAGCTAATGGGGGGGTGAGTGACATGGCAAGTTTTCATGTACATGATGGGGGGGGGGGGGCTTGAAGTGCTTCTCAATACCCACTGGACAAGTGAGAGAGAAAACTCATGCAATCTACATTTAGTCATTTAGCAGACGCTCTTATCCAGAGTAGTGGTCTAATCTAGTAGGATTCGGTGGACTAATGGAGTTAAGATTGATAATAAATAAGTAATAAAAACATAAATGCAGTTTGCCCATTGGCCCATTTCATACCCATGTTTACCTAACAACAGATATTAAACATGATAACACCCCCTCCACCTCCACCTCCTTCAGTAACTAACCCCCCTCCACCTCCTTCAGTAACTAACCCCCCTCCACCCCCACCTCCTTCAGTAAATAACCCCCATCCACCCCCACCTCCTTCAGTAACTAACCCCCATCCACCCCCACCTCCTTCAGTAACTAACCCCCTTCCACCTCCACCTCCTTCAGTAACTAACCCCCATCCACCCCACCTCCTTCAGTAACTAACCCCCCTCCACCTCCTTCAGTAACTAACCCCCATCCACCCCCACCTCCTTCAGTAACTAACCCCCATCCACCCCCACCTCCTTCAGTAACTAACCCCCCTCCACCCCATCAGTATCAAACAGGACAATGAAGGGTGCGGTCCAGTGCTCCCTCACCCTCCAAACGCTGGTTCTCCGTCTCCATCCGGAGCAGCAGGATCTGCTGGTGGATGGCCTTCTTCCACAGGGCCCGGTAGTCCGACCCGGTCCGCTCCAACGCCGGCCCCGCCACAGGGTCCTGGGCAGGGTTGAAGGCCAGGGGAGAGAGGGGCAGCAGCTCACAATGGTCTGGAGGCCATACATGAGACTTTAACACTCCAAGGCTAGAGCTATAGGTCATCAGTATTTCAACAAAGCATATTAACCAGGTATCTAGAGTTAATACAGTACGTTTACTGCGATCAACTTTATTGACATCTACTTCCTCAGTAAGGTCAAAGGGTGAACAGAAACATAAGCCAGTATTATAGGTTACATGATGTAAATCTGGGTGTTTCATGGTAGATGTATCTACAGACATGTGTAACAGATTACCCTTGTAACATCTGTAAACCTAGACTTGACAGATTACAGCAACAACAGATCCAGCAAAGGGGCGTTAAAGTTGTAAATCTACAGCGGGTGTCACCGGTTCCAACAGTAACATACCGGCATGTAGATACAGTTAGGGCCTACAGACCTGGGTGCTGCATGGATGCAGAGCCCTTGTTCATGGGGGAGGCCACCCGGAGGAATATCTTCTGTCTCCAGGAGACCCTGCGGGGGCTCAGGGGGGTGGCGGCGTTCACACTGTCACTGCTGCAGCCTGACAGGGTCCTTTTCCTGCCCTCCCCATTGCTGGGAAAAGGAGGGGGGGGTGGATGAGAGGGGAGGAAGGAAGTGGTGACAGAGAGAGGGACGGTGGAGAGGAAGGAGGCAGGGAGGACAGAAAAGTGACTGCAACTGATGCATGGCCGTGTCATCTTGTCATCTTTCACCGACACTCTCAGCACACACGCGCACACACACACAGTCCAGAGGAAACAGGCTGCTAATCGACAAAATCTCTGGTTGTCCTGCAGACCAGACAAAGTTAAACCAAATTGAAAACAGTGGGAAAAATGCATACCTTCACGCAACAAATTAATGAAGCAGAGATTAGTGGCCGCAGCAACGATTAGAACGATAAACAATAGTAAACACAGAAACACGGGCAGCCATTGATGCAGTTGTTTGCACATATCCTGGAAAAAGCAGCAGATTTTGATGAGTGAAGAGGACAGTGTAGGACAAGCAGTTGGATCTCTTCCACGACCTTCTTTGTCACTGGCTATCATGTTTGTTCACCTACTTTGTGATCTACTGATTTATTTGACATCTTTGTCCTACGGCTTAGTTCACCATGTGATTGTTTTGAACAATCAGCCGTCTGGTCAGGAGGACGGACCTGACTCAGCATCAATAACAGGAAGTGACCTCACAGAGGGAGAGTTCAGGGCCACTGTTGCTGCAAAAACGGTGGTGTGGTCCAAAGCCAGCCAGCACTATTTAGGACGTTTTTAATTTGTTACTAATTTACCATGTCTTTTAATGTCCTCACATAGTCTTGTATTCCTGCAGTAGTGAGAGAGTGAGGTTGGGAGAAAGAAATGGTAAGACCCACACTGAAAAAACACACACACAGGAAACACCGGATCTTGCTTATGGTTAGGATAACTAGGTAAGAACACACAATAAAATACATTTGTATTTTTGCAATATTTGTATTTTTGTATTTTTATATTGTAATTTACGGCAACTTATATTTTATTTTATTGTATATTTAATTCTATTATAATCCCACTTAGTACTGCTAGTTTATGTACCCTTAGTATAGATAGTCCACATATTTAAACTTTAGGTATATGTTTATTGTATGCACCTTCCTGCCAAAGCAAATTCCTTGTCTGTGCAAACTTTCATGGCGAATAAATCCCATTCTGATTCTGATTCTAAACACAGCTAGAGTAAGCAGAGATGTGGAAGCTGTGCTGTGTCCACAGGGGGTCTTCATTAGTAGCTGATTAACTAGGCTGGCCGGGGGGCATTAGGACCAGGAGATCCTCTGGAGAGGAGCGGCAGCAGTAGTCTGCCTGTCTGCTTCGTAGTCTCAGTGTCTCTGCCTCTCAGTGTCTGCGTCTCTGTGTCACTCACTGTCTCTCTGACTTTGTCTCTCTGCCCATCTGTAAGTTTGCGTCTCAGTCTCTGCCTCTCGGTCTGGTTGTGTGCCCCAGTCTCTCTCTGTAACTATCGGCCTCCGTCTCTCAGTCTCTGCTTTTCCGCCTCTCTCTGATGCACCTCTGTCAGTGCCTGAGGGCAGTGGGATAAATGGGGATATCAGAGGATATTTAAGGGGAATGCATTTCCTGGTTTCCACATTGTGTGACCAGAATATAAACAAGCATATTGATCCACGTGTCATATCGCTGGCAAGTATGGAATACATCTAGCTGCTGACATTACCGCTAAGAGGCTAAACTCTCATTGAGAAAATGGCAAGAAATGAATTCAAAACGAATCTTCACGCTATGAAGTCAATAATTCTTCATTCGTAATAAAGGTGATCATTTTAAATGAGTCATGCACATATAATCAAAGCCCTGCATTTATTGTAGCATGTGTGATGCACCACAGGCATCGACCACCCTACACCGTACCAGAGCCTGTTGAGGTGGGTAAGCAGATTTACTGGATGAAAAGAGATCAGGGTTGGCCAGGGATGAGTCCAACAGAGTTAGCCAGGGATGAGTCCAGCAGAATTAACCTGGAAATGAGTCCTAGACAGTTAGTCTGGGGATGAGTCCTGTACAGTTAGTCTGGGGATGAGTCTTGTACAGTTAGCGTGGGGATGAGTCTTGTACAGTTAGCGTGGGGATGAGTCTTGTACAGTTAGCGTGGGGATGAGTCTTGTACAGTTAGCGTGGGGATGAGTCCTGCACAGTTAGCGTGGGGATGAGTCCTGCACAGTTGGAGTAGGGATGAGCCTTGCACAGTTAATGTCCGAGTCCCACAGAGTCAGCCCGGTGTTGAGCCTCACAGCTGGGTCATGGTTAGACACAGGGCGCAGAGCAGCATTGACATGCACGCCACGGCCAGAGAGGAGCCCGCCTCCCTCGGCACCACGCCTGGTGGAGGAAGAAGAGGAAGGAGAAGAAGAGAGGGGGAAAAAGGGGCTCCGGCTGCTGAGGTAACAGTGCATAGAAGAAAAGGAGAAAGAGAAGCCGGAGGAAGAGAAGCCGGTGGAAGCTGCGGTTGTGTGTTGCTACCATCCCACAGAAGAACAACACTTGTGTACGTTCCCACCCACTCCACCGAACAGACACAGATTTACTGGCCACTGGTTTTCTGGCCAAAGCAGTGTGTGGGGGGGGGGGGGGGTTCTGGCCCCCCGCTCACCTCTTGAGGGTCCCACTGTCTGGCAGGGAGGCCAGGGACCCCTGGTAAAAGCTTTTCAGGAAAGTGGGGGCGGAGAAGGAGGAGGGGAGGCTGAAGGAGTACTCGGAGGAGGACTCTGAGATGCTGCGCGTTCTCGCCAAGACCGGCCGAGGGCTGGGCGAGGCCAAAACACAAAAACACGCCCACACGATGTACAAAACCAATCAATCAAACGAAATAAAACAAATATACAGTACAAGAGGAAAAGGTGAGAAAATCTGTGAGATGTCAAACCTCGTCTGCCCCTCCCCCACCGAGGAGACATACTTGCGGTATGTGTGTGTGTGGTGGGAATGTAATGTTTGTAAAAACACATGATTAAAATAATATGTTTTTTTCCTTCTCTTGAAAGAGCTAAAAGGCTTCCCAGAGTATGACTGCTAAAAAAAAGTACATCAATGTAGCTTAGATGAATATAGGATTTACTAATACTTTTCCAGTTAGTACCCAACGATTACGGATGAGGCACATGCTATGATTTTTGACGGGAGTTAGTTCGACCTCCATTTAATAAGCATTCTGCAAATGCGCTTTCGAAAACATTACTTGCAATTTACGTGACTCCCATCTATGCCAACCAGAGGTACACGTTCAAGTGACAGGAAGGGACACGAGAGGAAGAGGAAGCAGTGCGTCTCGCTGGGTTTTACCTGCTCTGCAGTAGCTCGGGGTTGACCGACTGCTGTCTGCGGAGTGGAGCCTTGCCCGCCTGGCCTTGGGACTGGCCCTCTGTGAATGAAATGCGTTTCTTCACCGGTGGGTGACTGAAGGTGTGGGCCCGCCGACGGAACTGGGGGGCATCTGGGTCATCGTCAGGGAAACCAGTCGGTGAGCCCGGCGGGGAATCACTGGGAGATTCGTCCTGCTGGGAAGTGAAGAAGAGGAAGATGAGGGTAAAAAAAATAATTTCTAAAAGCTTTACAACTTTTTTTTCTACCAACATTTTAAATAAATACAATTCAACAATTCACTTAAAAAAATGCAAAATCACAGAATAACCAACATCATTCCAACAGGTCGACAGCCTGACTCACCTAGCCCAGTCATAGTCACGGCAACCGGCCCCCCACAGACACACACACGCCTCAACAACACCACACCACACACTGCCTGGTTCTGCCTTCAGCTGCTTTCTTATCTAGTGTATTCTACTGGCTGCTGTCCTGTGACTCACACCATCACACAATACAGGAGGGGAAGCCCTCATTGGGCCCTGTTCCAAACTAAATCTCTCCTAACACCCTTGTGACCTCCTTCTCACACAGCGAACGGAACCAGGACCTGTCACAGGAAGCGTGTGAGCAGTAACTCTCTTTGTCCTGTTAAATCACTGCAACATGTCACCCGAAACGCTAGACAGGCTGGACCTCCACTGTCAAACTCCCAAGTTCCAGAACCTACTAAATTACCCCACACAGCCGGCGGGAGATAAACATGGTTTGGTGAACACAAAACAGGAGAGTTTGTTTTAAGGGAGGGCCAGTGCTTCGTTGCAGGAGGGGGGTAACCTGAGTTAGCCGAGTTGGGACTGTTGACAAAGGATCTACAGAGGAAGGGGGGTGAGGGTCACTCGATAGACACAGAAAGAGCAGAACTTCCTGTCTGCAATGCTGTGTTTCCTGTCCACCCAGAGGGGTGGTGTGTGTGTGTGTGTGTGTGTGAGGGAGGGAGGAAGCAGACCATCCAGAGGGGGTATATACTTACTTATTCAGCTTTCCTACCCCCTACACTAATGACCAAGGCCAGGGTCAAGCAAAACACCCTGGCACCGGCACTGATAACAGTGGCTTCCATAGACTTAACCAACTGTGGTAGAAAGTGTTGGTTTCAGTCAGGGAAGGGAAGTACATTGAATATGACAGTGTCACCAAGGTGAAATTATAAAAACACCCCCTACCCGAGCTAACAAACGTGCTCAAGTAACATAGCTGGCGATTTGTTTTAAGTATTATTATTATTAGAATTTTTTTAATTAAAGATTTTGGAGGAGGGGAGTTATGTAATGCAATAAAGTACATCTTCCCTGGACCTTGAAGTATGGAGGACAAATTCCTGGTTATGTCAGGATCATGTGTGGGCATCCTTGTATTTTTTTTATGTGTGTGTGTGTGCTCCCATGGATGTGTGTACCATCATTCATATTATTTCCCTCCATCAGGTATTAAAGGGAAGTGGGGGGGCCACCACACCCACACCCCACATTCAGCACCCCTGTGTCAACGCCAAACAACCGATCCAAATGGTGTCCGTCAGGTCAGAGTGACAGCTACACACACACACACCGGAATGACCGTGAACTAGATACTCTTTCTAAGAAAGAGGTAAGCGTTAGTAACATGTCTCAAAACAAGGGGAGCAGGGTGAGAGAGAGAGAGAGAGAGAGAGAGAGAGAGAGAGAGAGAGAGAGAGAAGGGGGGGGGAGGAGAGACAGACAGGCAGGCGAGTCTGAAGTGAGAATTCACAGAGATGCTCCTTTATACGTTTCCCCCATTCGGGGAATTCTCATGTTCCCTCGTTGTGAAATACTTACTCTCTCAAAGCTGCCCATGCTGCCCATGCTGCCCAAACGCCCTCGCATCCGGTTGGCACCCTGCCCGCAAACAAAATCATCCAAACTACAAGGTTAGGGACAGGGTTATATTACATCAACCCAGTCTTTTAACAGCTATTAGGAATAATCAAAACCCAGCTTAATAACTCGAGGTAGAATGTGCTTTAATGTACATTTTCAGACCCGCACAGCACTCTCTAGGGTTAACTCTACACAGCACTCAATGGGAAGAGAACTTCGGAGCTCTCAGACTGTAGACCCCACACAGATACACAGGCTGGGCTGAGAATGTGGTCTCGTACTCGTGAGAAGATGTTCTCCAGGGAGCTGGTGAGGGAGCTGCGGGCCTTGTTCTTCAGAACGTCCAGTTTGAAGCGCCCTCCCGTAGCCGAGCTGTCCACTGCTGCGCTGTTGGGAGTGCTCTGTCACGTGACAAACACAACATGAACAGGTCAGGGTCATACCAGAGAGGCCGTGCATATCGTCAAGATAGATTTACAGTAAAGATGCTGATGCTAATTGAGGGGGTCGCGTTCAACACGTAGCCTGTACTGTGCCATGACCTGAATGACTCAAGGTTTCCCTTGTCGGGTCATGTGGTGTAAGGACAAATTCGTAGAAATGTTAACGTGTTACTCTTGTTTTGACCTGCAGCATGAGTTCACCTCCGTTTTTAATAACAGACATAGAGAAAAGCCTTTCTCTCCAAACAGCTGTTAGTTTTCACACCCTAGTCAGAGCTCTTGGTGCATGTGTGTGTGTTTGGGTTGGGGGAGGGGAGTGCTGCATCCATGTGATCAGACAAAGTAAGTTGTATGCACAACAAGATGTACATAGGCAGCCAGCCTGCCAGCCAGGCAGGCTGCATACAGGGACAACCACCCTGTTCCTGTAAGGAGGCTGCAAGCTACATCAGAGAAAGGTCAGAAGGTGATGGAGGGGGGGGGGGTGAAGTGTCATGACTGTCACCGGGGAGACGAAAACAAGGAGGGCGACAGAGGACAGCTGACAGGAAAGGAGTGACAGAGTTTGATGAGGACCAGGAGGGATGGGGGGGGGTGGGGGGTGGCTTAAGCTTAGCCAGAATGAGGGTCTGTTAGGATCTTTTTAAGCTACATGGTATATTGTATGGACTACACTGACTGGCTGGTGGACTTATAGCGTGTGTTTACCTGCGGGGCCTCTCCGATGTGGAGGTGGGATTTCTGTTTGGCTCCACACAGCTGTCTTAGGTGCAGGATCACCAGCTCGTTCTCTTCCTGGTCAGATGCTGGCTTCATCCTCTAGAATGTTCCACACACACACACACATCAGATTCAGAGGGCATTTTGGTCCATTTTGTGGGCCTAAGACCAAGTCATTGTTAAGAAAACCACGCTCCTGCATATTTGGACTTGCCTGATGTTCCGTCCTTACCTGAACTCTTTCAAATGCGTCTACTTGCTCGTTGTCAGTCAGCTGGGAGAGATATTTCTGGATGGCTAGCTTAGCCCTGGGAGGGTAGAGGCCTAGATTCACAGACACAGTTCTTGATATCATATCAGACCACAACACGACAGACTGATATCACCAATTTCACACAGGGATCCAAGGTTATAAGCTATGTGTGTGTATCAGGTGGAGTAAATAAGGCAGAATCTATTTTTTTTCTATGTAATTTGCATCAGGCGCAGATGAGGAATATGTGAGTGTGGGCAGACTGACACTGATACTGTTGCACAGTGCAAGTCCCAATGTTTTACTGGGTCCTGATGTGCAGTACAGTGAACTGAATAGGTTCAACTCACTCCTTTGTATGATCACAATCCATTTGTACCATCAGCTGAGCTAGCTAAAGTGAGATGGTCAGGAGACCAGAGATCAAATACCGGGGAGAACGACACAATGGCTCCTGACAACCGCGATACCATTGGCCCGCACACACACACACACGTAACAGTCCACGAAGGCAGTCTACCTTCGATGCGCTCGCAGAGCTTATGCAGGTTGTGCATGGGGCACGCCTCACACAGCTGGACCTGGGTCTTGCTGCTCTGCAGGGTGGCAGCAGTGGAGAAGGCCTGCTTCAGGGTCAGCATCACCTCATCCACCTGACACACACACACACACACACTGTTTAATAACTTATTAGATCGGGATCTCTGAATAGGTCAATCCCACAGACACACAAACACGGTTGACAGCAATTAGCGTCCACTTCTGCAGTCAGGAGACGGCGTTCAGAGCCTCACCAGGGATTCGCTGGCACACTGGAAGATGTAGCAGCAGTACTGACTGGGCCCCGGCTCCACCACGTCTCTGCAGATGAACCCAAAGTGGTCCGTCTGCTTGATGCCCTGTACGGCACGGAGGACAACACAACCCGGAAATGAGGTCGTTGAGAAAAGGGAGCACCGGCACCGGAACTTGTCATTGAGATTGATTGCCGCATCTCAAGTGCTGAGCTGAAATGGGACGACTCCAAGGCTGCTTTTTGAATCGCGATTCGCGAACCAGGTTTAGTTTACCTTCACACACCCAATTCGATCCCGTAACCAGAGATGACATGCTCGGAACACACGTAACAAAAGTACACATCTGATGATAAAATACCATTGCAATCCGCTGTAAGATTAAGTAAGAGTAACAGTAAAGCAAACAGGACAGTATGTAAACAATAACTGTCAGGGGGATAAAAGGGCTCCGATAATAAATGTTGCGTGTACATGTGTTGTGCTGTGAATGCGTGGGGGGAGTGGTGTGTGTGGGGGGGGGGTCCTGGAGGAGGGACGACGGGAAGAGGGAGAAAGGGAGTCGTGTGAACACAGCGTCTCCACAGAGCACAGTACGGACCTGGGAGCAGGACGAGATGTCTTTGAAGTTCTTCTCCAGCACCACGGTCTTAGTGTCGGGACTAATGAGGTTGACCTCGAAACGACCCACCTTCAAACACATGCCCGTACACACACACAGACACACACACACAGACACACACACACATCCATGAAGGATCTGACCTTTATATATTGTTTACGAATGCTGCTTTTTTGACTTTCAGGAAACAATTTCATCATGACATAGCCTGTAAATATTTTCGCCACACACACACTGTAAAAGTCAATAATCTGCACAAACTGACTACTAAATTATGGTATTGTACTGAGTGCTTTGCTGCAGTTGGCTGAATTAGCACCAAGAGGGACGGAGGAGTGTCTGACAAGACGCAGCTGGGGAACAGGAAGTCCCTGAAATCAGCCCCTGACCCCAGCCCTAACCCCGACCTAGGCAAGGCCCTAAAATGGATCAGTGAAGGGGGGAGTCCGATGCCGTTCTCATGACAGGCTTTCTGGATAATTTTAACACTAATTCACAATGACATCAACATGACATCATATCATTAACAGGGCAGCAACATGACATTGTGGCTCGGGGAATGCTCAGGACAGCCCCACCCTGCCCCAATGGTTGTGAGGGCCCCCTGGCAGCGATGCAGTCACTGCTACTACAGCAGGGGAGTTATGGGCGCTCTAAATGAGCTGGTTAGAGGGGCCTGGCTGAAGAGCCCGCAGTCAGTGTCTAAAGCATTAAAGTGATTTGCGCTACCTAGCACCAGGGACTAAATGTAGTAAAGGATTGGATGACAGAGGCGAGGCAGTAAAGCATGTGTTATCCTGAGAACTGTGGGCCAGTTATCAGAAAGAGGCCTGTTGCAGCGGTGTTAGTGAAACACCGACTGTAGTCCATGTTACACAGACGTGTTGATTTTAAACATAAAATGAAAAATTGGCCGTATAATATTGTGCTTCAAAACTATCTTAAAAATTGTGGAGTTAGTACCAAAGTGTGAATGAGATCATTCCCTATTCTATGAAAACAGACTCACTGAAACGCTTTATAAATGGAGGGTTGTGCACATTTGTATTTCCTACTCTACAACCAATCAGCACCTGGAATAGCATGGTGCGGTTCTTGTCGGCATCAGACGGCTGGACGTGATTGGGTGCCGAAGCGTGTCTGCGCCGTGTGGGCGGGGCCTTTAAGGCGCCTTCCCGTGGCCTTCTTTGCAGGCTCCCCGCCAGACTGCTGCAGCGCGTTCTGAACTCCTGCTGCTCCCCGAACCCAGAGTCCTCCAGGATGCATTCTGGGACGGTCCCTCTCAGACTGCCCAGGCTGGGGCTGTTGGACAGGACCTTAGCTGGAGGGTTGGGGGATAAAGAAAACAAGCAGAATGGGCGACCTGCATTGTAGCAACCACCAGCTAATAAAAATGTTATACACACACACACCTCCTGCGCTTGTCAACAACATGCATCCCCGGACGCAGAACTGAAGAGGCCCAACTGACCTCCCATGCCACCTCCGTTGGTCAGCTCCTCCCCTGCCAGGTCGTCCAGCTCCTCCATCCCCTCGGACAGGGGCGAGGACAGCAGGTCCCCCTCCCCGCCTATGGTGAACTCCAAGGGGGCGCTCTCTCTGTCCGTGGACCCCCGCTGGCCGTTGAGCACACGTTTGCGCTCTACCTCGTGCTGGTGGAACTTGTCGATGCAGTCGTCGATGAGGGTGGCAGGGGCCTTCTTGTGGGCCACAGTCACCTAAGAAGACGGATCGATTGATTGGTTGGTCTGCCGATTGTATTTGTGCAATTGTATTGCATTTTGCGCGTGGTCACTTTAGATATGAACTTAATCAAACAAGCAATCGACAACATTACTTTAAAAGAGGAAATGTATCACTCAGCAGTAACCCCCCCCCCCCACCCCGTTTTGTCAGAGAAAACAAAGAAAAGATTCCAGGAAATGCAAAAACATATTACTCTGTAGCGAAATATAATATATTTTAGTGGACAGACTCTTATGAACTAGTTGCATGTTTGTATTTTGTTCTGTTTTGTTGCGTGATGAAACCATTTCCTGTTTTCAACGTCACGTTTCCTGGTAGTGTTGTGTGTGTTTGTGCGTAGATGCTTCTCGCAAGATGTGTCACGCCGCGTCACTCTACTACCTTTCCGCAGTAGAGCACCTCGTACTTCTGGGAGTTGTAGAAGGCCTCGTCGGCCTCCTGCCTGGGCTTGGCCTCATCCTTCAGGGACGACTTGGACACCTGGCGGACGCTGCTGATCACCTCCGGCACCTGGGAGAGGGACGGAACACAACAGGAGGGGAACGAGAGATTTACTGGAATTCTGTATAGTCAAACACAAGTCATTAAACGTATATGATGGAAGCACTGGAAGGAGAAGAAAATCCACGTGCGAGTGTGGCAAGTAGCTAGGCTGAAGTTCCAAGCCAAAGAAAATATTGTGTATTTACATTTTTGGACCAAAACAAATGACCTAAAGAAAGGACCCTCATCTGAAGTCCACAAGGGCCCGGATGTGTCTTGAGAGGAGGTAAAAAAAAACCTGTTCCTGTTAGCTGATATAGCACAAGGTCGTACAAACACAACACGCCAAAAAAAAAACAAGGATAGGGCCTACAACAACAACGTCTGTCTTGCTGGGACGAGACCAAACATTGTGCTGGTGACAGAGCCAGTCAGGACAGGAGACATGAAAGTGCTCACAGGTAAACACAAGAGATCCAACCTGAACAGGCCAAAGAGAGAACCATGTCTCCCCAGAGCTGCAGGGCATACACGGCTGACTGGAACACATGCAGCATGGATGGGAGTCGGACGGCTGAGAGGTTAGGGAATCGGGCTAGTAATCAGAAGGTTGCTGGTTCGAGCCCCAGCTGTGCCAAATGTTGTGTCCTTGGGCAAGGCACTTCACCCTACTTGGAAAGTACACACCTAAACTTCCATTATTGTGATAACATCTGGTTTACATCTAGTCATTTAGCAGACGCTCTTATCCAGAGTGGTTTAGGGAGGGACAGAGGTGGAGGAAGAACAAGAGAAATAGAAAAATAAATAAAGACTTGACTCCACAAGTTGGGGCAGACTACAGTCCTAAATCAGGCACTATATTCTATCCTGGGGCGGTTCTGGGAGATTGTACCTCTACTCCATTATGTACATGACCCCCCCCCCCGACATCTTTACTGCTCTGCCAGGAGAAAGGGCTGGTGTGAAAGAAGCTCAAGATCAATACTGCACTCTGAGCCATAAATCTGGCCCACACAACAGCTACTGAAGCAAAGGCCGCCGCTGAATGCCAGATCCTTTAGAAAGCGAGAGTGCCTTTAGAAGCAGAGCCAATGTCGCCGTGCGACCTGGTTAAGCAGCAATGCTCAAAAGTAAAACAAACAAAAGCAGTCCATTCCTCACACCCTCCTCTCACCTTAGCTCTGAGATAAGAGCTGGACTAATGTTGGGCAAATATGCTTTGGGGGGCATTATGCAATGCTAACAGGCATGGCTCAGTTCTTCACATGGAAAGTGGTAGGCAACCACATAAGAGGGGGACAGATCAAATATTATCCCTGAGCTCTTTAATATTGTAGCTGTGGTGCTGAGCCCAACCCACCGACCGGTCCCAGTACTGAAGCACTCCGAACTGAAGACAGAGGCTTTCATTGAGTTTAAGAGAGGGGGCGGCATCTGTGTGCATGCGCACACACACACACACACACACACAGGCACGCACACAGGGGTGTGGCTGCCTGTTCATAACTGTCACTGGCTTATTTCCCAGGAACAACTTGAAGAAGAAATCTCAGGGGGAGAGAAGTAAAGCACAAACTGCAAAAGCAAAGCTCTCCAAATAATCACAGTTAAATGCTAAACGAATTTGGCCAAAGCGGGGCATAAAAAGACGAACATTGATATAAGTGTTTGTCAACAATTAAGGAAGGTCCAGCAAGTACAGTTCCTGGAAACCAATCCACATTGTTGTTTTGGAAAGTCAAGGTAATTAGACTCAAGCAGCTGTGAAAAGCACCGCGTCGAAAAACTGCAATCTGACTTTGTCTTGATTGGTCAAGCGACACCAACGCTATCGATGCTAAAACATGACACACAGCGTCTGATTAATAATTAAACACCTCATTGATTATTCATCTGTAAGATTACGCCAGAAGCCACCATTGGATCCAATTAATTATTTGCAGTAAAAACCCCAACAGAGGACTGGAGAAGAGGGCAGGGTTTGGGGGCCATAACCACACTGGGGTAAGGGACTGGGGTACAGTACAGGTAAGGGACCAGAGGAGAAGACCGGGAAAAACTAAATGAATTGCAGGCAACAATCCAACCATGCCTAGCTCTATTTGACCCCTCACAATCATTCACCTCTAGTTTCTGAACTTTTCTTTATCACCCTTAGATTCTCTTTATCTACGTTTCTTTATCTCTTCCTATTTCCTTCTGTCCCCTAATCAGGCTCATTTGTTGTGACTGAGCAGAAGGCACGGGCCAGGAGATCCATTAGCATATCCATGACAACCTCAAAACCCTTGTTGTACTGCATCTGCAAAACTTACCATTGCCATGTTGTAATTGAGATATGATTGTGTTGAGTAAACACAGCTACTGTAATGCTGCTAGTACTGTATCCTTCTTGATTATCTTATGCACTTTATACACATCGTATGTTGCTTTGGATAAAAGCAAGACAGATCGATATAAAAGTGACAGTTTCATCAGTGGCTGTCACTGATTACTGTTACAGTAGGTTGAAGTATTTTGCTAGTGTTGACAATACTACTGCAGTCAATTTAACAACAGTGTCCATTTTCCTTGAGGCACTGTGAAGTAGGGATGAGAATGTTCATGTTGGAAAAGCCCTCAAACAGCAGGGAAGTGTGGGTTGGTGATGGTCAATGTAGGTCAAATACGCAGTCTACCTACTGCATGTAAATTACCACAACACACTCATTGCTCTGGACATCTTAACCTTTTGACTTCCATTGTGTACATTTTTTTGTAAGGAGTGGTTTGACAGTTCTCAACTTTTGAAGATAAATGCATTACCAAAGAGCCGTCGGTTTCTGCATAGAGACAAGGTGTTTTGACTTATCACACAATTATTTTGTTTATTTAACTCTGGATGAATAATTGGTTTGTTGCATAACCACGATGCCTATACACCATGTTCAGTCAGACTAACTAGGAACACATGTACAGCAAGATTGTGAAACTATGACAACTATTACTAATATAGCAGCCGACAACCAAAGTTAGACTGTTGATACAGATTCTATAGGGTCACTTCACAAACAAAAAGTATTTAAAGTATCCACACATCCCATATACTATAGCCACTAAATCAAAAGACAAAAGTTTATGCAGAATTATTTCCCATGCATGCTGCAGAACTGTACTGTAGGTCTCAAAACTCAAAACATGCAGACATAGTGCACAGGGCAAACCTAACCATCAAGGGGGACAATTGAAGGGTCATTTCAGAGTAGCAGAGGAAACCTTGTACTATTTGGACCTCAAGAAAAACCTATTGTTTACACACAACTTTAAGACTGCGCTGGCTGTGCTCAACCATTTCATTCAGACCCTCTGGCCCAGTCAGTTAGAAGGATGGCACGGCCATTTGGGTGCAGAAAGAGGGCAAATATTTGCTCCGGAGTTAAAAAGACACCTTGTGAATTTCCAGTTGCATGTGGAAAAGCACTAGAACGTGGCATTTGCAGGTGCCCTTCACCTGCCCTAGGATGTTACGTTGTGACATAACTTGCCCTAGGACAAGTTATGTCACAACACACAGCAATACTACGGCTAATTAAAACCCCTTTCCTAAACAGGTGTTCAGATTTGTAACACTGGGCTCATTGAAAATGTGCTGGGAATCATGTCAAATAAACACTAGGTTGATGGATTGAAGGATAAAAGCGTATATATGTCCAACTTCCGTTTCAACATTGATCTCACCATGGTTGGTAATGTCAATGTTTTGGGGCGTGTTTTGCACTTCTTCAAAGACCTTATCCCCACCCCCCAATAACTTCTCAGACCCCTATCAATTCACATATATTACTCCCTTTCTTGGCGAAGAATGAGGAAATTGAACAGGACGCATCCACCATTTAGAATTTACATAATTATTATTGGCATTACAATACTTTAATTCATTCAATTACAGCACACACACACTAAAGAAAATCAGGATGTATTGCATAGACAAACAGGCCTTGTCATAGGCAGTTTGGCCATCTGATCCCTTTACCCTTGGACATTCTGTGGCCAATCACACTCCTGCTGTGAGTGAGTGAGCCGGGTGAGGACTGAAGTAAGCCGAACAAAATAAAGATAACCAGATGGAGCAAACACGCTGGTTAAGAGCCAGATATCAAACATCAAATCTAAGCACAGCTCAGGCAGCAGTCGAATGCATGACTGCAGGCTGTCTTCATTCACCCAGTGGCCCAAACAAATGACCTGGTAATACTTGGCACAAGAGGCAACGGCTGGTGTCTATTTGTGCCTGCTGCCTGTATGATCATTCTTACTGCCAGACTGTGGGAATTCAAGATTCCTAACCAGGTGAAGGGTTATGGCAACCAAACGTCAAACAGTGTCATGTCGTGCTGTTATTATTGTGCTTTTCAAACAGGGGTATGCTCCATTATTAGTGGTGAGCATTGCCCCACCCAACATAATACTGCAAAAATGACCAAACACACTTCAGCTTTGCTTCTTTAAAAACATCAGTAGCATCATTCCCACATCAACTGGCATTTGCTGACCTTCAAAGTAAATAAAAATGTTTTTGCACTTCCAAAATAACCGTTCTACTGTCACACATTATACATATATCTCCGAGGTTGTGCAATCTTCTTGCCTTCTCTGAATCTTCCCTTGAACTTCAGTTTCTCTTTTAGGAAGGCATGACTGGCTGAACATCAATGTTTTCACACAAAGGCAATCTGCAGCCTAGACTTCAAAATTGCTTCTATTAATAACCCTGGGAAGGATAGTGTTCTTCTAAATCTAGGTGTCCTACCTCAACACTAGCTTCACACTTATTACATCTTTACTGTTGAATACCAGACTGGTGTTTTTTTTACTTAAACCATACTGTTTGACAAAGTGTTGCCAGTCATCAATTTCAACAGGCCAGCTTGGTCAACCAAGCGGGTCGTGCTTCCAAAGCAAACATTATGGAGGTGCATTCCTTTTAGTCCATCTGGCACGTGCTCGAAGTGGCTGCTCGGCCTGTTTTTCTTGAGTAACAACAATGCCAGCAGCCAAGTTACAGCTCCTGTTGCCTTTTCTGACTGGCGGTGTCCATGCAAGCATCAGTGTCTGGAGGGAGGGAGGGAGGGAGGGAGGGAGGGAGGGAGGGAGGGAGGGAGGGAGGGAGGGAGGGAGGGAGGGAGGGAGGGAGGGAGGGAGGGAGGGAGGGAGGGAGGGAGGGAGGGAGGGAGGGAGGGAGGGAGGGAGAGAGAGGCCCAACACTTCGAAAGTACATCTGCCTGCCTCTCCCCTCCCTGCTCTCTCTCCACTCCTCTCAGCTTTCAGCAGCAGACAAACAGCCTGGTCTGGCCTTGTACATACCATGGGAAACGTGATACATCCAAAACAGGCTGGTGAGGATCCTCAGGGACCAAGAGCAATACAGTAGCCCCACATTTTTGTTTATGACCAATAAGCCTATATGTGGATCGACTGACAGCTAGAGAGGGTACAGTTAAAGATGTACATGGTCAGACACACTTTGCACAGTAATGTTTATACTGTACTTTAATGTGTTACGTTCTGTCTGCTATGGCATTGGCACGAAGCTACTCCGAGTGAGGCCTTGTGTAAACATACCATACCATAGCATATAACAAACATTGCCCACTGTCTAAATGCAGGCTTTAAGAAGGGATGGTCTGTACACATGTCCAGTCTTTTTCTCATTTGACAAATAGCTACTTGTTATGTGTGTCTCTCCTGACTATGTGATCACAAGGGAACTCTGTTGGCTGATGAGAGCATGATACAGGTTAGGTTGCAAGGCTGCTGATTTGTGTTTAAAGAGTCAATCAAAACAGTCTGGCTCTAGCAGGGTGGTTTGACCCAAGAGGGGAGACCCTGATCTGGATTAATTTAACAAATAAATCCAGGTTACCATCTCTATCCATCCTCACAGTGGCCTAAATACTTAATACCACGTTGAAAACATGTTTTCAAACGGCATTTATATTGACAATAACTTAATGGCCACCTTAGGGCTTTTCATGTATTTGTGTCCTTCTATTGAGTCAGCATTATTGCCTGGTCGCTAAATCACTTGACTGATAGCGTCGGTGTGTTTATAGGTCTGATATTGATTGTCTGTTGGAAACGGTGTTTGCAGACCATGATTTGAGTCATGTTAAACACTTGTGTTGTTCTTGTGTTTTTTTGGTCTGTCAGCCTACCTGGTTTGGGTCGTACGCCTTAAAGACATGGCAGGCCATCTCGGACTCCGGGTTGTCGGGCTGGCTCCGGATCAAATAGGCGAAGTAGGTGAGGTCATTACTATTGTGAATGAACCTGGAGATGTATTGAGCTTTATGCTCGAAAATGAATACGGATGAGTTGGCGTTGTTTGCCGGAACACAGCGAATGAACGGAGGTATGAGGACTAACTGAACTTCCCTGGCCTGCCCGGGGCCAGACTCATTCTTCTCACTTTTCCTTCGGATTTCGGCCACCAGCCATGGCAGCATTGGCAGGGTAGTCCGCCGGTCCAGGGACGACCAGCCGATGTACAAAAGAGCAAATCTTTTATCGGTCTTGGACAGATTGTCTTTGTCATCTTGACCCTCCATGTCGGTTTAGAAGTGGGTCAAGCTGACAACACTATACTTGCCTATACTGCCTAATAATCAGTAGCATTAAACAATCAACAACAATGTACCGATTTAAATGAAGAATCAATATTCTAATTTAATTCGTATACATACGTTTACAATCGATACCTCATATTTAAAGATAAAATAAATCAAACTTTTACTGCAACAAAGGCTCAATGAGCATGTGTCCCTCGTGCATGCTGCTCCTCCAGACTTGCGGGTGTTGGTGGATGACTGGTTTGTTGTTTGTTTGTTCCCACTCCGAGCCACTCTGTCAACCTCTAACTTTAGTCCTGTACGTCCAAATGAAAGGCCAGTCTGTAGTTTTCTTCTTCTCTTAGATTTGCATGTGGTACGAGCTGCTGGCGAAATAAAGCGTAAGCTTGCAAGCTTTCTAAAACGTGGCGTTGGCAGCCTCTATGTAAACACTAGTCGGCCAAAAGATAACATCAGACTTCTTTAACGCGCACTGGCTTTCCCCTAAAACAGCGAGACGATACAATTTACAGCAAACTCTCAGCCTGCACCCCTGCGAAGAAGAAATGTGTCCTTTGCATTTAGTTTGAACGTCAATTGTGTGTTAGGAGCACCGTTTAATTGTTCAAGGGTAGCTTGTGGGGTAAGGCTCTCTTCGCTTCCATCCAAACAGCCCCTTGGAGGAGTGGCTGTGCGCGAGAGTACACTCACCCATCCGCCCCCACCGCATGTGCGCGAGAAGTGGGCGTTGCCACCAACAAAAGGGAGGTGACCATGTGCATGTGACAGATGCCAGGCCCCGCCCATTTAGTTACGTCTTAACGTTGGGATCGTTGGGATTTTAAAGTACACCTTCAGACTCCTCCAATTTTCCAAACTAAAGGGATTTTTCATGTGGAGTGAAGTTAACCTAAAAAAAACACGTTCAGCACTGCCCAAGGCAACCAGTACAAAACTCTTCTGCCAATACATTCTCTTTCTCAGGCTAGGAATTTCTTCTGTCTGATTTGATTACTGTGCAGTCCAGTTGGTTTATTATTATTATTATTTTGGTTTATTAAAGGCTCAAGACGCACTTGTTCCGGGAGTACAACGGTACTTAGGAATGGTTCGCTTGACCCGATGTTAGTTTCCTCAAGGATCACAATGACTCTTGCTTAGAGACTTGTTGCTCTTGTGGTTAGTGGTAACTGTTTTAAATTTTTGTTCTCGCTGTGATATATTGTTTTTATTACTGTTGCTTGCTTTTTTCCACAGGTACACTTGCACTTATAGCGGTTCATGTTGTTTAATTGTAACTTGTTTAACTACATTCTCTTATGGTTCTTCCCTTTGGCACTTACTTTGGTTGTTCACAATGTGTGCTTCATGTTTTGGCTACTCGCGATGTTTTTTGGCTATCTTGTTGTTATGATCAGTGACCTATGCACTTTGTAAAGCTCTCTCTTGGAAGTCGCTTTGGATAAAAGCGTCTGCTAAATGAATAAATGTAAATGTATTATCACCACCCCATTCTATTGAATTACCAGACAATGTAAGCCATAAGCCATGAGCCTTACAGCACAAGTGTAGATAAATAGTCATTTCTAGCTATTAAAAAAGTGTCCACCAAACTCAATGGATATAAGTCCAGAGTTCTCCCTCCAAGATATAGTACAATGCATTCGATGTAACTTCATTGCACACATAAAATACACATGTCTGGATATGGGATGGAAGAGCCTTAATGTGCTCATAACATCATTTATTAAGCTGTACTAAGTCCCATGAAGAAGCGTTTTACCTATGTCAAAGGAGGAAAGATCAGCACCAAATGTAACAATAGAGAAAAAAAACATGTTCAAATAAAATAACAATTTTGAATATTTCAATTCAGCTCATAAGTTATTTGGCAAAATAGGTATACACACAACTATGCGTTCCAACTGCATCACAAGGTTTAACATTTCAGAGTGCAGTTTTGTACAGTATATCCCCAAAATAAGACACAGCAGTGCGAAGCAGAAACAGTTTAGCCTGTGACAGAAGCTAGATAGCATATGTTCAGTAGGTTGGTCACCAACACCTACCCACATAATCTACTGTTAAAAAAGAAACTATTAACACTGAAAATGAAACATTTTGACATACAAACCATTTTTCAGTTATTAACTAAACAGTTATACTAGATATTTAATAAAGCCATCTCACATTTATGAGATTTCATGATACATCATGTAAACATAGCCAACACTGTCACAAGGATGATTCCTCAGCAGGAGTAAAGAACTGTTTGTCTGTCACACAGTCTCCAGAACAGCAGCCATTTCCTTGAACTGTCTGTAGAAGTTCTGAGACAAAAATGTGGGTTACCAACTATCCACACAATCTGAATATTTAGTTTTACAATAGCATCCTAAACTTAAGGTACACTGAATTCCATCAACAAGGACCGATGGAATGAAAATAATCAACTTATCTATTGTTTTATTGTTATTGTTGCACTATGCCTGGTAAAATACAGACCGTTAATAAAATATAACGGGTGCCAAAAGGTTGCTCGACTTTTTTTCCCCACTACGCTTGTAATCGTTTAACAGACTGACCTGGAACTGTGGCACTGTCATCTCAAAGGACCTCTGGGTTATCAGTCCTGACGTGTTGGCCAGCTTCAGGAGCAAGGAGACGTAGGGGGAGTTGAGAGAGCGACACGTGTCCGAGCTCACGGCCATCCCTAGCTTCCACTGCATGTCCACAAGCTAGACAGGCCACAGCAAAGGATGACCAATCATCAGTAACTTTCACTCATGACATCATGACATTACCCATGCACCTGTTCCTTAGGTAGCCGGACACACATTTACTTGCCAGATAACACATGAAAGCAAGTCACTCAACATTGGGAGATGTATAGTGTATTTGTCTAGGGGGCCAATCCCAGAGGCTGGGGAGACAGACTACCTGTCCGATGCCAAGCATGGCCTGGGCCTCCTGCTGGGTGTGGACCAGAGCGCCCTGCTCGCTCCAGAGCTGCTGGAGGACCTGCAGGCTGGCTGGGGGCCACCTAATGCAGCCTTCTCCCAGCCTGGACACCAGAGCAGCACCTGATAGGTTGCTCTTCCCAGCAGACCTGATGCACAGTAAGCAAACAAATTGTATAGTGTAATGCTGTTTAATGACTGTAGTCAAATGTTAAAGAAAGGCCCACCCATACAGACAATAACACCGACAAAGTTACCTTTAAGTAATCTACAGACAATAAGATAATACTTAGCTATTATTAGCTAATACTAATTTGAAACATCAACTGTTCCTGGTGTTACGTCAGAATCAAACTCCTTCAAGGAGCAATTTCACGCCCATCTCCCAAAGCATTCCAGAGATCCTAAACATTCTGAGCAGCACAATCTCTAAGCCAAGGGATGTTCTACTCTGACAAGTAGAGTACTCTGTGGGCCAAATGATAACCATACCTGAAAGTTAACAAGAGGAATCTGATGACCTCCTCAAGAGCATCCTGATCCAGTCGGATTCCTGCATTTTGGAACCTCTGTGCTCATTAAGGTGGAGATAATTTAGTCAGTGAGTCACGTAAATATGGATTACAGGATTTCAGTGAAAGGTAAATAGGGAAATGGGTGACTGACGTCAGAAATCTCTGCAGAGTCCACTCCCCTGGTCTGTCCTTGGAGATGAGTTAGGATCCGCTGACACTGGACAGATTATCAGATTACAGCTATCAGAACCACAACAGCAAGTCCTTGAATGGCAGAATTGGGCACTGCTATAGCTGTTCGCTGAAAAATACATGGCTTCCTATAAATTGCTTCAATGTTATACAAGCTATGATCCTCTCAGTCAATGATTGCTTATGTTTTTCATGATGTAGCTGCCAGTATGACCATTATATTTTGTTTTAGACTAGTCTTGTCATTGAGATGTGAGTATGGCAGATGCACTACTTTTGAAGCTCAGCTAATTACTGTAGGCTGTTGTGCGTGTCAAAGTATTTGATGGGAAGCAGAAATTCTAACATTAATCATAATCGATGGTGATAATGCATGCACTTACTGTTTGAGCGAATAGTTCCGGGGGGAGTTTGGCAATGTTTTCCACAATTCTTTCCACACCTAAAAAAGTAAAACTGCGCTGAGCACTGTATTCTAGATGAAGTCATCATTTTTTTGGACCATCTAGCTCGTTAACGTTAGGATTTTAGTCTAATCAGTGTTTTGTCATTGGCATAATACTAGCATTTCGATCAAGCAAGCTAGCCAGCTAACACGTTAGCGTAGCATGCCTAGTTGATGTATTAGCTACCTTGTGTTAAGTAAATTGTGTGACACTATATACATCATGTGAAAACTTCCATGCTAAAACCTACCAGATGATGGTTCAAGTCCTGGCATCTTTAAATTACCTGAACCTTCTTCAGAACGAGGACATTAGCAAGCTATAAGTATAGAATCTCTGATATCTTTCTTTGATAGGCAATAGCGCCCTCGCATGGCCGTGCACATCATGTCGTTAAAGGCTATGATTAGAAGATTCTTGACGGGAACACACCGACCAGACTGTAGACTCTGGGATTTCATTTACTGTATAGTCCAGTTTAACAGCCTTTTGTGTGTATGGGGGATTTTCTGATGTATGAATGAATAGACAGACGAGAGAGAGAGATATATACATAGACACATCAAGAAAGGTGGCGGTGTTGCTATTAAAATATGACTCACTCGATTGAGGTCAGTATCATGAAACCAACTAAATCAAAGAGAACTAGAGAGGGTACAATTTCTGGGGAAATTGTAGGGTGTGCTGTGCTTGCTTGCGTCGGTTGCACAGGGGTCCGTTTTTGAATGACATTTTTACAACTGATATTTCTGTATATGTTATAGAAAAATGCATACTTATTATTTATAAAGATTACATAGATTTAAAAGCATTTTTTTTTTTGCTGCTCATTTACAACTGAAAATATGCGTGAAGTGTAGAATGAAATAGACGAATAAATGTGTCAGACCGGTGTAAAAATTGACCTAATCTCTATGATTTAAACGTCATTTTAAGTTTTTCCCTTCTCATGATATTTTCAGGCATTTAGCCTACTCATTGCATTCATTCATTAATAAAGAACCCCCTTTGAAGATTATTCTACGACGTTACCCGGCAGTAGAAGATGGAATCGCGATTCAAACAGTACCATTTGCTAACTGAAAATATGCCCCCCAAAACGTAAATAAGCTTGACATTTATTTAGTGGAAAATCGCTCATTCATAAAAAGCTCACTGGTAGCGATCATTGTCAGTAACAACGCAAAATGCGATATAGCCCTGTGTGGAGAAGCTGCCCCGGTAAATTGTACTACTAAGGTACAGTACTAGACTACTGCTGTGTTCGTCTTGGTAGCGATTGCGTTGGTTGAATTGGATTTAACGTTCCGTTGTACGGTTTAGGCTGAAATTAATTATTTTCATGAACAGATTGACAACGTTTAGGCTGTGGCAATGAAGTTCAGGTTAGAAGTTAGATAGACTTTTGATTTAAGTAAGGGGAGTGCCGAACATGTTCTGTCGCCGTTTGACTTCCTAAACAGCTGTGTACAGTACTGTAGATGTTTTTGTAGTGTCTCGCGTAAGCTACAGCTTTGCAGTGAGCTACACTGGTTTGAAACCGCAGGTAATGGTAATTTCACCAACAAATCGTTTACTAATGTCAGAATAAATCCTACAACAAAAATGTATATGTGAGGAATGTTTATTTTAACGATTGAACAGATACATCATATAGAAGGGGTCAGACGTCCAACCCTGCCCTGTAATACTTCTGATTGGATTGCCATTCCCTTCACTAAAAAAACTTTTTTGTACCGGTCCGTGTCAACAAAAATATTTTGATACAGGGTTTGCATTTTTGTGTTTGTTGCGTAGGTTAACCTATATATTATAATAGTGTACATCTACTAGTAGCCTAGTAGATTATGGACATCATCTAGATTAGATGTTTTGAGATTCTGTGTTTTGAGATCGAGCAGGTGTGTCCCAGCTAACAAAATTACATCCCCAGGACGTCCCCAGTTAGCTGGGGTCCTACCTCTCAGATCTGACTCCACAGGTGATCCACCAAAGCAGGGACTCGACAGCTCTATGTCCTATATTAATCATATTAAGGATTAAGAAGGTTATGTGTGATTAAAACTTATATTTGTTCTGTGCTTACTAGCCTCAGTATGTCAATGTGTATGCAGCCAGTATTCATACTGAAACAGGTAACTTATTTCATGCTAATAGGTAGATACATCGTCTCAGCCAGGTATTCTGTTATAAAAAAATATTTTCTGTTGAGATATCCTGATAAAGTGGTGCCATCACCACTGTAAAAGTAGTATTGCCAAATGTTATCGTCAGACACAATGGTGGATGCATAAAATAATCATAAAGCTAACTTATTTTTCTACTGTGTGTTTATGGTGTGTTGTGCTTAATTATGGATCAAATTCATGCAATGTAACAGGGGCGTTGTTACTTGTCTACTGGGGCACAGGCCCCTCATTACTCATATTAAAATATATATATATATTTCAAGCTTGCTGCGTAGGCCTACATGAAGTGTGAAAAAATGCACTATACAAACTTTCCCTTGCTTAACCCACTATAATTACAGTTTGGGGAAGTACGTTTGATATCAGTTTAGGCATAGCCTCAGTTAGTCCGAGCGTAATTAATCACACGAGACAATTTTTTTTGCAATAATTTAAAAGCAAATAGCTTACTGTTTTTTGAGCTTCATGTAATATCATATTTTGGACTCACGTTGTTATAATGCTTAAGTCTAGATAAGATGATTGGTAGGCCTATTACTTATAAACTTTCTTTAGTTGGGTGTGCTCAAGCCTTCGGCGAGAGCACAACCTTTGTTCTCTCACATATATATTATTATTTTTTTTATTTCTTTTTGCCCCCCTAAAACTCAGTCAATATTTGGCCTACATAGACAACGTAGGTGTCAAAAGTTTCGTCTTGGTAGCGATTGAGTTGCTTCTATTGGAATTTACGTTCCGTTGCATGGTTTAAGCGTAAGTTAAGTTTTTGTGGCGAAAAGTGAAGCTAACGGTGGCTAATTTGCTAGCCACAGACACTGACGTTACTAACGTCACTGCGTCACTAACGTCACGAAAACACGCGTGACTACCTTTGCCAGAACATTCGTTTAGCATCTGTTAACTTGGGGGATAGCTAGGCTAACTATAGCTTTACTGCAAGGCAGCTGCAGAAACGCCACAAGAAAAGAGGCCAGGGTGATAACTATTTACTCATTTTACTTTGTGATATGACACACAATTGTGATGTGTAATGTACAATATAAGCTGATATTATTAAGGAAGTACATCTACTTTCGGAAACAGTAGTCTACTATTTCACTGAAGTATTACTAATACTTCAGTGAAATAGTATTAGCATCATGACATTAGCCTGTGTTTCCCGGGCAACACATACTACAGTGGTCTATGATGTAGCGTTATCTGTTTTCAATCGTTAAAATAAACATTCCTCACATATACATTTTCGTTGTAGGATTTATTCTGACATTAGAAAACGATTTGTTGGTGAAATTACCATTACCTGTGGTTTCAAACCAGTGTAGCTCACTGCAACGCTGTAGCTTACGCGAGACACACTACAAAAACATCTAGCTACAGTACACAGCTGTTTAGGAAGTCAAACGGCGACAGAAAATGTTCGGTACTCCCCTTACTTAAATCAAAAGTCTATCTAACTACTAACCTGAACTTCATTGCCACAGCCTAAACGTTGTCAATCTGTTCATGAAAATAATTAATTTCAGCCTAAACCTACAACTGAACGTTAAATCCAATTCAACCAACGCAATCGCTACCAAGACGAACACAGCAGTAGTCTAGTACTGTACCGTAGTAGTACAATTTACCGGGGCAGCTTCTCCACACAGGGCTATATCGCATTTTGCGTTTTTACTGACAATGATCGCTACCAGTGAGCTTTTTATGAATGAGCGATTTTCCACTAAATAAATGTCAAGCTTATTTACGTTTTGGGGGGCATATTTTCAGTTAGCAGATGGTACCGTTTGAATCGCGATTCCATCTTCTACTGCCGGGTAACGTCATAGAATAATCTTCAAAGGGGTTGTTTATTCATGAATGAATGCAATATGAGTAGGCTAAATGCCTGAAAATATCATGAGAAGGGAAAAACTTAAAATGACGTTTAAGTCATAGAGATTAGGTCAATTTTTACACCGGTCTGCACTAATGTCACGAAAACACGCGTGACTACCTTTGGCAGAACATTCGTTTCGCATCTGTTAACTTGGGGGATAGCTAGGCTAACTATAGCTTTACTGCAAGGCAGCTGCAGAAACGCCACAAGAAAAGAGGCCAGGGTGATAACTATTTACTCATTTTACTTTGTGATATGACACACAATTGTGATGTGTAATGTACAATATAAGCTGATATTATTAAGGAAGTACATCTACTTTCGGAAACAGTAGTCTACTATTTCACTGAAGTATTAGCATCATGACATTAGCCTGTGTTGCCCGGGCAACACATACTACAGTGGTCTATGATGTATCTGTTTTCAATTGTTAAAATAAACATTCCTCACATATACATTTTCGTTGTAGGATTTATTATGACATTAGATTACAAGTAAACGATTTGTGGGTGAAATTATCATTACCTGTGGTTTCAATCCAGTGTATCACTGCAACGCTGTAGCCTACGCGAGACACTACAAAAACATCTACACAGCTGTAGGAAGTCAAACGGCGACAGAACATGTTCGGCACTCCCCTTATATCGCATTTTGCGTTGTTACTGACAATGATCGCTACCAGTGAGCTTTTTATGAATGAGCGATTTTCCACTGAATAAATGTCAAGCTTATTTACGTTTTGGGGGGCATATTTTCAGTTAGCAGATGGTACTGTTTGAATCGCGATTCTATCTTCTGCCGGTAACGTCGTAGAATAATCTTCAAAGGGGGTTCTTTATTAATGAATGAATGCAATATGAGTAGGCTAAATTCCTGAAAATATCACGAGAAGGGAAAACTTAAAAGGACGTTTAAGTCATAGAGATTAGGTCCATTTTTACACCGGTCTGCCAAATGTATTCGTTTTGATTCAGCCTGTCAGCTGCCTCTTGCAGGGGAAATGAGAAGAAATCATATTTCATTCTACACTTCACTCGTATTTTGAGTTGTAAATGAGCAGCAAAAAAAAGATGCTTTTAAATCTATGTAATCTTTATAAATAATAAGTAGGCCCGATGCATTTTTATATAAAATATACAGACCCCTGTGCAACCGACGCAAGCAAGCACACCCTACAATTTCCCCAGAAATTGTATCCTCTAGTTTCATTATGTTTTCTTTGCCTACCTCAATTCTTACATATTTGCCGACCTCTCAACTTCAGGTATTGCAGATATTGTAGCAAGCCAGAAGAGCGCGCGGACATGGAAATCTGCCGGCAGATTTTGTGGGTTTGTGTTTTCAGTTTAACTGCTTTGATTTCTCAAGCGTTGATTTGGATACTGTTTCTTTTGCTTTTGATTATCAATCTAAATGAATGCACTGACAAAGTAAATTGTTAAAACTCAAACTTGAGAATTTGCTGAGGCACAGCCGATTTATACTGGGGCGGCTGCCATGTCCTAATATGTCCTCTCAATTATAATGTGATAACCAATGAGATGCGATAATGAGATTGACATGCAACCCATGAATGTAAGCGTGCGTGTGTCAATAAAGCCAGTCTTTATATTTTAACAGCAAAGTTGATTCCTCACCGTGTGTTTTTTTTACGTGAAAGTAGTATTTGGATAGCACTGGGTACAGGATGTAGAAACGCTGTACAATTCACACTGTCAACGATTTCCCAACCTATTTAGTTTAAAACATTGCAATTGCACTTTTCTGTCAAAAACGCATTGTTTTGGGAGAGACACCGCACGTCGTCAAATTATGACATCATACAAGGATTGTGACGCACTTTACCAAATGATAATAACTAATCCCAAAAAATCACATCTGTCAGTAATGAAGGAAATGCTCATTAGGCAAGGAGTCGAAAAACTTTTCATTTTGTTGAAGTGATTTCCTATTTTGTCATCCTTACTGAGTGTAAAAACATGGATGACATCTCAAAACATAAAAGACTACGAGTATGGAGGCCTAAACAGAAGGTAAGTCTGGTTATCTTGAGGCAGACCTAGCTAAAACTTTTAAAACACGAAAATATTTGGTTCTTTGTATTATTGAGAATTATTTCTTTCTTTAGTTTGAGTTTAACAGTTGTGTTTAACACTGACCTAACTTGATAAGTACCGTAGACCTAGTCAAAATTCAGATTTCCAAGTTATATTTCTTAATCAAAATATAAAAACTATTCTGTTCAAGGCACCTCTCTCTCTCTTCTCGTGTTTCACTGCTAATTGTAACCTCAATCCCACCTACTCCACCTTGTTTGTGTGTGTGTGTGTGTGTGTGTGTTTACATGATGTGTGTGTGTCCAGCCTGCACGTCTCCGTGACACAACTGTATCCCAGTTGCCCCTGCCACCCTGTTGGCCAGAGCCTGGACTGAAGTTTCCTACCCTGCAGCCCCATGACAGGAGGTCCCCAGAACAGCAGAACCTCCTCCAGGTAAAAACCACTGCCTACAGAAACTCAACACATTCGATATTATATTCATTTAGCAGACTCATTTGATCCAAAACGACATGCAAATAGTAGAATCAGAAGTGTAGTGTAGTTGAACAGTATTTCAGTGGTTACAGCCAGGGAATGGCATCTGTATTTGACCAAATAGTGTAACATTAACATAATCTCAAATACAATATTATATCATTCTGATAATAGTGTTAGTGCTTTGGAAACACATGTCTCACATGTGGCACAGCAGAACCAATTTAAGAGTTTGTTAATCTAAGAAGTTTTAAATTGTAAGCAGTTTCACTCTATGGACCTGTAGGTTGAGAGAGGAAGTTGAAGCATACAATATAAGTATGTCGTTATGATGATGTAACACATCCGCCTTTGCCATTAATATTGTTGTTGTTGTATCAGGACCTGGTGCCAAAGCCTCCTCAATGCATTGAGGCCGGCCGCAACACCAAGGCTGGCAGGAAGGCTGCAGGATCGGACAAAGCTGGAGGGGCTAACAAGGGACCCCAGGCAGAGTCCTGGAGGGTTGATGTGGGTACTGGAGGCCGTACGCCAGCTGCTGAACAAGGTTCACACCTGGCCCAGAAACTGTCAGGACCAGGCAGGATGGTGAGTAAACGGCCCTCATCCCCTCACTGAGTACTACAGACACCACCTACTTCCCCTCAACTTAATCTACCTCCGCGTCTCCAACAACTCTGATAACTTTGATGTTACTATGCCTTGCTAAGCGTTTGTCTTGCCTGCAGGTGATTGGTGGTGCATGTGTGAAGATGCCTCTCATGTCCAAGACCAGCTACTGTGAGTATCGATTTATTAATGTATCAAAAGTAAAACATTAATGATTGAATGATCACTTTCTATCAAGAGAGGGATCCACCAATCACACTATGACTTTCCTCTACATGTAGGTGTTCTTCCACCAATAAGACCATCAGCCTCTGTGCCATTCAGCCCAGAGGAACCTAAGACCCTAAGCTGCAGGTCCACACCCGATGATGGGGAGAGAACAAACTCTTCTCTACCTCCACCTTCATCTCCAACCACATCACCTCCGTCTCTACCTCTAACTCCACGCCAACCTCAGGCTCAGTCTCCACCGTCTTCACCTCCCACCCTGGATGACCCAGTGACCCGGGAGACCACGCCCCAGCCTCTGTTAGAAGCTATGACGTCCCATTCGTAAGTGTCCCTGTTAACGTCCTCTTTAGGCTACTGCCCTGATGAACACAATGTTACGATGTCTCGTTAGTTGTCATTGTACTGTAGAGTGTAACACATCCATTCTTGTTCTTGTTACAGTCAGTGGAGACTCATCAAAAAGGTCCTGTTGAGAAAGGTAGATAAACTGCTTATTTCATAACTCACTATATTTTTTTACTCAGCTTGACAATAACTGTGTATCTGTACTGCAATTTAATTTTCTCCCCCTTTTTTTACTCTGCCTTTCTCTCTTCTCTCTCCACGTCCTTTTCTCTGTCTCTTTTCCTCTCCCCCTTTTCTCTGTCTGTCTGTCTCTCTCTCTCTCTCTCTCTCTCTCTCTCTCTCTCTCTCTCTCTCTCTCTCTCTCTCTCTCTCTCTCTCTCTCTCTCTCAGAACAAGAACATAGCTGAGCTGGAGAAGCATTCAGAGGAGATGATGGAGTGGGTTCTCCATGTGGTCGATGAGGGGGTGCTGCCCGCTATGGCCCTTTACCAGGTCCCTCACCTCAGCCAAGACCCGCTGTCTGCCGCTTCCTCCCACAGCAACTGTGTCTCCATGAGCAGCAGATCTTCAGGTCTGCTGTCTCCAGTCCGGTCTGGGGTGTTGAGTGAGAAGATATGTTTCAGCCCTGTGGCTTCTCCAGACCTCAGGAGGGAGAGTTCATGCTCTCGTCAGTCCCAGGTCCGGGCCTCTTCTCAGGGCTCAGACCAACCTGAGGGTGTTCTAAGAAGCAGGAGGAGCAGCAGCAGCAGCCAGGGAGAGCTGCTGGGAAACATGGTCCAGGGAAGGGAGGAGAAGGAGGCTTGCACACCCTCGTGTCAGGAAAGCCTCCCTCTCTACACCCAGCAGGAGGAGTGCAGCTCTGCCAGCAAGGAGGAGCAGGAGGAAGAGAACCTGCAGAAGGAGGAGACCACTCCTCTCTTCTCCAAGTCAGCCACCAGGAGCCCTAGTCCCAGGAGTGAGGCCAACAGTGTTGCCAGTTGCCACAACCTCAACCTCACTGCTCAAAAAATGCTGGACACCGTTGTGCAGATGGCACACTCAGCTTCCAGATCCGTCTCTGATGACGAAGACTGCGAAAGTGACGAAGGCTCCTCCGTCTCGTCCTTCGACCAGGCCGAGTACGACCTGGACCGCCTGCTGGTGTCCCAAAGCACTGGTACGAGGGTGTTGCAGGCGAGGATCGACTGCTTCTCCGAGGAGCTGATTATTCAAATATATCATCTTCTCCTGGAGACACAGATGGGACGATTCCCCTCGAAAAGCCGCTGCCACTCCCAGCCCAACGTCCAGAACCTGGAGGCCAAGCAGTGCCTGGACTGGGAGCTCTTCAGTCCTTTGATTTATAAGTTCCTCCACTTGGCATTCAAACAACTGATGGAGAACTTCCTTGGCCTGGTCATCTTTCTTCCGGATGAACGTGTCCCGATGAACAATCACCTAAAATGGATGTGGAAGGAGGACAGGGCCGACTCCGACAGCAATGCATCCTTAGACGACAGTGACAGCAGCGACTCGTCTCTGGACTGGTCCTTCAAGTTTCCGCCGGGCCCCAGCCAAGGGATTGTTGGTAGAAACAGCTCACAGAGCAGGCTGCGGCCATCTTCCTCTGCCAGCCAGGACCAGAGGGGGGCACTAGAGGCCATATCTGAGGTGTTAACCATGAGGGTGGGAGGTGTCCTTCACTGTACCTGCAATGACCCAGAAAAAGCCACGGCCATGGTCAACAAAGGTAGAGACATTTTTTACTCAATCACTATATTGACCCCGAAGGGAATTCAGGTGTTCAGGCAACTAGTAACACTGTGTAACTAGAGTTGTAAGTGTTACAGTACTGCTGAATGACAGTGTAGGTATAGTTAATAACTATAATATTAATGTTAGCGATCAAAGTCAATCACTGTTTAAAGAAAAGTATAGGTAATAGCTATAATAACTAGAGAGGGTACAATTTCTGGGGAAATTGTAGGGTGTGCTTGCTTGCGTCGGTTGCACAGGGGTCTGTATATTTTATATAAAAATGCATCGGGCCTACTTATTATTTATAAAGATTACATAGATTTAAAAGCATCTTTTTTTTGCTGCTCATTTACAACTCAAAATACGAGTGAAGTGTAGAATGAAATATGATGTCTTCTCATTTCCCCTGCAAGAGGCAGCTGACAGGCTGAATCAAAACGAATACATTTGGCAGACCGGTGTACAAATGGACCTAATCTCTATGACTTAAACGTCCTTTTAAGTTGTCCCTTCTCGTGATATTTTCAGGCATTTAGCCTACTCATATTGCATTCATTCATTAACAAAGAACCCCCTTTGAAGATTATTCTACGACTTTACCGGCAGAAGATAGAATCGCGATTCAAACAGTACCATCTGCTAACTGAAAATATGCCCCCAAAAACGTAAATAAGCTTGACATTTATTTAGTGGAAAATAGCTCATTCATAAAAAGCTCACTGGTAGCGATCATTGTCAGTAACAACTCAAAATGCGATATAGCCCTGTGTGGAGAAGCTGCCCCGGTAAATTCTACTACTACAGTACAGTACTAGACTACTGCTGTGTTAGTCTTGATAGCGATTGCGTTGGTTGAATTCGATTAAACGTTCAGTTGTACGGTTTAGGCTGAAATTAATTATTTTCATGAACAGATTGACAAAGTTTAGGCTGTGGCAATGAAGTTCAGGTTAGTAGTCAGATAGTTTCCCTACTGAAAGACTTTTGAGTAAGGGGAGTGCCGAACATGTTCTGTTGCCGTTTGACTTAAACAGCTGAGGAGTTGTTGTTAGCTACTCACACTAGTGTCTCGGGTACAGTAGGCTACAGCGTTGCAGTGAGCTACACTGGTTTGAAACCACAGGTAATGGTAATTTCAGCAACAAATCGTTTACTAATGTCAGAATAAATCCTACAACGAAAATGTATATGTGAGGAATGTTTGTTTTAACGATTGAAAACAGATACATCATAGACCACTGTAGTATGTGTTGCCCGGGCAACACAGGCTAATGTCATGATGCTAATATGTCAGTGAAATAGTAGACTACTGTTTCCGAAAGTAGATGTACTTCCTTAATAATATCAGCTTATATTGTACATTACACATCACAATTGTGTGTCATATCACAAAGTAAAATGAGTAAATATTTATCACCCTGGCCTCTTTGCTTGTGGCGTTTCTGCAGCTGCCTTGCAGTAAAGCTATAGTTAGCCTAGCTATCCCCCAAGTTAACAGATGCCAAACGAATGTTCTGCCAAAGGTAGTCACGCGTGTTTTCGTGACATTATTGCAGACCGGTGTAAAAATTGACCTAATCTCTATGATTTAAACGTCATTTTAAGTTTTTCTCTTCTCATGATATTTTCAGGCATTTAGCCTACTCATATTGCATTCATTCATGAATAAACAACCCCTTTGAAGATTATTCTACGACGTTACCCGGCAGTAGAAGATGGAATCGCAATTCAAACGGTACCATCTGCTAACTGAAAATATGCCCCCCAAAACGTAAATAAGCTTGACATTTATTTAGTGGAAAATTGCTCATTCATAAAAAGCTCACTGGTAGCGATCATTGTCAGTAACAACGCAAAATGCGATATAACCCTGTGTTGAGAAGCTGCCCCGGTAAATTGTACTACTACGGTACAGTACTAGGCTACTGCTGTGTTCGTCTTGGTAGCGATTGCGTTGGTTGAATTGGATTTAACGTTCCGTTGTACGGTTTAGGCTGAAATTAATTATTTTCATGAACAGATTGACAACGTTTAGGCTGTGGCAATGAAGTTCAGGTTAGTAGTTAGATAGACTTTTGATTTAAGTAAGGGGAGTGCCGAACATGTTCTGTCGCCGTTTGACTTCCTAAACAGCTGTGTACTGTAGCTAGATGTTTTTGTAGTGTGTCTCGCGTAAGCTACAGCGTTGCAGTGAGCTACACTGGTTTGAAACCACAGGTAATGGTAATTTCACCAACAAATCGTTTTCTAATGTCAGAATAAATCCTACAACGAAAATGTATATGTGAGGAATGTTTATTTTAACGATTGAAAACAGATAACGCTACATCATAGACCACTGTAGTATGTGTTGCCCGGGAAACACAGGCTAATGTAATGATGCTAATACTTCAGTGAAATAGTAGACTACTGTTTCCGAAAGTAGATGTACTTCCTTAATAATATCATCTTATATTGTACATTACACATCACAATTGTGTGTCATATCACAAAGTAAAATGAGTAAATAGTTATCACCCTGGCCTCTTTTCTTGTGGCGTTTCTGCAGCTGCCTTGCAGTAAAGCTATAGTTAGCCTAGCTATCCCCCAAGTTAACAGATGTGAAACGAATGTTCTGGCAAAGGTAGTCACGCGTGTTTTCGTGACGTTAGTGACGCAGTGACGTTAGTAACGTCAGTGACTGTGGCTAGCAAATTAGCCACCGTTAGCTTCACTTTTCGCCACAAAAACTTAACTTACGCTTAAACCATGCAACGGAACGTAAATTCCAATAGAAGCAACTCAATCGCTACCAAGACGAAACTTTTGACACCTACGTTGTCTATGTAGGCCAAGTATTTACTGAGTTTTAGGGGGGCAAAAAGAAATAAAAATAATAATAATAACTAGAGAGGATACAATTTCTGGGGAAATTGTAGGGTGTGCTTGCTTGCGTCGGTTGCACAGGGGTCTGTATATTTTATATAAAAATGCATCGGGCCTACTTATTATTTATAAAGATTACATAGATTTAAATGCATCTTTTTTTTGCTGCTCATTTACAACTCAAAATACGAGTGAAGTGTAGAATGAAATATGATGTCTTCTCATTTCCCCTGCAAGAGGCAGCTGACAGGCTGAATCAAAACGAATACATTTGGCAGACCGGTGTACAAATGGACCTAATCTCTATGACTTAAACGTCCTTTTAAGTTGTCCCTTCTCGTGATATTTTCAGGCATTTAGCCTACTCATATTGCATTCATTCATTAATAAAGAACCCCCTTTGAAGATTATTCTACGACTTTACCGGCAGAAGATAGAATCGCGATTCAAACAGTACCATCTGCTAACTGAAAATATGCCCCCAAAAACGTAAATAAGCTTGACATTTATTTAGTGGAAAATAGCTCATTCATAAAAAGCTCACTGGTAGCGATCATTGTCAGTAACAACTCAAAATGCGATATAGCCCTGTGTGGAGAAGCTGCCCCGGTAAATTCTACTACTACAGTACAGTACTAGACTACTGCTGTGTTCGTCTTGATAGCGATTGCGTTGGTTGAATTCGATTAAACGTTCCGTTGTACGGTTTAGGCTGAAATTAATTATTTTCATGAACAGATTGACAAAGTTTAGGCTGTGGCAATGAAGTTCAGGTTAGTAGTCAGATAGTTTCCCTACGGAAAGACTTTTGAGTAAGGGGAGTGCCGAACATGTTCTGTTGCCGTTTGACTTAAACAGCTGAGGAGTTGTTGTTAGCTACTCACACTAGTGTCTCGGGTACAGTAGGCTACAGCGTTGCAGTGAGCTACACTGGTTTGAAACCACAGGTAATGGTAATTTCACCAACAAATCGTTTACTAATGTCAGAATAAATCCTACAACGAAAATGTATATGTGAGGAATGTTTATTTTAACGATTGAAAACAGATACATCATAGACCACTGTAGTATGTGTTGCCCGGGCAACACAGGCTAATGTCATGATGCTAATATGTCAGTGAAATAGTAGACTACTGTTTCCGAAAGTAGATGTACTTCCTTAATAATATCAGCTTATATTGTACATTACACATCACAATTGTGTGTCATATCACAAAGTAAAATGAGTAAATATTTATCACCCTGGCCTCTTTGTTTGTGGCGTTTCTGCAGCTGCCTTGCAGTAAAGCTATAGTTAGCCTAGCTATCCCCCAAGTTAACAGATGTGAAACGAATGTTCTGCCAAAGGTAGTCACGCGTGTTTTCGTGACATTATTGCAGACCGGTGTAAAAATTGACCTAATCTCTATGATTTAAACGTCATTTTAAGTTTTTCTCTTCTCATGATATTTTCAGGCATTTAGCCTACTCATATTGCATTCATTCATGAATAAACAACCCCTTTGAAGATTATTCTACGACGTTACCCGGCAGTAGAAGATGGAATCGCAATTCAAACGGTACCATCTGCTAACTGAAAATATGCCCCCCAAAACGTAAATAAGCTTGACATTTATTTAGTGGAAAATTGCTCATTCATAAAAAGCTCACTGGTAGCGATCATTGTCAGTAACAACGCAAAATGCGATATAACCCTGTGTTGAGAAGCTGCCCCGGTAAATTGTACTACTACGGTACAGTACTAGGCTACTGCTGTGTTCGTCTTGGTAGCGATTGCGTTGGTTGAATTGGATTTAACGTTCCGTTGTACGGTTTAGGCTGAAATTAATTATTTTCATGAACAGATTGACAACGTTTAGGCTGTGGCAATGAAGTTCAGGTTAGTAGTTAGATAGACTTTTGATTTAAGTAAGGGGAGTGCCGAACATGTTCTGTCGCCGTTTGACTTCCTAAACAGCTGTGTACTGTAGCTAGATGTTTTTGTAGTGTGTCTCGCGTAAGCTACAGCGTTGCAGTGAGCTACACTGGTTTGAAACCACAGGTAATGGTAATTTCACCAACAAATCGTTTTCTAATGTCAGAATAAATCCTACAACGAAAATGTATATGTGAGGAATGTTTATTTTAACG
Organism: Osmerus mordax; assembly: GCF_038355195.1. NCBI lineage: Eukaryota > Metazoa > Chordata > Actinopteri > Osmeriformes > Osmeridae > Osmerus > Osmerus mordax. The sequence continues at coordinate 6,431,305 of NC_090051.1, read as the reverse complement.
ATTGAAAACAGATAACGCTACATCATAGACCACTGTAGTATGTGTTGCCCGGGAAACACAGGCTAATGTAATGATGCTAATACTTCAGTGAAATAGTAGACTACTGTTTCCGAAAGTAGATGTACTTCCTTAATAATATCATCTTATATTGTACATTACACATCACAATTGTGTGTCATATCACAAAGTAAAATGAGTAAATAGTTATCACCCTGGCCTCTTTTCTTGTGGCGTTTCTGCAGCTGCCTTGCAGTAAAGCTATAGTTAGCCTAGCTATCCCCCAAGTTAACAGATGTGAAACGAATGTTCTGGCAAAGGTAGTCACGCGTGTTTTCGTGACGTTAGTGACGCAGTGACGTTAGTAACGTCAGTGACTGTGGCTAGCAAATTAGCCACCGTTAGCTTCACTTTTCGCCACAAAAACTTAACTTACGCTTAAACCATGCAACGGAACGTAAATTCCAATAGAAGCAACTCAATCGCTACCAAGACGAAACTTTTGACACCTACGTTGTCTATGTAGGCCAAGTATTTACTGAGTTTTAGGGGGGCAAAAAGAAATAAAAATAATAATAATAACTAGAGAGGATACAATTTCTGGGGAAATTGTAGGGTGTGCTTGCTTGCGTCGGTTGCACAGGGGTCTGTATATTTTATATAAAAATGCATCGGGCCTACTTATTATTTATAAAGATTACATAGATTTAAATGCATCTTTTTTTTGCTGCTCATTTACAACTCAAAATACGAGTGAAGTGTAGAATGAAATATGATGTCTTCTCATTTCCCCTGCAAGAGGCAGCTGACAGGCTGAATCAAAACGAATACATTTGGCAGACCGGTGTACAAATGGACCTAATCTCTATGACTTAAACGTCCTTTTAAGTTGTCCCTTCTCGTGATATTTTCAGGCATTTAGCCTACTCATATTGCATTCATTCATTAATAAAGAACCCCCTTTGAAGATTATTCTACGACTTTACCGGCAGAAGATAGAATCGCGATTCAAACAGTACCATCTGCTAACTGAAAATATGCCCCCAAAAACGTAAATAAGCTTGACATTTATTTAGTGGAAAATAGCTCATTCATAAAAAGCTCACTGGTAGCGATCATTGTCAGTAACAACTCAAAATGCGATATAGCCCTGTGTGGAGAAGCTGCCCCGGTAAATTCTACTACTACAGTACAGTACTAGACTACTGCTGTGTTCGTCTTGATAGCGATTGCGTTGGTTGAATTCGATTAAACGTTCCGTTGTACGGTTTAGGCTGAAATTAATTATTTTCATGAACAGATTGACAAAGTTTAGGCTGTGGCAATGAAGTTCAGGTTAGTAGTCAGATAGTTTCCCTACGGAAAGACTTTTGAGTAAGGGGAGTGCCGAACATGTTCTGTTGCCGTTTGACTTAAACAGCTGAGGAGTTGTTGTTAGCTACTCACACTAGTGTCTCGGGTACAGTAGGCTACAGCGTTGCAGTGAGCTACACTGGTTTGAAACCACAGGTAATGGTAATTTCACCAACAAATCGTTTACTAATGTCAGAATAAATCCTACAACGAAAATGTATATGTGAGGAATGTTTATTTTAACGATTGAAAACAGATACATCATAGACCACTGTAGTATGTGTTGCCCGGGCAACACAGGCTAATGTCATGATGCTAATATGTCAGTGAAATAGTAGACTACTGTTTCCGAAAGTAGATGTACTTCCTTAATAATATCAGCTTATATTGTACATTACACATCACAATTGTGTGTCATATCACAAAGTAAAATGAGTAAATATTTATCACCCTGGCCTCTTTGTTTGTGGCGTTTCTGCAGCTGCCTTGCAGTAAAGCTATAGTTAGCCTAGCTATCCCCCAAGTTAACAGATGTGAAACGAATGTTCTGCCAAAGGTAGTCACGCGTGTTTTCGTGACATTATTGCAGACCGGTGTAAAAATTGACCTAATCTCTATGATTTAAACGTCATTTTAAGTTTTTCTCTTCTCATGATATTTTCAGGCATTTAGCCTACTCATATTGCATTCATTCATGAATAAACAACCCCTTTGAAGATTATTCTACGACGTTACCCGGCAGTAGTAGATGGAATCGCAATTCAAACGGTACCATCTGCTAACTGAAAATATGCCCCCCAAAACGTAAATAAGCTTGACATTTATTTAGTGGAAAATTGCTCATTCATAAAAAGCTCACTGGTAGCGATCATTGTCAGTAACAACGCAAAATGCGATATAGCCCTGTGTTGAGAAGCTGCCCCGGTAAATTGTACTACCACGGTACAGTACTAGACTACTGCTGTGTTCGTCTTGGTAGCGATTGCCTTGGTTGAATTGGATTTAACGTTCCGTTGTACGGTTTAGGCTGAAATTAATTATTGTCATGAACAGATTGACAACGTTTAGGCTGTGGCAATGAAGTTCAGGTTAGTAGTTAGATAGACTTTTGATTTAAGTAAGGGGAGTGCCGAACATTTTCTGTCGCCGTTTGACTTCCTAAACAGCTGTGTACTGTAGCTAGATGTTTTTGTAGTGTGTCTCGCGTAAGCTACAGCGTTGCAGTGAGCTACACTGGTTTGAAACCACAGGTAATGGTAATTTCACCAACAAATCGTTTTCTAATGTCAGAATAAATCCTACAACGAAAATGTATATGTGAGGAATGTTTATTTTAACGATTGAAAACAGATAACGCTACATCATAGACCACTGTAGTATGTGTTGCCCGGGAAACACAGGCTAATGTCATGATGCTAATACTTCAGTGAAATAGTAGACTACTGTTTCCGAAAGTAGATGTACTTCCTTAATAATATCAGCTTATATTGTACATTACACATCACAATTGTGTGTCATATCACAAAGTAAAATGAGTAAATAGTTATCACCCTGGCCTCTTTTCTTGTGGCGTTTCTGCAGCTGCCTTGCAGTAAAGCTATAGTTAGCCTAGCTATCCCCCAAGTTAACAGATGTGAAACGAATGTTCTGGCAAAGGTAGTCACGCGTGTTTTCGTGACGTTAGTGACGCAGTGACGTTAGTAACGTCAGTGACTGTGGCTAGCAAATTAGCCACCGTTAGCTTCACTTTTCGCCACAAAAACTTAACTTACGCTTAAACCATGCAACGGAACGTAAATTCCAATAGAAGCAACTCAATCGCTACCAAGACGAAACTTTTGACACCTACGTTGTCTATGTAGGCCAAGTATTTACTGAGTTTTAGGGGGGCAAAAAGAAATAAAAATAATAATAATAATATATATGTGAGAGAACAAAGGTTGTGCTCTCGCCGAAGGCTTGAGCACACCCAACTAGAGAGGATACAATTTCTGGGGAAATTGTAGGGTGTGCTTGCTTGCGTAGGTTGCACAGGGGTCTGTATATTTTATATAAAAATGCATCGGGCCTACTTATTATTTATAAAGATTACATAGATTTAAAAGCATCTTTTTTTTGCTGCTCATTTACAACTCAAAATACGAGTGAAGTGTAGAATGAAATATGACGTCTTCTCATTTCCCCTGCAAGAGGCAGCTGACAGGCTGAATCAAAACGAATACATTTGGCAGACCGGTGTACAAATGGACCTAATCTCTATGACTTAAACGTCCTTTTAAGTTGTCCCTTCTCGTGATATTTTCAGGCATTTAGCCTACTCATATTGCATTGATTCATTAATAAAGAACCCCCTTTGAAGATTATTCTACGACTTTACCGGCAGAAGATAGAATCGCGATTCAAACAGTACCATCTGCTAACTGAAAATATGCCCCCAAAAACGTAAATAAGCTTGACATTTATTTAGTGGAAAATAGCTCATTCATAAAAAGCTCACTGGTAGCGATCATTGTCAGTAACAACTCAAAATGCGATATAGCCCTGTGTGGAGAAGCTGCCCCGGTAAATTCTACTACTACAGTACAGTACTACTAGTAGACTACTGCTGTGTTCGTCTTGATAGCGATTGCGTTGGTTGAATTCGATTAAACGTTCCGTTGTACGGTTTAGGCTGAAATTAATTATTTTCATGAACAGATTGACAAAGTTTAGGCTGTGGCAATGAAGTTCAGGTTAGTAGTCAGATAGTTTCCCTACGGAAAGACTTTTGAGTAAGGGGAGTGCCGAACATGTTCTGTTGCCGTTTGACTTAAACAGCTGAGGAGTTGTTGTTAGCTACTCACACTAGTGTCTCGGGTACAGTAGGCTACAGCGTTGCAGTGAGCTACACTGGTTTGAAACCACAGGTAATGGTAATTTCACCAACAAATCGTTTACTAATGTCAGAATAAATCCTACAACGAAAATGTATATGTGAGGAATGTTTATTTTAACGATTGAAAACAGATACATCATAGACCACTGTAGTATGTGTTGCCCGGGCAACACAGGCTAATGTCATGATGCTAATATGTCAGTGAAATAGTAGACTACTGTTTCCGAAAGTAGATGTACTTCCTTAATAATATCAGCTTATATTGTACATTACACATCACAATTGTGTGTCATATCACAAAGTAAAATGAGTAAATATTTATCACCCTGGCCTCTTTGTTTGTGGCGTTTCTGCAGCTGCCTTGCAGTAAAGCTATAGTTAGCCTAGCTATCCCCCAAGTTAACAGATGCGAAACGAATGTTCTGCCAAAGGTAGTCACGCGTGTTTTCGTGACATTATTGCAGACCGGTGTAAAAATTGACCTAATCTCTATGATTTAAACGTCATTTTAAGTTTTTCTCTTCTCATGATATTTTCAGGCATTTAGCCTACTCATATTGCATTCATTCATGAATAAACAACCCCTTTGAAGATTATTCTACGACGTTACCCGGCAGTAGAAGATGGAATCGCAATTCAAACGGTACCATCTGCTAACTGAAAATATGCCCCCCAAAACGTAAATAAGCTTGACATTTATTTAGTGGAAAATTGCTCATTCATAAAAAGCTCACTGGTAGCGATCATTGTCAGTAACAACGCAAAATGCGATATAGCCCTGTGTGGAGAAGCTGCCCCGGTAAATTCTACTACTACAGTACAGTACTACTAGTAGACTACTGCTGTGTTCGTCTTGATAGCGATTGCGTTGGTTGAATTCGATTAAACGTTCCGTTGTACGGTTTAGGCTGAAATTAATTATTTTCATGAACAGATTGACAAAGTTTAGGCTGTGGCAATGAAGTTCAGGTTAGTAGTCAGATAGTTTCCCTACTGAAAGACTTTTGAGTAAGGGGAGTGCCGAACATGTTCTGTTGCCGTTTGACTTAAACAGCTGAGGAGTTGTTGTTAGCTACTCACACTAGTGTCTCGGGTACAGTAGGCTACAGCGTTGCAGTGAGCTACACTGGTTTGAAACCACAGGTAATGGTAATTTCACCAACAAATCGTTTACTAATGTCAGAATAAATCCTACAACGAAAATGTATATGTGAGGAATGTTTATTTTAACGATTGAAAACAGATACATCATAGACCACTGTAGTATGTGTTGCCCGGGCAACACAGGCTAATGTCATGATGCTAATATGTCAGTGAAATAGTAGACTACTGTTTCCGAAAGTAGATGTACTTCCTTAATAATATCAGCTTATATTGTACATTACACATCACAATTGTGTGTCATATCACAAAGTAAAATGAGTAAATATTTATCACCCTGGCCTCTTTGTTTGTGGCGTTTCTGCAGCTGCCTTGCAGTAAAGCTATAGTTAGCCTAGCTATCCCCCAAGTTAACAGATGCGAAACGAATGTTCTGCCAAAGGTAGTCACGCGTGTTTTCGTGACATTATTGCAGACCGGTGTAAAAATTGACCTAATCTCTATGATTTAAACGTCATTTTAAGTTTTTCTCTTCTCATGATATTTTCAGGCATTTAGCCTACTCATATTGCATTCATTCATGAATAAACAACCCCTTTGAAGATTATTCTACGACGTTACCCGGCAGTAGAAGATGGAATCGCAATTCAAACGGTACCATCTGCTAACTGAAAATATGCCCCCCAAAACGTAAATAAGCTTGACATTTATTTAGTGGAAAATTGCTCATTCATAAAAAGCTCACTGGTAGCGATCATTGTCAGTAACAACGCAAAATGCGATATAGCCCTGTGTTGAGAAGCTGCCCCGGTAAATTGTACTACTACGGTACAGTACTAGGCTACTGCTGTGTTCGTCTTGGTAGCGATTGCGTTGGTTGAATTGGATTTAACGTTCCGTTGTACGGTTTAGGCTGAAATTAATTATTTTCATGAACAGATTGACAACGTTTAGGCTGTGGCAATGAAGTTCAGGTTAGTAGTTAGATAGACTTTTGATTTAAGTAAGGGGAGTGCCGAACATTTTCTGTCGCCGTTTGACTTCCTAAACAGCTGTGTACTGTAGCTAGATGTTTTTGTAGTGTGTCTCGCGTAAGCTACAGCGTTGCAGTGAGCTACACTGGTTTGAAACCACAGGTAATGGTAATTTCACCAACAAATCGGTTTCTAATGTCAGAATAAATCCTACAACGAAAATGTATATGTGAGGAATGTTTATTTTAACGATTGAAAACAGATAACGCTACATCATAGACCACTGTAGTATGTGTTGCCCGGGAAACACAGGCTAATGTCATGATGCTAATACTTCAGTGAAATAGTAGACTACTGTTTCCGAAAGTAGATGTACTTCCTTAATAATATCAGCTTATATTGTACATTACACATCACAATTGTGTGTCATATCACAAAGTAAAATGAGTAAATAGTTATCACCCTGGCCTCTTTTCTTGTGGCGTTTCTGCAGCTGCCTTGCAGTAAAGCTATAGTTAGCCTAGCTATCCCCCAAGTTAACAGATGCTAAACGAATGTTCTGGCAAAGGTAGTCACGCGTGTTTTCGTGACGTTAGTGACGCAGTGACGTTAGTAACGTCAGTGACTGTGGCTAGCAAATTAGCCACCGTTAGCTTCACTTTTCGCCACAAAAACTTAATTTAAGCTTAAACCATGCAACGGAACGTAAATTCCAATAGAAGCAACTCAATCGCTACCAAGACGAAACTTTTGACACCTACGTTGTCTATGTAGGCCAAGTATTTACTGAGTTTTAGGGGGGCAAAAAGAAATAAAAATAATAATAATAATAATATATATGTGAGAGAACAAAGGTTGTGCTCTCGCCGAAGGCTTGAGCACACCCAATAATATATATGTGAGAGAACAAAGGTTGTGCTCTCGCCGAAGGCTTGAGCACACCCAATAATAATAATAACTAGAGAGGATACAATTTCTGGGGAAATTGTAGGGTGTGCTTGCTTGCGTCGGTTGCACAGGGGTCTGTATATTTTATATAAAAATGCATCGGGCCTACTTATTATTTATAAAGATTACATAGATTTAAAAGCATCTTTTTTTTGCTGCTCATTTACAACTCAAAATACGAGTGAAGTGTAGAATGAAATATGATGTCTTCTCATTTCCCCTGCAAGAGGCAGCTGACAGGCTGAATCAAAACGAATACATTTGGCAGACCGGTGTACAAATGGACCTAATCTCTATGACTTAAACGTCCTTTTAAGTTGTCCCTTCTCGTGATATTTTCAGGCATTTAGCCTACTCATATTGCATTCATTCATTAATAAAGAACCCCCTTTGAAGATTATTCTACGACTTTACCGGCAGAAGATAGAATCGCGATTCAAACAGTACCATCTGCTAACTGAAAATATGCCCCCAAAAACGTAAATAAGCTTGACATTTATTTAGTGGAAAATAGCTCATTCATAAAAAGCTCACTGGTAGCGATCATTGTCAGTAACAACTCAAAATGCGATATAGCCCTGTGTGGAGAAGCTGCCCCGGTAAATTCTACTACTACAGTACAGTACTAGACTACTGCTGTGTTCGTCTTGATAGCGATTGCGTTGGTTGAATTCGATTAAACGTTCCGTTGTACGGTTTAGGCTGAAATTAATTATTTTCATGAACAGATTGACAAAGTTTAGGCTGTGGCAATGAAGTTCAGGTTAGTAGTCAGATAGTTTCCCTACGGAAAGACTTTTGAGTAAGGGGAGTGCCGAACATGTTCTGTTGCCGTTTGACTTAAACAGCTGAGGAGTTGTTGTTAGCTACTCACACTAGTGTCTCGGGTACAGTAGGCTACAGCGTTGCAGTGAGCTACACTGGTTTGAAACCACAGGTAATGGTAATTTCACCAACAAATCGTTTACTAATGTCAGAATAAATCCTACAACGAAAATGTATATGTGAGGAATGTTTATTTTAACGATTGAAAACAGATACATCATAGACCACTGTAGTATGTGTTGCCCGGGCAACACAGGCTAATGTCATGATGCTAATATGTCAGTGAAATAGTAGACTACTGTTTCCGAAAGTAGATGTACTTCCTTAATAATATCAGCTTATATTGTACATTACACATCACAATTGTGTGTCATATCACAAAGTAAAATGAGTAAATATTTATCACCCTGGCCTCTTTGTTTGTGGCGTTTCTGCAGCTGCCTTGCAGTAAAGCTATAGTTAGCCTAGCTATCCCCCAAGTTAACAGATGTGAAACGAATGTTCTGCCAAAGGTAGTCACGCGTGTTTTCGTGACATTATTGCAGACCGGTGTAAAAATTGACCTAATCTCTATGATTTAAACGTCATTTTAAGTTTTTCTCTTCTCATGATATTTTCAGGCATTTAGCCTACTCATATTGCATTCATTCATGAATAAACAACCCCTTTGAAGATTATTCTACGACGTTACCCGGCAGTAGTAGATGGAATCGCAATTCAAACGGTACCATCTGCTAACTGAAAATATGCCCCCCAAAACGTAAATAAGCTTGACATTTATTTAGTGGAAAATTGCTCATTCATAAAAAGCTCACTGGTAGCGATCATTGTCAGTAACAACGCAAAATGCGATATAGCCCTGTGTTGAGAAGCTGCCCCGGTAAATTGTACTACCACGGTACAGTACTAGACTACTGCTGTGTTCGTCTTGGTAGCGATTGCCTTGGTTGAATTGGATTTAACGTTCCGTTGTACGGTTTAGGCTGAAATTAATTATTGTCATGAACAGATTGACAACGTTTAGGCTGTGGCAATGAAGTTCAGGTTAGTAGTTAGATAGACTTTTGATTTAAGTAAGGGGAGTGCCGAACATTTTCTGTCGCCGTTTGACTTCCTAAACAGCTGTGTACTGTAGCTAGATGTTTTTGTAGTGTGTCTCGCGTAAGCTACAGCGTTGCAGTGAGCTACACTGGTTTGAAACCACAGGTAATGGTAATTTCACCAACAAATCGTTTTCTAATGTCAGAATAAATCCTACAACGAAAATGTATATGTGAGGAATGTTTATTTTAACGATTGAAAACAGATAACGCTACATCATAGACCACTGTAGTATGTGTTGCCCGGGAAACACAGGCTAATGTCATGATGCTAATACTTCAGTGAAATAGTAGACTACTGTTTCCGAAAGTAGATGTACTTCCTTAATAATATCAGCTTATATTGTACATTACACATCACAATTGTGTGTCATATCACAAAGTAAAATGAGTAAATAGTTATCACCCTGGCCTCTTTTCTTGTGGCGTTTCTGCAGCTGCCTTGCAGTAAAGCTATAGTTAGCCTAGCTATCCCCCAAGTTAACAGATGCTAAACGAATGTTCTGGCAAAGGTAGTCACGCGTGTTTTCGTGACGTTAGTGACGCAGTGACGTTAGTAACGTCAGTGACTGTGGCTAGCAAATTAGCCACCGTTAGCTTCACTTTTCGCCACAAAAACTTAATTTAAGCTTAAACCATGCAACGGAACGTAAATTCCAATAGAAGCAACTCAATCGCTACCAAGACGAAACTTTTGACACCTACGTTGTCTATGTAGGCCAAGTATTTACTGAGTTTTAGGGGGGCAAAAAGAAATAAAAATAATAATAATAATAATATATATGTGAGAGAACAAAGGTTGTGCTCTCGCCGAAGGCTTGAGCACACCCAATAATATATATGTGAGAGAACAAAGGTTGTGCTCTCGCCGAAGGCTTGAGCACACCCAATAATAATAATAACTAGAGAGGATACAATTTCTGGGGAAATTGTAGGGTGTGCTTGCTTGCGTCGGTTGCACAGGGGTCTGTATATTTTATATAAAAATGCATCGGGCCTACTTATTATTTATAAAGATTACATAGATTTAAAAGCATCTTTTTTTTGCTGCTCATTTACAACTCAAAATACGAGTGAAGTGTAGAATGAAATATGATGTCTTCTCATTTCCCCTGCAAGAGGCAGCTGACAGGCTGAATCAAAACGAATACATTTGGCAGACCGGTGTACAAATGGACCTAATCTCTATGACTTAAACGTCCTTTTAAGTTGTCCCTTCTCGTGATATTTTCAGGCATTTAGCCTACTCATATTGCATTCATTCATTAATAAAGAACCCCCTTTGAAGATTATTCTACGACTTTACCGGCAGAAGATAGAATCGCGATTCAAACAGTACCATCTGCTAACTGAAAATATGCCCCCAAAAACGTAAATAAGCTTGACATTTATTTAGTGGAAAATAGCTCATTCATAAAAAGCTCACTGGTAGCGATCATTGTCAGTAACAACTCAAAATGCGATATAGCCCTGTGTGGAGAAGCTGCCCCGGTAAATTCTACTACTACAGTACAGTACTAGACTACTGCTGTGTTCGTCTTGATAGCGATTGCGTTGGTTGAATTCGATTAAACGTTCCGTTGTACGGTTTAGGCTGAAATTAATTATTTTCATGAACAGATTGACAAAGTTTAGGCTGTGGCAATGAAGTTCAGGTTAGTAGTCAGATAGTTTCCCTACGGAAAGACTTTTGAGTAAGGGGAGTGCCGAACATGTTCTGTTGCCGTTTGACTTAAACAGCTGAGGAGTTGTTGTTAGCTACTCACACTAGTGTCTCGGGTACAGTAGGCTACAGCGTTGCAGTGAGCTACACTGGTTTGAAACCACAGGTAATGGTAATTTCACCAACAAATCGTTTACTAATGTCAGAATAAATCCTACAACGAAAATGTATATGTGAGGAATGTTTATTTTAACGATTGAAAACAGATACATCATAGACCACTGTAGTATGTGTTGCCCGGGCAACACAGGCTAATGTCATGATGCTAATATGTCAGTGAAATAGTAGACTACTGTTTCCGAAAGTAGATGTACTTCCTTAATAATATCAGCTTATATTGTACATTACACATCACAATTGTGTGTCATATCACAAAGTAAAATGAGTAAATATTTATCACCCTGGCCTCTTTGTTTGTGGCGTTTCTGCAGCTGCCTTGCAGTAAAGCTATAGTTAGCCTAGCTATCCCCCAAGTTAACAGATGTGAAACGAATGTTCTGCCAAAGGTAGTCACGCGTGTTTTCGTGACATTATTGCAGACCGGTGTAAAAATTGACCTAATCTCTATGATTTAAACGTCATTTTAAGTTTTTCTCTTCTCATGATATTTTCAGGCATTTAGCCTACTCATATTGCATTCATTCATGAATAAACAACCCCTTTGAAGATTATTCTACGACGTTACCCGGCAGTAGTAGATGGAATCGCAATTCAAACGGTACCATCTGCTAACTGAAAATATGCCCCCCAAAACGTAAATAAGCTTGACATTTATTTAGTGGAAAATTGCTCATTCATAAAAAGCTCACTGGTAGCGATCATTGTCAGTAACAACGCAAAATGCGATATAGCCCTGTGTTGAGAAGCTGCCCCGGTAAATTGTACTACCACGGTACAGTACTAGACTACTGCTGTGTTCGTCTTGGTAGCGATTGCCTTGGTTGAATTGGATTTAACGTTCCGTTGTACGGTTTAGGCTGAAATTAATTATTGTCATGAACAGATTGACAACGTTTAGGCTGTGGCAATGAAGTTCAGGTTAGTAGTTAGATAGACTTTTGATTTAAGTAAGGGGAGTGCCGAACATTTTCTGTCGCCGTTTGACTTCCTAAACAGCTGTGTACTGTAGCTAGATGTTTTTGTAGTGTGTCTCGCGTAAGCTACAGCGTTGCAGTGAGCTACACTGGTTTGAAACCACAGGTAATGGTAATTTCACCAACAAATCGTTTTCTAATGTCAGAATAAATCCTACAACGAAAATGTATATGTGAGGAATGTTTATTTTAACGATTGAAAACAGATAACGCTACATCATAGACCACTGTAGTATGTGTTGCCCGGGAAACACAGGCTAATGTCATGATGCTAATACTTCAGTGAAATAGTAGACTACTGTTTCCGAAAGTAGATGTACTTCCTTAATAATATCAGCTTATATTGTACATTACACATCACAATTGTGTGTCATATCACAAAGTAAAATGAGTAAATAGTTATCACCCTGGCCTCTTTTCTTGTGGCGTTTCTGCAGCTGCCTTGCAGTAAAGCTATAGTTAGCCTAGCTATCCCCCAAGTTAACAGATGTGAAACGAATGTTCTGGCAAAGGTAGTCACGCGTGTTTTCGTGACGTTAGTGACGCAGTGACGTTAGTAACGTCAGTGACTGTGGCTAGCAAATTAGCCACCGTTAGCTTCACTTTTCGCCACAAAAACTTAACTTACGCTTAAACCATGCAACGGAACGTAAATTCCAATAGAAGCAACTCAATCGCTACCAAGACGAAACTTTTGACACCTACGTTGTCTATGTAGGCCAAGTATTTACTGAGTTTTAGGGGGGCAAAAAGAAATAAAAATAATAATAATAATAATATATATGTGAGAGAACAAAGGTTGTGCTCTCGCCGAAGGCTTGAGCACACCCAATAATAGGATACTTAAAAGTGTGAGTGTGTTTTGTTGTGCTAGGCCATGATGCTGAGGCCATGGCCAGGCTGGCGGATCTCCTTAGCAGCTCCTCTTCTGAAGCCACTGACCAGGAAGGGACAACAGGAAGTCCCAAGCCAGAGTTGAGTTTAGGTTTCATCAACCAGGAAGTTTGCCAGTCGGAGAAGGCTGATATCATTGTCCCCAACAACGATACGGTTGGTTACGTTTCTGATTTCCACAAAGAGGAAGAAATGTCAGATTGCCTGACCAAAGCCATCAACGTTGCCACGGAAATGAATATCGAGGAAGATGGGAAGGATGATGGAGCTTCAGGTTTCCCTAAGCAGGTCCAGGTGCTTTCCTGGTTGCCCCCAAGGCCCTCTGAGACCCCCTCCCTCCAGCCCGGGGAGGTTCTGATCCAGGAGAAGGTTTGGACACCCTCCGGGCCCAGTGCCCTGCACCACCAGACCCTGCGGGACCTCCTGCACGGGCTGATGGTACGCTTAGCCCTCCAGGAGTCCCCCTCGACCTCCAGCGCCCCCACCCCCTCGAAGCTAGAGGCTACTCTCCTTCAGGAAGTGGGATGGATTCTTTGGACCCAAGACGGGATCAGCCTCATCCTGGATCACCAGCCCCAGAGCCCGTTCTTCAGTGGCACAGACGCCCTTGAGGCCATGTTGGAGGCGGCCTACGCTAAGCTGTCACTCAGCTATAAAAGTAGCAGGGCCCAGCTCCGCTCTGCTCGCCACGGAGAAGCGGGAGCCATTTGCTGCCTGGCCGAGACCATCGCCACGGTGATCTGCCGCCACGCCGAGGACTGGCGCGCTCCTGCTGTGTTGGATGTTACCGTCCATTTTGAAACAGGTTGTGAGGAGAAGGAGAATGCTCAGGACTCTGCTGGCTTGGAAAAGGTCAATGGAAGCTCCAGCTTCAGAAGAAATGTGAGGATCGATGATGGATCTGAGCTATCTGACGATAGCTCCTCATCCGCCTCCACCTCCCGGTTCTGCCACTCCTCCTCTTCCTCCACCTCTGATTTATCCTCCTCCACCTCCCAGTTCTGCCACTCCTCCTCTTCCTCCACCTCTGATGTATTCTCCTCCACCTCCCAGTTCTGTCACTCCTCCTTTTCCTCCACCTCTGATGTATCTTCCTCTTGGCCCTCCCAAACCTCCAACAGCTCCTCCATCTCCAGGAGCTCCATGGCTCTGGTCCCCTGCCCAGATGGGGACAATCTGGGCCATCTTGGAAAGACCAAACCCTCCAGCCTCCAAAGATGGTTCACATTGGTAAGCTGAAAACAACTCCACACACACTGGCACTGGGTAGACCTGATCTGAACTGAGTCTAGGACAAGAAAGGTTTAAAGGTATGCATGTGTAGAATACATTATGTATTAGTTGTAAACAGTAGAAATGATTAGCAGACTTACTGTATTTATTCAAAGCCACACACACAGAGAATTTGAACATCTGACATCTTGATCCACAGCCAAATGCTGTACCACATAGCTACACCCATCCCACCCACATTAGATAGATAGTTACAGTTAATGTTTTTCAGTCAAGACACTCACGTATTATATTTGAGCATTTATTGATAACTACAGACATGGAAATAGATTTGACTTCGGCAGTGTATGTGTCTAGGGGACCCAGTCCCTGCCTCTAGCATTAGCGAGCAACATACATACATAGAATATGAGGCAGGGAGCAAATAGATATATAATCCCCCTGATGAATAGAACATAATTTTTTTTATAATTTAAAGGAATTATGTTTGTCTTTGCTCTCACTTCCATCCCAGATGAGAAAGAAGACCAATGCTGTCACCAAGGGTACACAGAGTACTGCTGCCAAAGGACAGAAGAAGACCAACTCAGTTACTCCCCTCAACTGTGGAAGTGAGATCATGATATATTGTCAGATTATATTTGTTCATTTAGGCTTTCCCACTTTAATTGGCTCTCCCACCATTTCACACACACACACACACACACACACACACACACACACACACACACACACACACACACACACACACACACACACACACACACACACACATACTATTTTCAAGTAAATGGACAGTGTTGGTTGTGTGTGATGTCATCTTCTGTTGTGTGATGGTGTTTCCTGTCCAGGCCCAGATCCTGTTGAGTCCTCCAGTGTCCTAGGAAAAGAGAAACAGAAGAAGAAGTCCGTTAAAGGCTTCTTCCGCAGGATATCTGCAGCTCTCTCCAAGGCGTTCTGTTGTAGCTGCATGACTCACCAGTAGAGGCAGCCGCCTGCTTCCTGACCTGACTTCCGTGACAGAGAGGACCTGTCCCTTCATCAACCACCGTAGCCATGCCTCTGAAATGCATAACAAAGCTATTCATAATTTTTGTATTAATAAATACAATTAAAAACATTGTCCATTATGTCATACCTCTCTTGTAATTGCTAAGCTGTTTGTGTTTAGGGTTGTGACATCTCCATATCAGGACTGCAGCCACACAAAGGCCAATTATTGTGTGTCACATTAATAGGACACAGCCACTTTACTTCAGTACTTCAGTATAACAATGAGATAAAACACTAGCTTTTCTAAAGTTTTTAGATACATATAGTTTGGTCAAGTTTGTGTTGAGAATGTTAGGAATTTGAGTCAGGTGGCTGAGCGGTTAGGGAATTGGGCTTGTAATCACAAGGTTGCCGGTTTGATTCCGGGCCGTGAAAAATTACGTTGTGTCTTTGGGCAAGGCACTTCACCATGCTTGCCTCGGGGGAATGTCCCTGTACAATCTGGATAAGAGTGTCTGCTAAATGACATGAAACTACTACTAGCCGGTGCATAACCTCAATTACAACACATGGTGTCAGTACAGATCTCTCACCCGAAGACTTTCTGGAATTATTTGATCACAAAATCTGTGCAATCTGGGTAAAACTACAGACTAGTCCTAGACAAATGCATATGAACACCGAATCATCCTCCATACCAACCATGCTGCATGCTGAGGCTTTCCCTCACCTCAACCCTATCTCTATGGAAGCATTCCTCAAGCTAATAGAATCATCCAAACACATCAGCTGCCTCCTCGACCCCCTTCCTAGGTTAACGCCACAGTATATGGTTAGCACATGCATTCAATATGTTATCAACTGGTGGTTAGCAACATAGACATAATAAAGTTAGCAATGTTACATACAGTCTGCAGGTAGGCCCTACCTCCGCGACTACTTCACTCAGAGCAGCTGTCAATCATAGCTGTCAATAATAACATCTCACCCCCTTTTTATATCGTCAAGTAATAGCTTAATTGAAAACAAACTGTTGTTTGACTTTTATCAGACTATGTAAAGGACAGGTATGGAACATCAGTAAAAAGGAAATGTGAACACTATAACTACTTCATACAGGAGAACGTGTAGGCCTACTATTTTACATGTAAAACATGTTGAGAGGGTACCCTGGCTCCGTCTGTGGACTTCCTGCACGGCTAGAGCCCCCTACTGAAGAACGTTATATTGTAGGCCTACCAACCCAGTTGAGAGGGTCCTTGCCGTGGACCACGGAATGGGGCGGGGTCAGATATATAGGAAGGTTCAGACGTCCAACCCTGCCCTGTAATACTTCTGATTGGACTGCCATTCCCTTCACTAAAAAACATTGTTGCTGCCTTTTTTGTAGTGGTCCGTTTCAACAAAGAAGAATATTTTGATACAGGGTTTGCATTTTTGTGTTTGTTGCGTAGGCTTGCCTATATATTATAATAGTGTAGCCTACAGTAGACTAGTAGCCTAGTAGATTATGGACATCATCTCGATTAGGTGTTTTGAGATTCTGTGTTCTGAGATTGAGCAGGTGTGTTCTACCTCTCAGGTCTGACTCCACAGGTGATCCACCTCAGCAGGGACTTGCCAGCTATATATCTTATATTGATCATATTAAGGATTAAGAAGGTTGATGTGTGGTTAAAAGTTACATTTGTTCTGTGCTTACTTACCTCAGTATGTCAATGTGTATGCAGCCAGTATTCATATTGAAACAGGTAACCTATTTCATGCTAATAGATAGATGCATCGTCTCAGCCAGGCATTCTGTTATAAAAATCATTTCTGTTGAGATATCCTGATAAAGTGGTGCCATCACCACTGTAAAAGTAGTATTGCCAAATGTTATCGTCAGACACAATGGTGGATGCATAAAATAATCATAAAGATACCTATTTTTCTACTGTGTTTATTGTATGTTGTGCGTAATTATGGATATTCATGCAATGTAACAGGGGTGTTGTTACTTGTCTACTGGGGCACAGGCCCCTCATTGCTCATATTAAAAAATATATATATATATTTCAAGATGGCTGCGTAGGCCTACATGAAGTGTGAAAAATGAAAAAACTTTCCCTTGCTTAACCCACTATAATTACAGTTCGGGGATGTACGTTTGATATCAGTTTGGGCATATCCTCAATAGTTAGTCCGAGCGTAATAGACCAGACGAGACCATTTTTTTCGCAATAATTTAAATGCTACTGTTTTTTGAGCTTCATGTAATATCACATTTTGGACTCATGTTGTTATTATGCTGAAGTCTAGATAAGATGATTGGTAGGCCTATTACTTATAAACTTTCTTTAGTTTCATTATGTTATCTTTGCCTACCTCAATTCTTATTTTCTTCTTAACTTCTATGTGCATGCTGCAGATATTATAGCAAGCCAGAAGAGCGCGCGGACATGGAAATGTGCGGGCAGAATTTCAGTTAAGCTGCGTTGATTTCACAAGCGTTGATTTGGATACTGTTTCTTTTGATTATCAATCTAAATGAATGCACTGACAAAGTAAATTGTTAAAACTCAAACTTGAGAACTTGCTGGGGCACAGCAGATTTATACTGGGGCGGCTGCCATGTCCTGATGTCCTCGCAATTATAATGCGATAACCAATGAGATGCGATGATGAGATTGACATGCAACCCATGAATGTAAGCGTGCGTGTGTCAATAAAGCCAGTCTTTATATTTTAACTGCAAAGTTGATTCCTCACCGTGTGTTTTTTTTACGTGAAAGTAGTATTTGGATAGCACTGGGTACAGGACGTAGTAACGCTGTACAATTCACACTGTCAACGATTTTCCTACCTATTTAGTTTAAAAACTTTAAAAACATTGGAATTGCACTTTTCTGTCAACAACGCATTGTTTTGGGAGAGACGCCGCATGGTCAAGTCAAATTATGACGTAATACAAGGATTGTGACGCACTTTACCAAATGATAATAACTAATCCAAAAAAATCACACGTCTGTCAGTAGTAATGAAGGAAATGTTCATTAGGCAAGGAGTCGAAAAACTTTTCATTTTGTTGAAGTGATTTCCTTTTTTGTCATCCTTACTGAGTGTAAAAACATGGATGACATCTCAAAACATAAAAGACTACGAGTATGGAGGCCTAAACAGAAGGTAAGTCTAGTTATCTTTAAGTAGGCCTAGCTAAAACGATTAAAACACAAAAATATTGGGTTCTTTAGATTATTGAGAATTATTTCTTTCTTTCTTTATTGTGAGTTTAACAGTTGTGTTTAACACTGACCTAACTTGATAAGTACCGTAGACCTAGTCATAATTCATATTTCCAAGTTATATTTCTTAATCAAAAGATAAAAACAATTCTGTTCAAGGCACCTCTCTCTCTCTTGTCATGTTTCACTGCTAATTGTAACCTCAATCCCACCTACTCCACCTTTTTTTTGTGTGTGTGTGTGTGTGTTTACATGGTGTGTGTGTGTGTGTCCAGCCTTCGCGTCTCTGTGACACAACTGTATCCCAGTTGCCCCTGCCACCCTGTAGGCCAGAGCCTGGACTGAAGTTTCCTACCCTGCAGCCCCATGACAGGAGGTCCCCAGAACAGCAGAACCTCCTCCAGGTAAGAACAGCTGCCTGGAGAAACTCAACACATTTGATATTATATTCATTTAGCAGACTCATTTGATCCAAAACGACATGCAAATAGTAGAATCAGAAGTGTAGTGTAGTTGAACAGTATTCCGGTGGTTACATCCAGGGAATGGCATCTGTATTTGACCAGATAGTGTAACACTAACATCATCTCAAATACAATATCATATAATTCTGATAATAGTGTTAGTGCTTTGGAAACACATGCCTCACCCATGTGGCACAGAAGAACCAATTTAAGAGTTTTGAACTATGCCTGAGGACTTATCAGAGCATTTTGTGATTGTAAGCAGTTTCACTCTATGGACCTGTAGGTTGGTGGAGGAAGTTGAAGCATACAATATAAGTATGTTGTTATGGTGATGTAACATCCGCCTTTGCCATTAATAATGTTGTTGCCTCATCAATGCACTAAGGCCGGCCGCAACACCAAGGCTGGCAGGAAGGCTGCAGGATCTGACAAAGCTGGAGGGGCTAACAAGGGGCCCCAGGCAGAGTCCTGGAGGGTTGATGTGGGCACTGGAGGCCGTAAGCCAGCTGCTGAAAAAGGTTCACACCTGGCCCAGAAACTGTTAAGACCAGGCAGGATGGTGAGTAAACGGCCCTCATCCCCTCACTGAGTACTACAGACACCACGTACTCCCCTCAACTTAATCTACCTCCACGTCTCCAACAACTCTGATAACTTCTCTGTTACTATGCCTTGCTAAGCGTTTTTGTCTTGCCTGCAGGTGATTGGTGGTGCATGTGTGAAGATGCCTCCCATGTCCAAGACCAGCTACTGTGAGTATCGATTTATTAATGTATCAAAAGTACAACATTCATGATTGAATGATCACTTTCTATCAAGAGAGGGATCCACCAATCACACTATGACTTTCCTCTACATGTAGGTGTTCTTCCACCAATAAGACCATCAGCCTCTGAGCCATTCAGCCCAGAGGAACCTAAGGCCCTAAGCTGCAGGTCCACACCAGATGATGGGGAGAGAACAAACTCTTCTCTACCTCCACCTTCATCTCCAACCACATCACCTCCGTCTCCACCTGTAACTCAACGCCGACCTCAGGCTCAGTCTCCACCGTCTTCACCCCCCACCCTGGATGACCCAGTCACCCGGGAGACCACGCCCCAGCCTCTGTTAGAAGCTATGACGTCCCATTCGTAAGTGTCCCTGTTAACGTCCTCTTTAGGCTACTGCCCTGATGAACACAAGGTTACGATGTCTCATTAGTTGTCATTGTACTGTAGAATGTAACACATCCGTTCTTGTTCTTGTTACAGTCAGTGGAGACTCATCAAAAAGGTCCTGTTGAGAAAGGTAGATAAACTCTTTATTTTATAACTCACAATATTTTTTTACTCAGCTTGACAATAACTATGTGTATCTGTACTGCGATTGAATTTTCTCCCCCTTTTTTACTCTGCCTTTCTCTCCTCTCTCTCCACGTCCTTTTCTCTGTCTCTTTTCCTCTCCCCCTTTTCTCTCTCTCTCTCTCTCTCTCTCTCTCTCTCTCTCTCTCTCTCTCTCTCTCTCTCTCTCAGAACAAGAACATAGCTGAGCTGGAGAGGCATTCAGAGGAGATGATGGAGTGGGTTCTCCATGTGGTCGATGAGGGGGTGCTGCCCGCTATGGCCCTTTACCAGGTCCATCACCTCAGCCAAGACCCGCTGTCTGCCGCTTCCTCCCACAGCAACTGTGTCTCCATGAGCAGCAGATCTTCAGGTCTGCTGTCTCCAGTCCGGTCTGGGGTGTTGAGTGAGAAGATATGTTTCAGCCCTGTGGCTTCTCCAGACCTCAGGAGGGAGAGTTCATGCTCTCGTCAGTCCCAGGTCCGGGCCTGTTCTCAGGGCTCAGACCAACCTGAGGGTGTTCTAAGAAGCAGGAGGAGCAGCAGCAGCAGCCAGGGAGAGCTGCTGGGAAACATGGTCCAGGGAAGGGAGGAGAAGGAGGCTTGCACACCCTCGTGTCAGGAAAGCCTCCCTCTCTACACCCAGCAGGAGGAGTGCAGCTCTGCCAGCAAGGAGGAGCAGGAGGAAGAGAACCTGCAGAAGGAGGAGACCACTCCTCTCTTCTCCAAGTCAGCCACCAGGAGCCCTAGTCCCAGGAGTGAGGCCAACAGTGTTGCCAGTTGCCACAACCTCAACCTCACTGCTCAAAAAATGCTGGACACCGTTGTGCAGATGGCACACTCAGCTTCCAGATCCGTCTCTGATGACGAAGACTGCGAAAGTGACGAAGGCTCCTCTGTCTCATCCTTCGACCAGGCCGAGTACGACCTGGACCGCCTGCTGGTGTCCCAAAGCACTGGTACGAGGGTGTTGCAGGCGAGGATCGACTGCTTCTCCGAGGAGCTGATTATTCAAATATATCATCTGCTCCTGGAGACACAGATGGGACGATTCCCCTCGGCAAGCCGCTGCCACTCCCAGCCCAACGTCCAGAACCTGGAGGCCAAGCAGTGCCTGGACTGGGAGCTCTTCAGTCCTTTGATTTATAAGTTCCTCCACTTGGCATTCAAACAACTGATGGAGAACTTCCTTGGCCTGGTCATCTTTCTTCCGGATGAACGTGTCCCGATGAACGATCACCTCAAATGGATGTGGAAGGAGGACAGGGCCGACTCCGACAGCAATGCATCCTTAGATGACAGTGACAGCAGCGACTCGTCTCTGGACTGGTCCTTCAAGTTTCCGCCGGGCCCCAGCCAAGGGATTGTTGGTAGAAACAGCTCACAGAGCAGGCTGCGGCCATCTTCCTCTGCCAGCCAGGACCAGAGGGGGGCACTAGAGGCCATATCTGAGGTGTTAACCATGAAGGTGGGAGGTGTCCTTCACTGTACCTGCAATGACCCAGAAAAAGCCATGGCCATGGTCAACAAAGGTAGAGACATTTTTTTACTCAATCACTATATTGACCCCGAAGGGAATTCAGGTGTTCAGGCAACTAGTAACACTGTGTAACTAGAGTTGTAAGTGTTACAGTACTGCTGAATGACAGTGTAGGTATAGTTGGGTGTGCTCAAGCCTTCGGCGAGAGCACAACCTTAGTTCTCTCACATATATATTATTGGGTGTGCTCAAGCCTTCGGCGAGAGCACAACCTTTGTTCTCTCACATATATATTATTATTATTATTCTTTTTGCCCCCCTAAAACTCAGTCAATATTTGGCCTACATAGACAAAGTAGGTGTCAAAAGTTTCGTCTTCGTAGCGATTGAGTTGCTTCTATTGGAATTTACGTTCCGTTGCATGGTTTAGGCTGAAGTTAAGTTTTTGTGGCGAAAAGTGAAGCTAACGGTGGCTAATTTGCTAGCCACAGTCACTGACGTTACTAACGTCACTAACGTCACGAAAACACGCGTGACTACCTTTGGCAGAACATTCGTTTCGCATCTGTTAACTTGGGGGATAGCTAGGCTAACTATAGCTTTACTGCAAGGCAGCTGCAGGAACGCCACAAGCAAAGAGGCCAGGGTGATAACTATTTACTAATTTTACTTTGTGATATGACACACAATTCGGAAACAGTAGTCTACTATTTCACTGAAGTATTAGCATCATGACATTAGCCTGTGTTGCCCGGGCAACACATACTACAGTGGTCTATGATGTATCTGTTTTCAATCGTTAAAATAAACATTCCTCACATATACATTTTTGTTGTAGGATTTATTCTGACATTAGTAAACGATTTGTTGGTGAAATTACCATTACCTGTGGTTTCAAACCAGTGTAGCTCACTGCAACGCTGTAGCTTACGCGAGACACACTACAAAAACATCTACAGTACACAGCTGTTTAGGAACTCCCCTTACTTAAATCAAAAGTCTATCTAACTACTAACCTGAACTTCATTGCCACAGCCTAAACGTTGTCAATCTGTTCATGAAAATAATTAATTTCAGCCTGAACCGTACAACGGAACGTTAAATCCAATTCAACCAACGCAATCGCTACCAAGACGAACACAGCAGTAGTCTACTAGTACTGTACCGTAGTAGTACAATTTACCGGGGCAGCTTCTCCACACAGGGCTATATTGCATTTTGCGTTGTTACTGACAATGATCGCTACCAGTGAGCTTTTTATGAAAGCGATTTTCCACTAAATAAATGTCAAGCTTATTTACGTTTTTGGGGGCATATTTTCAGTTAGCAGATGGTACTGTTTGAATCGCGATTCCATCTTCTACTGCCGGTAACGTCATAGAATAATCTTCAAAGGGGGTTCTTTATTAATGAATGGATGCAATATGAGTAGGCTAAATGCCTTAAAATATCACGAGAAGGGAAAAACTTAAAAGGATGTTTAAGTCATAGAGATTATGTCAATTTTTACACCGGTCTGCCAAATGTATTCGTTTTGATTCAACGATGAGGCTGCCTCTTGCAGGGGAAATGAGAAGACATCTATTTCATTCTACACTTCACTGGTATTTTCAGTTGTAAATGAGCAGCAAAAAAAACCTTTTAAATCTATGTAATCTTTATAAATAATAAGTATGCATTTTTATATAAAATATACAGAAATATCAGTTGTAAAAATGTCATCCAAAAACGGACCCCTGTGCAACCGAAGCAAGCAAGCACACCCTACAATTTCCCCAGAAATTGTACCCTCTCTAGTTATTATTATTCTTTTTGCCCCCCTAAAACTCAGTCAATATTTGGCCTACATAGACAAAGTAGGTGTCAAAATGTTCGTCTTGGTAGCGATTGAGTTGCTTCTATTGGAATTTACGTTCCGTTGCATGGTTTAGGCTGAAGTTAAGTTTTTGTGGCGAAAAGTGAAGCTAACGGTGGCTAATTTGCTAGCCACAGTCACTGACGTTACTAACGTCACTACGTCACTAACGTCACGAAAACACGCGTGACTACCTTTGGCAGAACATTCGTTTCGCATTGTTAACTTGGGGGATAGCTAGGCTAACTATAGCTTTACTGCAAGGCAGCTGCAGAAACGCCACAAGCAAAGAGGCTAGGGTGATAACTATTTACTCATTTTACTTTGTGATATGACACACAATTGTGATGTGTAATGTACAGTATAAGCTGATATTATTAAGGAAGTACATCTACTTTCGGAAACAGTAGTCTACTATTTCACTGAAGTATTAGCATCATGACATTAGCCTGTGTTGCCCAGGCAACACATACTACAGTGGTCTGTTTTCAATCATTAAAATAAACATTCCTCACATATACATTTTCGTTGTAGGATTTATTCTGACATTAGTAAACGATTTGTTGGTTAAATTACCATTACCTGTGGTTTCAAACCAGTGTAGCTCACTGCAACGCTGTAGCCTACCCTAGACACTAGTGTGAGTAGCTAACAAAAACTCCTCAGCTGTTCAAGTCAAACGGCGACAGAACATGTTCGGCACTCCCCTTACTCAAAAGTCTTTCAATAGTTGAAACAATCTGACTACTAACCTGAACTTCATTGCCACAGCCTAAACGTTGTCAATCTGTTCATGAAAATAATTAATTTCAGCCTAAACCGTACAACGGAACGTTAAATCGAATTCAACCAACGCAATCGCTACTAAGACGAACACAGCAGTAGTCTAGTACTGTACTGTAGTAGTAGAATTTACCGGGGCAGCTTCTCCACACAGGGCTATATTGCATTTTGCGTTGTTACTGACAATGATCGCTACCAGTGAGCTTTTTATGAATGAGCGATTTTCCACTGAATAAATGTCAAGCTTATTTACGTTTTTGGGGGCATATTTTCAGTTAGCAGATGGTACTGTTTGAATCGCGATTCTATCTTCTGCCGGTAAAGTCGTAGAATAATCTTCAAAGGGGGTTCTTTAT
The DNA here is from genome assembly GCF_038355195.1 of Osmerus mordax. Lineage (NCBI taxonomy): Eukaryota > Metazoa > Chordata > Actinopteri > Osmeriformes > Osmeridae > Osmerus > Osmerus mordax. The sequence continues at coordinate 6,406,709 of NC_090051.1, read as the reverse complement.
TAATGAATGAATGCAATATGAGTAGGCTAAATGCCTGAAAATATCACGAGAAGGTACAACTTAAAAGGACGTTTAAATCATAGAGATTAGGTCAATTTTTACACCGGTCTGCCAAATGTATTCGTTTTGATTCAGCCTGTCAGCTGCCTCTTGCAGGGGAAATGAGAAGACATCATATTTCATTCTACACTTCACTCGTATTTTGAGTTGTAAATGAGCAGCAAAAAAAAGATGCTTTTAAATCTATGTAATATTTATAAATAATAAGTAGGCCCGATGCATTTTTATATAAAATATACAGACCCCTGTGCAACCGACGCAAGCAAGCACACCCTACAATTTCCCCAGAAATTGAATCCTCTCTAGTTAATAACTATAATATTAATGTTAGCGATCAAAGTCAATCACTGTTTAAAGAAAAGTATAGGTAATAGCTATAATAATAATAATAATAATAATAGGATACTTAAAAGTGTGAGTGTGTTTTGTTGTGCTAGGCCATGATGCTGAGGCCATGGCCAGGCTGGCGGATCTCCTTAGCAGCTCCTCTTCTGAAGCCACTGACCAGGAAGGGACAACAGGAAGTCCCAAGCCAGAGTTGAGTTTAGGTTTCATCAACCAGGAAGTTTGCCAGTCGGAGAAGGCTGATATCATTGTCCCCAACAACGATACGGTTGGTTACGTTTCTGATTTCCACAAAGAGGAAGAAATGTCAGATTGCCTGACCAAAGCCATCAACGTTGCCACGGAAATGAATATCGAGGAAGATGGGAAGGATGATGGAGCTTCAGGTTTCCCTAAGCAGGTCCAGGTGCTTTCCTGGTTGCCCCCAAGGCCCTCTGAGACCCCCTCCCTCCAGCCCGGGGAGGTTCTGATCCAGGAGAAGGTTTGGACACCCTCCGGGCCCAGTGCCCTGCACCACCAGACCCTGCGGGACCTCCTGCACGGGCTGATGGTACGCTTAGCCCTCCAGGAGTCCCCCTCGACCTCCAGCGCCCCCACCCCCTCGAAGCTAGAGGCTACTCTCCTTCAGGAAGTGGGATGGATTCTTTGGACCCAAGACGGGATCAGCCTCATCCTGGATCACCAGCCCCAGAGCCCGTTCTTCAGTGGCACAGACGCCCTTGAGGCCATGTTGGAGGCGGCCTACGCTAAGCTGTCACTCAGCTATAAAAGTAGCAGGGCCCAGCTCCGCTCTGCTCGCCACGGAGAAGCGGGAGCCATTTGCTGCCTGGCCGAGACCATCGCCACGGTGATCTGCCGCCACGCCGAGGACTGGCGCGCTCCTGCTGTGTTGGATGTTACCGTCCATTTTGAAACAGGTTGTGAGGAGAAGGAGAATGCTCAGGACTCTGCTGGCTTGGAAAAGGTCAATGGAAGCTCCAGCTTCAGAAGAAATGTGAGGATCGATGATGGATCTGAGCTATCTGACGATAGCTCCTCATCCGCCTCCACCTCCCGGTTCTGCCACTCCTCCTCTTCCTCCACCTCTGATTTATCCTCCTCCACCTCCCAGTTCTGCCACTCCTCCTCTTCCTCCACCTCTGATGTATTCTCCTCCACCTCCCAGTTCTGTCACTCCTCCTTTTCCTCCACCTCTGATGTATCTTCCTCTTGGCCCTCCCAAACCTCCAACAGCTCCTCCATCTCCAGGAGCTCCATGGCTCTGGTCCCCTGCCCAGATGGGGACAATCTGGGCCATCTTGGAAAGACCAAACCCTCCAGCCTCCAAAGATGGTTCACATTGGTAAGCTGAAAACAACTCCACACACACTGGCACTGGGTAGACCTGATCTGAACTGAGTCTAGGACAAGAAAGGTTTAAAGGTATGCATGTGTAGAATACATTATGTATTAGTTGTAAACAGTAGAAATGATTAGCAGACTTACTGTATTTATTCAAAGCCACACACACAGAGAATTTGAACATCTGACATCTTGATCCACAGCCAAATGCTGTACCACATAGCTACACCCATCCCACCCACATTAGATAGATAGTTACAGTTAATGTTTTTCAGTCAAGACACTCACGTATTATATTTGAGCATTTATTGATAACTACAGACATGGAAATAGATTTGACTTCGGCAGTGTATGTGTCTAGGGGACCCAGTCCCTGCCTCTAGCATTAGCGAGCAACATACATACATAGAATATGAGGCAGGGAGCAAATAGATATATAATCCCCCTGATGAATAGAACATAATTTTTTTTATAATTTAAAGGAATTATGTTTGTCTTTGCTCTCACTTCCATCCCAGATGAGAAAGAAGACCAATGCTGTCACCAAGGGTACACAGAGTACTGCTGCCAAAGGACAGAAGAAGACCAACTCAGTTACTCCCCTCAACTGTGGAAGTGAGATCATGATATATTGTCAGATTATATTTGTTCATTTAGGCTTTCCCACTTTAATTGGCTCTCCCACCATTTCACACACACACACACACACACACACACACACACACACACACACACACACACACACACACACACACACACACATACTATTTTCAAGTAAATGGACAGTGTTGGTTGTGTGTGATGTCATCTTCTGTTGTGTGATGGTGTTTCCTGTCCAGGCCCAGATCCTGTTGAGTCCTCCAGTGTCCTAGGAAAAGAGAAACAGAAGAAGAAGTCCGTTAAAGGCTTCTTCCGCAGGATATCTGCAGCTCTCTCCAAGGCGTTCTGTTGTAGCTGCATGACTCACCAGTAGAGGCAGCCGCCTGCTTCCTGACCTGACTTCCGTGACAGAGAGGACCTGTCCCTTCATCAACCACCGTAGCCATGCCTCTGAAATGCATAACAAAGCTATTCATAATTTTTGTATTAATAAATACAATTAAAAACATTGTCCATTATGTCATACCTCTCTTGTAATTGCTAAGCTGTTTGTGTTTAGGGTTGTGACATCTCCATATCAGGACTGCAGCCACACAAAGGCCAATTATTGTGTGTCACATTAATAGGACACAGCCACTTTACTTCAGTACTTCAGTATAACAATGAGATAAAACACTAGCTTTTCTAAAGTTTTTAGATACATATAGTTTGGTCAAGTTTGTGTTGAGAATGTTAGGAATTTGAGTCAGGTGGCTGAGCGGTTAGGGAATTGGGCTTGTAATCACAAGGTTGCCGGTTTGATTCCGGGCCGTGAAAAATTACGTTGTGTCTTTGGGCAAGGCACTTCACCATGCTTGCCTCGGGGGAATGTCCCTGTACAATCTGGATAAGAGTGTCTGCTAAATGACATGAAACTACTACTAGCCGGTGCATAACCTCAATTACAACACATGGTGTCAGTACAGATCTCTCACCCGAAGACTTTCTGGAATTATTTGATCACAAAATCTGTGCAATCTGGGTAAAACTACAGACTAGTCCTAGACAAATGCATATGAACACCGAATCATCCTCCATACCAACCATGCTGCATGCTGAGGCTTTCCCTCACCTCAACCCTATCTCTATGGAAGCATTCCTCAAGCTAATAGAATCATCCAAACACATCAGCTGCCTCCTCGACCCCCTTCCTAGGTTAACGCCACAGTATATGGTTAGCACATGCATTCAATATGTTATCAACTGGTGGTTAGCAACATAGACATAATAAAGTTAGCAATGTTACATACAGTCTGCAGGTAGGCCCTACCTCCGCGACTACTTCACTCAGAGCAGCTGTCAATCATAGCTGTCAATAATAACATCTCACCCCCTTTTTATATCGTCAAGTAATAGCTTAATTGAAAACAAACTGTTGTTTGACTTTTATCAGACTATGTAAAGGACAGGTATGGAACATCAGTAAAAAGGAAATGTGAACACTATAACTACTTCATACAGGAGAACGTGTAGGCCTACTATTTTACATGTAAAACATGTTGAGAGGGTACCCTGGCTCCGTCTGTGGACTTCCTGCACGGCTAGAGCCCCCTACTGAAGAACGTTATATTGTAGGCCTACCAACCCAGTTGAGAGGGTCCTTGCCGTGGACCACGGAATGGGGCGGGGTCAGATATATAGGAAGGTTCAGACGTCCAACCCTGCCCTGTAATACTTCTGATTGGACTGCCATTCCCTTCACTAAAAAACATTGTTGCTGCCTTTTTTGTAGTGGTCCGTTTCAACAAAGAAGAATATTTTGATACAGGGTTTGCATTTTTGTGTTTGTTGCGTAGGCTTGCCTATATATTATAATAGTGTAGCCTACAGTAGACTAGTAGCCTAGTAGATTATGGACATCATCTCGATTAGGTGTTTTGAGATTCTGTGTTCTGAGATTGAGCAGGTGTGTTCTACCTCTCAGGTCTGACTCCACAGGTGATCCACCTCAGCAGGGACTTGCCAGCTATATATCTTATATTGATCATATTAAGGATTAAGAAGGTTGATGTGTGGTTAAAAGTTACATTTGTTCTGTGCTTACTTACCTCAGTATGTCAATGTGTATGCAGCCAGTATTCATATTGAAACAGGTAACCTATTTCATGCTAATAGATAGATGCATCGTCTCAGCCAGGCATTCTGTTATAAAAATCATTTCTGTTGAGATATCCTGATAAAGTGGTGCCATCACCACTGTAAAAGTAGTATTGCCAAATGTTATCGTCAGACACAATGGTGGATGCATAAAATAATCATAAAGATACCTATTTTTCTACTGTGTTTATTGTATGTTGTGCGTAATTATGGATATTCATGCAATGTAACAGGGGTGTTGTTACTTGTCTACTGGGGCACAGGCCCCTCATTGCTCATATTAAAAATATATATATATATATTTCAAGATGGCTGCGTAGGCCTACATGAAGTGTGAAAAATGAAAAAACTTTCCCTTGCTTAACCCACTATAATTACAGTTCGGGGATGTACGTTTGATATCAGTTTGGGCATATCCTCAATAGTTAGTCCGAGCGTAATAGACCAGACGAGACCATTTTTTTCGCAATAATTTAAATGCTACTGTTTTTTGAGCTTCATGTAATATCACATTTTGGACTCATGTTGTTATTATGCTGAAGTCTAGATAAGATGATTGGTAGGCCTATTACTTATAAACTTTCTTTAGTTTCATTATGTTATCTTTGCCTACCTCAATTCTTATTTTCTTCTTAACTTCTATGTGCATGCTGCAGATATTATAGCAAGCCAGAAGAGCGCGCGGACATGGAAATGTGCGGGCAGAATTTCAGTTAAGCTGCGTTGATTTCACAAGCGTTGATTTGGATACTGTTTCTTTTGATTATCAATCTAAATGAATGCACTGACAAAGTAAATTGTTAAAACTCAAACTTGAGAACTTGCTGGGGCACAGCAGATTTATACTGGGGCGGCTGCCATGTCCTGATGTCCTCGCAATTATAATGCGATAACCAATGAGATGCGATGATGAGATTGACATGCAACCCATGAATGTAAGCGTGCGTGTGTCAATAAAGCCAGTCTTTATATTTTAACTGCAAAGTTGATTCCTCACCGTGTGTTTTTTTTTACGTGAAAGTAGTATTTGGATAGCACTGGGTACAGGACGTAGTAACGCTGTACAATTCACACTGTCAACGATTTTCCTACCTATTTAGTTTAAAAACTTTAAAAACATTGGAATTGCACTTTTCTGTCAACAACGCATTGTTTTGGGAGAGACGCCGCATGGTCAAGTCAAATTATGACGTAATACAAGGATTGTGACGCACTTTACCAAATGATAATAACTAATCCAAAAAAATCACACGTCTGTCAGTAGTAATGAAGGAAATGTTCATTAGGCAAGGAGTCGAAAAACTTTTCATTTTGTTGAAGTGATTTCCTTTTTTGTCATCCTTACTGAGTGTAAAAACATGGATGACATCTCAAAACATAAAAGACTACGAGTATGGAGGCCTAAACAGAAGGTAAGTCTAGTTATCTTTAAGTAGGCCTAGCTAAAACGATTAAAACACAAAAATATTGGGTTCTTTAGATTATTGAGAATTATTTATTTATTTCTTTATTGTGAGTTTAACAGTTGTGTTTAACACTGACCTAACTTGATAAGTACCGTAGACCTAGTCATAATTCATATTTCCAAGTTATATTTCTTAATCAAAAGATAAAAACAATTCTGTTCAAGGCACCTCTCTCTCTCTTGTCATGTTTCACTGCTAATTGTAACCTCAATCCCACCTACTCCACCTTTTTTTTGTGTGTGTGTGTGTGTGTTTACATGGTGTGTGTGTGTGTGTCCAGCCTTCGCGTCTCTGTGACACAACTGTATCCCAGTTGCCCCTGCCACCCTGTAGGCCAGAGCCTGGACTGAAGTTTCCTACCCTGCAGCCCCATGACAGGAGGTCCCCAGAACAGCAGAACCTCCTCCAGGTAAGAACAGCTGCCTGGAGAAACTCAACACATTTGATATTATATTCATTTAGCAGACTCATTTGATCCAAAACGACATGCAAATAGTAGAATCAGAAGTGTAGTGTAGTTGAACAGTATTCCGGTGGTTACATCCAGGGAATGGCATCTGTATTTGACCAGATAGTGTAACACTAACATCATCTCAAATACAATATCATATAATTCTGATAATAGTGTTAGTGCTTTGGAAACACATGCCTCACCCATGTGGCACAGAAGAACCAATTTAAGAGTTTTGAACTATGCCTGAGGACTTATCAGAGCATTTTGTGATTGTAAGCAGTTTCACTCTATGGACCTGTAGGTTGGTGGAGGAAGTTGAAGCATACAATATAAGTATGTTGTTATGGTGATGTAACATCCGCCTTTGCCATTAATAATGTTGTTGCCTCATCAATGCACTAAGGCCGGCCGCAACACCAAGGCTGGCAGGAAGGCTGCAGGATCTGATAAAGCTGGAGGGGCTAACAAGGGGCCCCAGGCAGAGTCCTGGAGGGTTGATGTGGGCACTGGAGGCCGTAAGCCAGCTGCTGAAAAAGGTTCACACCTGGCCCAGAAACTGTTAAGACCAGGCAGGATGGTGAGTAAACGGCCCTCATCCCCTCACTGAGTACTACAGACACCACGTACTCCCCTCAACTTAATCTACCTCCACGTCTCCAACAACTCTGATAACTTCTCTGTTACTATGCCTTGCTAAGCGTTTTTGTCTTGCCTGCAGGTGATTGGTGGTGCATGTGTGAAGATGCCTCCCATGTCCAAGACCAGCTACTGTGAGTATCGATTTATTAATGTATCAAAAGTACAACATTCATGATTGAATGATCACTTTCTATCAAGAGAGGGATCCACCAATCACACTATGACTTTCCTCTACATGTAGGTGTTCTTCCACCAATAAGACCATCAGCCTCTGAGCCATTCAGCCCAGAGGAACCTAAGGCCCTAAGCTGCAGGTCCACACCAGATGATGGGGAGAGAACAAACTCTTCTCTACCTCCACCTTCATCTCCAACCACATCACCTCCGTCTCCACCTGTAACTCAACGCCGACCTCAGGCTCAGTCTCCACCGTCTTCACCCCCCACCCTGGATGACCCAGTCACCCGGGAGACCACGCCCCAGCCTCTGTTAGAAGCTATGACGTCCCATTCGTAAGTGTCCCTGTTAACGTCCTCTTTAGGCTACTGCCCTGATGAACACAAGGTTACGATGTCTCATTAGTTGTCATTGTACTGTAGAATGTAACACATCCGTTCTTGTTCTTGTTACAGTCAGTGGAGACTCATCAAAAAGGTCCTGTTGAGAAAGGTAGATAAACTCTTTATTTTATAACTCACAATATTTTTTTACTCAGCTTGACAATAACTATGTGTATCTGTACTGCGATTGAATTTTCTCCCCCTTTTTTACTCTGCCTTTCTCTCCTCTCTCTCCACGTCCTTTTCTCTGTCTCTTTTCCTCTCCCCCTTTTCTCTCTCTCTCTCTCTCTCTCTCTCTCTCTCTCTCTCTCTCTCTCTCTCTCTCTCTCTCTCTCTCTCAGAACAAGAACATAGCTGAGCTGGAGAGGCATTCAGAGGAGATGATGGAGTGGGTTCTCCATGTGGTCGATGAGGGGGTGCTGCCCGCTATGGCCCTTTACCAGGTCCATCACCTCAGCCAAGACCCGCTGTCTGCCGCTTCCTCCCACAGCAACTGTGTCTCCATGAGCAGCAGATCTTCAGGTCTGCTGTCTCCAGTCCGGTCTGGGGTGTTGAGTGAGAAGATATGTTTCAGCCCTGTGGCTTCTCCAGACCTCAGGAGGGAGAGTTCATGCTCTCGTCAGTCCCAGGTCCGGGCCTGTTCTCAGGGCTCAGACCAACCTGAGGGTGTTCTAAGAAGCAGGAGGAGCAGCAGCAGCAGCCAGGGAGAGCTGCTGGGAAACATGGTCCAGGGAAGGGAGGAGAAGGAGGCTTGCACACCCTCGTGTCAGGAAAGCCTCCCTCTCTACACCCAGCAGGAGGAGTGCAGCTCTGCCAGCAAGGAGGAGCAGGAGGAAGAGAACCTGCAGAAGGAGGAGACCACTCCTCTCTTCTCCAAGTCAGCCACCAGGAGCCCTAGTCCCAGGAGTGAGGCCAACAGTGTTGCCAGTTGCCACAACCTCAACCTCACTGCTCAAAAAATGCTGGACACCGTTGTGCAGATGGCACACTCAGCTTCCAGATCCGTCTCTGATGACGAAGACTGCGAAAGTGACGAAGGCTCCTCTGTCTCATCCTTCGACCAGGCCGAGTACGACCTGGACCGCCTGCTGGTGTCCCAAAGCACTGGTACGAGGGTGTTGCAGGCGAGGATCGACTGCTTCTCCGAGGAGCTGATTATTCAAATATATCATCTGCTCCTGGAGACACAGATGGGACGATTCCCCTCGGCAAGCCGCTGCCACTCCCAGCCCAACGTCCAGAACCTGGAGGCCAAGCAGTGCCTGGACTGGGAGCTCTTCAGTCCTTTGATTTATAAGTTCCTCCACTTGGCATTCAAACAACTGATGGAGAACTTCCTTGGCCTGGTCATCTTTCTTCCGGATGAACGTGTCCCGATGAACGATCACCTCAAATGGATGTGGAAGGAGGACAGGGCCGACTCCGACAGCAATGCATCCTTAGATGACAGTGACAGCAGCGACTCGTCTCTGGACTGGTCCTTCAAGTTTCCGCCGGGCCCCAGCCAAGGGATTGTTGGTAGAAACAGCTCACAGAGCAGGCTGCGGCCATCTTCCTCTGCCAGCCAGGACCAGAGGGGGGCACTAGAGGCCATATCTGAGGTGTTAACCATGAAGGTGGGAGGTGTCCTTCACTGTACCTGCAATGACCCAGAAAAAGCCATGGCCATGGTCAACAAAGGTAGAGACATTTTTTTACTCAATCACTATATTGACCCCGAAGGGAATTCAGGTGTTCAGGCAACTAGTAACACTGTGTAACTAGAGTTGTAAGTGTTACAGTACTGCTGAATGACAGTGTAGGTATAGTTGGGTGTGCTCAAGCCTTCGGCGAGAGCACAACCTTAGTTCTCTCACATATATATTATTGGGTGTGCTCAAGCCTTCGGCGAGAGCACAACCTTTGTTCTCTCACATATATATTATTATTATTATTCTTTTTGCCCCCCTAAAACTCAGTCAATATTTGGCCTACATAGACAAAGTAGGTGTCAAAAGTTTCGTCTTCGTAGCGATTGAGTTGCTTCTATTGGAATTTACGTTCCGTTGCATGGTTTAGGCTGAAGTTAAGTTTTTGTGGCGAAAAGTGAAGCTAACGGTGGCTAATTTGCTAGCCACAGTCACTGACGTTACTAACGTCACTAACGTCACGAAAACACGCGTGACTACCTTTGGCAGAACATTCGTTTCGCATCTGTTAACTTGGGGGATAGCTAGGCTAACTATAGCTTTACTGCAAGGCAGCTGCAGGAACGCCACAAGCAAAGAGGCCAGGGTGATAACTATTTACTAATTTTACTTTGTGATATGACACACAATTCGGAAACAGTAGTCTACTATTTCACTGAAGTATTAGCATCATGACATTAGCCTGTGTTGCCCGGGCAACACATACTACAGTGGTCTATGATGTATCTGTTTTCAATCGTTAAAATAAACATTCCTCACATATACATTTTTGTTGTAGGATTTATTCTGACATTAGTAAACGATTTGTTGGTGAAATTACCATTACCTGTGGTTTCAAACCAGTGTAGCTCACTGCAACGCTGTAGCTTACGCGAGACACACTACAAAAACATCTACAGTACACAGCTGTTTAGGAACTCCCCTTACTTAAATCAAAAGTCTATCTAACTACTAACCTGAACTTCATTGCCACAGCCTAAACGTTGTCAATCTGTTCATGAAAATAATTAATTTCAGCCTGAACCGTACAACGGAACGTTAAATCCAATTCAACCAACGCAATCGCTACCAAGACGAACACAGCAGTAGTCTACTAGTACTGTACCGTAGTAGTACAATTTACCGGGGCAGCTTCTCCACACAGGGCTATATTGCATTTTGCGTTGTTACTGACAATGATCGCTACCAGTGAGCTTTTTATGAATGAGCGATTTTCCACTGAATAAATGTCAAGCTTATTTACGTTTTTGGGGGCATATTTTCAGTTAGCAGATGGTACTGTTTGAATCGCGATTCCATCTTCTACTGCCGGTAACGTCATAGAATAATCTTCAAAGGGGGTTCTTTATTAATGAATGGATGCAATATGAGTAGGCTAAATGCCTTAAAATATCACGAGAAGGGAAAAACTTAAAAGGATGTTTAAGTCATAGAGATTATGTCAATTTTTACACCGGTCTGCCAAATGTATTCGTTTTGATTCAACGATGAGGCTGCCTCTTGCAGGGGAAATGAGAAGACATCTATTTCATTCTACACTTCACTGGTATTTTCAGTTGTAAATGAGCAGCAAAAAAAAACTTTTAAATCTATGTAATCTTTATAAATAATAAGTATGCCCGATGCATTTTTATATAAAATATACAGACCCCTGTGCAACCGACGCAAGCAAGCACACCCTACAATTTCCCCAGAAATTGAATCCTCTCTAGTTAATAACTATAATATTAATGTTAGCGATCAAAGTCAATCACTGTTTAAAGAAAAGTATAGGTAATAGCTATAATAATAATAATAATAATAATAGGATACTTAAAAGTGTGAGTGTGTTTTGTTGTGCTAGGCCATGATGCTGAGGCCATGGCCAGGCTGGCGGATCTCCTTAGCAGCTCCTCTTCTGAAGCCACTGACCAGGAAGGGACAACAGGAAGTCCCAAGCCAGAGTTGAGTTTAGGTTTCATCAACCAGGAAGTTTGCCAGTCGGAGAAGGCTGATATCATTGTCCCCAACAACGATACGGTTGGTTACGTTTCTGATTTCCACAAAGAGGAAGAAATGTCAGATTGCCTGACCAAAGCCATCAACGTTGCCACGGAAATGAATATCGAGGAAGATGGGAAGGATGATGGAGCTTCAGGTTTCCCTAAGCAGGTCCAGGTGCTTTCCTGGTTGCCCCCAAGGCCCTCTGAGACCCCCTCCCTCCAGCCCGGGGAGGTTCTGATCCAGGAGAAGGTTTGGACACCCTCCGGGCCCAGTGCCCTGCACCACCAGACCCTGCGGGACCTCCTGCACGGGCTGATGGTACGCTTAGCCCTCCAGGAGTCCCCCTCGACCTCCAGCGCCCCCACCCCCTCGAAGCTAGAGGCTACTCTCCTTCAGGAAGTGGGATGGATTCTTTGGACCCAAGACGGGATCAGCCTCATCCTGGATCACCAGCCCCAGAGCCCGTTCTTCAGTGGCACAGACGCCCTTGAGGCCATGTTGGAGGCGGCCTACGCTAAGCTGTCACTCAGCTATAAAAGTAGCAGGGCCCAGCTCCGCTCTGCTCGCCACGGAGAAGCGGAAGCCATTTGCTGCCTGGCCGAGACCATCGCCACGGTGATCTGCCGCCACGCCGAGGACTGGCGCGCTCCTGCTGTGTTGGATGTTACCGTCCATTTTGAAACAGGTTGTGAGGAGAAGGAGAATGCTCAGGACTCTGCTGGCTTGGAAAAGGTCAATGGAAGCTCCAGCTTCAGAAGAAATGTGAGGATCGATGATGGATCTGAGCTATCTGACGATAGCTCCTCATCCGCCTCCACCTCCCGGTTCTGCCACTCCTCCTCTTCCTCCACCTCTGATTTATCCTCCTCCACCTCCCAGTTCTGCCACTCCTCCTCTTCCTCCACCTCTGATGTATTCTCCTCCACCTCCCAGTTCTGTCACTCCTCGTTTTCCTCCACCTCTCATGTATCTTCCTCTTGGCCCTCCCAAACCTCCAACAGCTCCTCCATCTCCAGGAGCTCCATGGCTCTGGACCCCTGCCCAGATGGGGACAATCTGGGCCATCTTGGAAAGACCAAACCCTCCAGCCTCCAAAGATGGTTCACATTGGTAAGCTGAAAACAACTCCACACACACTGGCACTGGGTAGACCTGATCTGAACTGAGTCTAGGACAAGAAAGGTTTAAAGGTATGCATGTGTAGAATACATTATGTATTAGTTGTAAACAGTAGAAATGATTAGCAGACTTACTGTATTTATTCAAAGCCACACACACAGAGAATTTGAACATCTGACATCTTGATCCACAGCCAAATGCTGTACCACATAGCTACACCCATCCCACCCACATTAGATAGATAGTTACAGTTAATGTTTTTCAGTCAAGACACTCACGTATTATATTTGAGCATTTATTGATAACTACAGACATGGAAATAGATTTGACTTCGGCAGTGTATGTGTCTAGGGGACCCAGTCCCTGCCTCTAGCATTAGCGAGCAACATACATACATAGAATATGAGGCAGGGAGCAAATAGATATATAATCCCCCTGATGAATAGAACATAATTTTTTTTATAATTTAAAGGAATTATGTTTGTCTTTGCTCTCACTTCCATCCCAGATGAGAAAGAAGACCAATGCTGTCACCAAGGGTACACAGAGTACTGCTGCCAAAGGACAGAAGAAGACCAACTCAGTTACTCCCCTCAACTGTGGAAGTGAGATCATGATATATTGTCAGATTATATTTGTTCATTTAGGCTTTCCCACTTTAATTGGCTCTCCCACCATTTCACACACACACACACACACACACACACACACACACACACACACACACACACACACACACACACACACACACACACACACACACACATACTATTTTCAAGTAAATGGACAGTGTTGGTTGTGTGTGATGTCATCTTCTGTTGTGTGATGGTGTTTCCTGTCCAGGCCCAGATCCTGCTGAGTCCTCCAGTGTCCTAGGAAAAGAGAAACAGAAGAAGAAGTCCGTTAAAGGCTTCTTCCGCAGGATATCTGCAGCTCTCTCCAAGGCGTTCTGTTGTAGCTGCATGACTCACCAGTAGAGGCAGCCGCCTGCTTCCTGACCTGACTTCCGTGACAGAGAGGACCTGTCCCTTCATCAACCACCGTAGCCATGCCTCTGAAATGCATAACAAAGCTATTCATAATTTTTGTATTAATAAATACAATTAAAAACATTGTCCATTATGTCATACCTCTCTTGTAATTGCTAAGCTGTTTGTGTTTAGGGTTGTGACATCTCCATATCAGGACTGCAGCCACACAAAGGCCAATTATTGTGTGTCACATTAATAGTACACAGCCACTTTACTTCAGTACTTCAGTATAACAATGAGATAAAACACTAGCTTTTCTAAAGTTTTTAGATACATATAGTTTGGTCAAGTTTGTGTTGAGAATGTTAGGAATTTGAGTCAGGTGGCTGAGCGGTTAGGGAATTGGGCTTGTAATCACAAGGTTGCCGGTTTGATTCCGGGCCGTGAAAAATTACGTTGTGTCTTTGGGCAAGGCACTTCACCATGCTTGCCTCGGGGGAATGTCCCTGTACAATCTGGATAAGAGTGTCTGCTAAATGACATGAAACTACTACTAGCCGGTGCATAACCTCAATTACAACACATGGTGTCAGTACAGATCTCTCACCCGAAGACTTTCTGGAATTATTTGATCACAAAATCTGTGCAATCTGGGTAAAACTACAGACTAGTCCTAGACAAATGCATATGAACACCGAATCATCCTCCATACCAACCATGCTGCATGCTGAGGCTTTCACTCACCTCAACCCTATCTCTATGGAAGCATTCCTCAAGCTAATAGAATCATCCAAACACATCAGCTGCCTCCTCGACCCCCTTCCTAGGTTAACGCCACAGTATATGGTTAGCACATGCATTCAATATGTTATCAACTGGTGGTTAGCAACATAGACATAATAAAGTTAGCAATGTTACATACAGTCTGCAGGTAGGCCCTACCTCCGCGACTACTTCACTCAGAGCAGCTGTCAATCATAGCTGTCAATAATAACATCTCACCCCCTTTTTATATCGTCAAGTAATAGCTTAATTGAAAACAAACTGTTGTTTGACTTTTATCAGACTATGTAAAGGACAGGTATGGAACATCAGTAAAAAGGAAATGTGAACACTATAACTACTTCATACAGGAGAACGTGTAGGCCTACTATTTTACATGTAAAACATGTTGAGAGGGTACCCTGGCTCCGTCTGTGGACTTCCTGCACGGCTAGAGCCCCCTACTGAAGAACGTTATATTGTAGGCCTACCAACCCAGTTGAGAGGGTCCTTGCCGTGGACCACGGAATGGGGCGGGGTCAGATATATAGGAAGGTTCAGACGTCCAACCCTGCCCTGTAATACTTCTGATTGGACTGCCATTCCCTTCACTAAAAAACATTGTTGCTGCCTTTTTTGTAGTGGTCCGTTTCAACAAAGAAGAATATTTTGATACAGGGTTTGCATTTTTGTGTTTGTTGCGTAGGCTTGCCTATATATTATAATAGTGTAGCCTACAGTAGACTAGTAGCCTAGTAGATTATGGACATCATCTCGATTAGGTGTTTTGAGATTCTGTGTTCTGAGATTGAGCAGGTGTGTTCTACCTCTCAGGTCTGACTCCACAGGTGATCCACCTCAGCAGGGACTTGCCAGCTATATATCTTATATTGATCATATTAAGGATTAAGAAGGTTGATGTGTGGTTAAAAGTTACATTTGTTCTGTGCTTACTTACCTCAGTATGTCAATGTGTATGCAGCCAGTATTCATATTGAAACAGGTAACCTATTTCATGCTAATAGATAGATGCATCGTCTCAGCCAGGCATTCTGTTATAAAAATCATTTCTGTTGAGATATCCTGATAAAGTGGTGCCATCACCACTGTAAAAGTAGTATTGCCAAATGTTATCGTCAGACACAATGGTGGATGCATAAAATAATCATAAAGATACCTATTTTTCTACTGTGTTTATTGTATGTTGTGCGTAATTATGGATATTCATGCAATGTAACAGGGGTGTTGTTACTTGTCTACTGGGGCACAGGCCCCTCATTGCTCATATTAAAAATATATATATATATATTTCAAGATGGCTGCGTAGGCCTACATGAAGTGTGAAAAATGAAAAAACTTTCCCTTGCTTAACCCACTATAATTACAGTTCGGGGATGTACGTTTGATATCAGTTTGGGCATATCCTCAATAGTTAGTCCGAGCGTAATAGACCAGACGAGACCATTTTTTTCGCAATAATTTAAATGCTACTGTTTTTTGAGCTTCATGTAATATCACATTTTGGACTCATGTTGTTATTATGCTGAAGTCTAGATAAGATGATTGGTAGGCCTATTACTTATAAACTTTCTTTAGTTTCATTATGTTATCTTTGCCTACCTCAATTCTTATTTTCTTCTTAACTTCTATGTGCATGCTGCAGATATTATAGCAAGCCAGAAGAGCGCGCGGACATGGAAATGTGCGGGCAGAATTTCAGTTAAGCTGCGTTGATTTCACAAGCGTTGATTTGGATACTGTTTCTTTTGATTATCAATCTAAATGAATGCACTGACAAAGTAAATTGTTAAAACTCAAACTTGAGAACTTGCTGGGGCACAGCAGATTTATACTGGGGCGGCTGCCATGTCCTGATGTCCTCGCAATTATAATGCGATAACCAATGAGATGCGATGATGAGATTGACATGCAACCCATGAATGTAAGCGTGCGTGTGTCAATAAAGCCAGTCTTTATATTTTAACTGCAAAGTTGATTCCTCACCGTGTGTTTTTTTTTACGTGAAAGTAGTATTTGGATAGCACTGGGTACAGGACGTAGTAACGCTGTACAATTCACACTGTCAACGATTTTCCTACCTATTTAGTTTAAAAACTTTAAAAACATTGGAATTGCACTTTTCTGTCAACAACGCATTGTTTTGGGAGAGACGCCGCATGGTCAAGTCAAATTATGACGTAATACAAGGATTGTGACGCACTTTACCAAATGATAATAACTAATCCAAAAAAATCACACGTCTGTCAGTAGTAATGAAGGAAATGTTCATTAGGCAAGGAGTCGAAAAACTTTTCATTTTGTTGAAGTGATTTCCTTTTTTGTCATCCTTACTGAGTGTAAAAACATGGATGACATCTCAAAACATAAAAGACTACGAGTATGGAGGCCTAAACAGAAGGTAAGTCTAGTTATCTTTAAGTAGGCCTAGCTAAAACGATTAAAACACAAAAATATTGGGTTCTTTAGATTATTGAGAATTATTTATTTCTTTCTTTATTGTGAGTTTAACAGTTGTGTTTAACACTGACCTAACTTGATAAGTACCGTAGACCTAGTCATAATTCATATTTCCAAGTTATATTTCTTAATCAAAAGATAAAAACAATTCTGTTCAAGGCACCTCTCTCTCTCTTGTCGTGTTTCACTGCTAATTGTAACCTCAATCCCACCTACTCCACCTTTTTTTTGTGTGTGTGTGTGTTTACATGGTGTGTGTGTGTGTGTCCAGCCTTCGCGTCTCTGTGACACAACTGTATCCCAGTTGCCCCTGCCACCCTGTAGGCCAGAGCCTGGACTGAAGTTTCCTACCCTGCAGCCCCATGACAGGAGGTCCCCAGAACAGCAGAACCTCCTCCAGGTAAGAACAGCTGCCTGGAGAAACTCAACACATTTGATATTATATTCATTTAGCAGACTCATTTGATCCAAAACGACATGCAAATAGTAGAATCAGAAGTGTAGTGTAGTTGAACAGTATTCCGGTGGTTACATCCAGGGAATGGCATCTGTATTTGACCAGATAGTGTAACACTAACATCATCTCAAATACAATATCATATAATTCTGATAATAGTGTTAGTGCTTTGGAAACACATGCCTCACCCATGTGGCACAGAAGAACCAATTTAAGAGTTTTGAACTATGCCTGAGGACTTATCAGAGCATTTTGTGATTGTAAGCAGTTTCACTCTATGGACCTGTAGGTTGGTGGAGGAAGTTGAAGCATACAATATAAGTATGTTGTTATGGTGATGTAACATCCGCCTTTGCCATTAATAATGTTGTTGCCTCATCAATGCACTAAGGCCGGCCGCAACACCAAGGCTGGCAGGAAGGCTGCAGGATCTGATAAAGCTGGAGGGGCTAACAAGGGGCCCCAGGCAGAGTCCTGGAGGGTTGATGTGGGCACTGGAGGCCGTAAGCCAGCTGCTGAAAAAGGTTCACACCTGGCCCAGAAACTGTTAAGACCAGGCAGGATGGTGAGTAAACGGCCCTCATCCCCTCACTGAGTACTACAGACACCACGTACTCCCCTCAACTTAATCTACCTCCACGTCTCCAACAACTCTGATAACTTCTCTGTTACTATGCCTTGCTAAGCGTTTTTGTCTTGCCTGCAGGTGATTGGTGGTGCATGTGTGAAGATGCCTCCCATGTCCAAGACCAGCTACTGTGAGTATCGATTTATTAATGTATCAAAAGTACAACATTCATGATTGAATGATCACTTTCTATCAAGAGAGGGATCCACCAATCACACTATGACTTTCCTCTACATGTAGGTGTTCTTCCACCAATAAGACCATCAGCCTCTGAGCCATTCAGCCCAGAGGAACCTAAGGCCCTAAGCTGCAGGTCCACACCAGATGATGGGGAGAGAACAAACTCTTCTCTACCTCCACCTTCATCTCCAACCACATCACCTCCGTCTCCACCTGTAACTCAACGCCGACCTCAGGCTCAGTCTCCACCGTCTTCACCCCCCACCCTGGATGACCCAGTCACCCGGGAGACCACGCCCCAGCCTCTGTTAGAAGCTATGACGTCCCATTCGTAAGTGTCCCTGTTAACGTCCTCTTTAGGCTACTGCCCTGATGAACACAAGGTTACGATGTCTCATTAGTTGTCATTGTACTGTAGAATGTAACACATCCGTTCTTGTTCTTGTTACAGTCAGTGGAGACTCATCAAAAAGGTCCTGTTGAGAAAGGTAGATAAACTCTTTATTTTATAACTCACAATATTTTTTTACTCAGCTTGACAATAACTATGTGTATCTGTACTGCGATTGAATTTTCTCCCCCTTTTTTACTCTGCCTTTCTCTCCTCTCTCTCCACGTCCTTTTCTCTGTCTCTTTTCCTCTCCCCCTTTTCTCTCTCTCTCTCTCTCTCTCTCTCTCTCTCTCTCTCTCTCTCTCTCTCTCTCTCTCTCTCTCAGAACAAGAACATAGCTGAGCTGGAGAGGCATTCAGAGGAGATGATGGAGTGGGTTCTCCATGTGGTCGATGAGGGGGTGCTGCCCGCTATGGCCCTTTACCAGGTCCATCACCTCAGCCAAGACCCGCTGTCTGCCGCTTCCTCCCACAGCAACTGTGTCTCCATGAGCAGCAGATCTTCAGGTCTGCTGTCTCCAGTCCGGTCTGGGGTGTTGAGTGAGAAGATATGTTTCAGCCCTGTGGCTTCTCCAGACCTCAGGAGGGAGAGTTCATGCTCTCGTCAGTCCCAGGTCCGGGCCTGTTCTCAGGGCTCAGACCAACCTGAGGGTGTTCTAAGAAGCAGGAGGAGCAGCAGCAGCAGCCAGGGAGAGCTGCTGGGAAACATGGTCCAGGGAAGGGAGGAGAAGGAGGCTTGCACACCCTCGTGTCAGGAAAGCCTCCCTCTCTACACCCAGCAGGAGGAGTGCAGCTCTGCCAGCAAGGAGGAGCAGGAGGAAGAGAACCTGCAGAAGGAGGAGACCACTCCTCTCTTCTCCAAGTCAGCCACCAGGAGCCCTAGTCCCAGGAGTGAGGCCAACAGTGTTGCCAGTTGCCACAACCTCAACCTCACTGCTCAAAAAATGCTGGACACCGTTGTGCAGAT
The DNA here is from genome assembly GCF_038355195.1 of Osmerus mordax. Lineage (NCBI taxonomy): Eukaryota > Metazoa > Chordata > Actinopteri > Osmeriformes > Osmeridae > Osmerus > Osmerus mordax. Next base: position 6,387,485 of record NC_090051.1, on the reverse strand, counting down.
GGCACACTCAGCTTCCAGATCCGTCTCTGATGACGAAGACTGCGAAAGTGACGAAGGCTCCTCTGTCTCATCCTTCGACCAGGCCGAGTACGACCTGGACCGCCTGCTGGTGTCCCAAAGCACTGGTACGAGGGTGTTGCAGGCGAGGATCGACTGCTTCTCCGAGGAGCTGATTATTCAAATATATCATCTGCTCCTGGAGACACAGATGGGACGATTCCCCTCGGCAAGCCGCTGCCACTCCCAGCCCAACGTCCAGAACCTGGAGGCCAAGCAGTGCCTGGACTGGGAGCTCTTCAGTCCTTTGATTTATAAGTTCCTCCACTTGGCATTCAAACAACTGATGGAGAACTTCCTTGGCCTGGTCATCTTTCTTCCGGATGAACGTGTCCCGATGAACGATCACCTCAAATGGATGTGGAAGGAGGACAGGGCCGACTCCGACAGCAATGCATCCTTAGATGACAGTGACAGCAGCGACTCGTCTCTGGATTGGTCCTTCAAGTTTCCGCCGGGCCCCAGCCAAGGGATTGTTGGTAGAAACAGCTCACAGAGCAGGCTGCGGCCATCTTCCTCTGCCAGCCAGGACCAGAGGGGGGCACTAGAGGCCATATCTGAGGTGTTAACCATGAAGGTGGGAGGTGTCCTTCACTGTACCTGCAATGACCCAGAAAAAGCCATGGCCATGGTCAACAAAGGTAGAGACATTTTTTTACTCAATCACTATATTGACCCCGAAGGGAATTCAGGTGTTCAGGCAACTAGTAACACTGTGTAACTAGAGTTGTAAGTGTTACAGTACTGCTGAATGACAGTGTAGGTATAGTTGGGTGTGCTCAAGCCTTCGGCGAGAGCACAACCTTAGTTCTCTCACATATATATTATTGGGTGTGCTCAAGCCTTCGGCGAGAGCACAACCTTTGTTCTCTCACATATATATTATTATTATTATTCTTTTTGCCCCCCTAAAACTCAGTCAATATTTGGCCTACATAGACAAAGTAGGTGTCAAAAGTTTCGTCTTCGTAGCGATTGAGTTGCTTCTATTGGAATTTACGTTCCGTTGCATGGTTTAGGCTGAAGTTAAGTTTTTGTGGCGAAAAGTGAAGCTAACGGTGGCTAATTTGCTAGCCACAGTCACTGACGTTACTAACGTCACTAACGTCACGAAAACACGCGTGACTACCTTTGGCAGAACATTCGTTTCGCATCTGTTAACTTGGGGGATAGCTAGGCTAACTATAGCTTTACTGCAAGGCAGCTGCAGGAACGCCACAAGCAAAGAGGCCAGGGTGATAACTATTTACTAATTTTACTTTGTGATATGACACACAATTCGGAAACAGTAGTCTACTATTTCACTGAAGTATTAGCATCATGACATTAGCCTGTGTTGCCCGGGCAACACATACTACAGTGGTCTATGATGTATCTGTTTTCAATCGTTAAAATAAACATTCCTCACATATACATTTTTGTTGTAGGATTTATTCTGACATTAGTAAACGATTTGTTGGTGAAATTACCATTACCTGTGGTTTCAAACCAGTGTAGCTCACTGCAACGCTGTAGCTTACGCGAGACACACTACAAAAACATCTACAGTACACAGCTGTTTAGGAACTCCCCTTACTTAAATCAAAAGTCTATCTAACTACTAACCTGAACTTCATTGCCACAGCCTAAACGTTGTCAATCTGTTCATGAAAATAATTAATTTCAGCCTGAACCGTACAACGGAACGTTAAATCCAATTCAACCAACGCAATCGCTACCAAGACGAACACAGCAGTAGTCTACTAGTACTGTACCGTAGTAGTACAATTTACCGGGGCAGCTTCTCCACACAGGGCTATATTGCATTTTGCGTTGTTACTGACAATGATCGCTACCAGTGAGCTTTTTATGAATGAGCGATTTTCCACTGAATAAATGTCAAGCTTATTTACGTTTTTGGGGGCATATTTTCAGTTAGCAGATGGTACTGTTTGAATCGCGATTCTATCTTCTGCCGGTAAAGTCGTAGAATAATCTTCAAAGGGGGTTCTTTATTAATGAATGAATGCAATATGAGTAGGCTAAATGCCTGAAAATATCACGAGAAGGTACAACTTAAAAGGACGTTTAAGTCATAGAGATTAGGTCAATTTTTACACCGGTCTGCCAAATGTATTCGTTTTGATTCAGCCTGTCAGCTGCCTCTTGCAGGGGAAATGAGAAGACATCATATTTCATTCTACACTTCACTCGTATTTTGAGTTGTAAATGAGCAGCAAAAAAAAGATGCTTTTAAATCTATGTAATATTTATAAATAATAAGTAGGCCTGATGCATTTTTATATAAAATATACAGACCCCTGTGCAACCGACGCAAGCAAGCACACCCTACAATTTCCCCAGAAATTGAATCCTCTCTAGTTAATAACTATAATATTAATGTTAGCGATCAAAGTCAATCACTGTTTAAAGAAAAGTATAGGTAATAGCTATAATAATAATAATAATAGGATACTTAAAAGTGTGAGTGTGTTTTGTTGTGCTAGGCCATGATGCTGAGGCCATGGCCAGGCTGGCGGATCTCCTTAGCAGCTCCTCTTCTGAAGCCACTGACCAGGAAGGGACAACAGGAAGTCCCAAGCCAGAGTTGAGTTTAGGTTTCATCAACCAGGAAGTTTGCCAGTCGGAGAAGGCTGATATCATTGTCCCCAACAACGATACGGTTGGTTACGTTTCTGATTTCCACAAAGAGGAAGAAATGTCAGATTGCCTGACCAAAGCCATCAACGTTGCCACGGAAATGAATATCGAGGAAGATGGGAAGGATGATGGAGCTTCAGGTTTCCCTAAGCAGGTCCAGGTGCTTTCCTGGTTGCCCCCAAGGCCCTCTGAGACCCCCTCCCTCCAGCCCGGGGAGGTTCTGATCCAGGAGAAGGTTTGGACACCCTCCGGGCCCAGTGCCCTGCACCACCAGACCCTGCGGGACCTCCTGCACGGGCTGATGGTACGCTTAGCCCTCCAGGAGTCCCCCTCGACCTCCAGCGCCCCCACCCCCTCGAAGCTAGAGGCTACTCTCCTTCAGGAAGTGGGATGGATTCTTTGGACCCAAGACGGGATCAGCCTCATCCTGGATCACCAGCCCCAGAGCCCGTTCTTCAGTGGCACAGACGCCCTTGAGGCCATGTTGGAGGCGGCCTACGCTAAGCTGTCACTCAGCTATAAAAGTAGCAGGGCCCAGCTCCGCTCTGCTCGCCACGGAGAAGCGGGAGCCATTTGCTCCCTGGCCGAGACCATCGCCACGGTGATCTGCCGCCACGCCGAGGACTGGCGCGCTCCTGCTGTGTTGGATGTTACCGTCCATTTTGAAACAGGTTGTGAGGAGAAGGAGAATGCTCAGGACTCTGCTGGCTTGGAAAAGGTCAATGGAAGCTCCAGCTTCAGAAGAAATGTGAGGATCGATGATGGATCTGAGCTATCTGACGATAGCTCCTCATCCGCCTCCACCTCCCGGTTCTGCCACTCCTCCTCTTCCTCCACCTCTGATTTATCCTCCTCCACCTCCCAGTTCTGCCACTCCTCCTCTTCCTCCACCTCTGATGTATTCTCCTCCACCTCCCAGTTCTGTCACTCCTCGTTTTCCTCCACCTCTCATGTATCTTCCTCTTGGCCCTCCCAAACCTCCAACAGCTCCTCCATCTCCAGGAGCTCCATGGCTCTGGACCCCTGCCCAGATGGGGACAATCTGGGCCATCTTGGAAAGACCAAACCCTCCAGCCTCCAAAGATGGTTCACATTGGTAAGCTGAAAACAACTCCACACACACTGGCACTGGGTAGACCTGATCTGAACTGAGTCTAGGACAAGAAAGGTTTAAAGGTATGCATGTGTAGAATACATTATGTATTAGTTGTAAACAGTAGAAATGATTAGCAGACTTACTGTATTTATTCAAAGCCACACACACAGAGAATTTGAACATCTGACATCTTGATCCACAGCCAAATGCTGTACCACATAGCTACACCCATCCCACCCACATTAGATAGATAGTTACAGTTAATGTTTTTCAGTCAAGACACTCACGTATTATATTTGAGCATTTATTGATAACTACAGACATGGAAATAGATTTGACTTCGGCAGTGTATGTGTCTAGGGGACCCAGTCCCTGCCTCTAGCATTAGCGAGCAACATACATACATAGAATATGAGGCAGGGAGCAAATAGATATATAATCCCCCTGATGAATAGAACATAATTTTTTTTATAATTTAAAGGAATTATGTTTGTCTTTGCTCTCACTTCCATCCCAGATGAGAAAGAAGACCAATGCTGTCACCAAGGGTACACAGAGTACTGCTGCCAAAGGACAGAAGAAGACCAACTCAGTTACTCCCCTCAACTGTGGAAGTGAGATCATGATATATTGTCAGATTATATTTGTTCATTTAGGCTTTCCCACTTTAATTGGCTCTCCCACCATTTCACACACACACACACACACACACACACACACACACACACACACACACACACACACACACACACACACACACACACACACACACACACACACACATACTATTTTCAAGTAAATGGACAGTGTTGGTTGTGTGTGATGTCATCTTCTGTTGTGTGATGGTGTTTCCTGTCCAGGCCCAGATCCTGCTGAGTCCTCCAGTGTCCTAGGAAAAGAGAAACAGAAGAAGAAGTCCGTTAAAGGCTTCTTCCGCAGGATATCTGCAGCTCTCTCCAAGGCGTTCTGTTGTAGCTGCATGACTCACCAGTAGAGGCAGCCGCCTGCTTCCTGACCTGACTTCCGTGACAGAGAGGACCTGTCCCTTCATCAACCACCGTAGCCATGCCTCTGAAATGCATAACAAAGCTATTCATAATTTTTGTATTAATAAATACAATTAAAAACATTGTCCATTATGTCATACCTCTCTTGTAATTGCTAAGCTGTTTGTGTTTAGGGTTGTGACATCTCCATATCAGGACTGCAGCCACACAAAGGCCAATTATTGTGTGTCACATTAATAGTACAATAGTAGGGAGTCAGGTGGCTGAGCGGTGAGGGAATCGGGCTAGTAATCCGAAGGTTGCCAGTTTGATTCCCGGTCAAGCCAACTGACGTTGTGTCCTTGGGCAAGGCACTTCACCCTACTTGCCTCGGGGGAATGTCCCTGTACTTACTGTAAGTCGCTCTGGATAAGAGCGTCTGCTAAATGACTAAATGTAAATGTAAATGTAGTACACAGCCACTTTACTTCAGTACTTCAGTATAACAATGAGATAAAACACTAGCTTTTCTAAAGTTTTTAGATACATATAGTTTGGTCAAGTTTGTGTTGAGAATGTTAGGAATTTGAGTCAGGTGGCTGAGCGGTTAGGGAATTGGGCTTGTAATCACAAGGTTGCCGGTTTGATTCCGGGCCGTGAAAAATTACGTTGTGTCTTTGGGCAAGGCACTTCACCATGCTTGCCTCGGGGGAATGTCCCTGTACAATCTGGATAAGAGTGTCTGCTAAATGACATGAAACTACTACTAGCCGGTGCATAACCTCAATTACAACACATGGTGTCAGTACAGATCTCTCACCCGAAGACTTTCTGGAATTATTTGATCACAAAATCTGTGCAATCTGGGTAAAACTACAGACTAGTCCTAGACAAATGCATATGAACACCGAATCATCCTCCATACCAACCATGCTGCATGCTGAGGCTTTCACTCACCTCAACCCTATCTCTATGGAAGCATTCCTCAAGCTAATAGAATCATCCAAACACATCAGCTGCCTCCTCGACCCCCTTCCTAGGTTAACGCCACAGTATATGGTTAGCACATGCATTCAATATGTTATCAACTGGTGGTTAGCAACATAGACATAATAAAGTTAGCAATGTTACATACAGTCTGCAGGTAGGCCCTACCTCCGCGACTACTTCACTCAGAGCAGCTGTCAATCATAGCTGTCAATAATAACATCTCACCCCCTTTTTATATCGTCAAGTAATAGCTTAATTGAAAACAAACTGTTGTTTGACTTTTATCAGACTATGTAAAGGACAGGTATGGAACATCAGTAAAAAGGAAATGTGAACACTATAACTACTTCATACAGGAGAACGTGTAGGCCTACTATTTTACATGTAAAACATGTTGAGAGGGTACCCTGGCTCCGTCTGTGGACTTCCTGCACGGCTAGAGCCCCCTACTGAAGAACGTTATATTGTAGGCCTACCAACCCAGTTGAGAGGGTCCTTGCCGTGGACCACGGAATGGGGCGGGGTCAGATATATAGGAAGGTTCAGACGTCCAACCCTGCCCTGTAATACTTCTGATTGGACTGCCATTCCCTTCACTAAAAAACATTGTTGCTGCCTTTTTTGTAGTGGTCCGTTTCAACAAAGAAGAATATTTTGATACAGGGTTTGCATTTTTGTGTTTGTTGCGTAGGCTTGCCTATATATTATAATAGTGTAGCCTACAGTAGACTAGTAGCCTAGTAGATTATGGACATCATCTCGATTAGGTGTTTTGAGATTCTGTGTTCTGAGATTGAGCAGGTGTGTTCTACCTCTCAGGTCTGACTCCACAGGTGATCCACCTCAGCAGGGACTTGCCAGCTATATATCTTATATTGATCATATTAAGGATTAAGAAGGTTGATGTGTGGTTAAAAGTTACATTTGTTCTGTGCTTACTTACCTCAGTATGTCAATGTGTATGCAGCCAGTATTCATATTGAAACAGGTAACCTATTTCATGCTAATAGATAGATGCATCGTCTCAGCCAGGCATTCTGTTATAAAAATCATTTCTGTTGAGATATCCTGATAAAGTGGTGCCATCACCACTGTAAAAGTAGTATTGCCAAATGTTATCGTCAGACACAATGGTGGATGCATAAAATAATCATAAAGATACCTATTTTTCTATTGTGTTTATTGTATGTTGTGCGTAATTATGGATATTCATGCAATGTAACAGGGGTGTTGTTACTTGTCTACTGGGGCACAGGCCCCTCATTGCTCATATTAAAAAAATATATATATATATTTCAAGATGGCTGCGTAGGCCTACATGAAGTGTGAAAAATGAAAAAACTTTCCCTTGCTTAACCCACTATAATTACAGTTCGGGGATGTACGTTTGATATCAGTTTAGGCATATCCTCAATAGTTAGTCCGAGCGTAATAGACCAGACGAGACCATTTTTTTCGCAATAATTTAAATGCTACTGTTTTTTGAGCTTCATGTAATATCACATTTTGGACTCATGTTGTTATTATGCTGAAGTCTAGATAAGATGATTGGTAGGCCTATTACTTATAAACTTTCTTTAGTTTCATTATGTTATCTTTGCCTACCTCAATTCTTATTTTCTTCTTAACTTCTATGTGCATGCTGCAGATATTATAGCAAGCCAGAAGAGCGCGCGGACATGGAAATGTGCGGGCAGAATTTCAGTTAAGCTGCGTTGATTTCACAAGCGTTGATTTGGATACTGTTTCTTTTGATTATCAATCTAAATGAATGCACTGACAAAGTAAATTGTTAAAACTCAAACTTGAGAACTTGCTGGGGCACAGCAGATTTATACTGGGGCGGCTGCCATGTCCTGATGTCCTCGCAATTATAATGCGATAACCAATGAGATGCGATGATGAGATTGACATGCAACCATGAATGTAAGCGTGCGTGTGTCAATAAAGCCAGTCTTTATATTTTAACTGCAAAGTTGATTCCTCACCGTGTGTTTTTTTTTACGTGAAAGTAGTATTTGGATAGCACTGAGTACAGGACGTAGTAACGCTGTACAATTCACACTGTCAACGATTTTCCTACCTATTTAGTTTAAAAACTTTAAAAACATTGGAATTGCACTTTTCTGTCAACAACGCATTGTTTTGGGAGAGACGCCGCATGGTCAAGTCAAATTATGACGTAATACAAGGATTGTGACGCACTTTATCAAATGATAATAACTAATCCAAAAAAATCACACGTCTGTCAGTAGTAATGAAGGAAATGTTCATTAGGCAAGGAGTCGAAAAACTTTTCATTTTGTTGAAGTGATTTCCTTTTTTGTCATCCTTACTGAGTGTAAAAACATGGATGACATCTCAAAACATAAAAGACTACGAGTATGGAGGCCTAAACAGAAGGTAAGTCTAGTTATCTTTAAGTAGGCCTAGCTAAAACGATTAAAACACAAAAATATTGGGTTCTTTAGATTATTGAGAATTATTTCTTTCTTTCTTTATTGTGAGTTTAACAGTTGTGTTTAACACTGACCTAACTTGATAAGTACCGTAGACCTAGTCATAATTCATATTTCCAAGTTATATTTCTTAATCAAAAGATAAAAACAATTCTGTTCAAGGCACCTCTCTCTCTCTTGTCGTGTTTCACTGCTAATTGTAACCTCAATCCCACCTACTCCACCTTTTTTTTGTGTGTGTGTGTGTGTGTGTTTACATGGTGTGTGTGTGTGTGTCCAGCCTTCGCGTCTCTGTGACACAACTGTATCCCAGTTGCCCCTGCCACCCTGTAGGCCAGAGCCTGGACTGAAGTTTCCTACCCTGCAACCCCATGACAGGAGGTCCCCAGAACAGCAGAACCTCCTCCAGGTAAGAACAGCTGCCTGGAGAAACTCAACACATTTGATATTATATTCATTTAGCAGACTCATTTGATCCAAAACGACATGCAAATAGTAGAATCAGAAGTGTAGTGTAGTTGAACAGTATTCCGGTGGTTACATCCAGGGAATGGCATCTGTATTTGACCAGATAGTGTAACACTAACATCATCTCAAATACAATATCATATAATTCTGATAATAGTGTTAGTGCTTTGGAAACACATGCCTCACCCATGTGGCACAGAAGAACCAATTTAAGAGTTTTGAACTATGCATGAGGACTTATCAGAGCATTTTGTGATTGTAAGCAGTTTCACTCTATGGACCTGTAGGTTGGTGGAGGAAGTTGAAGCATACAATATAAGTATGTTGTTATGGTGATGTAACATCCGCCTTTGCCATTAATAATGTTGTTGCCTCATCAATGCACTAAGGCCGGCCGCAACACCAAGGCTGGCAGGAAGGCTGCAGGATCTGACAAAGCTGGAGGGGCTAACAAGGGGCCCCAGGCAGAGTCCTGGAGGGTTGATGTGGGCACTGGAGGCCGTAAGCCAGCTGCTGAAAAAGGTTCACACCTGGCCCAGAAACTGTTAAGACCAGGCAGGATGGTGAGTAAACGGCCCTCATCCCCTCACTGAGTACTACAGACACCACGTACTCCCCTCAACTTAATCTACCTCCACGTCTCCAACAACTCTGATAATTTCTCTGTTACTATGCCTTGCTAAGCGTTTTTGTCTTGCCTGCAGGTGATTGGTGGTGCATGTGTGAAGATGCCTCCCATGTCCAAGACCAGCTACTGTGAGTATCGATTTATTAATGTATCAAAAGTACAACATTCATGATTGAATGATCACTTTCTATCAAGAGAGGGATCCACCAATCACACTATGACTTTCCTCTACATGTAGGTGTTCTTCCACCAATAAGACCATCAGCCTCTGAGCCATTCAGCCCAGAGGAACCTAAGACCCTAAGCTGCAGGTCCACACCAGATGATGGGGAGAGAACAAACTCTTCTCTACCTCCACCTTCATCTCCAACCACATCACCTCCGTCTCCACCTGTAACTCAACGCCGACCTCAGGCTCAGTCTCCACCGTCTTCACCCCCCACCCTGGATGACCCAGTCACCCGGGAGACCACGCCCCAGCCTCTGTTAGAAGCTATGACGTCCCATTCGTAAGTGTCCCTGTTAACGTCCTCTTTAGGCTACTGCCCTGATGAACACAAGGTTACGATGTCTCATTAGTTGTCATTGTACTGTAGAATGTAACACATCCGTTCTTGTTCTTGTTACAGTCAGTGGAGACTCATCAAAAAGGTCCTGTTGAGAAAGGTAGATAAACTCTTTATTTTATATCTCAGAATATTTTTTTACTCAGCTTGACAATAAATATGTGTATCTGTACTGCGATTGAATTTTCTCCCCCTTCTTTACGCTGCCTTTCTCTCCTCTCTCTCCACGTCCTTTTCTCTGTCTCTTTTCCTCTCACCCTTTTCTCTCTCTCTCTGTCTCTCTCTGTCTCTCTCTGTCTCTCTCTGTCTCTCTCTCTCTCTCTCTCTCTCTCTCAGAACAAGAACATAGCTGAGCTGGAGAAGCATTCAGAGGAGATGATGGAGTGGGTTCTCCATGTGGTCGATGAGGGGGTGCTGCCCGCTATGGCCCTTTACCAGGTCCATCACCTCAGCCAAGACCCGCTGTCTGCCGCTTCCTCCCACAGCAACTGTGTCTCCATGAGCAGCAGATCTTCAGGTCTGCTGTCTCCAGTCCGGTCTGGGGTGTTGAGTGAGAAGATATGTTTCAGCCCTGTGGCTTCTCCAGACCTCAGGAGGGAGAGTTCATGCTCTCGTCAGTCCCAGGTCCGGGCCTGTTCTCAGGGCTCAGACCAACCTGAGGGTGTTCTAAGAAGCAGGAGGAGCAGCAGCAGCAGCCAGGGAGAGCTGCTGGGAAACATGGTCCAGGGAAGGGAGGAGAAGGAGGCTTGCACACCCTCGTGTCAGGAAAGCCTCCCTCTCTACACCCAGCAGGAGGAGTGCAGCTCTGCCAGCAAGGAGGAGCAGGAGGAAGAGAACCTGCAGAAGGAGGAGACCACTCCTCTCTTCTCCAAGTCAGCCACCAGGAGCCCTAGTCCCAGGAGTGAGGCCAACAGTGTTGCCAGTTGCCACAACCTCAACCTCACTGCTCAAAAAATGCTGGACACCGTTGTGCAGATGGCACACTCAGCTTCCAGATCCGTCTCTGATGACGAAGACTGCGAAAGTGACGAAGGCTCCTCTGTCTCATCCTTCGACCAGGCCGAGTACGACCTGGACCGCCTGCTGGTGTCCCAAAGCACTGGTACGAGGGTGTTGCAGGCGAGGATCGACTGCTTCTCCGAGGAGCTGATTATTCAAATATATCATCTGCTCCTGGAGACACAGATGGGACGATTCCCCTCGGCAAGCCGCTGCCACTCCCAGCCCAACGTTCAGAACCTGGAGGCCAAGCAGTGCCTGGACTGGGAGCTCTTCAGTCCTTTGATTTATAAGTTCCTCCACTTGGCATTCAAACAACTGATGGAGAACTTCCTTGGCCTGGTCATCTTTCTTCCGGATGAACGTGTCCCGATGAACAATCACCTCAAATGGATGTGGAAGGAGGACAGGGCCGACTCCGACAGCAATGCATCCTTAGACGACAGTGACAGCAGCGACTCGTCTCTGGACTGGTCCTTCAAGTTTCCGCCGGGCCCCAGACAAGGGATTGTTGGTAGAAACAGCTCACAGAGCAGGCTGCGGCCATCTTCCTCTGCCAGCCAGGACCAGAGGGGGGCACTAGAGGCCATATCTGAGGTGTTAACCATGAAGGTGGGAGGTGTCCTTCACTGTACCTGCAATGACCCAGAAAAAGCCATGGCCATGGTCAACAAAGGTAGAGACATTTTTTACTCAATCACTATATTGACCCCGAAGGGAATTCAGGTGTTCAGGCAACTAGTAACACTGTGTAACTAGAGTTGTAAGTGTTACAGTACTGCTGAATGACAGTGTAGGTATAGTTAATAACTATAATATTAATGTTAGCGATCAAAGTCAATCACTGTTTAAAGAAAAGTATAGGTAATAGCTATAATAATAATAATAATAGGATACTTAAAAGTGTGAGTGTGTTTTGTTGTGCTAGGCCATGATGCTGAGGCCATGGCCAGGCTGGCGGATCTCCTTAGCAGCTCCTCTTCTGAAGCCACTGACCAGGAAGGGACAACAGGAAGTCCCAAGCCAGAGTTGAGTTTAGGTTTCATCAACCAGGAAGTTTGCCAGTCGGAGAAGGCTGATATCATTGTCCCCAACAACGATACGGTTGGTTACGTTTCTGATTTCCACAAAGAGGAAGAAATGTCAGATTGCCTGACCAAAGCCATCAACGTTGCCACGGAAATGAATATCGAGGAAGATGGGAAGGATGATGGAGCTTCAGGTTTCCCTAAGCAGGTCCAGGTGCTTTCCTGGTTGCCCCCAAGGCCCTCTGAGACCCCCTCCCTCCAGCCCGGGGAGGTTCTGATCCAGGAGAAGGTTTGGACACCCTCCGGGCCCAGTGCCCTGCACCATCAGACCCTGCGGGACCTCCTGCACGGGCTGATGGTACGCTTAGCCCTCCAGGAGTCCCCCTCGACCTCCAGCGCCCCCACCCCCTCGAAGCTAGAGGCTACTCTCCTTCAGGAAGTGGGATGGATTCTTTGGACCCAAGACGGGATCAGCCTCATCCTGGATCACCAGCCCCAGAGCCCGTTCTTCAGTGGCACAGACGCCCTTGAGGCCATGTTGGAGGCGGCCTACGCTAAGCTGTCACTCAGCTGTAAAAGTAGCAGGGCCCAGCTCCGCTCTGCTCGCCACGGAGAAGCGGGAGCCATTTGCTGCCTGGCCGAGACCATCGCCACGGTGATCTGCCGCCACGCCGAGGACTGGCGCGCTCCTGCTGTGTCGGATGTTACCGTTCATTTTGAAACAGGTTGTGAGGAGAAGGAGAATGCTCAGGACTCTGCTGGCTTGGAAAAGGTCAATGGAAGCTCCAGCTTCAGAAGAAATGTGAGGATAGATGATGGATCTGAGCTATCTGACGATAGCTCCTCATCCGCCTCCACCTCCCGGTTCTGCCACTCCTCCTCTTCCTCCACCTCTGATTTAGCCTCCTCCACCTCCCAGTTCTGTCACTCCTCCTCTTCCTCCACATCTGATGTATCTTCCTCTTGGCCCTACCAAACCTCCAACAGCTCCTCCATCTCCAGGAGCTCCATGGCTCTGGACCCCTGCCCAGATGGAGACAATCTGGGCCATCTTGGAAAAACCAAACCCTCCAGCCTCCAAAGATGGTTCACCTTGGTAAGCTGAAAACAACTCCACACACACTGGCACTGGATAGACCTGATATGAACTGAGTCTAGGACAAGAAAGGGTTCAAAGTATGCATGTGTAGATTACATTATGTATGAGTAGTAAACAGTAGATGTCGTTATTTAGCAGATTTCTTTATTCAAAGCCACACACACACGGATGATTTGAACCTCTGACATCTTGATCCACAGCCAAATGCTCTACCACATAGCTACACCCATCCCACCACATTAGATAGATAGTTACAGTTAATGTAGTTCATTCATGCCACTCACGTATTAGATTTGAGCATTTATTGATAACCATAGACATGGAAATAGATTTGATTTTGGCAGTGTATGTATCTAGGAGACCCAGTCCATTAGCGAGCAACATACATACATAGAATATGAGGCAGGGAGCAAATAGAGATATAATCCCCCTGATGGATAGAACATACAGACAACAAGGGGGAGAAGGGGAGGGTGGAGGTTGGCAGCAGCACAGATCATACAGCAACCGGGGGTGAGTGTGTGTGTGTATCTGCGCAGCCTTTGAATGCCGCTTAATCGGACGTAGCTCAATGGGCTTGAGCAGGCTAACACAGGTGTAGTTAATGAGCGTATGACGCGCGCTGCCAGAGTGCCATGCCTGAACTAGACTTTACTCATTTATTTCCTGTCAACATAATGTAAAACACTTAATAATTTTAATGAATTATGTTTGTCTTTGGTCTCACTTCCATCCCAGATGAGAAAGAAGACCAATGCTGTCACCAAGGGTACACAGAGTACTGCTGCCAAAGGACAGAAGAAGTCTAACTCAGTTACTCCCCTCAACTGTGGAAGTGAGATCATGATATATTGTCATGATATATTGTCAGATCATATTTGTTCATTTAGGCTTTCCCACTTTAGTTGGCTCTCCCACCATTTCACACACACACACACACACACACACACACACACACACACACACACACACACACACACACACACACACACACACACACACACACACACACACACACACACACACACACACACACACACACACACACACACACACACACACACACACACACACACACACACACACACACACACACACACACACACACACACACACACACACACACACACACACACACACACACACACACACACACACACACACACACACACACACACACACACACACACACACACACACACACACACACACACACACACACACACACACACACACACACACACACACACACACACACACACACACACACACACACACACACACACACACACACACACACACACACACACACACACACACACACACACACACACACACACACACACACACACACACACACACACACACACACACACACACACACACACACACACACACACACACACACACACACACACACACACACACACACACACACACACACTCTTTTCAACTGAATGGACAGTGCTTGTTATGTGTGACATCATCTCCTGTTGTGTGATGGTGTTCCCTGTCCAGGCCCAGATTCTGCGGAGTCCTCCAGCGTAGAGAAACAGAAGAAGAAGAAGTCCATTAAAGGATTCTTCCACAGGATCTCTGCAGCTCTCTCCAAGGCGTTCTGTTGTAGCTGCGAGACTCACCATTAAAGGCAGCCGCCTGCTTACTGACCTGACTTCGGAGACAGAGAGGACCTGTCCCTTCAACAACCACCGTAGCCATTTCACACTCTGAAATGCATAACTGAGTTATTAATACTTTTTGTATTAATACATACAATTAAAAACATTGGCATTTAGTTTATACCTCCCTTGTAATTTCTAAGCTGTTTGTGTTTAGGGTTGTGACATCTCCATATCATGACTGCAGCCACACAAAGGCCAATTATTGTGTGTCACATTAATAGTACCACTTTACTTCAGTACTTCAGTATAAAAATGAGATAAAACACTAGGTTTTCTAAAGTTTTTAGATACTGTGAGGTCACAAGAGGCTGGGTCCTGGAGGGGTGCTACATTCCCCGGAGGTGGATGCAGCCCTGAGCAGCTGTGGCTCCCTCTGCTGGGGGAGTCGGGAGCTCCATCCCTCCCTCAAAGCGGGGCTTTCCCGCGCACCTGGGACTGATCAGACCCTGATGACCAGAGGGGTTTTGTTTAAGAGGGAGAGCCACAGTTAGGTGGTGTGTGGGGTTTGGAGAGGAGGAGGATTCCTGCACCAAGAAGAGGCGCCGTGTACGTTTTTTGAAATCCTATGTGAGTGTGGAAGTTTTTTTTTGTTAATTCTGAAGATCTTTAATAAACTCCTTGTTTTGTTCGACCCCGGTGTCCTCGCACTACTTTGAGCTGTCCCGCTGAGGGCTGTGTAGCCTCTCGTGGCGTCACAATACATATAGTTTGTGTTGAGCATGTTGACTGTTTCCCAATTTCCCAATGAGTGTTTCGCAATTAACATTGTGCACCATTCTTATTGATCCCAAGTGGTCTCATCTGCTCACACATCTTTGCCCACACACAGGTGTGTTTGTATGCAAGAGGGGTGTTTGTCTTATTCTTTTATCAAAGAGGAAGAGGAGAGCAGGAGGGAGGGAGAAGCAGAAGAGTGCAGGGGAGAAAGGGCAGAATGAGGGATGAGGTGAGGGCAGAGAGAGTGGAAGAAGGAGAGAGGGGAGAAATGGGGGATTGTTGGAGGGGGGTGTTATCAAATAGTGTTTCTCACACACCATAAATCAACGCAGACTACACCGGTTACACTTGGCACCGTGACCTTTTTTGGATCATCGGATCAGCACTTTGCCAATCGCTGTGCTTGTAGGACGACCCGCCTGCTTGTCTTTTGCCGCAGCTTCACACATGTTGGACTCTCAGATCGGACATGTTAACTGTTCATGCATTCCCCTGAAAGACTGGCGACGAGCGCTAACTGCTCCATCGGTTGGTACTGTATTTCTAAGCGCAGTTGCCGAGGGAGAGTTCGTTTTGACATCCTCGTCATGTTTGAGGATGCTGTTACACATGCCGCTTTTAGGCCTGTTAACCCTCCTCCTCGTTGTCTGTATAGGCAGCCCATATCATACAGGTGGCACGGTCACCCACACAGAAAAGACCTGGAACGACTGAGGTCCAGAGGGAAAATATGGCATTTTGAAAGTAGCCTACATTTACGGTAGCTATCTAATGGTAGACTACAGAGAAAGTCAGATATTTTTATGTCAGTTTTGGAGCGACAGAGGGAAAATATTTTAGTCGACACATTAAATGGAACCGAAATTTGCATTCTAATCCGGTACGATTCCTACCGGTTGCGTAGTTACCGGTTCCATAGTGGAACTGGGTTTCGGTACCAAACCCTAATGATAGGCATGCATTCCTATTTTAATTCATTTTCGTATTAAATCATACACTTGCCCTTTTTATATCATATTGAAGAGAAGGGGCTTTCTAATTACATAAATGTGTGATTATTTAAGGAAAATCATCCTTTTAAAATAATCTTCTCCGTTCGTACTTCTTTTTCAACCACTTTTATTACAAGATAAAGGAACACTTAGCGTATGAAATATACATAATTATGTGGGCATTATTTTGTTAAAAAGTTATGACCATTCTGGTGATAAGTGAAAAAACCGGAATCCCCCCCCCCCCCCCCCCCCCAACCATCAAATTGGCCAAACAAGTAATAGATATTTAGCTTAGAGGGTACATAGTGTAGCTAGCTAATGTTTATTTAGCAAGTTTCACAGAAATATGCAAAAAACGAGGCTATACAATACTACTACTGGGACAGTTTGGCCCTAGACATCACTGCTTTGGGGTTTTTCTATTGTGGACACGCAGGTGACTCTTCAGATGGCCACTTGTTTTACATGAATAGTCACAGAGGTCACAGCTGTAGGGCTTCTCTCCAGTGTGGATCCTGCTGTGAACTGTGAAACCTCTACCACTGCTAAAGGTTTTACCACAGAGGGTACAGTAGCGCTTCTCTCCAGTGTGGATTCTGCGGTGAACTGTTAAACTGTTACCACTGCTAAAGGCTTTATCACAGAGGTCACAGCTGTAGGGCTTCTCTCCGGTGTGGGTTCTGCGGTGTATTGTGAAACTGATGGCATGGCTAAAGGTTTTATCACAGAGGTCACAGCTGTAGGGCTTCTCTCCAGTGTGGACTCTGCGGTGAACTGTTAAACTGTTACCACTGCTAAAGGTTTTATGACAGAGGTCACAGCTGTAGGGCTTCTCTCCAGTGTGGATCCTGCTGTGAACTGTGAAACTGCTATACCTGCTAAAGGTTTTACCACAGAGGTCACAGCTGTAGCGCCTCTCTCCAGTGTGGATTCTGCGGTGAACTGTTAAACTGTTACCACTGCTAAAGGTTTTATCACAGAGGTCACAGCTGTAGGGCTTCTCTCCCGTGTGGGTTCTGCGGTGAATTGTGAAACTGTTAGCATGGCTAAAGGTTTTATCACAGAGGTCACAGCTGTAGGGCTTCTCTCCAGTGTGGATTCTGCGGTGAACGTTGAAATTGCTAACACTGCTAAAGGTTTGATCACAGAGGTCACAGCTGAAGGGCTTCTCTCCAGTGTGGATTCTGTGGTGAATTGTGAAATAGTTAGCATGGCTAAAGGTTTTACCACAGAGGTCACAGCTGTAGCGCCTCTCTCCAGTGTGGATTCTGCGGTGAATTGTGAAACTGTTAGCATGGCTAAAGGTTTTATCACAGAGGTCACAGCTGTAGGGCTTCTCTCCAGTGTGGATTCTGCGGTGAACTTTTAAACTGTTACCACTGCTTAAGGTTTTATGACAGATGTCACAGCTGTAGGGATTCTCTTCAGTGTGGATCTTGCAGTGAACTTTGAAATTGCCAGAGTGGCTAAAGGTTTTACCACAGAGGTCACAGCTGTAGGGCCTCTCTCTAGTGTGGATCCTACGGTGAACTTTGGCATTTGCAGCTTGGCTAAAGGTTTTATCACAAAGGTCACAGCTGTAGGGCTTCTCTCCAGCGTGGATCTTCATGTGCCTTTTAAGGTTATTGGATATGGAAAAGCTCTTCCCACATATATCACAGTGAGGTGTCTTCATAATTCAGCTCTCTCTGGATCCTGTATCTAGTCTCTGGAAGATTGTTTCTCTCTAGTTGATCCTCTGTCTGGTTACTGCTGAGTTTCCCTCTGGTTGAGTCTCTCTGTGGTATCTCTGCTCAAGTTTCTGTAGTCTCTCTGGTTGAGTCTCTGTAGTCTCTCTGGAGCCTTAAGGTGTCTTCTGTCTAAGCTCCGCCCATGATCAAGTATGATTGGCCAGTAGGGGATCTGGAAGAAACAGTTCCAATGAGAACTCAGCTTTCACATGAAGGAACTCTTTTGTCTGTCATATTGTCCACTTTGCATATATAATGTTGATCATTTGGTGAGAGGTGTATGTTTCTATGATTTCTCTTTTACTGGAGAAACACAACACTGTGATAAATACGTAATATCTGGCATACAACTCCTCATAGTAATTTAGTTTTCTTCAAAGTAATAATAGCCTATAATAAGCATTACATGTAAATTACCAATAAAATGACTGGATTGGAATTACGTTTTAAATCCAATAATATTAATACACTATATTGCATGTGTCTCATTTTCAATTTAAAAACAGATAGTTACAACATAGAAAAGAAATGACGGAATGCTTATGAGCGCTCAATTTCTATTGGCTCCATTGCAGCAATACAGAACACAGCTATCTTTATGCTGCCCACGAGGGCGGTCATATTAAAGTTCACAAAACTGGAGTAAGTAGCTTGAGACTCACAAGACTGTGCATCTACATAACAGTAAATCATATTCTTATATACTATTGTAATAATTGGACCAATACGCTGTTCCTATTGGTCCAGAAGACGTTCTCAATAGTTAATAAATCCGTTTATATACCTCCTGAAAGTTCGCAGAGGTAAATAAACGTTTTTACGGACCTAGCAACAAGCGGTTGCCTTGGAGATGTAGCCATTGACCTTAACAACGTGGCATCTGACGGCAACAAAGTAGCCTAAATTGCCCCCCAAAAAACTAAAACAACCAAATATGTTTTTTGCACAGGTCCACAAACGCCCCGCAATCGCTTCCCGTTTTAAAGAAGTATCTGAAGCCGACAGAAGACGAATTGATATTGTTGATATGTTGCCTTGGAGATGTAGTGATGTCACCAGTGCAAGGGCAGCTGATAGCTCTGACCATAGACATATATACATCTATGGCTCTGACAACATGGCGTCTGCTCCAGATTCGACCCATTTGATTTGTGATCTTCCCACGTATTGTTGTAGTATATAAGAAACCAAATGTTTACTCCTCGACAAGTCAGCAAACGCTTTGTCGCCTCGATTTGTTATAACGACCTACGGTCTCGGTTAACAAACGTTTTAACAAATCTCGGTTTACAAAGGCGTTTGCAGACCTGTGGAGGAGTAAACATTTCCTGTTTACATACGCTTTCTACAACGTACTAAAATATCCCCATTAATAAAGACAAACACTGAATCTAGCTAACAACACAATCGAGCTAGCTAGTACCAAAATTAGTTTAAACCCAAGCACAAAGTCGCAAATCGTGGATACAACGTCAAAAGCTAGCACTTACCTTCATAAGTGTTAGGACTGCAACATAGCTTTGATCTTTAAACACATTAGGTCTCAAATGTTAAAACGTAGGGAACCTTCACTTTACGTATGACAAACTACATTGATTTAGAGCTCAAGTAACCGTGAATAAAAAACGTTTAAAGTCAATAGGTGATGAAACGACCGGTGAGAGTAGCCGCTTGCAGTCGGGGAGGAGTTAAAAACAGCTCTGAAGTTGAAGTATTTAATGATTGGCCAGACTCACACACGACAACTTAGTGTTTTGTAATTATTCTGACACCTTCAGTTTCGCCAATGCTCAAATCCGGACCAAACAGTTTAACCCTCGTGCTGCCTTCGGGTCACATGACCCAAAGGTTCATAACGAACCATCGTTGTGTTTACCCAATTTTACCCAATACAAAAACAAATTAAAATAATTTTCCTTTAACCTTTGCAATGTGGGGGATCTGAGACAGCCTAGCTGTTAAAAGAAAATGCTTCACTTTGTCTTTGTATGTGGGAAATCTGTCGCAATACGACGGTGGGTCACAATGACTGATGGGTCAGAATGACCCGAAGATAACACTAGGGTTAAATGAATAGAAAATGTGTCGAAGAAAGGGTTTTGGTCCGCCTCTTCACTAACGGAAAGACTAAGTTTAATTATAAATAAAGTAAAGTAAGCAAACAGCGCTTGATCGGCCATGACTGACATCAACGCAGCAAACCACGAGAAGCTGGAATGTCCGACTTCACAGAGCTGTTTTTAACTCCTCCCCGACTGCAAGCGGCTACTCTCGCCGGTCGTTTCATGCAGCCGCAGTCCATGTCGAACTTACCTAATGATACAAACACTCGAGATGCAGTTTCACATTTGAAACACCAGGTGGCACCAGAACGGCAAAATGGCTACAATGAAAGGCATGCATGCATATTTTCATTCAATTCAATTTTCAGAAATGGGGTTTCCAGAGAGAAATCAATCCAGTCGAGTTAACCTGTGATTGCACTGCCATTTAGTGGGGAAAGTGCAACATTGCATTGAGAGATGATGGATGAGATGGAAATAGAGAGATGAAGAGATAGAGGGATAAAGAGGAAGAGAGATGGAGAGAAAGAGATGGATACAGAGAGATAGACTAAAGACTATAGATGTGTTAGAAGCACACATCCTTCTTCTACAGTCTAAATAATGAGAGATGTCTTTCAGCTTCACATGTCTTTATTCAGCTGTTCAGGTCATTATAACCACCAGCAGGAGTTCAAAGTAGCAGAGAGACAACTATGAACTGATCACTTAAACAACAGCAGGTATAAACACTTCCATCTCAATAGTGAGTAGCACATGTACCCAAACATTACAACACATCGTTAGTTAAAACTCTATTTACCGAGTAGCAGGACAGGAAGTAGACAGTGATTTATATTGTCCAGTAGAGCCAAGACTAAATGATCATATACAATCATCAAGGTGAAATAGCAGAAATTATACAACAAAAAAACAATGATTATAAACCAACTAAAACAATGACAGGGTTCTGTATGATTGTATGAAGGTATCACTCCTCTATAAGACCCTCTACCACAGCTTCATAATCTCTGCACTGTTACCATCGTTACCCAGCCTAAACCCAGGGTAGAGTGTTTGGGTGAAGGTGAACTGGACTCTGTGGAGGAGGGTAACTGTGTCAGAGACGACACTGTAGAAGGACAGAGTACCTGCCTTGTGATCCAGGTACACTCCTACTCTGGAGGACTGAGGGCCTGATACTGCAGTAACAACTATGTTATGTCTGAGCGTGTAACCATCACTAGAGCACAGTAACCTCCAGGACTTGTTATTGTGACCAAAGCCATAGTTAAGGTATGTTCTGCTGATGTCTTTATGTGAGATTGCTATGGCAACACGGCCGCCTCTCCACTCCACTTCCCAGTAACAGCGTCCAGACAGAGCCTCTCTACACAGCACCTGATAGTACATGGTGAACCTCTCTGGATGGTCAGGATATGGCTGCTGCTGCATTAGACGTGTCACCTTCCTGTTCCCCTTAGACAGAGAGAGGAGTGCATATGCTGTGTTTGGGTCCAGTGTGAGCTTACAGGAATCTGGGAGCAGAGCAGAGACCAGATCAGAGTTAATAACACGTCCATTCATGTGTCCCCATGTTAAAGCTGCTGTTGTTCTGGATCAGATTCATCATTCAAAACGTGTCAGTGGAGAGAGACCTGGGGTCTCATTTATAAAGCTTGCGTACGCACAAAACGGGGCTGAAAATGTGCGTACGCCACTTTCCACGCAAAGGTTGTGATTTATAAAAAACAAACTTGACGGGAGAATGTGCGGTCCTCCACGCAAACTCTGACCCTCCCGTAGGCCTATGCACATTTTGGAAACAGTTGGAATTGGCGACGCAGATGACCGTACTGTAGTCAGACTGCAGAAAGTAAATGGAATGCAGATAACATCACATATCCTACCTTTAAATAACTGCAGAATACAGTGTATAACTAAATATATTTATTTAATACTGTGCATATATAATCATGTCAAAAACTGGAAATACAGTCGTTAAGCTCCCGTGCAATCGCTACACTCCACGTCATCAGTCCAGACTTTAATAGATTACTGTTCATAACAAAACGCTTTTGTTTTGAAATTGTATCTCGACTCGCGGTATCACTGGCACAGTTGACGCCACTCGCACAGTTTTTGTAATTGGTGATCTACCGGCCACCACATTTTCGGAGTTTTCGGGCTCCACCAATAGGCTAACAGTGTCTGAGAAGTTGTCATGCGCTATGATTCACCGTAAAGAACAACCGCATGCCAGGGTCATGATGAGATACTAGATTAGCATTCATGAGGTGCTTTGCATTGACTATTTATGGTTAAAAATGGGCGTGTTCAGGGCGGGGGACAATGCTGATTCACGTACGCACACTTGTGGGTAATCTGTGATTTATAAAGGGAACATTGCGTACAGGTGTGCGTACGCACGGTTTTATAAATCTGAATTTTTGTGATCGTACGCCATTTTAGGCTTTTGGGCGTACGTACACTTTTAGTAAGAATCCTACGCACAGTTTTATAAATGAGACCCCTGGACACTTCAGAGACTCACATCGTAACAGGTCTGCTCTGGTCTTGGGCTCTGGAGGCAGGAACACATCCACTGTGGAGACTGGAGACACACACACACAGATATACAGACACACACAAACACACACATACACTACCTTATCAAGTTGATACAAGCATGTGCTTATATGACAGGTGTCTGTCCTATCACATTATGTTTGTCCATGAGATAAAGAAAGAGGAGAAATAGAAAAGGGAGGGGAAAAGATACATATGTTGAGACAGACAGGAAATTACACACAAACATAGACAAACACGACCATGCACAAAATGACATAAAGTAACACACACACTATTCACAGGCTGAGCAGAGATCCTACATAGATGACCAGACAGTGAGAGTAGCTACACATCTGAGCTGCCAGGGTAGTCTAGTTACCCGGAGGAAGTGGATGTTGTCCTTTGTGTGTGAGAGCTTCTCCAGCTCAGCGTCTCTCCTCCTCAGCTCAGCTATCTCCTGCTCCAGTCTCTCCAGCAGTACTTCAGCCTGACTCACTGCTGCCCCCTGTTGGGCTCTGATCAGATCCTTCACCTCAGAGCGCCTTCTCACAATGGAGAGGATCAGCTCAGTGAAGATCCTCTCACTGTCCTCCACTGCTGCCTGGCCAGAGCGCTGGAGAGAGAGGGGGAAGAAGAGAAGAAGAAAGGGGAGAGAGAAGGTGAAAGGGGAGGGGAAAGGAGAGGTGGGGGGAGAAGAGAGGGAGAGAGGGGAAGGAGAAGGAGAGAGGGGAGAGAGAAAGAGAGAGGGAAAGACAGAAAAAAAGAAAGAGAGAAATCAATCAAGATGACCCTCCAGTGACACCAGTCTGCCTAAGGGTCCACCTGTCCTATCCAGGTATCTCCCAGTAGCACAGCTACAGTAGTGGAGATCCTGATGCTGACCTTGAAAGACTCCACAGCCTGTTGAAGCTCCTTCAGCTCCTTCTCTCTCTGCTGGACTCTCTGCTGGACTTCCTTCTGACTCAGGACCAGCTTGTCCTGGAGAACAACATACATGACAACAACACAGTAGGAGTTACAGTACAGGACTCTGGTGGAGTGGACCTCTGTCAGAACACACTGAACACCAATACTGAACACAGCTGCTAAACATGTCCAGTACAGCCATTAGCTACATAGCTTAATGTGGTCTGTCTCGTTTTTGTTTATCACAAGAGAATGTAGCTTTGTGTGAGGGGTGAAGAGATTTCTTAGCAGTTTTGGTACAGAGTCAGAATGCTAACATTGGCTTGCTAGCTTGGCTAACTTCACACTTGGAGCTAGCTTACCTTTATATACTTCCTTTCTAATCATGATAAACGTTTTACTGGCTCCAGTCGCCTCAGTAAGTCAAGGTCAAGGTATCTTTATTTTGTACCCGCAGGTAAAATTGTTTTGCAGATGAATAGAATTTCGTTGTCCAGAAAAAACACATACAAGACACAACAATTCACAACAAATATACCGGTTAATAACATCATGACAGGCTGCACCAAACACATGCATATCCCTTCTTGTATTTAAGTAACTATTGCATACTAAAACATCTCTCCTCTTATTATTATTTAAAACCTCAATTGCCGCAGGAACAAAAGTATTCCTGTAGCGTCTCGTTTTCCATCTCAGGGCCAAAACCGGCAACCCGAGGGAAGTAACTGAAACCCATTGCTTAAAGGATGCAGCTCATCACTTAAAATAGTACTTGCCTTCCTGTACAACTGAGTTGTATAAATGTATTCTAGAGTCCGTTAATTTACTCCTATTATCTTACTCGACCACTTGACAATTTAGTTTAAGGAGTTCTTGTTCTTCACTGACAGACTACCATACCACACCACAATGGAAAATCACATAATAGATTAAATAAAAGCAAAATAAAACAATGAAAGAATGTGTCTGTCAATGTGAAATTTGGCAAGCTTCCTAATAGTGATGGGTTGTTCGCGAACGATCCGGCTCTAAGAGCCGGCTCTTGAAGGTGAACGTCGGGAGCTGGCTCGCATATCTGAAGAGCCAACTCTATTTTTTATAGATTAATACAGCCTATAAAAACGAAATGATTATGAAATAATGAATTTTAATTGTATTTAAAATAATTGACTAATTCAAAGAACAACAAAAAAATACTTGTAGGCTTAAAGGCGCACACGATCATCCTCACATTCTGTTCCTGTCAATCCTGCATGAGGGAGGGCCGAGCCAACTCACACACAGTCAGAGAGTAGTCAAAACTCGGAGGAGAGCCATGACAAATCAATTCATTTTTAAAGATATGTGGTTACGGTCGAGTATGATTTCATTTCATAATTTAATTCAAATTGTTTTCACACCCATCATAGTCAAATTCATAGTTAAAACATGTATTTTTTAAAGAGCCGTTCGGGAGCCAAAAGAGCCGGCTCTTTTTGGTGAGCTGAGCCATACGAGCCGGCTCACGAAAAAGAGCCGGAATGCCCATCACTACTTCCTAAGGCAACTCAGACGCTGATGACCTTTCTTACAGACCATTTCACAATTCAAATCAAATGTCAGTTTGGAATCAATGACTATACCTAGGTATTTGTAACTCTCCACACGATCCACAACCTGTCCTTTAATAGTTGTGGTAATGTGATCTGCAGTAGAAGTTCTAAAATCAATAATCATATTGGATATTGTGTTGTAGAATGTACACACTGTGGTGTGTTGTTTACCGGACACTGTTCAGCTGATAAACTCTTTGTGGTTTGGGTAACGAAATCTAATTACAGACGGTTTGGCTGACATCGCCCAGTCAGTCAGACAGCTTCACCCGTCTCCACTTTCCCACTCACATGTAATTCAGTGATATTTCCACAGTTGTGGGCTTGACCAATCTTATAATATGGTAGCGACCCGAAGTTTCCGAGTTCTAAGACCGAGACTGATCAAAGGCCGACTAAATATGTGGTCAATTCTGAGATGAGACTGAGATTACTACAACAGTTCTGGTCTTACCTGTTTCTCCTTCCTCTCAGCTTTGGCTGACACCGTGTCATGGCCTTTATGTTCATCCATTGTACACAGTATGCAGATACACTGCTGGTCTGTCCGACAGAAGATCTCCAGCAGCTTGTCATGACTGGAGCAGATCATCTCCTGCAGTCCAGACGTGGCTTCCACCAGCTTGTGATTCTTCATCTTAGGAACCTGGTAGTGGGGCTGGAGGTGAGTCTGGCAGTAGGACAACAAACACACCAGACAGGACTTGAGGGCTCTCTCATTCCCTAGCCCAGTGCAGAGGTCACAGGTCACCTCTCCTGGCCCAGCTGGACTGGTCAGCTCAGAGGGGGCGGCCTGGGCTCCTCCTGTCTCCTTCAGCTTCTCTACCACCTCAGCCAGCATGTTGTTCCTTTTCAGAGCAGGCCTCAGAGTGAAGCTCTGTCTGCACTGGGGGCAGCTGTAGATTCCCTTCTGCTCAACCTGGTCCCAGTAGCCCTCGGTACAGCTGCTACAGTAGCTGTGACCACAGGCGAGGGTGACAGGATCCTTTAAGAGGTCCAGACAGATGGAACAGGAGAACTGGTCCTGGTCCAGCACAATTCCCTGCTGGGCCATGCTGGGGTGGTAGTGACAGTCGCTCTCTCTCACACACAAACACAAGTGGAGAGAGGGAGAGGGAGTGAGAGAAAGAGTGATAAGTTTCGTTTCTTCAGAATAACAACTGTTGTGGGAGAAGGATTGATTTCCTGGTTCTGTCAGAGGGTGGAGTTTAGCTGGTGGTGGAGAAGAGAGAGTGAGAGATAGATAACCAGTGTGTCTGTGTGAGAGGGGGGTGGAGCTGTGGGTGGAGAGACATAGAGACAAACAGAGAGAGAGTAAGACACTTCCTGTTTCCAACCAGCCTGTCTCTTCTGCTCCCAGTCAGCTCACAATGAACCCAAACACACTCAGTCCTCTCTGTCTGAGGAGAATAAATGTTCTCTGCTATCTCTCTCTCTCGCCCTTAGTCTCTGTCTCACACAAGTAGTTTTTCTCTTTCTCCACTCTCTCTCACATACTCACTCTCTCTCTCCCTTATCTCCCTTTCTCCCTTCTCTCCACCACCCGAAACTCCACCCCCTGACCGAACCAGGAAATCCCTCCCTCTTCCCACAACTAAAGTCTAAAATCCCCAAACAGGAACACCATTGTACTGCGCATGTCTCAGGGACTGAAACAGCCCTATCTTCAAGAGCAAGTTGTGGAAAAAGTGGCTCCTGCCACACCCACGCCCCTGGTGAGGACAGGTCCCTTGTTATTGTCAATCTTTTGCCATGCCAGCATCATAGACCGGTAAAAAGGAGTTAGCTCCACCAAGTCCACCTTCCCAGGGTGGGTGAGGAACTGTCTCTCATAGTTGAGCCCCCCCCGCCCTCCTTAAAAGGGTCCACGCAACACCCCTCCACCTCACTTCTGGATGCGTCAGTAACCTCTGTGCAGCTTGTAACCGGAAAGCGTCGACTCGACTTCTCAAATCCACCAAGCCCTGACCCCCCTCCTGCACGTGCAGGTAGAGCACTGGGGCCCGGATCCAATGCTGACCCGAAAAACCCCCACCAAAGTCTTCTGCAGCTCCTGAAGCAAGCCGTCCGGAGGTTCAGCATATGCAGACAGTGATATCACTCCCCCTTCTCCTACTCCTGGGTAGGCCACACCCTGCCTAATCCCTCCCCCCCACACACAGCTTTACCATCACAAAGACATCACAATATAACAAACACACCGATGACATGAACATATTCCCAAACCCAAAAGACTCCATCACTTCAAAGAGATACGAATGACAAACATGGTCAAATGCTTTTTCCTGATCAATTGACAGAATTCCCAAATCATACCCAATCAATGACATCCCGCATCGGAAAATGTTTGTCCATTATTGTCCTTCCTGGAACACAGTAGGACTGGTCTCTCTGCACTATGCTGTCTAGCACCAACTTCAGCCTGTTGGCCAAGCATCTGGATAAGATTTTGTAGTCCAAACATAGAAGAGACACAGGTCTCCAGTTCTTGAGCAGCCCTAGATCCCCCTTTTTAGGCACCAGCGACAATACTGCCCGCCTACAGCTGCTTGGTAGCATGTGTACCCCAAAAGCCTCCAGGTAAACCTCCAGTGGGTCAGGACCCAAAACGCCCCAAAAGTGTCTGTAGAACTCGGCTGGTAGGCCATCCAGCCCTGGTGACTTCCCCACCGACATCTGCTGGACTGCAGCAGTGAGTTCTTGGAGAGTGAGTCCCACCTCCAAAGCCTCCCTCTGGTCTGCCCTGAGCTTTGGCAGGTCCTGCAAGCCTCCCTCTGGTCTGCCCTGAGCTTTGGCAGGTCCTGCAAGCCTCCCTCTGGTCTGCCCTGAGCTTTGGCAGGTCCTGCAAGCCTCCCTCTGGTCTGCCCTGAGCTTTGGCAGGTCCTGCAAGCCTCCCTCTGGTCTGCCCTGAGCTTTGGCAGGTCCTGCAAGCCTCCCTCTGGTCTGCCCTGAGCTTTGGCAGGTCCTGCAAGCCTCCCTCTGGTCTGCCCTGAGCTTTGGCAGGTCCTGCAAGCTGGCTAAGGCGAACGCTAGCGATTGGTAATGGCAGATCCAGAGTGGCTCTGGGCAGATTTTAAGGTTTAAGATTTCAGGTTTTAAACTTCGACAGAGTACCCGCCTTCAAGGAAGTTAACGCTTGTCAATGGAGCGATCCCAGACTCTCTGTACAAATGAAATGTACGAGGGTCTGGTTATATTAGGACCAGGCTACTGCACGTGAGGAGTGCGCGCCGTTTCTCTATTTTGCTTTTCAGCTGTTACTTCCGTCTTACGACATCTAGTGGCAGCGTGTTGTACAAAGTCATTTCAAAATAAAGGCAAATAACATATTACTGGGTAAAACAGGAAACAAATAAAATAAAACTGATTATTTGCTAAACTAGAAAATGCTTGCAAGGTCATTCGCAGTGTTTCTTTTGATTATTAATCTAAATGAATGCACTGACAAAGTAAATTGTTAAAACTCAAACTTGAGAATTTACTGGGGCACAGCAGATTTATACCCGGGCGGCGGTCCCCTGTCCTGATATGCGCTCTCAATTATAATGTGATAACCAATGAAATGCGCTGATGATATTGACAAGCGACCCATGCATGTAAGCGTGCGTGTGTCAATAAAGCTTCAGTCTTTATATTTTAACAGCAAAGCTGATTCCTCACTGTGTGGTCTACGTGAAAGTAGTATTTACATTTAGTCATTTAGTATTTAGCAGACGCTCTTATCCATAGCGACTTACAGTATAGTATTGGGATAGCACTGGGTACAGGACGTATAATTGCTGTACAATTCACACTGTTAACAATTTCCCTACCAAATTATTTGAAAAACGTTACTTTATTTAAACTTGCAATCGCACTTTTCTGTCTTAAACGCATTGCTTTGGGAGAGACACCGCACAGTCTAGACATTATGACGTCATAGGCATACAGGCATTGTGACGCACTTTACCAAATGATAATAACTCATCCAAAAAAGTAAAATATGTCAGTGATGAAAGAAATGCTCCGTAGGCAAGGAGTCAATAAACTTTTCGTTTTATTGAAGTGATTTCTTAATTTGTCATCCTTACCGAGTGTAAAAAGATGGATGACATCTCAAAACATAAAAGACTAGAATGGAGGCCTAAACAGAAGGTAAGGCTGGTTGTCTTGAAGTAGGTACAACGATTAAAACACGAAAATGGATTAGATTATTGAGAATCATTTCTTTCTTTATTGTGAGTTTAAAAGTTGTGTTTAACACTGAACTAACCTAGTCATATTTCAAGTTATATTTCTTCATCAAAAGATAAAATAAGTTATTTTCAAGGCACCTCTCTCATGTCATGTTTCACTGCTAATTGTAACCTCAATTCCACTTACCCCACCTTGTTTGTGTGTGTGTGTGTGTTTACATGGTGTGTGTGTGTGTGTCCAGCCTGCGCGTCTCTGTGACACAACTGTATCCCAGTTGCCCCTGCCACCCTGTAGGCCAGAGCCTGGACTGAAGTTTCCTACCCTGCAGCCCCATGACAGGAGGTCGTCAGAACAGCAGAACCTCCTCCAGGTAAGAACAGCTGCCTGGAGAAACTCAACACATTTGATATTATATTCATTTAGCAGACTCATTTGATCCAAAACGACATGCAAATAGTAGAATCAGAAATGTAGTGTAGTTGAAAAGTATTCCGGTGGTTACAGCCAGAGAATGGCATCTGTATTAAACCAGATAGTGTAACACTAACATCATCTCAAATACAATATTATATAATTCTGATAATAGTGTTAGTGCTTTGGAAACACATGCCTCACCCATGTGGCACAGAAGAACCAATTTAAGAGTTTTAAACTATGCCTGAGGACTTATCAGAGCATTTTGTGATTGTAAGCAGTTTCACTCTATGGACCTGTAGGTTGGGAGAGGAAGTTAAAGCATACAATATAAGTATGTTGTTATGGTGATGTAACATCCGCCTTTGCCATTAATAATGTTGTTGCCTCATCAATGCACTAAGGCCGGCCGCAACACCAAGGCTGGCAGGAAGGCTGCAGGATCGGACAAAGCTGGAGGGGCTAACAAGGGACCCCAGGCAGAGTCCTGGAGGGTTGATGTGGGCACTGGAGGCCGTACGCCAGCTGCTGACCAAGGTTCACACCTGGCCCAGAAACTGTCAAGACCAGGCAGGATGGTGAGTAAACGGCCCTCATCCCCTCACTGAGTACTACAGACACCACCTACTTCCCCTCAACTTAATCTACCTCCACGTCTCCAACAACTCTAACTTTGATGTTACTATGCCTTGCTAAGCGTTTTTGTCTTGCCTGCAGGTGATTGGTGGTGCATGTGTGAAGATGCCTCTCATGTCCAAGACCAGCTACTGTGAGTATCGATTTATTAATGTATCAAAAGTACAACATTCATGATTGAATGATCACTTTCTATCAAGAGAGGGATCCACCAATCACACTATGACTTTCCTCTACATGTAGGTGTTCTTCCACCAATAAGACCATCAGCCTCTGTGCCATTCAGCCCAGAGGAACCTAAGACCCTAAGCTGCAGGTCCACACCAGATGATGGGGAGAGAACAAACTCTTCTCTACCTCCACCTTCATCTCCAACCACATCACCTCCGTCTCCACCTCTAACTCCACGCCGACCTCAGGCTCAGTCTCCACCGTCTTCACCTCCCACCCTGGATGACCCAGTGACCCGGGAGACCATGCCCCAGCCTCTGTTAGAAGCTATGATGTCCCATTCGTAAGTGTCCCTGTTAACGTCCTCTTTAGGCTACTGCCCTGATGAACACAATGTTACGATGTCTCGTTAGTTGTCATTGTACTGTAGAAAGGAACACATCCGTTCTTGTTCTTGTTACAGTGAGTGGAGACTCATCAAAAAGGTCCTGTTGAGAAAGGTAGATAAACTGCTTATTTCATAACTCACAATATTTTTTTACTCAGCTTGACAATAACTGTGTATCTGTATGCGATTTAATTTTCTCCCCCTTTTTTTACTCTGCCTTTCTCTCCTCTCTCTCCACGTCCTTTTCTCTGTCTCTTTTCCCCTCACACTTTTCTCTCTCTCTCTGTCTCTGTCTCTCTCTCTCTCTCTCTCTCTCTCTCTCTCTCTCTCTCTCTCTCTCAGAACAAGAACATAGCTGAGCTGGAGAAGCATTCAGAGGAGATGATGGAGTGGGTTCTCCA
The DNA here is from genome assembly GCF_038355195.1 of Osmerus mordax. Lineage (NCBI taxonomy): Eukaryota > Metazoa > Chordata > Actinopteri > Osmeriformes > Osmeridae > Osmerus > Osmerus mordax. Next base: position 6,356,045 of record NC_090051.1, on the reverse strand, counting down.
TGTGGTCGATGAGGGGGTGCTGCCCGCTATGGCCCTTTACCAGGTCCATCACCTCAGCCAAGACCCGCTGTCTGCCGCTTCCTCCCGCAGCAACTGTGTCTCCATGAGCAGCAGATCTTCAGGTCTGCTGTCTCCAGTCCGGTCTGGGGTGTTGAGTGAGAAGATATGTTTCAGCCCTGTGGCTTCTCCAGACCTCAGGAGGGAGAGTTCATGCTCTCGTCATTCCCAGGTCCGGGCCTCTTCTCAGGGCTCAGACCAACCTGAGGGTGTTCTAAGAAGCAGGAGGAGCAGCAGCAGCAGCCAGGGAGAGCTGCTGGGAAACATGGTCCAGGGAAGGGAGGAGAAGGAGGCTTGCACACCCTCGTGTCAGGAAAGCCTCCCTCTCTACACCCAGCAGGAGGAGTGCAGCTCTGCCAGCAAGGAGGAGCAGGAGGAAGAGAACCTGCAGAAGGAGGAGACCACTCCTCTCTTCTCCAAGTCAGCCACCAGGAGCCCTAGTCCCAGGAGTGAGGCCAACAGTGTTGCCAGTTGCCACAACCTCAACCTCACTGCTCAAAAAATGCTGGACACCGTTGTGCAGATGGCACACTCAGCTTCCAGATCCGTCTCTGATGACGAAAACTGCGAAAGTGACGAAGGCTCCTCTGTCTCATCCTTCGACCAGGCCGAGTACGACCTGGACCGCCTGCTGGTGTCCCAAAGCACTGGTACGAGGGTGTTGCAGGCGAGGATCGACTGCTTCTCCGAGGAGCTGATTATTCAAATATATCATCTGCTCCTGGAGACACAGATGGGACGATTCCCCTCGGCAAGCCGCTGCCACTCCCAGCCCAACGTCCAGAACCTGGAGGCCAAGCAGTGCCTGGACTGGGAGCTCTTCAGTCCTTTGATGTACAACTTCCTCCACTTGGCATTCAAACAACTGATGGAGAACTTCCTTGGCCTGGTCATCTTTCTTCCGGATGAACGTGTCCCGATGAACGATCACCTCAAATGGATGTGGAAGGAGGACAGGGCCGACTCCGACAGCAATGCATCCTTAGACGACAGCGACAGCAGCGACTCGTCTCTGGACTGGTCCTTCAAGTTTCCGCCGGGCCCCAGCCAAGGGATTGTTGGTAGAAACAGCTCACAGAGCAGGCTGCGGCCATCTTCCTCTGCCAGCCAGGACCAGAGGGGGGCACTAGAGGCCATATCTGAGGTGTTAACCATGAAGGTGGGAGGTGTCCTTCACTGTACCTGCAATGACCCAGAAAAAGCCATGGCCATGGTCAACAAAGGTAGAGACATTTTTTTACTCAATCACTATATTGACCCCGAAGGGAATTCAGGTGTTCAGGCAACTAGTAACACTGTGTAACTACAGTTGTAAGTGTTACAGTACTGCTGAATGACAGTGTAGGTATAGTTAATAACTATAATATTAATGTTAGCGATCAAAGTCAATCACTGTTTAAAGAAAAGTATAGGTAATAGCTATAATAATAATAATAATAATAATAGGATACTTAAAAGTGTGAGTGTGTTTTGTTGTGCTAGGCCTTGATGCTGAGGCCATGGCCAGGCTGGCGGATCTCCTTAGCAGCTCCTCTTCTGAAGCCACTGACCAGGAAGGGACAACAGGAAGTCCCAAGCCAGAGTTGAGTTTAGGTTTCATCAACCAGGAAGTTTGCCAGTCGGAGAAGGCTGATATCATTGTCCCCAACTACGATACGGTTGGTTACGTTTCTGATTTCCACAAAGAGGAAGAAATGTCAGATTGCCTGACCAAAGCCATCAATGTTGCCACGGAAATGAATATCGAGGAAGATGGGAAGGATGATGGAGCTTCAGGTTTCCCTAAGCAGGTCCAGGTGCTTTCCTGGTTGCCCCCAAGGCCCTCTGAGACCCCCTCCCTCCAGCCCGGGGAGGTTCTGATCCAGGAGAAGGTTTGGACACCCTCCGGGCCCAGTGCCCTGCACCACCAGACCCTGCGGGACCTCCTGCACGGGCTGATGGTACGCTTAGCCCTCCAGGAGTCCCCCTCGACCTCCAGCGCCCCCACCCCCTCGAAGCTAGAGGCTACTCTCCTTCAGGAAGTGGGATGGATTCTTTGGTCCCAAGACGGGATCAGCCTCATCCTGGATCACCAGCCCCAGAGCCCGTTCTTCAGTGGCACAGACGCCCTTGAGGCCATGTTGGAGGCGGCCTACGCTAAGCTGTCACTCAGCTCTAAAAGTAGCAGGGCCCAGCTCCGCTCTGCTCGCCACGGAGAAGCGGGAGCCATTTGCTGCCTGGCCGAGACCATCGCCACGGTGATCTGCCGCCACGCCGAGGACTGGCGCGCTCCTGCTGTGTCGGATGTTACCGTTCATTTTGAAACAGGTTGTGAGGAGAAGGAGAATGCTCAGGACTCTGCTGGCTTGGAAAAGGTCAATGGAAGCTCCAGCTTCAGAAGAAATGTGAGGATAGATGATGGATCTGAGCTATCTGACGATAGCTCCTCATCCGCCTCCACCTCCCGGTTCTGCCACTCCTCCTCTTCCTCCACCTCTGATTTAGCCTCTTCCACCTCCCAGTTCTGTCACTCCTCCTCTTCCTCCACATCTGATGTATCTTCCTCTTGGCCCTACCAAACCTCCAACAGCTCCTCCATCTCCAGGAGCTCCATGGCTCTGGACCCCTGCCCAGATGGAGACAATCTGGGCCATCTTGGAAAAACCAAACCCTCCAGCCTCCAGAGATGGTTCACCTTGGTAAGCTGAAAACAACTCCACACACACTGGGTAGACCTGATCTGAACTGAGTCTAGGACAAGAAAGGGTTCAAAGTATGCATGTTTAGAATACATTATGTATGAGTAGTAAACAGTAGATGTCGTTATTTAGCAGATTTCTTTATTCAAAGCCACACACACACGGATGATTTGAACCTCTGACATCTTGATCCACAGCCAAATGCTCTACCACATAGCTACACCCATCCCACCACATTAGATAGATAGTTACAGTTAATGTAGTTCAGTCAAGCCACTCACGTTTTAGATTTGAGCATTTATTGATAACCATAGACATGGAAATAGATTTGATTTTGGCAGTGTATGTATCTAGGAGACCCAGTCCATTAGCGAGCAACATACATACATAGAATATGAGGCAGGGAGCAAATAGAGATATAATCCCCCTGATGGATAGAACATACAGACAACAAGGGGGAGAAGGGGAGGGTGGAGGTTGGCAGCAGCACAGATCATACAGCAACCGGGGGTGTGTGTGTGTATCTGCGCAGCCTTTGAATGCCGCTTAATCGGACGTAGCTCAATGGGCTTGAGCAGGCTAACACAGGTGTAGTTAATGAGCGTATGACGCGCGCTGCCAGAGTGCCATGCCTGAACTAGACTTTGCTCATTTATTTCCTGTCAACATAATGTAAAACACTTAATAATTTTTATGAATTATGTTTGTCTTTGGTCTCACTTCCATCCCAGATGAGAAAGAAGACCAATGCTGTCACCAAGGGTACACAGAGTACTGCTGCCAAAGGACAGAAGAAGTCTAACTCAGTTACTCCCCTCAACTGTGGAAGTGAGATCATGATATATTGTCATGATATATTGTCAGATCATATTTGTTCATTTAGGCTTTCCCACTTTAGTTGGCTCTCCCACCATTTCACACACACACACACACACACACACACACACACACACACACACACACACACACACACACACACACACACACACACACACACACACACACACTCTTTTCAACTAAATGGACAGTGCTTGTTATGTGTGACATCATCTCCTGTTGTGTGATGGTGTTCCCTGTCCAGGCCCAGATCCTCCGGAGTCCTCCAGCGTAGAGAAACAGAAGAAGAAGAAGTCCATTAAAGGATTCTTCCACAGGATCTCTGCAGCTCTCTCCAAGGCGTTCTGTTGTAGCTGCGAGACTCACCATTAAAGGCAGCCGCCTGCTTACTGACCTGACTTCGGAGACAGAGAGGACCTGTCCCTTCAACAACCACCGTAGCCATTTCACACTCTGAAATGCATAACGGAGTTATTAATACTTTTTGTATTAATACATACAAATAAAAACATTGGCATTTAGTTTATACCTCCCTTGTAATTTCTAAGCTGTTTGTGTTTCTCTCCATATCATGACTGCAGCCACACAAAGGCCAATTATTGTGTGTCACATTAATAGTACACAGGCACTTTACTTCAGTACTTCAGTATAAAAATGAGATAAAACACTAGCTTTTCTAAAGTTTTTAGATACTGTGAGGTCACGAGACGCTGGGTCCTGGAGGGGTGCTACATTCCCCGGAGGTGGATGCAGCCCTGAGCAGCTGTGGCTCCCTCTGCTGGGGGAGTCGGGAGCTCCATCCCTCCCTCAAAGCGGGGCGTTCCCGCGCACCTGGGACTGATCAGACCCTGATGACCAGAGGGGTTTTGTTTAAGAGGGAGAGCCACAGTTAGGTGGTGTGTGGGGTTTGGAGAGGAGGAGGATTCCTGCGCCAAGAAGAGGCGCCGTGTACGTTTTTTGAAATCCTATGTGCGTTTGGAAGTTTTTTTTTTGTTAATTCTGAAGATCTTTAATAAACTCCTTGTTTTGTTCGACCCCGGTGTCCTCGCACTACTTTGAGCTGTCCCGCTGAGGGCTGTGTAGCCTCTCGTGGCGTCACAATACATATAGTTTGGTCAAGTTTGTGTTGAGCATGTTGACTGTTTCCCAATTTCCCAATGAGTGTTTCGCAATTAACATTGTGCACCATTCTTATTGATCCCAAGTGGTCTCATCTGCTCACACATCTTTGCCCACACACAGGTGTGTTTGTATGCAAGGGGGGTGTTTGTCTTATTTTTTTATCAAAGAGGAAGACGAGGAAGAGGAGAGCAGGAGGGAGGGAGAAGCAGAAGAGTGCAGGGGAGAAAGGGCAGAATGAGGGATGAGGTGAGGGCAGAGAGAGTGGAAGAAGGAGAGAGGAGGGGAGAAATGGGGGATTGTTGGAGGGGGGTATTATCAAATAGTGGTTCTCACACACCATAAATCAACGCAGACTACACCGGTTACACTTGGCGCCGTGACCTTTTTTGGATCATCGGATCAGCACTTTGCCAATCGCTGTGCTTGTAGGACGACCCGCCTGCTTGTCTTTTGTTTTGCCGCAGCTTCACACATGTTGGACTCTCAGATCGGACATGTTAACTGTTCATGCATTCCCCTGAAAGACTGGCGACGAGCGCTAACTGCTCCATCGGTTGGTACTGTATTTCTAAGCGCAGTTGCCGAGGGAGAGTTCGTTTTGACATCCTCGTCACGGTTGAGGATGCTGTTACACATGCCGCTTTTAGGCCTGTTAACCCTCCTCCTCGTTGTCTGTATAGGCAGCATATCATCCAGGTGGCACTGTCTGACTTCAGCAAACCACGATTGTCCTCTGTACACCCACGGTGTTGTTGAGGTCAACGAAGCATGGGAACGGGTTTTGGTATAGAAATTGTCTTACTAGTCAGTAATATCGAATGCATAGTAATAGTTCACATTACATGACAGTGCTTGGATTTCATCCAAGCACTGTCCACAGGTCACACTGACTCTAATAAACTGTACTTCATCCTATCCACATACTGACAAGATTTAGGCAGAATCCCAATACTCCTACTCCAATACTTACCCCTAGCCCTTACCCCTAGCCCTTAGTTTTGCACGTTCCCGTGAGAGTAAGTGGTGTCCCAATACTCTTTTTGATTATTATAATATATATTTTTTCTTGATATATCTTATATAGCGCTTTCTCTAAGTACTCAAAGTTACTTTACAGAGTCCAGTATTCATTCAGACACAGTCATATCTGTGGTGGTAAGCTGCAACTGTAGCCACAGCTGCCCCGGGACAGACTGACAGAAGCGTGGCTACCAATCAGCGCCCTCCGACCACAACCAGCATTCATTCACCAACATTCATACGATGCAATGTCTTTATGATGGTGGGAGAAACCGGAGTACCCGGAGGAAAGCCACGCAGGCGTGGGGAAAATTAAACTCCACACAGAAAAGACCTGGAACGACTGAGGTCCAGAGGGAAAATATGGCATTTTGAAAGTAGCCTACATTTACGGTAGCTATCTAATGGTAGACTACAGAGAAAGTGTGATATTTTTATGTCAGTTTTGGAGCGACAGAGGAAAAAAAAAATTGTCAACACATTAAATGGAACCAAAATTTGCATTCTAATCCGGTCCGATTCCTACCGGTTGCGTAGGAACCGGTTCCATAGTGGAACTGGGTTTCGGTACCAAACCCTAATGATAGGCATGCATTCCTATTTTCATTCATTTTCGTATTGAATCATACACTTGCCCTGTTTATATCATATTGTAGGTTGGGGAAGATCTCGTAAGGCTGGAGACGCTTGGTGTTTGTCCCCGGCTTGGGAAACCCAATTTAATTCTGGTTAGATGTTCAGGGAGATAATTGACTCGTTAATATCTGACTCCAATTTTAGAAATATGCACAAGTGCGTTACCTGTAACCTTGAGCGCTAAACAGTTAATGACATGAAACTCTGGCGTAGGTAAAAATCGTCTGCTTGATCAGAGCATCGACCCTAAAGTATGCGTGTTCACTAATCAGTCGTTTATCATTACTATAATATGGATTTAACCATAGTAGACCTAGTATGTAAACCAATCACTGAGGCTCCGGTAAATTCCTTCGGAGCGTGGAGATCCACCGTAAGTGACTCAGAGGCCTTAAGTTTAAACCTACTTCAAAAGTCTATGTTTGTAATCAGTATTATCCGCATCAACCAGACTAGATCAACGTTTTCACCGCCGTAGCGTGATAGATACGTTTCAAGGAGAACAAGTAACTTAAAATGCACAATAAATGGTTAACAAAGGTATTCACAATGAAGACTAGGCGCCTAACGCACCGGAGCTGTATCGTAAACAGAACTCAAAGTTAGTGGTAAAAACTTCTTCCTATATACACCCAAACCTGACTAAAATGGGGACACCGGTCATATGACTGAAAAGTCTAACGCATACAAATTCAAATTGGATCATTAATCAAGGCTGCAGTAGACCAAGTGGTGCCCTTGCAAGACAAGGGAATATGTGTAAACACATGTTGGTCTGCTGCAAGCACAAACTCTGTAAACCCTGTAAATGTACATGTTATAGCAATACAATTATTTCTAGAATGTAATACATAAAATAAGAAACAAAATCATATCAAACATGACATTAAAAGCTGTTAAGAACAATATTTACAAGAACACAACTTTTAATGATAATTTCAGTCTTCCTCGGTCCACCTTCCTCTTCAACTGTTGAGACCACCTTTCCAGAGGTGTGTCATTAAGGTGTGATTGTCATTTTAGCATTCATGCAAATCAACGACTGTCCCAGACGAGTGTCTGGGTGACCAGTGACAAAGGGGCTGCCAAAACAGCCCTACAATATTGAAGAGAAGGGCTTTCTAATTACATAAATGTATGCGTGATTATTTAAGGAAAATCATCCTTTTACAATAATCTTCTCCGTTCGTACTTTTTCAACCACTTTTATTACAAGATAAAGGAACACTTAGAGCATATGAAATATACATAATTATGTGGGCAATAAAAAAACATTATTTTGTTTAAAAGTTATGACCATTCTGGTGATAAGTGGAAAAACCGGAATCCCCCCCCACCCCAAAGAACTAGCGCTATCTAGCTATATTCCTCTCCATAACTAAAAGGGTTTTACTTTTTTCCACCATCAAATTGTCCAAACAAGTAATAGATATTTAGCTTAGAGGGTACATAGTGTAGCTAGCTAATGTTTATTTAACAAGTTTCACAGAAATATGCAAAAAAGGAGCTCTACAGTACTACTACTGGGACAGTTTGGCCCTAGACATCACTGCTTTGGGGTTTTTCTATTGTGGACACGCAGATGACTCTTCAGATGGCCACTTGTTTTACATGAATAGTCACAGAGGTCACAGCTGTAGGGCTTCTCTCCAGTGTGGATCCTGCTGTGAATTGTGAAACCGCTACAACTGCTAAAGGTTTTACCACAGAGGGCACAGTAGCGCTTCTCTCCAGTGTGGATTCTGCGGTGAACTGTTAAACCGTTACTACTGCTAAAGGCTTTATCACAGAGGTCACAGCTGTAGGGCTTCTCTCCAGTGTGGGTTCTGCGGTGTATTGTGAAACTGTTGGCATGGCTAAAGGTTTTATCACAGAGGTCACAGCTGTAGGGCTTCTCTCCAGTGTGGACTCTGCGGTGAACTGTTAAACTGTTACCACTGCTAAAGGTTTTATGACAGAAGTCACAGCTGTAGGGCTTCTCTCCAGTGTGGATTCTGTGGTGAATTGTGAAATCGTTAGCCTGGCTAAAGGTTTTACCACAGAGGTCACAGCTGTAGCGCCTCTCTCCAGTGTGGATTCTGCGGTGAATTGTGAAACTGTTAGCATGGCTAAAGGTTTTATCACAGAGGTCACAGCTGTAGGGCTTCTCGCCAGTGTGGATTCTGCGGTGAACTTTTAAACTGTTACCACTGCTTAAGGTTTTATGACAGAGGTCACAGCTGTAGGGATTCTCTTCAGTGTGGATCTTGCAGTGAACTTTGAAATTGCCAGAGTGGCTAAAGGTTTTACCACAGAGGTCACAGCTGTAGGGCCTCTCTCCAGTGTGGATCCTACGGTGAACTTTGGCATTTGCAGCTTGGCTAAAGGTTTTATCACAAAGGTCACAGCTGTAGGGCTTCTCTCCAGCGTGGATCTTCATGTGCTTTTTAAGGTTATTGGATATGGAAAAGCTCTTCCCACATATATCACAGTGAGGTGTCTTCATAATTCAGCTCTCTCTGGATCCTGTATCTAGTTTCTGGAAGATTTTTTCTCTCTAGTTGATCCTCTGTCTGGTTACTGCTGTTTCTGGTTGAGTTTCCCTCTGGTTGAGTCTCTCTGTGGTATCTCTGCTCAAGTTTCTGTAGTCTCTCTGGTTGAGTCTCTGTAGTCTCTCTGGAGCCTTAAGGTGTCTTCTCTGTCTAGTCTCCGCCCATGATCAAGTATGATTGGCCAGTAGGGGTTCTGGAAGAAACAGTTCCAATGAGAACTCAGCTTTCACATGAAGGAACTCTTTTGTCTGTCATATTGTCCACTTTGCATATGTAATGTTGATCATTTGGTGGGAGGTGTATGTTTTTATGATTTCTATTTTACTGGAGAAACACAACACTGTGATAAATACGTAATCTCTGGCATACAACTCCTCATAGTAATTTGGTTTTCTTCAAAATACGGAATATTTATGAGCGCTCAATTTCTATTGGCTCCACTGCAGCAATACAGAACACAGCTATCTTTATGCTGCCCACGAGGGCGGTCATATTAAAGTTCACAAAACTGGAGTAAGTAGCTTGAGACTCACAAGACTGTGCATCTACACAACATTAAATCATATTACATACGCTTTCCACAACGTACTAAAATATCCCCATTAATAAAGACAAACACTGAATCTAGCTAACAACACAATCGAGCTAGCTAGTACCGAAATTAGTTTAAACCCAAGCACAAAGTCGCAAATCGTGGATACAACGTCAAAAGCTAGCACTTAGCTTCATAAGTAGGACTGCAACATAGCTTTGATCTTAAATACATTAGGTCTCAAAACTTCACTTTACGTATGACAAACTATATTGATTTAGAGCTCAAGTAACCGTGAATACAAAACGTTCGTGATGAAACGACCGACGAGAGTAGCCGCTTGCAGTCGGGGAGGAGTTAAAAACAGCTATGTGAAGTTGGTGAAGTATTTAATGATTGGCCAGACTCACACACAACAACTTTGACGCGTGTTTTGTAATTATTCTGACACCTTCAGTTTCGCCAACAATGCTCAAATCCGGACCAAACTGTTTAATTGAATAGAAAATGTGTCGAAGAAATTGTTTTAGTCCGCCTCTTCACTAACGGAAAGACTAAGTTTAATTATAAATAAAGTAAAGTAAGCAAACAGCGCTTGATCGGCCATGACTGACATCAACGCAGCAAACCACTAGAAGCTGGAATGTCCGACTTCACAGAGCCGTTTTCAACTCCTCCCCGACTGCAAGCGGCTACTCTCGCCGGTCGTTTCATGCAGCCGCAGTCCATGTCGAACATATGGAAGGCCTAGTGGGCAAGTATTTATGGGGGGTGATTAGTGCCCTCACACACTCGGACAACATACACTGCGTACTAGCTTTGCCCACAATGTGCGTGTCGTCTCAGCCTTTTTTTTATTGGTTCTCAATGGGGGTGATGGCGGCGACGTAGTACGTGAGGGAACTTTGATAGCGGCAACGTATATGGCGACGTTATCTTTGTAAACGTTACATTAGTAACGTTTAGACGCGTGCTTCGTGACACGTTAAAAGCACACGTCTAAATAAACGCGTGCTTTGAACTTGTCACATGACATGGTTCAATTTGAGGCGAAAAAGAACGCCGTCTTTGCATGCAAAGTCGGCGTTAATTACGCGTGGTTGACACACAGGGCCGTCTTAGTACTTGCCCACTAGGCCTGCCATACGAACGCGCCTTTAAATGCAACCTGTTGAAAAGGGGGCCTGCCCCTTTAAGAAGAAGGACCGCGGGAGTGTCTATTTAGCACCAGTGACTGTTATTTTTATTAGAACCCGCAATAAACCAGGCAGGCACAAGTTCGGCAAGATTGTAGAGTTGCTAAATTGAAGTTAGTTGAGAGAAGTAGAATTGTGTGCGTCCAACGAAATGTAAGTTGCCTCGTGTATTATCTGTTTATCGAAATGTATTATGTAGCCTAAGTGAAAGTGTTAATGTATGGTTTACAGTAAAAAAAAACCGAGACTAGCGCTGTTTAGTTTCGGTTTGACGAAAACAACGTGTTTATTTTCTATTCTGTATTTCTTATCTACAGTATGTTTGTATTTACAGAACCACACCCACCTAATAATCACATGAGAGAGAACCTCAACCCCAGCTCCAATCTTGTATTTTCATAATAATTTTTTTTTGGGGATACAACGGTCTGATTACTGGAACTGGATTCTATCACGGAGTTCTGACCGGAGTCCCCAGTGTTTTGGCCTTATCCAACCATCAGATAGGCAAGTCAAATATTACTGTTATAATTCTCGAGACCGGTCTTGGATTTTACTCTTTTTGAAGGTCTCGTCTTGGAATCGGACATTTTACTCGGTGATGCAATACATTTTAACTTATAATTTTAAAAGAAAAGCATACAAGTGTTGATAAACACCCCAGGTGTACATTTTTGTAAACTGCAATCATTTTCTTCATCCACTTATTTGTAAAAGTTTTGGAACTTGATACACTTTTTTGTTTGTTTAAATACTCCCAGTGATTAAACTTTTTCAAACAGGAAATACAGCAGACCCTGATAACAGCGAGGATTCCGCCCCTGGTGGTGGATTCCTGCTTCGTCCCTTCCTGCTCAGCTTCACAAGGTATCACAATGTTGCATTCAATAAAGTTCGAAATGTCAACGTTTAGCAATGACTGCTGTTTATAAGCCTGTGTTTCTTGTATTGTGCCATTTCAGACGAACTGTCAAATGTATTTCAACGGAAGCTGAGAGGCTAGGAAGAGGATCCTGTCCAGATACAAGACCCATTCCATGTAATTAATTATTCTGTTGTGGACAAACTTAGTCAATGTCTGATTTGAGCATTGCTTTCTCTCTGTGTATTTGCCAAGTAGTTTTGCAACAAGACATGATCAATCAATCTCAAATTTTACTGATCACTGTCTGCCTTCATTGAATATGTTATGACAGTTGAGAATAGTATCTGAATTTGTTTATATCCTTCGGGGCCATAATGAATATGCGAGCAGGTTGGCTTTCAGGCAGAGGTTTTGCAAATTACATTTTAATTAATTAAATCTTTATGTAATTGTTAGTAATACAAAACAATTACTAAATTGACTTGCGTATCACATTTTAAAATAACACCAGTTACGTAGATAATCTAGTCTGTATAGTTTTTTCAGAACAAGGAACAAAACCAAGATATATTTTCAGATAAAAGACATTGTAAATATCATATGAATGTTTAAGCTTAGTTTATTTGGGCATTGCAGGGTTTCCCGCAGCACTTTGCAGCTAAGGCGGCCGCCTAAGCAACACATGCCTGCCGTCTTAACTACGTCGTAAAAAAATAAATTATAATATCCGCCGTGTTACTCTGTCCTGTTTTCTCCCTTTCATTCCAAACCTTTTCTGCAGAACGCATTAGTTTATCGCATTAGTCTATCGCACAAACTAGCCCCACAAACCAGCCTACCACCTTAACTAACACATTTTCTGTGGGAAACTCTGCATTGTTTTTATACATTTTATATGTGCTTCATCAATCATAAAGTCTTCTGACTAAACTACTTTTGCAGTTCTCTCAAAGGAGTATAATAGAGTAAAATCTAAAGTTTTGCTTTATTAGTCAGTGCATGATTGATAATCCCGGAAAAAAATAAACGCAGTATCCCAATCAACGCTAGTAAAAGTGTTAAACCGAAAACACAAACCGATGCACGCAGAATTCCATATCAGCGCGCTCTGAGCTTGCCAAATAGCCACTGCAGCATGCACACAGAAGTCCAGGTGTCAGACTCGGCACACACGTCAGAATTGAGATAGGCCAAGAAAACATTACAAAACTAAAGATAGTTTCTAAATAGATATTTTGACTAAAACATAAAAACATTATTACATGAAGCTCAAAAAAACACTATATGCGATTAAATGAATGCCCCAAATAATTGCAGGCTCGCATTAAAGGCCATTGCACACTGAGTCCGAAATTCGTATCCGAAATGTTCGCATGTTAAAAAATACAACCTCACGTTATGTCAATCACGCTTACACACTGCCTCTGAAACTTTCGTCTGTCAAAAAAAAGTTCGGATCGGGTTCGATTTTCTGCGTATTCGCATCCATAGCCAGCATTTTGATAGGTTTTTGGCAATTCAGAGCCACCGAATGTTGAGGCTGATGATTGCGAAAAAACAGATACGAAAATTTTGCACTCAGTGTGCAAGGGCCTTTACTATAGCAAGCTTGAAAGAAAAAAAAGGGATATGAATAGGGGCCTGTGCCTCAGTAGAGTTTTATGTGTAACAACGCCGCTGGCGTTAACGGCGTCAATTTTCTTATCGCAAGATTAACGTTATTTTTGGCCTAGAAAACTTTGTCGTTTTTTTCACATGCTGTTGCAACAACCACTGAAAATTACAACAACACACCGGATCTAGCTAGACCGGAAACAAAACAACAGGCACGCCGCACACACTTGTTTGGGTTTGCGAGCCGGCTAAAGAGTAGTAGGCTAACGTTACGTTTTGAGTGGATGGTGAGCGCGAGACGCCGAAATGGATGCCAATAAGATTCTGAATGGAAAGTTTACTTTTAAAAAGTTGCCAAATGGTTCCATTGACAAGACCAAAGTGATCTGTGTGTTTTGTCATTGTGAACTGAGCTATCATCGCAGCACGTCCAGCACACAGCTGATGCGAATTCTCCGCCCCCTCGTCAAAGCCAGGCGATTGCAATGTTGTTTTCAATTTAAAAAAAATTATATTTGCACTGAGCAATCCGATCCACTTTTCCATGTTGAAGAGCATTAAAATGAGAAAGAATTATGGGACAAAAAGAAATCAAGGGACATTTATAATAGATAAAAATGTGCGATTAATCGCGAGTTAACTATGACATTAATGCGATTAATCGCGGTAAAATGACTACATGTAAAATGACTAAATGTAAAATATTTTAATCGTTTGACAGCACTAGTGTGCATATATATATATATATAGAATTTATAATAACACACCCCAACCTCACAATACTGTGGCAGCGTTCTGACATAGCTGTGTGTATGTGCGTTCAACATGCTTCAAGTTGAGTGACACCAAGCAATGTCGCCAACAATTTTACATTTCAAACGTTATGGCTCAACACTGACGAAATAGAAAGCACCCTAATGGTAACAACCCTGAAAAGAGAATGCAAGACAAACTGAACTTCAAACCCACCATGTCCTCTATAAACAAGAAGATTGAGAAGATTGTTTTCATCAAATCAGCAATCTTTTTGATTCATTTTTTATCAGGCCTTCTGACCTTATCACAGTACTGAAACAGCGCTTGTATAAAAGTGTCAATTGATATACAGTGTTAAGGGATATACAGTAAGTCTGAATACTGATTTAGGTTTAAAAGCAGCTTGCCCAGTGGATATTTTCTTGAATTTACAATCTTACATTTTATTGGCGGTTGAAAAATTCCCGACACTATTAATATAAAGTCGAAATCCCTGAAGTCAGGAAGACCGTTTTCCATACCTAATATGTCATTTAGGCAAGAAGTTAAATCAGTAATCCTGTATTTATTATTTCCTTAGGCAAGAAGCTGAAGACAAGAAAAGGCAACGTGTCAGATCCAAAATCTCCAGATCCAGAACCTACAGATATTGCAGTTAAGCTACGGAACCTTGGACTGGATGAACCTTACTGGTTGAAGGTGTTTAAAGATGAATTAAATGTTGTTAATTTGACACCGTTACAATATTTAAATAATACAGAGCAAAGAAAGATAGGAAGACATGTTCGCTACCCATGGGGAAAAAAAGCCCTTGATGAGATGATTACCAGTCAGACGATGAAAGCTGACAATGAGACAATGGAATCTTCTAAACAGAGAAGAGAGGAAGTGAGAAAAGCTTTAACAGATCTTCAAAAGTTGTCCATCGAGGGCAGAAATCGAAGTGATGAAAGGGTTAGAGGCTTGGAGGAGAAGGTCCGTGTAGCCCTTGATGTCCCGAAGGAAAGCTGGATGCCCGCTACACAAACTCTGAAGGATGTAATGGAGAACATCGACAGGCAGGTAACAGTCTTACAGAACACCCTACCCTCAACTGAAGCTATTTCAAATGTTGATGTTTTGAAGAGTTCATCTGGAGGTCTTGCTCTAGAAGGCGTTTATGACACAGGAGAGTTGGAGAGCCTGCTGAAGACCAGACAGCAACTCATTGAGCCTCCTGAGTCATTCTCACTCTTTGGTTCTAAACAGCCTGTCATGTATGAGCAGAAAGATTTCTCATCCCGTAGAACACAGAACACTTTTCAGAAGGTCATTGAGAAAGTTGGTTTTAGTTTTGGTGTTAACTTATCAGTTGGATTCGCGGGATTCAGCCTAGAGACCTTAGTTGAGAGGGAAACATCCAAAGAAACAGAGAAAATCAACAAGCATTCATCAGAACAAAGTTATATTTACAATGCAAAGTACAACTATGTCCCACTGGCATCTTGCTTTTTTGAGAAGGATCAACTGAAGCTGTCACACGCAGCCCTTGCTGAACTTGAAGAAATAGAAAAGCTCATTTTATATTCCAAAAATCAAAATCCTGTAAAAAACAGAATACCCGCTTTTTTTGAGAGATATGGGTCTCATGTGAACCAGGGTCCAATTCACTTTGGAGGAGTTTACTGGTGGACAGCATCTGCAGAAGGCTTTCAAGACAGTCAACAATCAGAGATGAAGAGTTTGATGTCAGAAGCCCTGGATATTTACGTTGGTGCTGGGTACAGTGGACTTTTCAATGTCTCCGCTGGAGTAAAAACATCATCCTCGCAACTGAAAGGATCTTTTACTGGAAAACACAATGAAGCTCTCATGAGCCTGGTGCAGCTGTCAGTCGGCAAATCTGGGGGTCCGGCTGAGATTGATGACCACCTGCTGTGGAAGACTCATCTGGTCAATAATAACAAAACCTGGAGGGTGATTGACAGAGGAACAAACTTAATGGCAGTATGGGACATCATTATGTCTGCTCACAAACATGATTTCAAAGATGCTCTCAAGTTAAGCACCACATTGATGGAAGCATATGCAGAAAACACAAAGCAAAAGGTGATGCCATTCTGGGGAGAAGAGGTGCTTTCAGCAGAGCAAAGTGCAAGGAACATGATTCAATCAGTAGAGGACTGGAGTGTTGCCGATGGTGAAAAACACTTATCAGAATTATTGCAGTTCAAAACAAGTTTGAGAGAAAAAACTGGATCTCATCGCATATGGATTCAGGTGTGTCTTTCAAGTCAGGCACTCCAAGATTATCTGTTGAATGTGGCTAAAATAAACAGTGATCCTGGAGCAGTAAACCTGAGAATTCTGACACGCTCCCTGATGGAGCCTGGTCTACACAGTGTGAATAAGTTCCCTGATCGAACAGACATCATTAACTGGGCTTATGCAACTGAAGTAGATAGGTATGAAGTAGTTTCTGTTTCTGGATTTCCTGAACTTGCCACAAACCTGCAGCTAGCCAGGAAGAAACTGGAAGATGCTACAGGTGCGCTTGATGCCCTTGAAGATCGCAATGCCATGGTGGAAGCCACTAGAACTATCACCCTGTCCTTGAATGCGTTGTTTAAGACATTTAGGGAGAGTGGTCAGGAAGAAGCGGAACTATTGATACTTACCATAATCATGCCATTGGGATATTGCAAGGATAGTAAGATATTCAATCATCTTCTGAGTTTGGATGAAGTCATCTTCTTGCAAGATAAGCTTCAAAAAGCATACCACCGATACTCATCTCTCAAAGAATTGAGTTTGGAAAAGGCCCAGGCCTTCCTGTTTGTTACGGCTTTAACTGCATCTAGTGATGAAGACCTGAATGTTACGGACAAAAGAAAAAAACTACAGATTATTAAGTCACAGATGAAAGATAGAATTTCAACCTCTATTAAGTCAGCAATTGAAGGCACAAACCACGACTGGAAAAGGCTTGAGGAAAGACTGAATTCCATTATAGATGAATCAAAACTCATTGACAGAGGTGTCAAGCCAGAGGAAGTTATAAAAGATTTAGTCCCAAAACCAGATGGATCTTCCTGTGAAGTTCATGAGAAGATGGAACCAAGATGTGCCGTTGAGGATGAGAAAACAACCAGATGTATGAATTTACTCCATAAACTGGGTCTAAGCAACATGCTCCCCAAACGCATGCAACAAAGGGATGTTCAAGTGATAGATGCTTTATCTCAGGATGTTAAACCACCTAAAACAGAAACGGAGCTAAGCTCTCAGTATCTGTACAAACTGATGATGTTGGATTACAGGGCTAGATTTCTGTCCTGCAAACCTGAACCGACTACCACAGCTCCAGAGAGCCATGTTGTTGGTACTGAGGATGACGATGATGATTTTTTAAACTTTTCTGAGGAAACCGTCCAAAAAGTACACATTGAAGAGCAACACATTCACCCGATGGATATTCACATGGCTGTTTTCCACTGTGCTGATGATTTTTTGAGGCAGTACATATTTTCAAAACTCTCCAGTTGCCAGTTTGCCCTGCCCCTGCTGGTATCTAACCCCTTTACACGCGAAATAGAATTCCCTCTCTGGGCCCTTCGGAACATCAAGAAGTCATGGCAAAGTAAAGCACAATCTAAAATGGACAGCCACAGCAAATACAAGAGCAGACACATGTTTAATACACCAGTGCCAGTTGCGTCCTTCATCAGATTGGGAGAGTCGTCCATTTCCAAGTCCGAGATCTTGAACAATGTCATTAGCAAACAAAAGCACAAGGTGTTTTTCCATCGTAATTGCAAAGGCAGCACTCGAGACTGTCTCCTCATGGACGGAGTTGTGGAGATCACCTGGTACTGTCCAGCGGGGAAGGAAGATGACATTTTTGACGATTGTGTGGCTTTCCTGAACCTTCATGGTGATGCCAGAGACCATCCACAGCAACTTGAATTCATGCAGTCCGTGAGCACTGTGAATGTCGTTCTACTTTCAGAATGCCCCTTAGATGAAAAAAACAAAAAGATTTTCAAGAACCTTTATACATCTACTGTCCCTCTGATTGTCCTTTTCGCCGGACAGGAAAAAAGTCTGACTTTTAAAAATCCAACAAAAGTGAAATTAGGTGCCAAAAACAGGAACGAGGCTGAGCTGAACGAAGAAATAATATCACACATCCAACACTGTGTCAACACATACAAGAAGAACACAAGCATCAAAATATTTTGTGATGAAGCAAGAAAACATCAGTTTAAAGTGGATGAAGACAAGAAATCCTGCAGAGATGGTCATGAACAAGCCAATGTTTTGATGTGCCTGTTGAGGGAGGAAAGATCATTGAATTTCAAGGAGAAACTTTTACCTCTACAAGGAAAGCTGTGGCATGATTGGTGCCGGAAAGATAAGGATCAGTATCGTCTGAAATGCAAAGGAAAAGAAAGTTTGGAATGTCAATTGGACGCAATCAAGAATGAGAAAGCCTCTATTCGAAAGGCACAGCTTGAGGCAGCTTCACCACCCAATGAATTCATGAGGTCTTTTATTACCTGTTTAACATCCCCAGCTCATTCACAAGAGACAAAATCATACATGCTGCAGTGGCTGAGAATTTTCCTGGATGAATTCAACTTGGGTGCACTTGCAGGATATGAGGAAGAGTACCTCTCAACATGGGCAACATTTAAATGTGGCCCCAAGGTTGAAGGAGGATCAACCAACACAGATCCACTGCTAACAAAACTTAACACAATATCTGACAAAATGACCGCTACCACAATTGGACTTCAGCATATCATGAGAGAAACAAGCCAGATTTATGAAGTTTTCAAGCCTACAACAAAACATCAGAAGGAGACATATGAATTTATAGAGGCTCTTCCTGCAATAGGAGCTGAGATGCTGATGTCTGGGTTGCCACTAGAGCTGATGGATGGGGATGCGGCCCACGTGCCTCTGTTGTGGATTCAGGCTGTCTTTGACCGTCTTAATAAAACACTTGGTGACAAGAAGGTATTTGTGCTGTCAGTTATAGGACTGCAGAGCTCTGGGAAGTCCACATTACTGAATGCCATGTTTGGTCTTCAGTTTACCGTGAGCGCAGGCAGATGCACAAGAGGAGCCTTCATGCAGCTAATCAAGGTGGACCCAGCCATAGTGGCCCAACAGAAATATGAGTATGTTCTGGTGGTGGACACAGAGGGCCTTAGATCACCTGAGCTCAGCACTAATATGTCCCTCAGTCATGACAATGAACTGGCAACTTTTATTATTGGAATAGGGGACATCACCATCATCAACATCATGGGGGAAAACCCATCTGAAATGCATGACATCCTTCAGATTTGCGTCCAGGCATTCTTGAGGATGAAACAAGTTAAAATTACACCAAGCTGCATCTTTGTGCACCAGAATGTTGCAGAGGCCTCAGCCGGCGAGAAAAACATGGAGGGAAGAATAAATCTCATGGGGAAATTAGATGCTATGGCTGTAACTGCAGCAAAAGAGGAGCAAATTGATAATGTCACTGGCTTTAGTGATATAATACAGTTTGATGTAAAAACTCAAGTATTCTACTTCAAGGGCCTTCTAGAGGGAGACCCCCCAATGGCACCTCCAAACCCCTCCTACAGCCGGAACGTTCAGGAGCTGAAGAACAAGGTGCTCTCCACCGCACAGTGGAAGTCAGGCTGTAGATTTTCCACATTATCTGAAGTAAAAGTTCGGATCAGGGACCTATGGAATGGTCTTTTGAAGGAAAACTTTGTGTTCAGCTTCAGAAATACACTCGAAATTATGGTGTACAGTGATTTGGAAAATATGTTTTCCGAATGGTCCTGGAAGCTGAGAAAACATGCCCTGGATAAAGAGAACGAGTTGTACAACCAGCTTCTCAGCAATATCATCGAGGATGTGAGTCAGAAAGATCTGATTGTTGATTTTGGTCAAGTGTACGATCCCTTGACAGGGGAAATAGACACATACTTCAAGGGAAACAAACACCCAGAAATACTTATACAATGGAAAGTAACCATTGACAAGCGGTTGGAAAATCTCAACCGGGAGCTCATTCAAAACATCCTAAAGAAATGCAAAGATGTCATCACAATCAAGAAAAACAAATCAGAACTTGACCAAAGAAATTCTGACTATGAGGAAGAATTGCTCAAAATGAGCAAAAATCTGGCATTCAAACTAAAAGACCAGAGGCTTACCGACCAGGATGTGGAGAGGCAGTTTAACTCTATTTGGACGGACTGGAACACCAAAGTGGCAAATGAAAAACCTCCAGAGAAATGTGTTAATGTCAGAGCTGTAGTGGAAGGAATATTACATGTTCAGTTTCAAAATCAGAATGACATCACTGGCAAGATTAGAAACAAAAAGGCCCAGTTCAATTTGGATGTTAAAAAACACGTAAACAAATCGTGGTGGAATTCATTGGATAGATTTAATTTATTCCACGGAAATCCAGAGGACTGTATGAATCAGTGTACACACCAAGTGACAAACCGTGTCAAAAGATATATTACTGGGAAAGAAGCTGTTGGTAACGATTTCAATGATAGCTTTATTCATGAAATATTAAGCAACATAAAAAGCGAGATTAACGATTATGAAAAGTCAAATAAGGTTGAATTCACAAAAGAATACCAAACTGACCTGTCTGTTCATCTGTGCATCAAAGCAATTCCAACATTTGAGAGGATGCATTCATCTTTCAGGAAAACAGTAGATCCTATAACATATTTGAAAAGCAAACGAGAATAGTACCTTCAGATGTGTACGAACTTTTGCAAAGGAGCAAACTCAATCACAATTTTTGCAGATTTTCTCTGTAAACAGCTGGAACCAGCAATCAAACAGCAAATAAATCTGAAAACCAGTCTTCAAATTTGTGATTCATTAATGTGTAACAACCCAGCCTTTAATGGAAACCGATCCAATCTTGAAAATCACATACTGGTGCATCTGGCCAAAAAGCGAAGCTTTGACGACTATGAGGACTACATTAACAAAGCAAAGACCTATTTTGAAAGATTCATCCAAGGAGAGGTGGAAACATCTTGTTCAAATGACAACATGACAGACATGCATATTGAAAACCTACATTCCCTGGAAAGTGTGATGTTAAAAGTGAATACAGATGTAACAGCACAAGTGGTTTCACAACGTGGCAATGCTAAAACATGGCTTGACATTTTCTGTAAGAAACTTGGAACGCACATGGTAATAAAAAGAGAGGACTTGACGAGCATTGAAAATGAACGTATCCGGGGCCTGACAGAACTCAAAGAGATGATGGCAAAATGTATTAATGAGATGGTGATGAAGATGGTAAAACAAGAAAAGCAAAATTCAGGAAAAGAGTATTTTGCAACTTTGAAAAACCAAGCCAGCAAGCACCTGTTTGATCATCACCAAGGATGTTGGGCCCAGTGCCCATTCTGCAAAGCCATCTGCACAAACACCATCCCTGGCCATGATGGCGATCACAGTGTTATGTTTCATCGTTCTAAAGCTATAGCTGGCAGGCATTGGAAAGACACAGATAATTTTTCTATTGACTTCTGCAGCACATCTGTAAGCAGTGATGATAAGTTCAGCTATCATGGTGGTTATATGCCCTACAAGACATACAGAGATGCTGGTGAACCATATAGTCAATGGAGCATCACTGCAGATGGTAGCAATCAGTGTTACTGGAAATGGTTCCTTTGTGCATTTCAGTCTCAATGGGAGAATAAGAACAGATTAAAATTTGCTGGTTTAGGTGAAATCCCTCAGAGCTGGAGACAGATTACACCAGAATCAGCACTGAAAGAACTCAAGTAACAGTCCCAGCAAATATAAAAGGAAAAACCATGACCATGAAATACATACAGCTATTATAAATACTTAGTCAATCACTTTGTGTCATGAATATCAATATGTGCATAGAAGGCCATGAAGGGATAGTATTTGTGGCTGTCAACCAAAAAATACTTTTCATATCACAGTTTGCGGCATGAAATGGGTCAGTAAGAAGGACATTGTTGTAACGATATTCAGTTCAAATTGTGAGATTACTTTTAACCACTAGTGGTCAGGAATAAATGTCTGGACATCTTGGTTGTTGAATAAATGACTAGCACAAGATAGCTATTCATGGTTAACGTTGTCTTTAATGTGACATATAAGGGAATATTACGACTTTAGGCAGCCTAGGGTAACATTATAGTTGATAGTTATTGTTGTATGGTAATTGAGATATGAATATTGTTGCACTGTGCCTGGTAGCCAAGATGTGGTTACTTTGCGCTGTGCCTGGTGAATACAGACACTTCTTTGACTCTGACCACCTAAATAATGTTAGAACTGTGCACTTCTGATCCTTGATCTTGTGTTGTACTGTCTATATATATACACACAATACAATAATACAAATATAACATTTCCTGTCTTTCGTTTTTAAACAGTTTTGTTTCATCAGGTAGCAGCAGGCAAACCCAATATTACAAAATAAGTGAATACAGGACAGACATGAACACACAAAAAAGAGGCCTTTGCTGTGTCAAAAGACATCTCTCTCCGATGGAGTAAGTTACAATTGTGTTCAGTGGATTCTGGAGCTTACAGACCCCAATGTGGAACATCTTCAACCACACTCATAAGCAACAAGTTATTTTGCCCAAACATGAATAAAACTGTTATGTCAAATATATCTATTTGAGCACCACTACTATTAAATGTGTGTGTATGTTTGTTTGTGTACTGTAGAGGATTGATGGACATCCCTTGAGGTCATAGGTCATTTTCTAGGCATATTGGGTTCTGTATACAGACCACAGCAATAACTCCAGGGGGTTATGTTGTCTCCACAAGACAATCAACTTGTTTGTGAACTTGCTTGTTTGAGTCACACTCTTACCTTATGTTCATCTGACTTTGACAACAAAATGAAGGGGAAACTACAGCACAGTTCATACATGTATTGGTTTCACTTAAGGAATGTTCAGGCGAAGGGCTATGAAACCACTTAAAACCACCCATAGTTCTGGGTATTTTAGTTTAATATTAATCAGACAAACACGGCAGTTTAAGCTGTCTCAGACAGAATGCTGTGATTTGAAACAAAGTGAAAAGGATCGATATTCTCTGTGAGACCAGTCTGAACTCTGACCTCTCCAAAGCTCTCCCATCATGCCTCACTGACCCGCAAACACATTCTAACATATAAAAACGATGTGAAATAAGATACACTATAAACACTGGTGCTTACGTGCACGCATGGTTTGAAAGCCTTAAAACAAAGACACAGCTGCTACAGTAGCTGTGACCACAGGCAAGGGTGACAGGATCCTTTAAGAGGTCCAGACAGATGGAACAGGAGAACTGGTCCTTGTCCAGCACAATTCGCTGCTGGGCCATGCTGGAGTGGTAGTGACGGTCACTCTCTCTCACACACAAACACAAGTGGAGAGAGGGAGAGAGAGCGAGAGAAAGAGTGATACGTTTCGTTTCTTCAGAATAACAACTGTTGTGGGAGGATTGATTTCCTGGTTTTGTCAGAGGGTGGAGTTTAGCTGGTGGTGGAGGGAAGAGAGAGATAAGCAGAGAGAGAGAGTGAGAGATGGATAAACAGTGTGTCTGTGTGAGAGGGGGGTGGAGCTGTGGGTGGAGAGACATAGGAGACAAACAGAGAGAGAGAGTAAGACACTTCCTGTTTCCAACCAGCCTGTCTCCTCTGCTCCCAGTCAGCTCACAATGAACCCAAACACACTCAGTCCTCTCTGTCTGAGGAGAATAAATGTCTCTTTTTCTCTGCTATCTCTCTCTCTCTCCCTTAGTCTCTGTCTCACACAAGTAGTTTTTCTCTTTCTCCACTCTCTCTCACATACTCACTCTCTCTCTCCCTTCTCTCCCTTTCTCCCTTCTCTCCACCACCCGAAACTCCACCCCCTGACAGAACCAGGAAATCCCTCCCTCTTCCCACAACTAAAGTCTAAAAGCCCCAAACAGGAACACCATTGTACTGCGCATGTCTCAGGGACTGAAACAGCCCTATCTTCAAGAGCAAGTTGTGGAAAAAGTGGCTCCTGCCACACCCACGCCCCTGGTGAGGACAGGTCCCTTGTTATTGTCAATCTTTTGCCACGCCAGCATCATAGACCGGTAAAAAGGAGTTAGCTCCACCAAGTCCACCTTCCCAGGGTGGGTGAGGAACTGTCTCTCATAGTTGAGCCCCCCCCGCCCTCCTTAAAAGGGTCCACGCAACACCCCTCCACCTCACTTCTGGATGCGTCAGTAACCTCTGTGCAGCTTGTAACCGGAAAGCGTCGACTCGACTTCTCAAATCCACCAAGCCCTGACCCCCCTCCTGCACTGGCAGGTAGAGCACTGGGGCCCGGATCCAATGCTGACCCGAAAAACCCCCCACCAAAGTCTTCTGCAGCTCCTGAAGCAAGCCGTCCGGAGGTTCCAGTGCACTCAAACGATGCCAGAGGGTGGAGGCGGCCAGATTGTTCCCAACCAACACTCTCCCCCTGAAGGACATTAGTGGCAACAACCATCTCCAGCTAGACAACTTGGCAACCACCTTGTCCACCACCCCTTCCCAATTCAACCCCTGATAAGCATTGGACCCAAAGCACACCCCTAAAATCTTCAAGCCTGCTCTGCCCCACTGCAGCCCCCGCGGCAGCCTGGGCTTCTCTGATGCCCCCCATCTCCCCATGAAATAAGCCTCGCTCTTCCCCCAGTTGACCTTTTCTGAGGAGGCCCTCTCATACTGCTCTACATTTGCAGTTACATTTAGTCATTTAGCAGACGCTCTTATCCAGAGTGACTTACAGTAAGTACAGGGACATTCCCCCGAGGCAAGTAGGGTGAAGTGCCTTGCCCAAGGACACAACATCAGTCGGCATGACCGGGAATCGAACTGGCAACCTTCGGATTACTAGCCCGATTCCCTCACCGCTCAGCCACCCTAACTCCTTCTTCACAATGTCAGCATCCCCCTGGATCCTAAGGAGCACACACACATCATCAGCATATGCAGACAGTGATATCACTCCCCCTTCTCCTACTCCTGGGTAGGCCACACCCTGCCTAATCCCTCCCCCCCACACACACCTTTACCATCACAAAGACATCACAATACAACAAACGCACCGATGACATGAACATATTCCCAAACCCAAAAGACTCCATCACTTCATAGAGATACGAATGACAAACATGGTCAAATTCTTTTTCCTGATCAATTGACAGAATTCCCAAATCATACCCCCCAAGCTTTGCCCAATCAATCCCGCATCAGAAAATGTTTGTCCATTATTGTCCTTCCTGGAACACAGTAGGACTGGTCTCTCTGCACTATGCTGTCTAGCACCAACTTCAGCCTGTTGGCCAAGCATCTGGATAAGATTTTGTAGTCCAAACATAGAAGAGACACAGGTCTCCAGTTCTTGAGCAGCCCTAGATCCCCCTTTTTAGGCACCAGCGACAATACTGCCCGCCTACAGCTGCTTGGTAGCATGTGTACCCCAAAAGCCTCCAGGTAAACCTCCAGTGGGTCAGGACCCAAAACGCCCCAAAAGTGTCTGTAGAACTCGGCTGGTAGGCCATCCAGCCCTGGTGACTTCCCCACCGACATCTGCTGGACTGCAGCAGTGAGTTCTTGGAGAGTGAGTCCCACCTCCAAAGCCTCCCTCTGGTCTGCCCTGAGCTTTGGCAGGTCCTGCAAGCCTCCCTCTGGTCTGCCCTGAGCTTTGGCAGGTCCTGCAAGCCTCCCTCTGGTCTGCCCTGAGCTTTGGCAGGTCCTGCAAGCCTCCCTCTGGTCTGCCCTGAGCTTTGGCAGGTCCTGCAAGCTGGCTAAGGCGAACGCTAGCGATTGGTAATGGCAGATCCAGAGAGGCTCTGGGCAGATTTTAAGGTTTAAGATTTCAGGTTTTAAACTTCGACAGAGTACCCGCCTTCAAGGAAGTTAACGCTTGTCAATGGAGCGATCCCAGACTCTCTGTACAAATGAAATGTACGAGGGTCTGGTTATATTAGAACCAGGTTACTGCACGTGAGGAGTGCGCGCCGTTTCTCTATTTTGCTTTTCAGCTGTTACTTCCGTCGTACGACATCTAGTGGCAGCGTGTTGTACAAAGTCATTTCAAAATAAAGGCAAATAACATATTACTGGGTAAAGCAGGAAACAAATCAAATAAAACTGATTATTTGCAAAACTAGAAAATGCTTGCAAGGTCATTCGCAGTGTTTCTTTTGATTATTAATCTAAATGAATGCACTGACAAAGTAAATTGTTAAAACTCAAACTTGAGAATTTACTGGGGCACAGCAGATTTATACCCGGGCGGCGGTCCCCTGTCCTGATATGCGCTCTCAATTATAATGTGATAACCAATGAAATGCGCTGATGATATTGACACGCGACCCGTGCATGTAAGCGTGCGTGTGTCAATAAAGCTTCAGTCTTTATATTTTAACAGCAAAGCTGATTCCTCACTGTGTGGTCTACGTGAAAGTAGTATTTACATTTAGTCATTTAGTATTTAGCAGACGCTCTTATCCATAGCGACTTACAGTATAGTATTGGGATAGCACTGGGTACAGGACGTATAATTGCTGTACAATTCACACTGTTAACAATTTCCCTACCAAATTATTTGAAAAACGTTACTTTATTTAAACTTGCAATCGCACTTTTCTGTCTTAAACGCATTGCTTTGGGAGAGACACCGCACAGTCTAGACATTATGACGTCATAGGCATACAGGGATTGTGACGCACTTTACCAAATGATAATAACTCATCCAAAAAAGTAAAATATGTCAGTGATGAAAGAAATGCTCCGTAGGCAAGGAGTCAATAAACTTTTCGTTTTGTTGAAGTGATTTCTTAATTTGTCATCCTTACCGAGTGTAAAAAGATGGATGACATCTCAAAACATAAAAGACTAGAATGGAGGCCTAAACAGAAGGTAAGGCTGGTTGTCTTGAAGTAGGTACAACGATTAAAACACGAAAATGGATTAGATTATTGAGAATCATTTCTTTCTTTATTGTGAGTTTAAAAGTTGTGTTTAACACTGAACTAACCTAGTCATATTTCAAGTTATATTTCTTCATCAAAAGATAAAATAAGTTATTTTCAAGGCACCTCTCTCATGTCATGTTTCACTGCTAATTGTAACCTCAATTCCACTTACCCCACCTTGTTTGTGTGTGTGTGTGTGTTTACATGGTGTGTGTGTGTGTGTCCAGCCTGCGCGTCTCTGTGACACAACTGTATCCCAGTTGCCCCTGCCACCCTGTAGGCCAGAGCCTGGACTGAAGTTTCCTACCCTGCAGCCCCATGACAGGAGGTCGTCAGAACAGCAGAACCTCCTCCAGGTAAGAACAGCTGCCTGGAGAAACTCAACACATTTGATATTATATTCATTTAGCAGACTCATTTGATCCAAAACGACATGCAAATAGTAGAATCAGAAATGTAGTGTAGTTGAAAAGTATTCCGGTGGTTACAGCCAGAGAATGGCATCTGTATTAAACCAGATAGTGTAACACTAACATCATCTCAAATACAATATTATATAATTCTGATAATAGTGTTAGTGCTTTGGAAACACATGCCTCACCCATGTGGCACAGAAGAACCAATTTAAGAGTTTTAAACTATGCCTGAGGACTTATCAGAGCATTTTGTGATTGTAAGCAGTTTCACTCTATGGACCTGTAGGTTGGGAGAGGAAGTTAAAGCATACAATATAAGTATGTTGTTATGGTGATGTAACATCCGCCTTTGCCATTAATAATGTTGTTGCCTCATCAATGCACTAAGGCCGGCCGCAACACCAAGGCTGGCAGGAAGGCTGCAGGATCGGACAAAGCTGGAGGGGCTAACAAGGGACCCCAGGCAGAGTCCTGGAGGGTTGATGTGGGCACTGGAGGCCGTACGCCAGCTGCTGACCAAGGTTCACACCTGGCCCAGAAACTGTCAAGACCAGGCAGGATGGTGAGTAAACGGCCCTCATCCCCTCACTGAGTACTACAGACACCACCTACTTCCCCTCAACTTAATCTACCTCCACGTCTCCAACAACTCTAACTTTGATGTTACTATGCCTTGCTAAGCGTTTTTGTCTTGCCTGCAGGTGATTGGTGGTGCATGTGTGAAGATGCCTCTCATGTCCAAGACCAGCTACTGTGAGTATCGATTTATTAATGTATCAAAAGTACAACATTCATGATTGAATGATCACTTTCTATCAAGAGAGGGATCCACCAATCACACTATGACTTTCCTCTACATGTAGGTGTTCTTCCACCAATAAGACCATCAGCCTCTGTGCCATTCAGCCCAGAGGAACCTAAGACCCTAAGCTGCAGGTCCACACCAGATGATGGGGAGAGAACAAACTCTTCTCTACCTCCACCTTCATCTCCAACCACATCACCTCCGTCTCCACCTCTAACTCCACGCCGACCTCAGGCTCAGTCTCCACCGTCTTCACCTCCCACCCTGGATGACCCAGTGACCCGGGAGACCATGCCCCAGCCTCTGTTAGAAGCTATGATGTCCCATTCGTAAGTGTCCCTGTTAACGTCCTCTTTAGGCTACTGCCCTGATGAACACAATGTTACGATGTCTCGTTAGTTGTCATTGTACTGTAGAAAGGAACACATCCGTTCTTGTTCTTGTTACAGTGAGTGGAGACTCATCAAAAAGGTCCTGTTGAGAAAGGTAGATAAACTGCTTATTTCATAACTCACAATATTTTTTTACTCAGCTTGACAATAACTGTGTATCTGTATGCGATTTAATTTTCTCCCCCTTTTTTTACTCTGCCTTTCTCTCCTCTCTCTCCACGTCCTTTTCTCTGTCTCTTTTCCCCTCACACTTTTCTCTCTCTCTCTGTCTCTGTCTCTGTCTCTCTCTCTCTCTCTCTCTCTCTCTCTCTCTCTCTCTCTCTCTCTCTCTCAGAACAAGAACATAGCTGAGCTGGAGAAGCATTCAGAGGAGATGATGGAGTGGGTTCTCCATGTGGTCGATGAGGGGGTGCTGCCCGCTATGGCCCTTTACCAGGTCCATCACCTCAGCCAAGACCCGCTGTCTGCCGCTTCCTCCCGCAGCAACTGTGTCTCCATGAGCAGCAGATCTTCAGGTCTGCTGTCTCCAGTCCGGTCTGGGGTGTTGAGTGAGAAGATATGTTTCAGCCCTGTGGCTTCTCCAGACCTCAGGAGGGAGAGTTCATGCTCTCGTCATTCCCAGGTCCGGGCCTCTTCTCAGGGCTCAGACCAACCTGAGGGTGTTCTAAGAAGCAGGAGGAGCAGCAGCAGCAGCCAGGGAGAGCTGCTGGGAAACATGGTCCAGGGAAGGGAGGAGAAGGAGGCTTGCACACCCTCGTGTCAGGAAAGCCTCCCTCTCTACACCCAGCAGGAGGAGTGCAGCTCTGCCAGCAAGGAGGAGCAGGAGGAAGAGAACCTGCAGAAGGAGGAGACCACTCCTCTCTTCTCCAAGTCAGCCACCAGGAGCCCTAGTCCCAGGAGTGAGGCCAACAGTGTTGCCAGTTGCCACAACCTCAACCTCACTGCTCAAAAAATGCTGGACACCGTTGTGCAGATGGCACACTCAGCTTCCAGATCCGTCTCTGATGACGAAAACTGCGAAAGTGACGAAGGCTCCTCTGTCTCATCCTTCGACCAGGCCGAGTACGACCTGGACCGCCTGCTGGTGTCCCAAAGCACTGGTACGAGGGTGTTGCAGGCGAGGATCGACTGCTTCTCCGAGGAGCTGATTATTCAAATATATCATCTGCTCCTGGAGACACAGATGGGACGATTCCCCTCGGCAAGCCGCTGCCACTCCCAGCCCAACGTCCAGAACCTGGAGGCCAAGCAGTGCCTGGACTGGGAGCTCTTCAGTCCTTTGATGTACAACTTCCTCCACTTGGCATTCAAACAACTGATGGAAAACTTCCTTGGCCTGGTCATCTTTCTTCCGGATGAACGTGTCCCGATGAACGATCACCTCAAATGGATGTGGAAGGAGGACAGGGCCGACTCCGACAGCAATGCATCCTTAGACGACAGCGACAGCAGCGACTCGTCTCTGGACTGGTCCTTCAAGTTTCCGCCGGGCCCCAGCCAAGGGATTGTTGGTAGAAACAGCTCACAGAGCAGGCTGCGGCCATCTTCCTCTGCCAGCCAGGACCAGAGGGGGGCACTAGAGGCCATATCTGAGGTGTTAACCATGAAGGTGGGAGGTGTCCTTCACTGTACCTGCAATGACCCAGAAAAAGCCATGGCCATGGTCAACAAAGGTAGAGACATTTTTTTAATCAATCACTATATTGACCCCGAAGGGAATTCAGGTGTTCAGGCGACTATTAACACTGTCTAACTACAGTTGTAAGTGTTACAGTACTGCTGAATGACAGTGTAGGTATAGTTAATAACTATAATATTAATGTTAGCGATCAAAGTCAATCACTGTTTAAAGAAAAGTATAGGTAATAGCTATAATAATAATAATAATAATAGGATACTTAAAAGTGTGAGTGTGTTTTGTTGTGCTAGGCCATGATGCTGAGGCCATGGCCAGGCTGGCGGATCTCCTTAGCAGCTCCTCTTCTGAAGCCACTGACCAGGAAGGGACAACAGGAAGTCCCAAGCCAGAGTTGAGTTTAGGTTTCATCAACCAGGAAGTTTGCCAGTCGGAGAAGGCTGATATCATTGTCCCCAACAACAATATGGTTGGTTACGTTTATGATTTCCACAAAGAGGAAGAAATGTCAGATTGCCTGACCAAAGCCATCAACGTTGCCACGGAAATGAATATCGAGGAAGATGGGAAGGATGTCCTGATATGCGCTCTCAATTATAATGTGATAACCAATGAAATGCGCTGATGATATTGACACGCGACCCGTGCATGTAAGCGTGCGTGTGTCAATAAAGCTTCAGTCTTTATATGATGATGATGGGGAGAGAACAAACTCTTCTCTACCTCCACCTTCATCTCCAACCACATCACCTCCGTCTCCACCTCTAACTCCACGCCGACCTCAGGCTCAGTCTCCACCGTCTTCACCTCCCACCCTGGATGACCCAGTGACCCGGGAGACCATGCCCCAGCCTCTGTTAGAAGCTATGACGTCCCATTCGTAAGTGTCCCTGTTAACGTCCTCTTTAGGCTACTGCCCTGATGAACACAATGTTACGATGTCTCGTTAGTTGTCATTGTACTGTAGAAAGGAACACATCCGTTCTTGTTCTTGTTACAGTGAGTGGAGACTCATCAAAAAGGTCCTGTTGAGAAAGGTAGATAAACTGCTTATTTCATAACTCACAATATTTTTTTACTCAGCTTGACAATAACTGTGTATCTGTATGCGATTTAATTTTCTCCCCCTTTTTTTACTCTGCCTTTCTCTCCTCTCTCTCCACGTCCTTTTCTCTGTCTCTTTTCCCCTCACACTTTTCTCTCTCTCTCTGTCTCTCTGTCTCTCTCTCTCTCTCTCTCTCTCTCTCTCTCTCTCTCTCTCAGAACAAGAACATAGCTGAGCTGGAGAAGCATTCAGAGGAGATGATGGAGTGGGTTCTCCATGTGGTCGATGAGGGGGTGCTGCCCGCTATGGCCCTTTACCAGGTCCATCACCTCAGCCAAGACCCGCTGTCTGCCGCTTCCTCCCGCAGCAACTGTGTCTCCATGAGCAGCAGATCTTCAGGTCTGCTGTCTCCAGTCCGGTCTGGGGTGTTGAGTGAGAAGATATGTTTCAGCCCTGTGGCTTCTCCAGACCTCAGGAGGGAGAGTTCATGCTCTCGTCATTCCCAGGTCCGGGCCTCTTCTCAGGGCTCAGACCAACCTGAGGGTGTTCTAAGAAGCAGGAGGAGCAGCAGCAGCAGCCAGGGAGAGCTGCTGGGAAACATGGTCCAGGGAAGGGAGGAGAAGGAGGCTTGCACACCCTCGTGTCAGGAAAGCCTCCCTCTCTACACCCAGCAGGAGGAGTGCAGCTCTGCCAGCAAGGAGGAGCAGGAGGAAGAGAACCTGCAGAAGGAGGAGACCACTCCTCTCTTCTCCAAGTCAGCCACCAGGAGCCCTAGTCCCAGGAGTGAGGCCAACAGTGTTGCCAGTTGCCACAACCTCAACCTCACTGCTCAAAAAATGCTGGACACCGTTGTGCAGATGGCACACTCAGCTTCCAGATCCGTCTCTGATGACGAAAACTGCGAAAGTGACGAAGGCTCCTCTGTCTCATCCTTCGACCAGGCCGAGTACGACCTGGACCGCCTGCTGGTGTCCCAAAGCACTGGTACGAGGGTGTTGCAGGCGAGGATCGACTGCTTCTCCGAGGAGCTGATTATTCAAATATATCATCTGCTCCTGGAGACACAGATGGGACGATTCCCCTCGGCAAGCCGCTGCCACTCCCAGCCCAACGTCCAGAACCTGGAGGCCAAGCAGTGCCTGGACTGGGAGCTCTTCAGTCCTTTGATGTACAACTTCCTCCACTTGGCATTCAAACAACTGATGGAAAACTTCCTTGGCCTGGTCATCTTTCTTCCGGATGAACGTGTCCCGATGAACGATCACCTCAAATGGATGTGGAAGGAGGACAGGGCCGACTCCGACAGCAATGCATCCTTAGACGACAGCGACAGCAGCGACTCGTCTCTGGACTGGTCCTTCAAGTTTCCGCCGGGCCCCAGCCAAGGGATTGTTGGTAGAAACAGCTCACAGAGCAGGCTGCGGCCATCTTCCTCTGCCAGCCAGGACCAGAGGGGGGCACTAGAGGCCATATCTGAGGTGTTAACCATGAAGGTGGGAGGTGTCCTTCACTGTACCTGCAATGACCCAGAAAAAGCCATGGCCATGGTCAACAAAGGTAGAGACATTTTTTTAATCAATCACTATATTGACCCCGAAGGGAATTCAGGTGTTCAGGCGACTATTAACACTGTCTAACTACAGTTGTAAGTGTTACAGTACTGCTGAATGACAGTGTAGGTATAGTTAATAACTATAATATTAATGTTAGCGATCAAAGTCAATCACTGTTTAAAGAAAAGTATAGGTAATAGCTATAATAATAATAATAATAGGATACTTAAAAGTGTGAGTGTGTTTTGTTGTGCTAGGCCATGATGCTGAGGCCATGGCCAGGCTGGCGGATCTCCTTAGCAGCTCCTCTTCTGAAGCCACTGACCAGGAAGGGACAACAGGAAGTCCCAACCCAGAGTTGAGTTTAGGTTTCACCAACCAGGAAGTTTGCCAGTCGGAGAAGGCTGATATCATTGTCCCCAACAACGATACGGTTGGTTACGTTTATGATTTCCACAAAGAGGAAGAAATGTCAGATTGCCTGACCAAAGCCATCAACGTTGCCACGGAAATGAATATCGAGGAAGATGGGAAGGATGATGGAGCTTCAGGTTTCCCTAAGCAGGTCCAGGTGCTTTCCTGGTTGCCCCCAAGGCCCTCTGAGACCCCCTCCCTCCATCCCGGGGAGGTTCTGATCCAGGAGAAGGTTTGGACACCCTCCGGGCCCAGTGCCCTGCACCACCAGACCCTGCGGGACCTCCTGCACGGGCTGATGGTACGCTTAGCCCTCCAGGAGTCCCCCTCGACTTCCAGCGCCCCCACCCCCTCGAAGCTAGAGGCTACTCTCCTTCAGGAAGTGGGATGGATTCTTTGGACCCAAGACGGGATCAGCCTCATCCTGGATCACCAGCCCCAGAGCCCGTTCTTCAGTGGCACAGACGCCCTTGAGGCCATGTTGGAGGCGGCCTACGCTAAGCTGTCACTCAGCTGTAAAAGTAGCAGGGCCCAGCTCCGCTCTGCTCGCCACGGAGAAGTGGGAGCCATTTGCTGCCTGGCCGAGACCATCGCCACGGTGATCTGCCGCCACGCCGAGGACTGGCGCGCTCCTGCTGTGTCGGATGTTACCGTTCATTTTGAAACAGGTTGTGAGGAGAAGGAGAATGCTCAGGACTCTGCTGGCTTGGAAAAGGTCAATGGAAGCTCCAGCTTCAGAAGAAATGTGAGGATAGATGATGGATCTGAGCTATCTGACGATAGCTCCTCATCCGCCTCCACCTCCCGGTTCTGCCACTTCTCCTCTTCCTCCACCTCTGATTTATCCTCCTCCACCTCCCAGTTCTGCCACTCCTCCTCATCCTCCACCTCTGATGTATCCTCCTCCACCTCCCAGTTCTGTCACTCCTCCTCTTCCTCCACCTCTGATGTATCTTCCTCTTGGCCCTCCCAAACCTCCAACAGCTCCTCCATCTCCAGGAGCTCCATGGCTCTGGACCCCTGCCCAGATGGGGACAATCTGTGCCATCTTGGAAAGACCAAACCCTCCAGCCTCCAAAGATGGTTCACATTGGTAAGCTGAAAACAACTCCACACACACTGGCACTGGGTAGACCTGATCTGAACTGAGTCTAGGACAAGAAAGGGTTAAAGGTATGCATGTGTAGAATACATTATGTATTAGTAGTAAACAGTAGAAATGATTAGCAGACTTATTGTATTTATTCAAAGCCACACACACAGAGAATTTGAACATCTGACATCTTGATCCACAGCCAAATGCTCTACCACATAGCTACACCCATCCCACCCACATTAGATAGATAGTTACAGTTAACGTTTTTCAGTCAAGACACTCACGTATTATATTTGAGCATTTATTGATAACTACAGACATGGAAATAGATTTGACTTCGGCAGTGTATGTGTCTAGGGGACCCAGTCCCTGCCTCTAGCATTAGCGAGCAACATACATACATAGAATATGAGGCAGGGAGCAAATAGAGATATAATCCCCCTGATGAATAGAACATAATTTTTTTTATAATTTAAAGGAGTTATGTTTGTCTTTGCTCTCACTTCCATCCCAGATGAGAAAGAAGACCAATGCTGTCACCAAGGGTACACAGAGTACTGCTGCCAAAGGACAGAAGAAGACCAACTCAGTTACTCCCCTCAACTGTGGAAGTGAGATCATGATATATTGTCAGATCATATTTGTTCATTTAGGCTTTCCCACTTAAATTGGCTCTCCCACCATTTCACACGCACACACACACACACACACACACACACACATACTATTTTCAAGTAAATGGACAGTGTTGGTTGTGTGTGATGTCATCTTCTGTTGTGTGATGGTGTTTCCTGTCCAGGCCCAGATCCTGCTGAGTCCTCCAGTGTCCTAGGAAAAGAGAAACAGAAGAAGAAGTCCGTTAAAGGCTTCTTCCGCAGGATATCTGCAGCTCTCTCCAAGGCGTTCTGTTGTAGCTGCATGACTCACCAGTAGAGGCAGCCGCCTGCTTCCTGACCTGACTTCCGTGACAGAGAGGACCTGTCCCTTCAACAACCACCGTAGCCATGCCTCTGAAATGCATAACAAAGCTATTCATAATTTTTGTATTAATAAATACAATTAAAAACATTGTCAATTATGTCATACCTCTCTTGTAATTGCTAAGCTGTTTGTGTTTAGGGTTGGGACATCTCCATATCAGGACTGCAGCCACACAAAGGCCAATTATTGTGTGTCACATTAATAGTACACAGCCACTTTACTTCAGTACTTCAGTATAACAATGAGATAAAACACTAGCTTTTCTAAAGTTTTTAGATACATATAGTTTGGTCAAGTTTGTGTTGAGAATGTTAGGAATTTGAGTCAGGTGGCTGAGCGGTTAGGGAATCGGGCTTGTAATCACAAGGTTGCCAGTTTGATTCCGGGCCGTGAAAAATGACGTTGTGTCTTTGGGCAAGGCACTTCACCATGCTTGCCTCGGGGGAATGTCCCTGTACGCTCTGGATAAGAGTGTCTGCTAAATGACTAAATGTAAATGTATTTCAGGATAACTGACTGTTTCCCCATTAACATTGTGCACCATTCTTATTGATCCCAAGTTGTCTCATCTGCTCACACAGTTGCCGAGGGAGATGTCTGAACCCGAATACTGATATAAGTTAGGTTTTTTTCCTCATTGTTTTATGTGTTTTACTTTTACTTTGTAATGCTACCAAAGAAAATGTGTATTTTATAGGGGTAGGAATCTTTTGGTACCTCTCGATTCGAATTGATGCTAGGGGTCACGATTCGATTAAAAATCGATTCACATTTTTTTTGCAATTTTTATTACATAAAAATAGATAAAAATAAAAATGATTTTTTAAATTTGTGAACTGATGTGACACAGGGAATTGCGATGACCGGACTGACCATATAGTTTCCCCCCACAATCCTACACTCATCAGACCACTGTCTGTTTACCTTCAAAATGGAACTATGCCAGAGCCTTAGCGATTTTCATGAAACTACTACTAGCCGTTGCATAACCTCAATTACAACACATGGTGTCAGTACAGATCTCTCACCCGAAGACTTTCTGGAATTATTTGATCACAAAATCTGTGCAATCAGGGTAAAACTACAGACTAGTCCTAGACAAATGCATATGAACACCGAATCATCCTCCATACCAACCATGCTGCATGCTGAGGCTTTCCCTCACCTCAACCCTATCTCTATGGAAGCATTCCTCAAGCTAATAGAATCATCCAAACACATCAGCTGCCTCCTCGACCCCCTTCCTAGGTTACCGCCACAGTATATGGTTAGCACATGCATTCAATATGTTATCAACTGGAGATTAGCAACATAGACATAATAAAGTTAGCAATGTTACACACAGTCTGCAGGTAGGCCCTACCTCCGCGACTACTTCACTCAGAGCAGCTGTCAATCATAGCTGTCAATCATAACGTCTCACCCCCTTTTTATATCGTCAAGTAATAGCTTAATTGAAAACAAACTGTTGTTTGACTTTTATCAGACTATGTAAAGGACAGGTATGGAACATCAGTAAAAAGGAAATGTGAACACTATAACTACTTTGTACAAGAGAACGTGTAGGCCTACTATTTTACATGTAAAACATGTTGAGAGGGTACCCTGGCTCCGTCTGTGGACTTCCTGCACGGCTAGAGCCCCCTACTGAAGAACGTTATATTGTAGGCCTACCAACCCAGTTGAGAGGGTCCTTGCCGTGGACCACGGAATGGGGCGGGGTCAGATATATAGGAAGGTTCAGACGTCCAACCCTGCCCTGTAATACTTCTGATTGGACTGCCATTCCCTTCACTAAAAAACATTGTTGCTGCCTTTTTTGTAGTGGTCCGTTTCAACAAAGAAGAATATTTTGATACAGGGTTTGCATTTTTGTGTTTGTTGCGTAGGCTTGCCTATATATTATAATAGTGTAGCCTACAGTAGACTAGTAGCCTAGTAGATTATGGACATCATCTCGATTAGGTGTTTTGAGATTCTGTGTTCTGAGATTGAGCAGGTGTGTTCTACCTCTCAGGTCTGACTCCACAGGTGATCCACCTCAGCAGGGACTCGCCAGCTATATATCTTATATTGATCATATTAAGGATTAAGAAGGTTGATGTGTGGTTAAAAGCTACATTTGTTCTGTGCTTACTTACCTCAGTATGTCAATGTGTATGCAGCCAGTATTCATATTGAAACAGGTAACCTATTTCATGCTAATAGATAGATGCATCGTCTCAGCCAGGTATTCTGTTATAAAAATCATTTCTGTTGAGATATCCTGATAAAGTGGTGCCATCACCACTGTAAAAGTAGTATTGCCAAATGTTATCGTCAGACACAATGGTGGATGCATAAAATAATCATAAAGATACCTATTTTTCTACTGTGTTTATTGTATGTTGTGCGTAATTATGGATATTCATGCAATGTAACAGGGGTGTTGTTACTTGTCTACTGGGGCACAGGCCCCTCATTGCTCATATTAAAAATATATATATATATATTTCAAGATGGCTGCGTAGGCCTACATGAAGTGTGAAAAATGAAAAAACCTTCCCTTGCTTAACCCACTATAATTACAGTTCGGGGATGTACGTTTGATATCAGTTTAGGCATATCCTCAATAGTTAGTCCGAGCGTAATAGACCAGACGAGACCATTTTTTTCGCAATAATTTAAATGCTACTGTTTTTTGAGCTTCATGTAATATCACATTTTGGACTCATGTTGTTATTATGCTGAAGTCTAGATAAGATGATTGGTAGGCATATTACTTATAAACTTTCTTTAGTTTCATTATGTTATCTTTGCTTACCTCAATTCTTACATGTTTGCCGACCCCTCAACTTCTATGTGCATGCTGCAGATATTATAGCAAGCCAGAAGAGCGCGCGGACATGGAAATGTGCGGGCAGAATTTCAGTTAAGCTGCGTTGATTTCACAAGCGTTGATTTGGATACTGTTTCTTTTGATTATCAATCTAAATGAATGCACTGACAAAGTAAATTGTTAAAACTCAAACTTGAGAATTTGCTGGGGCACAGCAGATTTATACTGGGGCGGCTGCCATGTCCTGATGTCCTCGCAATTATAATGTGATAACCAATGAGATGCGTTAATGAGATTGACATGCAACCAATGAATGTAAGCGTGCGTGTGTCAATTAAAGCCAGTCTTTATATTTTAACAGCAAAGTTGATTCCTCACCGTGTGTTTTTTTTACGTGAAAGTAGTATTTGGATAGCACTGGGTACAGGACGTAGTAACGCTGTACAATTCACACTGTCAACGATTTTCCTACCTATTTAGTTTAAAAACTTTAAAAACATTGGAATTGCACTTTTCTGTCAACAACGCATTGTTTTGGAGAGACGCCGCATGGTCAAGTCAAATTATGACGTAATACAAGGATTGTGACGCACTTTACCAAATGATAATAACTAATCCAAAAAAATCACACGTCTGTCAGTAGTAATGAAGGAAATGTTCATTAGGCAAGGAGTCGAAAAACTTTTCATTTTGTTGAAGTGATTTCTTTTTTTGTCATCCTTACTGAGTGTAAAAACATGGATGACATCTCAAAACATAAAAGACTACGAGTATGGAGGCCTAAACAGAAGGTAGGTCTAGTTATCTTTAAGTAGGCCTAGCTAAAACGATTAAAACACAAAAATATTGGGTTCTTTAGATTATTGAGAATTCTTTCTTTCTTTATTGTGAGTTTAACAGTTGTGTTTAACACTGACCTAACTTGATAAGTACCGTAGATCTAGTCATAATTCATATTTCCAAGTTATATTTCTTAATCAAAAGATAAAAACTATTCTGTTCAAGGCACCTCTCTCTCTCTTGTCGTGTTTCACTGCTAATTGTAACCTCAATCCCACCTACTCCACCTTGTTTTTGTGTGTGTCTGTTTACATGGTGTGTGTGTGTGTGTCCAGCCTGCGTGTCTCTGTGACACAACTGTATCCCAGTTGCCCCTGCCACCCTGTAGGCCTGGACTAAAGTTTCCTACCCTGCAGCCATCTGACAGGAAGTCCCCAGAACAGCAGAACCTCCTCCAGGTAAGAACAGCTGCCTGGAGAAACTCAACACATTTGATATTATATTCATTTAGCAGACTCATTTGATCCAAAACGACATGCAAATAGTAGAATCAGAAATGTAGTGTAGTTGAAAAGTATTCCGGTGGTTACAGCCAGAGAATGGCATCTGTATTAAACCAGATAGTGTAACACTAACATCATCTCAAATACAATATTATATAATTCTGATAATAGTGTTAGTGCTTTGGAAACACATGCCTCACCCATGTGGCACAGAAGAACCAATTTAAGAGTTTTAAACTATGCCTGAGGACTTATCAGAGCATTTTGTGATTGTAAGCAGTTTCACTCTATGGACCTGTAGGTTGGGAGAGGAAGTTAAAGCATACAATATAAGTATGTTGTTATGGTGATGTAACATCCGCCTCAACACATTTGATATTATATTCCTTTAGCAGATCCAAAACGACATGCAAATAGTATTTGCATAAAGTAAGTGCATCAGATATGCAAGAATCAGAAGTGTAGTGTAGTTGAACAGTATTTCAGTGGTTACAGCCAGGGAATGGCATCTGTATTTCACCAAATAGCGTAACATTAACATAATCTCAAATACAATATTATATAATTCTGATAATAGTGTTAGTGCTTTGGAAACACATGTCTCACATGTGGCACAGCAGAACCAATTTAAGAGTTTTTTAATCTAAGAAGTTTTAAATTGTAAGCAGTTTCACTCTATGGACCTGTAGGTTGAGAGAGGAAGTTGAAGCATACAATATAAGTATGTCGTTATGATGATGTAACACATCCGCCTTTGCCATT
This sequence comes from Osmerus mordax, assembly GCF_038355195.1. NCBI lineage: Eukaryota > Metazoa > Chordata > Actinopteri > Osmeriformes > Osmeridae > Osmerus > Osmerus mordax. The sequence continues at coordinate 6,315,983 of NC_090051.1, read as the reverse complement.
AATATTGTTTTTGTTGTATCAGGACCTGGTGCCAAAGCCTCCTCAATGCATTAAGGCCGGCCGCAACACCAAGGCTGGCAGGAAGGCTGCAGGATCGGACAAAGCTGGAGGGGCTAACAAGGGACCCCAGGCAGAGTCCTGGAGGGTTGATGTGGGTACTGGAGGCCGTACGCCAGCTGCTGAACAAGGTTCACACCTGGCCCAGAAACTGTCAGGACCAGGCAGGATGGTGAGTAAACGGCCCTCATCCCCTCACTGAGTACTACAGACACCACCTACTCCCCTCAACTTAATCTACCTCCACGTCTCCAACAACTCTGATAACTTTGATGTTACTATGCCTTGCTAAGCGTTTTTGTCTTGCCTGCAGGTGATTGGTGGTGCATGTGTGAAGATGCCTCTCATGTCCCAGACCAGCTACTGTGAGTATCGATTTATTAATGTATCAAAAGTACAACATTCATGATTGAATGATCACTTTCTATCAAGAGAGGGATCCACCAATCACACTATGACTTTCCTCTACATGTAGGTGTTCTTCCACCAATAAGACCATCAGCCTCTGAGCCATTCAGCCCAGAGGAACCTAAGACCCTAAGCTGCAGGTCCACACCAGATGATGGGGAGAGAACAAACTCTTCTCTACCTCCACCTTCATCTCCAACCACATCACCTCCGTCTCCACCTGTAACTCAACGCCGACCTCAGGCTCAGTCTCCACCGTCTTCACCTCCCACCCTGGATGACCCAGTCACCCGGGAGACCACGCCCCAGCCTCTGTTAGAAGCTATGACGTCCCATTCGTAAGTGTCCCTGTTAACGTCCTCTTTAGGCTACTGCCCTGATGAACACAATGTTACGATGTCTCATTAGTTGTCATTGTACTGTAGAATGTAACACATCCGTTCTTGTTCTTGTTACAGTCAGTGGAGACTCATCAAAAAGGTCCTGTTGAGAAAGGTAGATAAACTCTTTATTTTATAACTCACAATATTTTTTTACTCAGCTTGACAATAACTATGTGTATCTGTAATGCGATTGAATTTTCTCCCCCTTTTTTACTCTGCCTTTCTCTCCTCTCTCTCCACGTCCTTTTCTCTGTCTCTTTTCCTCTCCCCCTTTTCTCTCTCTCTCTCTCTCTCTCTCTCTCTCTCTCTCTCTCTCTCTCTCTCTCTCTCTCTCTCTCTCTCTCTCTCTCTCTCTCTCAGAACAAGAACATAGCTGAGCTGGAGAAGCATTCAGAGGAGATGATGGAGTGGGTTCTCCATGTGGTCGATGAGGGGGTGCTGCCCGCTATGGCCCTTTACCAGGTCCATCACCTCAGCCAAGACCCGCTGTCTGCCGCTTCCTCCCACAGCAACTGTGTCTCCATGAGCAGCAGATCTTCAGGTCTGCTGTCTCCAGTCCGGTCTGGGGTGTTGAGTGAGAAGATATGTTTCAGCCCTGTGGCTTCTCCAGACCTCAGGAGGGAGAGTTCATGCTCTCGTCAGTCCCAGGTCCGGGCCTGTTCTCAGGGCTCAGACCAACCTGAGGGTGTTCTAAGAAGCAGGAGGAGCAGCAGCAGCAGCCAGGGAGAGCTGCTGGGAAACATGGTCCAGGGAAGGGAGGAGAAGGAGGCTTGCACACCCTCGTGTCAGGAAAGCCTCCCTCTCTACACCCAGCAGGAGGAGTGCAGCTCTGCCAGCAAGGAGGAGCAGGAGGAAGAGAACCTGCAGAAGGAGGAGACCACTCCTCTCTTCTCCAAGTCAGCCACCAGGAGCCCTAGTCCCAGGAGTGAGGCCAACAGTGTTGCCAGTTGCCACAACCTCAACCTCACTGCTCAAAAAATGCTGGACACCGTTGTGCAGATGGCACACTCAGCTTCCAGATCCGTCTCTGATGACGAAGACTGCGAAAGTGACGAAGGCTCCTCTGTCTCATCCTTCGACCAGGCCGAGTACGACCTGGACCGCCTGCTGGTGTCCCAAAGCACTGGTACGAGGGTGTTGCAGGCGAGGATCGACTGCTTCTCCGAGGAGCTGATTATTCAAATATATCATCTGCTCCTGGAGACACAGATGGGACGATTCCCCTCGGCAAGCCGCTGCCACTCCCAGCCCAACGTCCAGAACCTGGAGGCCAAGCAGTGCCTGGACTGGGAGCTCTTCAGTCCTTTGATGTACAACTTCCTCCACTTGGCATTCAAACAACTGATGGAGAACTTCCTTGGCCTGGTCATCTTTCTTCCGGATGAACGTGTCCCGATGAACGATCACCTCAAATGGATGTGGAAGGAGGACAGGGCCGACTCCGACAGCAATGCATCCTTAGACGACAGCGACAGCAGCGACTCGTCTCTGGACTGGTCCTTCAAGTTTCCGCCGGGCCCCAGCCAAGGGATTGTTGGTAGAAACAGCTCACAGAGCAGGCTGCGGCCATCTTCCTCTGCCAGCCAGGACCAGAGGGGGGCACTAGAGGCCATATCTGAGGTGTTAACCATGAAGGTGGGAGGTGTCCTTCACTGTACCTGCAATGACCCAGAAAAAGCCATGGCCATGGTCAACAAAGGTAGAGACATTTTTTTACTCAATCACTATATTGACCCCGAAGGGAATTCAGGTGTTCAGGCAACTAGTAACACTGTGTAACTACAGTTGTAAGTGTTACAGTACTGCTGAATGACAGTGTAGGTATAGTTAATAACTATAATATTAATGTTAGCGATCAAAGTCAATCACTGTTTAAAGAAAAGTATAGGTAATAGCTATAATAATAATAATAATAATAATAGGATACTTAAAAGTGTGAGTGTGTTTTGTTGTGCTAGGCCTTGATGCTGAGGCCATGGCCAGGCTGGCGGATCTCCTTAGCAGCTCCTCTTCTGAAGCCACTGACCAGGAAGGGACAACAGGAAGTCCCAAGCCAGAGTTGAGTTTAGGTTTCATCAACCAGGAAGTTTGCCAGTCGGAGAAGGCTGATATCATTGTCCCCAACTACGATACGGTTGGTTACGTTTCTGATTTCCACAAAGAGGAAGAAATGTCAGATTGCCTGACCAAAGCCATCAATGTTGCCACGGAAATGAATATCGAGGAAGATGGGAAGGATGATGGAGCTTCAGGTTTCCCTAAGCAGGTCCAGGTGCTTTCCTGGTTGCCCCCAAGGCCCTCTGAGACCCCCTCCCTCCAGCCCGGGGAGGTTCTGATCCAGGAGAAGGTTTGGACACCCTCCGGGCCCAGTGCCCTGCACCACCAGACCCTGCGGGACCTCCTGCACGGGCTGATGGTACGCTTAGCCCTCCAGGAGTCCCCCTCGACCTCCAGCGCCCCCACCCCCTCGAAGCTAGAGGCTACTCTCCTTCAGGAAGTGGGATGGATTCTTTGGTCCCAAGACGGGATCAGCCTCATCCTGGATCACCAGCCCCAGAGCCCGTTCTTCAGTGGCACAGACGCCCTTGAGGCCATGTTGGAGGCGGCCTACGCTAAGCTGTCACTCAGCTCTAAAAGTAGCAGGGCCCAGCTCCGCTCTGCTCGCCACGGAGAAGCGGGAGCCATTTGCTGCCTGGCCGAGACCATCGCCACGGTGATCTGCCGCCACGCCGAGGACTGGCGCGCTCCTGCTGTGTCGGATGTTACCGTTCATTTTGAAACAGGTTGTGAGGAGAAGGAGAATGCTCAGGACTCTGCTGGCTTGGAAAAGGTCAATGGAAGCTCCAGCTTCAGAAGAAATGTGAGGATAGATGATGGATCTGAGCTATCTGACGATAGCTCCTCATCCGCCTCCACCTCCCGGTTCTGCCACTCCTCCTCTTCCTCCACCTCTGATTTAGCCTCCTCCACCTCCCAGTTCTGTCACTCCTCCTCTTCCTCCACATCTGATGTATCTTCCTCTTGGCCCTACCAAACCTCCAACAGCTCCTCCATCTCCAGGAGCTCCATGGCTCTGGACCCCTGCCCAGATGGAGACAATCTGGGCCATCTTGGAAAAACCAAACCCTCCAGCCTCCAGAGATGGTTCACCTTGGTAAGCTGAAAACAACTCCACACACACTGGGTAGACCTGATCTGAACTGAGTCTAGGACAAGAAAGGGTTCAAAGTATGCATGTTTAGAATACATTATGTATGAGTAGTAAACAGTAGATGTCGTTATTTAGCAGATTTCTTTATTCAAAGCCACACACACACGGATGATTTGAACCTCTGACATCTTGATCCACAGCCAAATGCTCTACCACATAGCTACACCCATCCCACCACATTAGATAGATAGTTACAGTTAATGTAGTTCAGTCAAGCCACTCACGTTTTAGATTTGAGCATTTATTGATAACCATAGACATGGAAATAGATTTGATTTTGGCAGTGTATGTATCTAGGAGACCCAGTCCATTAGCGAGCAACATACATACATAGAATATGAGGCAGGGAGCAAATAGAGATATAATCCCCCTGATGGATAGAACATACAGACAACAAGGGGGAGAAGGGGAGGGTGGAGGTTGGCAGCAGCACAGATCATACAGCAACCGGGGGTGTGTGTGTGTATCTGCGCAGCCTTTGAATGCCGCTCAATCGGACGTAGCTCAATGGGCTTGAGCAGGCTAACACAGGTGTAGTTAATGAGCGTATGACGCGCGCTGCCAGAGTGCCATGCCTGAACTAGACTTTGCTCATTTATTTCCTGTCAACATAATGTAAAACACTTAATAATTTTTATGAATTATGTTTGTCTTTGGTCTCACTTCCATCCCAGATGAGAAAGAAGACCAATGCTGTCACCAAGGGTACACAGAGTACTGCTGCCAAAGGACAGAAGAAGTCTAACTCAGTTACTCCCCTCAACTGTGGAAGTGAGATCATGATATATTGTCATGATATATTGTCAGATCATATTTGTTCATTTAGGCTTTCCCACTTTAGTTGGCTCTCCCACCATTTCACACACACACACACACACACACACACACACACACACACACACACACACACACACACACACACACACACACACACACACACACACACACACACACACACACACACACTCTTTTCAACTAAATGGACAGTGCTTGTTATGTGTGACATCATCTCCTGTTGTGTGATGGTGTTCCCTGTCCAGGCCCAGATCCTCCGGAGTCCTCCAGCGTAGAGAAACAGAAGAAGAAGAAGTCCATTAAAGGATTCTTCCACAGGATCTCTGCAGCTCTCTCCAAGGCGTTCTGTTGTAGCTGCGAGACTCACCATTAAAGGCAGCCGCCTGCTTACTGACCTGACTTCGGAGACAGAGAGGACCTGTCCCTTCAACAACCACCGTAGCCATTTCACACTCTGAAATGCATAACGGAGTTATTAATACTTTTTGTATTAATACATACAAATAAAAACATTGGCATTTAGTTTATACCTCCCTTGTAATTTCTAAGCTGTTTGTGTTTCTCTCCATATCATGACTGCAGCCACACAAAGGCCAATTATTGTGTGTCACATTAATAGTACACAGGCACTTTACTTCAGTACTTCAGTATAAAAATGAGATAAAACACTAGCTTTTCTAAAGTTTTTAGATACTGTGAGGTCACGAGACGCTGGGTCCTGGAGGGGTGCTACATTCCCCGGAGGTGGATGCAGCCCTGAGCAGCTGTGGCTCCCTCTGCTGGGGGAGTCGGGAGCTCCATCCCTCCCTCAAAGCGGGGCGTTCCCGCGCACCTGGGACTGATCAGACCCTGATGACCAGAGGGGTTTTGTTTAAGAGGGAGAGCCACAGTTAGGTGGTGTGTGGGGTTTGGAGAGGAGGAGGATTCCTGCGCCAAGAAGAGGCGCCGTGTACGTTTTTTGAAATCCTATGTGCGTTTGGAAGTTTTTTTTTGTTAATTCTGAAGATCTTTAATAAACTCCTTGTTTTGTTCGACCCCGGTGTCCTCGCACTACTTTGAGCTGTCCCGCTGAGGGCTGTGTAGCCTCTCGTGGCGTCACAATACATATAGTTTGGTCAAGTTTGTGTTGAGCATGTTGACTGTTTCCCAATTTCCCAATGAGTGTTTCGCAATTAACATTGTGCACCATTCTTATTGATCCCAAGTGGTCTCATCTGCTCACACATCTTTGCCCACACACAGGTGTGTTTGTATGCAAGGGGGGTGTTTGTCTTATTCTTTTATCAAAGAGGAAGACGAGGAAGAGGAGAGCAGGAGGGAGGGAGAAGCAGAAGAGTGCAGGGGAGAAAGGGCAGAATGAGGGATGAGGTGAGGGCAGAGAGAGTGGAAGAAGGAGAGAGGAGGGGAGAAATGGGGGATTGTTGGAGGGGGGTATTATCAAATAGTGGTTCTCACACACCATAAATCAACGCAGACTACACCGGTTACACTTGGCGCCGTGACCTTTTTTGGATCATCGGATCAGCACTTTGCCAATCGCTGTGCTTGTAGGACGACCCGCCTGCTTGTCTTTTGTTTTGCCGCAGCTTCACACATGTTGGACTCTCAGATCGGACATGTTAACTGTTCATGCATTCCCCTGAAAGACTGGCGACGAGCGCTAACTGCTCCATCGGTTGGTACTGTATTTCTAAGCGCAGTTGCCGAGGGAGAGTTCGTTTTGACATCCTCGTCACGGTTGAGGATGCTGTTACACATGCCGCTTTTAGGCCTGTTAACCCTCCTCCTCGTTGTCTGTATAGGCAGCATATCATCCAGGTGGCACTGTCTGACTTCAGCAAACCACGATTGTCCTCTGTACACCCACGGTGTTGTTGAGGTCAACGAAGCATGGGAACGGGTTTTGGTATAGAAATTGTCTTACTAGTCAGTAATATCGAATGCATAGTAATAGTTCACATTACATGACAGTGCTTGGATTTCATCCAAGCACTGTCCACAGGTCACACTGACTCTAATAAACTGTACTTCATCCTATCCACATACTGACAAGATTTAGGCAGAATCCCAATACTCCTACTCCAATACTTACCCCTAGCCCTTACCCCTAGCCCTTAGTTTTGCACGTTCCCGTGAGAGTAAGTGGTGTCCCAATACTCTTTTTGATTATTATAATATATATTTTTTCTTGATATATCTTATATAGCGCTTTCTCTAAGTACTCAAAGTTACTTTACAGAGTCCAGTATTCATTCAGACACAGTCATATCTGTGGTGGTAAGCTGCAACTGTAGCCACAGCTGCCCCGGGACAGACTGACAGAAGCGTGGCTACCAATCAGCGCCCTCCGACCACAACCAGCATTCATTCACCAACATTCATACGATGCAATGTCTTTATGATGGTGGGAGAAACCGGAGTACCCGGAGGAAAGCCACGCAGGCGTGGGGAAAATTAAACTCCACACAGAAAAGACCTGGAACGACTGAGGTCCAGAGGGAAAATATGGCATTTTGAAAGTAGCCTACATTTACGGTAGCTATCTAATGGTAGACTACAGAGAAAGTGTGATATTTTTATGTCAGTTTTGGAGCGACAGAGGAAAAAAAAAATTGTCAACACATTAAATGGAACCAAAATTTGCATTCTAATCCGGTCCGATTCCTACCGGTTGCGTAGGAACCGGTTCCATAGTGGAACTGGGTTTCGGTACCAAACCCTAATGATAGGCATGCATTCCTATTTTCATTCATTTTCGTATTGAATCATACACTTGCCCTGTTTATATCATATTGTAGGTTGGGGAAGATCTCGTAAGGCTGGAGACGCTTGGTGTTTGTCCCCGGCTTGGGAAACCCAATTTAATTCTGGTTAGATGTTCAGGGAGATAATTGACTCGTTAATATCTGACTCCAATTTTAGAAATATGCACAAGTGCGTTACCTGTAACCTTGAGCGCTAAACAGTTAATGACATGAAACTCTGGCGTAGGTAAAAATCGTCTGCTTGATCAGAGCATCGACCCTAAAGTATGCGTGTTCACTAATCAGTCGTTTATCATTACTATAATATGGATTTAACCATAGTAGACCTAGTATGTAAACCAATCACTGAGGCTCCGGTAAATTCCTTCGGAGCGTGGAGATCCACCGTAAGTGACTCAGAGGCCTTAAGTTTAAACCTACTTCAAAAGTCTATGTTTGTAATCAGTATTATCCGCATCAACCAGACTAGATCAACGTTTTCACCGCCGTAGCGTGATAGATACGTTTCAAGGAGAACAAGTAACTTAAAATGCACAATAAATGGTTAACAAAGGTATTCACAATGAAGACTAGGCGCCTAACGCACCGGAGCTGTATCGTAAACAGAACTCAAAGTTAGTGGTAAAAACTTCTTCCTATATACACCCAAACCTGACTAAAATGGGGACACCGGTCATATGACTGAAAAGTCTAACGCATACAAATTCAAATTGGATCATTAATCAAGGCTGCAGTAGACCAAGTGGTGCCCTTGCAAGACAAGGGAATATGTGTAAACACATGTTGGTCTGCTGCAAGCACAAACTCTGTAAACCCTGTAAATGTACATGTTATAGCAATACAATTATTTCTAGAATGTAATACATAAAATAAGAAACAAAATCATATCAAACATGACATTAAAAGCTGTTAAGAACAATATTTACAAGAACACAACTTTTAATGATAATTTCAGTCTTCCTCGGTCCACCTTCCTCTTCAACTGTTGAGACCACCTTTCCAGAGGTGTGTCATTAAGGTGTGATTGTCATTTTAGCATTCATGCAAATCAACGACTGTCCCAGACGAGTGTCTGGGTGACCAGTGACAAAGGGGCTGCCAAAACAGCCCTACAATATTGAAGAGAAGGGCTTTCTAATTACATAAATGTATGCGTGATTATTTAAGGAAAATCATCCTTTTACAATAATCTTCTCCGTTCGTACTTTTTCAACCACTTTTATTACAAGATAAAGGAACACTTAGAGCATATGAAATATACATAATTATGTGGGCAATAAAAAAACATTATTTTGTTTAAAAGTTATGACCATTCTGGTGATAAGTGGAAAAACCGGAATCCCCCCCCACCCCAAAGAACTAGCGCTATCTAGCTATATTCCTCTCCATAACTAAAAGGGTTTTACTTTTTTCCACCATCAAATTGTCCAAACAAGTAATAGATATTTAGCTTAGAGGGTACATAGTGTAGCTAGCTAATGTTTATTTAACAAGTTTCACAGAAATATGCAAAAAAGGAGCTCTACAGTACTACTACTGGGACAGTTTGGCCCTAGACATCACTGCTTTGGGGTTTTTCTATTGTGGACACGCAGATGACTCTTCAGATGGCCACTTGTTTTACATGAATAGTCACAGAGGTCACAGCTGTAGGGCTTCTCTCCAGTGTGGATCCTGCTGTGAATTGTGAAACCGCTACAACTGCTAAAGGTTTTACCAGAGAGGGCACAGTAGCGCTTCTCTCCAGTGTGGATTCTGCGGTGAACTGTTAAACCGTTACTACTGCTAAAGGCTTTATCACAGAGGTCACAGCTGTAGGGCTTCTCTCCAGTGTGGGTTCTGCGGTGTATTGTGAAACTGTTGGCATGGCTAAAGGTTTTATCACAGAGGTCACAGCTGTAGGGCTTCTCTCCAGTGTGGACTCTGCGGTGAACTGTTAAACTGTTACCACTGCTAAAGGTTTTATGACAGAAGTCACAGCTGTAGGGCTTCTCTCCAGTGTGGATTCTGTGGTGAATTGTGAAATCGTTAGCCTGGCTAAAGGTTTTACCACAGAGGTCACAGCTGTAGCGCCTCTCTCCAGTGTGGATTCTGCGGTGAATTGTGAAACTGTTAGCATGGCTAAAGGTTTTATCACAGAGGTCACAGCTGTAGGGCTTCTCGCCAGTGTGGATTCTGCGGTGAACTTTTAAACTGTTACCACTGCTTAAGGTTTTATGACAGAGGTCACAGCTGTAGGGATTCTCTTCAGTGTGGATCTTGCAGTGAACTTTGAAATTGCCAGAGTGGCTAAAGGTTTTACCACAGAGGTCACAGCTGTAGGGCCTCTCTCCAGTGTGGATCCTACGGTGAACTTTGGCATTTGCAGCTTGGCTAAAGGTTTTATCACAAAGGTCACAGCTGTAGGGCTTCTCTCCAGCGTGGATCTTCATGTGCTTTTTAAGGTTATTGGATATGGAAAAGCTCTTCCCACATATATCACAGTGAGGTGTCTTCATAATTCAGCTCTCTCTGGATCCTGTATCTAGTTTCTGGAAGATTTTTTCTCTCTAGTTGATCCTCTGTCTGGTTACTGCTGTTTCTGGTTGAGTTTCCCTCTGGTTGAGTCTCTCTGTGGTATCTCTGCTCAAGTTTCTGTAGTCTCTCTGGTTGAGTCTCTGTAGTCTCTCTGGAGCCTTAAGGTGTCTTCTCTGTCTAGTCTCCGCCCATGATCAAGTATGATTGGCCAGTAGGGGTTCTGGAAGAAACAGTTCCAATGAGAACTCAGCTTTCACATGAAGGAACTCTTTTGTCTGTCATATTGTCCACTTTGCATATGTAATGTTGATCATTTGGTGGGAGGTGTATGTTTTTATGATTTCTATTTTACTGGAGAAACACAACACTGTGATAAATACGTAATCTCTGGCATACAACTCCTCATAGTAATTTGGTTTTCTTCAAAATACGGAATATTTATGAGCGCTCAATTTCTATTGGCTCCACTGCAGCAATACAGAACACAGCTATCTTTATGCTGCCCACGAGGGCGGTCATATTAAAGTTCACAAAACTGGAGTAAGTAGCTTGAGACTCACAAGACTGTGCATCTACACAACATTAAATCATATTACATACGCTTTCCACAACGTACTAAAATATCCCCATTAATAAAGACAAACACTGAATCTAGCTAACAACACAATCGAGCTAGCTAGTACCGAAATTAGTTTAAACCCAAGCACAAAGTCGCAAATCGTGGATACAACGTCAAAAGCTAGCACTTAGCTTCATAAGTAGGACTGCAACATAGCTTTGATCTTAAATACATTAGGTCTCAAAACTTCACTTTACGTATGACAAACTATATTGATTTAGAGCTCAAGTAACCGTGAATACAAAACGTTCGTGATGAAACGACCGACGAGAGTAGCCGCTTGCAGTCGGGGAGGAGTTAAAAACAGCTATGTGAAGTTGGTGAAGTATTTAATGATTGGCCAGACTCACACACAACAACTTTGACGCGTGTTTTGTAATTATTCTGACACCTTCAGTTTCGCCAACAATGCTCAAATCCGGACCAAACTGTTTAATTGAATAGAAAATGTGTCGAAGAAATTGTTTTAGTCCGCCTCTTCACTAACGGAAAGACTAAGTTTAATTATAAATAAAGTAAAGTAAGCAAACAGCGCTTGATCGGCCATGACTGACATCAACGCAGCAAACCACTAGAAGCTGGAATGTCCGACTTCACAGAGCCGTTTTCAACTCCTCCCCGACTGCAAGCGGCTACTCTCGCCGGTCGTTTCATGCAGCCGCAGTCCATGTCGAACATATGGAAGGCCTAGTGGGCAAGTATTTATGGGGGGTGATTAGTGCCCTCACACACTCGGACAACATACACTGCGTACTAGCTTTGCCCACAATGTGCGTGTCGTCTCAGCCTTTTTTTTATTGGTTCTCAATGGGGGTGATGGCGGCGACGTAGTACGTGAGGGAACTTTGATAGCGGCAACGTATATGGCGACGTTATCTTTGTAAACGTTACATTAGTAACGTTTAGACGCGTGCTTCGTGACACGTTAAAAGCACACGTCTAAATAAACGCGTGCTTTGAACTTGTCACATGACATGGTTCAATTTGAGGCGAAAAAGAACGCCGTCTTTGCATGCAAAGTCGGCGTTAATTACGCGTGGTTGACACACAGGGCCGTCTTAGTACTTGCCCACTAGGCCTGCCATACGAACGCGCCTTTAAATGCAACCTGTTGAAAAGGGGGCCTGCCCCTTTAAGAAGAAGGACCGCGGGAGTGTCTATTTAGCACCAGTGACTGTTATTTTTATTAGAACCCGCAATAAACCAGGCAGGCACAAGTTCGGCAAGATTGTAGAGTTGCTAAATTGAAGTTAGTTGAGAGAAGTAGAATTGTGTGCGTCCAACGAAATGTAAGTTGCCTCGTGTATTATCTGTTTATCGAAATGTATTATGTAGCCTAAGTGAAAGTGTTAATGTATGGTTTACAGTAAAAAAAAACCGAGACTAGCGCTGTTTAGTTTCGGTTTGACGAAAACAACGTGTTTATTTTCTATTCTGTATTTCTTATCTACAGTATGTTTGTATTTACAGAACCACACCCACCTAATAATCACATGAGAGAGAACCTCAACCCCAGCTCCAATCTTGTATTTTCATAATAATTTTTTTTTGGGGATACAACGGTCTGATTACTGGAACTGGATTCTATCACGGAGTTCTGACCGGAGTCCCCAGTGTTTTGGCCTTATCCAACCATCAGATAGGCAAGTCAAATATTACTGTTATAATTCTCGAGACCGGTCTTGGATTTTACTCTTTTTGAAGGTCTCGTCTTGGAATCGGACATTTTACTCGGTGATGCAATACATTTTAACTTATAATTTTAAAAGAAAAGCATACAAGTGTTGATAAACACCCCAGGTGTACATTTTTGTAAACTGCAATCATTTTCTTCATCCACTTATTTGTAAAAGTTTTGGAACTTGATACACTTTTTTGTTTGTTTAAATACTCCCAGTGATTAAACTTTTTCAAACAGGAAATACAGCAGACCCTGATAACAGCGAGGATTCCGCCCCTGGTGGTGGATTCCTGCTTCGTCCCTTCCTGCTCAGCTTCACAAGGTATCACAATGTTGCATTCAATAAAGTTCGAAATGTCAACGTTTAGCAATGACTGCTGTTTATAAGCCTGTGTTTCTTGTATTGTGCCATTTCAGACGAACTGTCAAATGTATTTCAACGGAAGCTGAGAGGCTAGGAAGAGGATCCTGTCCAGATACAAGACCCATTCCATGTAATTAATTATTCTGTTGTGGACAAACTTAGTCAATGTCTGATTTGAGCATTGCTTTCTCTCTGTGTATTTGCCAAGTAGTTTTGCAACAAGACATGATCAATCAATCTCAAATTTTACTGATCACTGTCTGCCTTCATTGAATATGTTATGACAGTTGAGAATAGTATCTGAATTTGTTTATATCCTTCGGGGCCATAATGAATATGCGAGCAGGTTGGCTTTCAGGCAGAGGTTTTGCAAATTACATTTTAATTAATTAAATCTTTATGTAATTGTTAGTAATACAAAACAATTACTAAATTGACTTGCGTATCACATTTTAAAATAACACCAGTTACGTAGATAATCTAGTCTGTATAGTTTTTTCAGAACAAGGAACAAAACCAAGATATATTTTCAGATAAAAGACATTGTAAATATCATATGAATGTTTAAGCTTAGTTTATTTGGACATTGCAGGGTTTCCCGCAGCACTTTGCAGCTAAGGCGGCCGCCTAAGCAACACATGCCTGCCGTCTTAACTACGTCGTAAAAAAATAAATTATAATATCCGCCGTGTTACTCTGTCCTGTTTTCTCCCTTTCATTCCAAACCTTTTCTGCAGAACGCATTAGTTTATCGCATTAGTCTATCGCACAAACTAGCCCCACAAACCAGCCTACCACCTTAACTAACACATTTTCTGTGGGAAACTCTGCATTGTTTTTATACATTTTATATGTGCTTCATCAATCATAAAGTCTTCTGACTAAACTACTTTTGCAGTTCTCTCAAAGGAGTATAATAGAGTAAAATCTAAAGTTTTGCTTTATTAGTCAGTGCATGATTGATAATCCCGGAAAAAAATAAACGCAGTATCCCAATCAACGCTAGTAAAAGTGTTAAACCGAAAACACAAACCGATGCACGCAGAATTCCATATCAGCGCGCTCTGAGCTTGCCAAATAGCCACTGCAGCATGCACACAGAAGTCCAGGTGTCAGACTCGGCACACACGTAAGAATTGAGATAGGCCAAGAAAACATTACAAAACTAAAGAAAGTTTCTAAATAGATATTTTGACTAAAACATAAAAACATTATTACATGAAGCTCAAAAAAACACTATATGCGATTAAATGAATGCCCCAAAAAATTGCAGGCTCGCATTAAAGGCCATTGCACACTGAGTCCGAAATTCGTATCCGAAATGTTCGCATGTTAAAAAATAAATACAACCTCACGTTATGTCAATCACGCTTACACACTGCCTCTGAAACTTTCGTCTGTCAAAAAAAAGTTCGGATCGGGTTCGATTTTCTGCGTATTCGCATCCATAGCCAGCATTTTGATAGGTTTTTGGCAATTCAGAGCCACCGAATGTTGAGGCTGATGATTGCGAAAAAACAGATACGAAAATTTTGCACTCAGTGTGCAAGGGCCTTTACTATAGCAAGCTTGAAAGAAAAAAAAGGGATATGAATAGGGGCCTGTGCCTCAGTAGAGTTTTATGTGTAACAACGCCGCTGGCGTTAACGGCGTCAATTTTCTTATCGCAAGATTAACGTTATTTTTGGCCTAGAAAACTTTGTCGTTTTTTTCACATGCTGTTGCAACAACCACTGAAAATTACAACAACACACCGGATCTAGCTAGACCGGAAACAAAACAACAGGCACGCCGCACACACTTGTTTGGGTTTGCGAGCCGGCTAAAGAGTAGTAGGCTAACGTTACGTTTTGAGTGGATGGTGAGCGCGAGACGCCGAAATGGATGCCAATAAGATTCTGAATGGAAAGTTTACTTTTAAAAAGTTGCCAAATGGTTCCATTGACAAGACCAAAGTGATCTGTGTGTTTTGTCATTGTGAACTGAGCTATCATCGCAGCACGTCCAGCACACAGCTGATGCGAATTCTCCGCCCCCTCGTCAAAGCCAGGCGATTGCAATGTTGTTTTCAATTTAAAAAAAATTATATTTGCACTGAGCAATCCGATCCACTTTTCCATGTTGAAGAGATGTGCGATTAATCGCGAGTTAACTATGACATTAATGCGATTAATCGCGGTAAAATGACTAAATGTAAAATGACTAAATGTAAAATATTTTAATCGTTTGACAGCACTAGTGTGCATATATATATATAATTTATTATAACACACCCCAACCTCACAATACTGTGGCAGCGTTCTGACATAGCTGTGTGTATGTGCGTTCAACATGCTTCAAGTTGAGTGACACCAAGCAATGTCGCCAACAATTTTACATTTCAAACGTTATGGCTCAACACTGACGAAATAGAAAGCACCCTAATGGTAACAACCCTGAAAAGAGAATGCAAGACAAACTGAACTTCAAACCCACCATGTCCTCTATAAACAAGAAGATTGAGAAGATTGTTTTCATCAAATCAGCAATCTTTTTGATTCATTTTTTATCAGGCCTTCTGACCTTATCACAGTACTGAAACAGCGCTTGTATAAAAGTGTCAATTGATATACAGTGTTAAGGGATATACAGTAAGTCTGAATACTGATTTAGGTTTAAAAGCAGCTTGCCCAGTGGATATTTTCTTGAATTTACAATCTTACATTTTATTGGCGGTTGAAAAATTCCCGACACTATTAATATAAAGTCGAAATCCCTGAAGTCAGGAAGACCGTTTTCCATACCTAATATGTCATTTAGGCAAGAAGTTAAATCAGTAATCCTGTATTTATTATTTCCTTAGGCAAGAAGCTGAAGACAAGAAAAGGCAACGTGTCAGATCCAAAATCTCCAGATCCAGAACCTACAGATATTGCAGTTAAGCTACGGAACCTTGGACTGGATGAACCTTACTGGTTGAAGGTGTTTAAAGATGAATTAAATGTTGTTAATTTGACACCGTTACAATATTTAAATAATACAGAGCAAAGAAAGATAGGAAGACATGTTCGCTACCCATGGGGAAAAAAAGCCCTTGATGAGATGATTACCAGTCAGACGATGAAAGCTGACAATGAGACAATGGAATCTTCTAAACAGAGAAGAGAGGAAGTGAGAAAAGCTTTAACAGATCTTCAAAAGTTGTCCATCGAGGGCAGAAATCGAAGTGATGAAAGGGTTAGAGGCTTGGAGGAGAAGGTCCGTGTAGCCCTTGATGTCCCGAAGGAAAGCTGGATGCCCGCTACACAAACTCTGAAGGATGTAATGGAGAACATCGACAGGCAGGTAACAGTCTTACAGAACACCCTACCCTCAACTGAAGCTATTTCAAATGTTGATGTTTTGAAGAGTTCATCTGGAGGTCTTGCTCTAGAAGGCGTTTATGACACAGGAGAGTTGGAGAGCCTGCTGAAGACCAGACAGCAACTCATTGAGCCTCCTGAGTCATTCTCACTCTTTGGTTCTAAACAGCCTGTCATGTATGAGCAGAAAGATTTCTCATCCCGTAGAACACAGAACACTTTTCAGAAGGTCATTGAGAAAGTTGGTTTTAGTTTTGGTGTTAACTTATCAGTTGGATTCGCGGGATTCAGCCTAGAGACCTTAGTTGAGAGGGAAACATCCAAAGAAACAGAGAAAATCAACAAGCATTCATCAGAACAAAGTTATATTTACAATGCAAAGTACAACTATGTCCCACTGGCATCTTGCTTTTTTGAGAAGGATCAACTGAAGCTGTCACACGCAGCCCTTGCTGAACTTGAAGAAATAGAAAAGCTCATTTTATATTCCAAAAATCAAAATCCTGTAAAAAACAGAATACCCGCTTTTTTTGAGAGATATGGGTCTCATGTGAACCAGGGTCCAATTCACTTTGGAGGAGTTTACTGGTGGACAGCATCTGCAGAAGGCTTTCAAGACAGTCAACAATCAGAGATGAAGAGTTTGATGTCAGAAGCCCTGGATATTTACGTTGGTGCTGGGTACAGTGGACTTTTCAATGTCTCCGCTGGAGTAAAAACATCATCCTCGCAACTGAAAGGATCTTTTACTGGAAAACACAATGAAGCTCTCATGAGCCTGGTGCAGCTGTCAGTCGGCAAATCTGGGGGTCCGGCTGAGATTGATGACCACCTGCTGTGGAAG
This sequence comes from Osmerus mordax, assembly GCF_038355195.1. Classification (NCBI taxonomy): domain Eukaryota; kingdom Metazoa; phylum Chordata; class Actinopteri; order Osmeriformes; family Osmeridae; genus Osmerus; species Osmerus mordax. The sequence goes on along the minus strand of NC_090051.1, from coordinate 6,298,998 downwards.
ACTCATCTGGTCAATAATAACAAAACCTGGAGGGTGATTGACAGAGGAACAAACTTAATGGCAGTATGGGACATCATTATGTCTGCTCACAAACATGATTTCAAAGATGCTCTCAAGTTAAGCACCACATTGATGGAAGCATATGCAGAAAACACAAAGCAAAAGGTGATGCCATTCTGGGGAGAAGAGGTGCTTTCAGCAGAGCAAAGTGCAAGGAACATGATTCAATCAGTAGAGGACTGGAGTGTTGCCGATGGTGAAAAACACTTATCAGAATTATTGCAGTTCAAAACAAGTTTGAGAGAAAAAACTGGATCTCATCGCATATGGATTCAGGTGTGTCTTTCAAGTCAGGCACTCCAAGATTATCTGTTGAATGTGGCTAAAATAAACAGTGATCCTGGAGCAGTAAACCTGAGAATTCTGACACGCTCCCTGATGGAGCCTGGTCTACACAGTGTGAATAAGTTCCCTGATCGAACAGACATCATTAACTGGGCTTATGCAACTGAAGTAGATAGGTATGAAGTAGTTTCTGTTTCTGGATTTCCTGAACTTGCCACAAACCTGCAGCTAGCCAGGAAGAAACTGGAAGATGCTACAGGTGCGCTTGATGCCCTTGAAGATCGCAATGCCATGGTGGAAGCCACTAGAACTATCACCCTGTCCTTGAATGCGTTGTTTAAGACATTTAGGGAGAGTGGTCAGGAAGAAGCGGAACTATTGATACTTACCATAATCATGCCATTGGGATATTGCAAGGATAGTAAGATATTCAATCATCTTCTGAGTTTGGATGAAGTCATCTTCTTGCAAGATAAGCTTCAAAAAGCATACCACCGATACTCATCTCTCAAAGAATTGAGTTTGGAAAAGGCCCAGGCCTTCCTGTTTGTTACGGCTTTAACTGCATCTAGTGATGAAGACCTGAATGTTACGGACAAAAGAAAAAAACTACAGATTATTAAGTCACAGATGAAAGATAGAATTTCAACCTCTATTAAGTCAGCAATTGAAGGCACAAACCACGACTGGAAAAGGCTTGAGGAAAGACTGAATTCCATTATAGATGAATCAAAACTCATTGACAGAGGTGTCAAGCCAGAGGAAGTTATAAAAGATTTAGTCCCAAAACCAGATGGATCTTCCTGTGAAGTTCATGAAGATGAGAAGATGGAACCAAGATGTGCCGTTGAGGATGAGAAAACAACCAGATGTATGAATTTACTCCATAAACTGGGTCTAAGCAACATGCTCCCCAAACGCATGCAACAAAGGGATGTTCAAGTGATAGATGCTTTATCTCAGGATGTTAAACCACCTAAAACAGAAACGGAGCTAAGCTCTCAGTATCTGTACAAACTGATGATGTTGGATTACAGGGCTAGATTTCTGTCCTGCAAACCTGAACCGACTACCACAGCTCCAGAGAGCCATGTTGTTGGTACTGAGGATGACGATGATGATTTTTTAAACTTTTCTGAGGAAACCGTCCAAAAAGTACACATTGAAGAGCAACACATTCACCCGATGGATATTCACATGGCTGTTTTCCACTGTGCTGATGATTTTTTGAGGCAGTACATATTTTCAAAACTCTCCAGTTGCCAGTTTGCCCTGCCCCTGCTGGTATCTAACCCCTTTACACGCGAAATAGAATTCCCTCTCTGGGCCCTTCGGAACATCAAGAAGTCATGGCAAAGTAAAGCACAATCTAAAATGGACAGCCACAGCAAATACAAGAGCAGACACATGTTTAATACACCAGTGCCAGTTGCGTCCTTCATCAGATTGGGAGAGTCGTCCATTTCCAAGTCCGAGATCTTGAACAATGTCATTAGCAAACAAAAGCACAAGGTGTTTTTCCATCGTAATTGCAAAGGCAGCACTCGAGACTGTCTCCTCATGGACGGAGTTGTGGAGATCACCTGGTACTGTCCAGCGGGGAAGGAAGATGACATTTTTGACGATTGTGTGGCTTTCCTGAACCTTCATGGTGATGCCAGAGACCATCCACAGCAACTTGAATTCATGCAGTCCGTGAGCACTGTGAATGTCGTTCTACTTTCAGAATGCCCCTTAGATGAAAAAAACAAAAAGATTTTCAAGAACCTTTATACATCTACTGTCCCTCTGATTGTCCTTTTCGCCGGACAGGAAAAAAGTCTGACTTTTAAAAATCCAACAAAAGTGAAATTAGGTGCCAAAAACAGGAACGAGGCTGAGCTGAACGAAGAAATAATATCACACATCCAACACTGTGTCAACACATACAAGAAGAACACAAGCATCAAAATATTTTGTGATGAAGCAAGAAAACATCAGTTTAAAGTGGATGAAGACAAGAAATCCTGCAGAGATGGTCATGAACAAGCCAATGTTTTGATGTGCCTGTTGAGGGAGGAAAGATCATTGAATTTCAAGGAGAAACTTTTACCTCTACAAGGAAAGCTGTGGCATGATTGGTGCCGGAAAGATAAGGATCAGTATCGTCTGAAATGCAAAGGAAAAGAAAGTTTGGAATGTCAATTGGACGCAATCAAGAATGAGAAAGCCTCTATTCGAAAGGCACAGCTTGAGGCAGCTTCACCACCCAATGAATTCATGAGGTCTTTTATTACCTGTTTAACATCCCCAGCTCATTCACAAGAGACAAAATCATACATGCTGCAGTGGCTGAGAATTTTCCTGGATGAATTCAACTTGGGTGCACTTGCAGGATATGAGGAAGAGTACCTCTCAACATGGGCAACATTTAAATGTGGCCCCAAGGTTGAAGGAGGATCAACCAACACAGATCCACTGCTAACAAAACTTAACACAATATCTGACAAAATGACCGCTACCACAATTGGACTTCAGCATATCATGAGAGAAACAAGCCAGATTTATGAAGTTTTCAAGCCTACAACAAAACATCAGAAGGAGACATATGAATTTATAGAGGCTCTTCCTGCAATAGGAGCTGAGATGCTGATGTCTGGGTTGCCACTAGAGCTGATGGATGGGGATGCGGCCCACGTGCCTCTGTTGTGGATTCAGGCTGTCTTTGACCGTCTTAATAAAACACTTGGTGACAAGAAGGTATTTGTGCTGTCAGTTATAGGACTGCAGAGCTCTGGGAAGTCCACATTACTGAATGCCATGTTTGGTCTTCAGTTTACCGTGAGCGCAGGCAGATGCACAAGAGGAGCCTTCATGCAGCTAATCAAGGTGGACCCAGCCATAGTGGCCCAACAGAAATATGAGTATGTTCTGGTGGTGGACACAGAGGGCCTTAGATCACCTGAGCTCAGCACTAATATGTCCCTCAGTCATGACAATGAACTGGCAACTTTTATTATTGGAATAGGGGACATCACCATCATCAACATCATGGGGGAAAACCCATCTGAAATGCATGACATCCTTCAGATTTGCGTCCAGGCATTCTTGAGGATGAAACAAGTTAAAATTACACCAAGCTGCATCTTTGTGCACCAGAATGTTGCAGAGGCCTCAGCCGGCGAGAAAAACATGGAGGGAAGAATAAATCTCATGGGGAAATTAGATGCTATGGCTGTAACTGCAGCAAAAGAGGAGCAAATTGATAATGTCACTGGCTTTAGTGATATAATACAGTTTGATGTAAAAACTCAAGTATTCTACTTCAAGGGCCTTCTAGAGGGAGACCCCCCAATGGCACCTCCAAACCCCTCCTACAGCCGGAACGTTCAGGAGCTGAAGAACAAGGTGCTCTCCACCGCACAGTGGAAGTCAGGCTGTAGATTTTCCACATTATCTGAAGTAAAAGTTCGGATCAGGGACCTATGGAATGGTCTTTTGAAGGAAAACTTTGTGTTCAGCTTCAGAAATACACTCGAAATTATGGTGTACAGTGATTTGGAAAATATGTTTTCCGAATGGTCCTGGAAGCTGAGAAAACATGCCCTGGATAAAGAGAACGAGTTGTACAACCAGCTTCTCAGCAATATCATCGAGGATGTGAGTCAGAAAGATCTGATTGTTGATTTTGGTCAAGTGTACGATCCCTTGACAGGGGAAATAGACACATACTTCAAGGGAAACAAACACCCAGAAATCCTTATACAATGGAAAGTAACCATTGACAAGCGGTTGGAAAATCTCAACCGGGAGCTCATTCAAAACATCCTAAAGAAATGCAAAGATGTCATCACAATCAAGAAAAACAAATCAGAACTTGACCAAAGAAATTCTGACTATGAGGAAGAATTGCTCAAAATGAGCAAAAACCTGGCATTCAAACTAAAAGACCAGAGGCTTACCGACCAGGATGTGGAGAGGCAGTTTAACTCTATTTGGACGGACTGGAACACCAAAGTGGCAAATGAAAAACCTCCAGAGAAATGTGTTAATGTCAGAGCTGTAGTGGAAGGAATATTACATGTTCAGTTTCAAAATCAGAATGACATCACTGGCAAGATTAGAAACAAAAAGGCCCAGTTCAATTTGGATGTTAAAAAACACGTAAACAAATCGTGGTGGAATTCATTGGATAGATTTAATTTATTCCACGGAAATCCAGAGGACTGTATGAATCAGTGTACACACCAAGTGACAAACCGTGTCAAAAGATATATTACTGGGAAAGAAGCTGTTGGTAACGATTTCAATGATAGCTTTATTCATGAAATATTAAGCAACATAAAAAGCGAGATTAACGATTATGAAAAGTCAAATAAGGTTGAATTCACAAAAGAATACCAAACTGACCTGTCTGTTCATCTGTGCATCAAAGCAATTCCAACATTTGAGAGGATGCATTCATCTTTCAGGAAAACAGTAGATCCTATAACATATTTGAAAAGCAAACGAGAACAGTACCTTCAGATGTGTACGAACTTTTGCAAAGGAGCAAACTCAATCACAATTTTTGCAGATTTTCTCTGTAAACAGCTGGAACCAGCAATCAAACAGCAAATAAATCTGAAAACCAGTCTTCAAATTTGTGATTCATTAATGTGTAACAACCCAGCCTTTAATGGAAACCGATCCAATCTTGAAAATCACATACTGGTGCATCTGGCCAAAAAGCGAAGCTTTGACGACTATGAGGACTACATTAACAAAGCAAAGACCTATTTTGAAAGATTCATCCAAGGAGAGGTGGAAACATCTTGTTCAAATGACAACATGACAGACATGCATATTGAAAACCTACATTCCCTGGAAAGTGTGATGTTAAAAGTGAATACAGATGTAACAGCACAAGTGGTTTCACAACGTGGCAATGCTAAAACATGGCTTGACATTTTCTGTAAGAAACTTGGAACGCACATGGTAATAAAAAGAGAGGACTTGACGAGCATTGAAAATGAACGTATCCGGGGCCTGACAGAACTCAAAGAGATGATGGCAAAATGTATTAATGAGATGGTGATGAAGATGGTAAAACAAGAAAAGCAAAATTCAGGAAAAGAGTATTTTGCAACTTTGAAAAACCAAGCCAGCAAGCACCTGTTTGATCATCACCAAGGATGTTGGGCCCAGTGCCCATTCTGCAAAGCCATCTGCACAAACACCATCCCTGGCCATGATGGCGATCACAGTGTTATGTTTCATCGTTCTAAAGCTATAGCTGGCAGGCATTGGAAAGACACAGATAATTTTTCTATTGACTTCTGCAGCACATCTGTAAGCAGTGATGATAAGTTCAGCTATCATGGTGGTTATATGCCCTACAAGACATACAGAGATGCTGGTGAACCATATAGTCAATGGAGCATCACTGCAGATGGTAGCAATCAGTGTTACTGGAAATGGTTCCTTTGTGCATTTCAGTCTCAATGGGAGAATAAGAACAGATTAAAATTTGCTGGTTTAGGTGAAATCCCTCAGAGCTGGAGACAGATTACACCAGAATCAGCACTGAAAGAACTCAAGTAACAGTCCCAGCAAATATAAAAGGAAAAACCATGACCATGAAATACATACAGCTATTATAAATACTTAGTCAATCACTTTGTGTCATGAATATCAATATGTGCATAGAAGGCCATGAAGGGATAGTATTTGTGGCTGTCAACCAAAAAATACTTTTCATATCACAGTTTGCGGCATGAAATGGGTCAGTAAGAAGGACATTGTTGTAACGATATTCAGTTCAAATTGTGAGATTACTTTTAACCACTAGTGGTCAGGAATAAATGTCTGGACATCTTGGTTGTTGAATAAATGACTAGCACAAGATAGCTATTCATGGTTAACGTTGTCTTTAATGTGACATATAAGGGAATATTACGACTCTAGGCAGCCTAGGGTAACATTATTGTTGATATGTTATTGTTGTATGGTAATTGAGATATGAATATTGTTGCACTGTGCCTGGTAGCCAAGATGTGGTTACTTTGCGCTGTGCCTGGTGAATACAGACACTTCTTTGACTCTGACCACCTAAATAATGTTAGAACTGTGCACTTCTGATCCTTGATCTTGTGTTGTACTGTCTATATATATACACAATACAATAATACAAATATAACATTTCCTGTCTTTCGTTTTTAAACAGTTTTGTTTCATCAGGTAGCAGCAGGCAAACCCAATATTACAAAATAAGTGAACACAGGACAGACATGAACACAAAAAAAAGAGGCCTTTGCTGTGTCAAAAGACATCTCTCTCCGATGGAGTAAGTTACAGTTGTGTTCAGTGGATTCTGGAGCTTCAGACCCCAATGTGGAACATCTTCAACCACACTGATAAGCAACAAGTTATTTTGCCCAAACATGAATAAAACTGTTATGTCAAATATATCTATTTGAGCACCACTACTATTAAATGTGTGTGTAACAAGTGTGTATGTTTGTTTGTGTACTGTAGAGGATTGATGGATATCCCTTGAGGTCATAGGTCATTTTCTAGGCATATTGGGTTCTGTATACAGACCACAGCAATAACTCCAGGGGGTTATGTTGTCTCCACAAGACAATCAACTTGTTTGTGAACTTGCTTGTTTGAGTCACACTCTTACCTTATGTTCATCTGACTTTGACAACAAAATAAAGGGGAAACTACAGCACAGTTCATACATGTATTGGTTTCACTTAAGGAATGTTCAGGCGAAGGGCTATGAAACCACTTAAAACCACCCATAGTTCTGGGTATTTTAGTTTAATATTAATCAGACAAACACGGCAGTTTAAGCTGTCTCAGACAGAATGCTGTGATTTGAAACAAAGTGAAAAGGATCGATATTCTCTGTGAGACCAGTCTGAACTCTGACCTCTCCAAAGCTCTCCCATCATGCCTCACTGACCCGCAAACACATTCTAACATATAAAAACGACGTGAAATAAGATACACTATAAACACTGGTGCTTACGTGCACGCATGGTTTGAAAGCCTTAAAACAAAGACACACAAGAAATAAGGTGATAGATGTTACTGTACATGGCTCTCCTCGTGGCCTTAATTTTCCTTGAAAGGAACAAATTATGTATCATAGTTTATCATAGTTTTCCTTATGTCTAGGGAATCAGAGTCAAATAAATTGTACATACTGTGTATGAACTTGTGTCAGACTGAGACAGAACTAGGCCCTCTTCAGCCAGTAGGGTAAGAGTAACGATTAAGACTTGTAGTTTAAACTGGGCACTTGTTGACCACAACACCAACACTCCTGGAGTGTGTCACCCACGGGAGAAAAGCACCTGTCCCTGTCTCCCTCTGTCTCTCTCTCCCTCTCATGCCCCCTCTCCGACCTGTGCCGTTTAACTTGGTCCAGGTTTTCCCATTGATCGAATAACATGAGGACCTTTCTCTACCCCTATCCCTCCTACCTCCCTCCTTCTCTCTCTTTGCTCTCTCTCCTCCCTCTTCCTCTTGCTCTCCCTCCTCTCTCTATCGTCCCTCTCTCTTTCTTCTTCCTCTCTGTCCCGTGCGATGCAAGCGCTGGCGGACAGCAGCAGCTCCTGGTCGGCCGGGCTGATGGCCACGGAGTTCACCATGTCGTCGTGCTGCAGCTGCGCCAGGCAGATGTTGTAGTGGCGGTCTCAGATGTAGCCGTGTCGTGTCCTCCGCGCCACTGGGGGGGCGAAGGAGAAGTCAATGGAATGGTTTGGGGGATTTAGGGTACACACACAATACACTTTTTTACTATATGCACTATATGTTCTAGGGTATATTTATACAGTTTCCGAAAGTGTCAAAGGGTATTTAACTATTTAAAATGCAATATTTACATTACAAAACTACATTTTATGTACATATACAGTATGTACAGTACTGTGCCAAAGTAAAGCACAAGTAAATAAAAGTTACAAGTAAAGAAAAAATGTCTTTAGAAATAATAACATTTTCAAATTGCCACATCCTATCTGGTGGGGCGAGTAGGTGAGGCTGCGAGGCTGCTGGTTGTAGATCTTGTCCTCCCCCTCCTCAGGGGCGGAGGGAGTGATGAAAGACGGGTCTATTGGCAGCTATGAGTTGGAGCAGGAGGCCAAGGTGGCCCGGCTGATGGGTCGGGCCTGCACCAAGCCCCAGGACCTGTCTCTCATATATGACAATTAATTCAGTTTTCAAGCTTCCCCAACATGCAGACTGTAGAACCAGAGAACACAAGATGTAAACATGACGTAACAATCGAAGTTCTAGCTAGCAATGTAAACAAGCAGTTTGTCTCCCTAACCATCCATGGTCCCCCCCTCTCCTCTCTCACCCTCCTGTAACAGACGTGGTCTTGCAAGCTCTGTCACAGCTATCGGGCACATGTTCGTCCCGCACTGGGTTCGAACTTACCACCTCTGACATCCCAAGCGCCACCACTACCAACTACGCCAACGAAAAGCTAGCAATTCGTTGACGCGGGTGGCCTGTTACATACCTGAGGAGTGAGTTTCACCAATACACACAGGCTACATTCACCCCTCAAACTCACTCTGCAGGTCAGCTGTAGCTAACCTAATGATCCGGGTCACGGCACCAGTGTAACAGACGTGGTCTTGCCAGTGTGACGGTATGTAACAGACGTAGCCACGCTCCGTCACAACAAAGTGTCGTTCGCCACTCGCTGGGCTCGAACGCACAACCTCTGACTTGCCAAGCGCGACCACTACCAACTACGCCAAAGAAAAGCTATCTATTTCGTTGATTCCGGTTTGCCTGTTACATACCTGAGGAGTGAGTTTCACAGGTTCACACCCGTTACACAAGCTCCGTCAGAGGTATCGGGCACATGTTCGTCCCGCACTGGGTTCGAATTTACCACCTCTGACTTCCCAAGCGCCACCACTACCAACTACGCCAACGAAAAGTTAGCAATTCGTTGACGCGGGTGGCCTGTTACATACCTGAGGAGTGAGTTTCACCGATACACACCAGCTACACTCCTACCTGGATGACATGCCCCATTCCTGGGGCGGAGGGCTGCGCCAGACGCCTCCTCACCTCCCTGGGACGCCCCTCCTCCTCGCTGTTGTGGGGTGCCCAGGTCAAACAGCAGGGGGGCGGAGCGGGCCTGGGACTGGGACTGGGCCTCGTAGTCCAGGAGGAAGTCTGGGGTATCGTGGGGACGGCAGTGTGCCCCCATGACGGTTCTGATGGTGCTGGCGTTGACGTTCTGGATCTTAAACAGACGCTTCACCACATTCATGGTATATCTTCGATATCCTGAAGGACAGAAGGAGCAGTTATGGTTTAGGAGAGGGGATGGATGTAGCTCAGTGGTAGACCATGTGGATGGGTATAGCTCAGTGGTAGAGCATGGGGATGTCGGTTCTGTACCTTCAGGGAAATTAAACAAGCCAAGCTATATATATTCTAGGTGTTTTTGTTTGAAGTATGATTTTCATGGAATTGTCAAAACTGGATTTGAAACGTACGTAACGTACGAAGTTACGGAACAACTTTACTTCTAATGTAGGCTACGTAGTTTATTCGTTAGACGAATCCCGGAAGCGAAACCTAAACAGCTGTCAAACTGGAGGCGAGTGGTTGGAATAAGTTGAAGGGTCTGCTAAGATTGCTACAATATTGCCAAAATGGACGGTCAACGCTGGTTGCCACTCGAGGCAAACCCAGATGTATGTATTGTTTACACATGCAAAGTGTTTGGTTTAAGTAGCAACTATTACGTTAGATAGATAACGGCTTAACGCAATTCATTCATTCGCAAATGGATAGCCTAGTTAGCAAGATGCTAGCTAGCTACATGCTAGAAAGCTCTGACTCACTATTGTGTGTATGCTATCTAGTTAGGCTATCTACTTTAACGTTTACAAGCTAAAAGACCAAAAGCCAACGAAACGGGGTAACAATGTACTTGTTTTCTTTTCAGGTGATGAATCAAGTGAGTCCTGATATCGAAAAACCTTCTTAAATCAATTGTTCAACATGGAGAACGTCCGGGAGAGTATTACAATTGGAACACCTACTACAGTACAGTTAGCACTCTCTGTAGCAAGTTGTTGGCTAAAGCAGTGTTTGGACATAACCATATGGAATTCCTCATAGATACGGTAGCAGTTGGTGGTATTAAGTAACTGGTTAGATACTCTATAAAAAAAAGGCTATCTATGTAACAGGTATCATGAACTCTAAACAGTGAATAAGGTTGGGTGCTAGGTGGATAAAAAGCAGGATTGGGGATTCTCAAATAGTGGCCGTATGTCTACAAGTAAAGACTATTTTGAAACAGAAGAGTAATTTGACTCTTTCAAATCTTTCACGTTACAGTTTTTGGGACAGTTGGGTTTGGTCCCAAGCTGGCAGTTTGGAGATGTGTATGGGATGGACCCAGAGCTGCTGAGCATGGTTCCTCAACCTGTCTGTGCAGTTCTCCTCCTCTTTCCTGTGACAGAGAAGGTAAACTGACTCATTTTTGTGGGATAATGTCTGAAGCATGACTTGCTTGAGTGATTTCCACCATGTTGGAAACAAAGTCTGAAAGACGACACACACAACCCCAGGGTGTTGACAGTACATCTATCTTAAATGTTCTTAGTATGAGTCGTTCAGGTTGGAGGAGGAGGCCAGGATTAAAGCCCAGGGCCAGGAGGTCTCCACAAATGTGTACTTCATGAAGCAGACCATCGGCAATGCTTGTGGAACAATAGGGTTAATTCATGCTGTGGCCAACAACCAGTCATGCCTGGAATTTGGTGAGTGCTTGGCAATAGAGTCTTTCTTTGTAGGATGGTACGTTAAATTGCAAATAGCTTCTTGGTATCTCAATAAAGCTCAGACAAAATTACTGCAACGTCAAGTGAATGGGGAAAAGAATTAAACTTTTGACTAGTTGGTGGTAACGTCTCTCTCTTTCTTTCTTTCTTTCTTTCTTTCTGTTTCCTCTTCCCTCTGTCAGTGCATTATGTATCCAAGTGGCTATAGAATAATTAGTAGAGTAGCACTGAAGTTAATATCGTAGAATTTGTACAATATATTTACTATTATAATAATCCATATGTATCTCTAACGTACACAAGAAAACATCTTTGTATCCTCTTTCCTCAGAGCCTGACAGCCCACTGAAGAAGTTCCTGGAGCAGTCTTCCAAGTTGAGCCCAGAGGACAAAGCTATCTTTCTGGAGAAAGATGAGGTATACTACAATGTACACTGGTCAGGAGTGCTGTCATGTAAAGTTGTTGTTTAGCTCTTCTCAGAAGAAGAGAAGAGAATTGTTGTTCTTCTTATCTCTGTCGTGTTGTGGATTCTCAGTACAGACATTATAATGCTAAGAGATGGAAAGAAGGATTGTGAATGGGTTTCAAAAATGTCACATCCAGAGGAAAGAAGTCTGCTAATTATTTATTTATTACTCATTCTCTAGCCATGTGTTTTTACAGAGTATCCGAGTCACTCACGAATCCAGTGCACAGGAAGGACAGACGGAGGTAAACTAGAGAAAAAATAAATAAAATCAAACATTATTATGTTTTCTTCCGCATTGACCCTTTTTGATGTACATTTGACTGGGGCTCTTGTGATACCTGAATATCCTGTGGGAGACTTTCATCTAATCAAATCTAATGAGAGATGGAAGGTGCTGGAAGGTCATTTGCACATACAGTAAGATCAACACACAATAAGATGCCACTCTTATTTGTGTTGTGTTTTTTTCAGGCTCCAAGCATAGATGAAAAAGTTGATCTGCACTTCATCGCTTTTGTGAATGTTGGAGGACATTTATATGAGCTTGGTAAGTGAATAGTGCAACATCTCTTACCTCTACCATACAATCTATTCAAGCATTCAGAATCAGAATGTGTTTTTATTGCCACATAAGTTTACACAAACACAGAATTTACTGTGGCAGGAAGGTTCATACAATAAACATATATGGATCTGAATTTAAAAAAAGTAGAATGTATAGATAAAATAAAAAAGTATAATACATAAAAGCTAAACAATATGTAAGATATAAAATTCAGTCAGCCTTATGTAAAGAGTGGTTGAAGTAATTGCTCACAGCATCAAGATTTTTTTTTTTTCAGGACTTTGAAGTTCAGATTATCTTCTTATCTCCTTTTCTCTGTAGATGGTCGCAAGCCCTTTCCTATTGCTCATAGCAACACCTCAGAAGATACCTTCCTAAAGGTAAAATACCTCCTTCTTAATTTCCCATGTTCCTTAGTGGAATGTACCCTTCCCCCCTGTTCTTATTAAACATAACTGTCCTTTTGTACTTGACAGTTATGTGCAGTTATATGGAGACGTTGAATATGTTTACATCTAGACTAATATTCCACTATTATTCAGAATATGACAATATTTCCGAATTCAGTACTGCCATGGGATACCTCAATATTAATCAGGTTCTAGAAGCCTTCTTTAGACATATGCATCTCAATTGGGGATTTTACTGCAGTTTGCGATAACTGCCCTGCGGTCAGCTCTGTTTGTTGTACACAAACCGACTAGTTAATCGGAGTATGCTTGGCTGCATGTAAACTGGAATATTAGTAGAATATTTATTTTCATTCGGCATGGAAACAGACAAGTAGGAATATTGCCTTTTTCAGAATAATGGCAAAAAACAGAATATTTGGCCATGTAAACGTAGTCCATGACAACTGTTTCATATGTTCATAAGTGTCCAAGACAAATTTTCACAGCAACCTCATTTCTGCCATGCTGATAGTAACCCCTGTTGTGTCAATTCTCTATTCTAGATTTAAGGATGTCTTTGTTTTCCCCTTTCCTGTAGGATGCCACTGAGGTGTGCAAGGTGTTCATGGCCAGAGACCCTGAAGAGCTGCGCTTCACTGTTGTGGCCCTTTCAAGAGCATGAAGCTGCCACCCACACTAATGACACTCTACTGACCAGCCCTGTAATGGATGCAAAGATACAACAACTGCCAATCATTCTGAAGTGCTGAATTTGTTATACACTATAGCATTTGTATTGGGTAGGTTAGCCTGTGGAATGGAGATAAATGGTTAAAAAGAAAAGAATATCAAGTTTACCTTTTCTTACTAAAATTGGCTGGATTTGTAGGCTAATTCCTGTATATATTGTCAGATTAAAATAATGTTGTAATGCAACTAAAACATTTTGGGAGTGTGTTTGAAAGCATCAAACTAAAAAGTTATGGTTTCCTTTGGTAGTGTTTAATTACAATCTCACAGTATTGTTGTAATCCATCTTTAAATTGGAAAATTACGGCCCTGCATAGTTTGTAGGCACTCTAATTGCAAATATTTTTATAGACTTTTTCAAGATGACAAGTAAATCTGTGTGTTTGTCATAGCATTATGCCCAAAGTAGTCTGCGGTTACTGTACCATGACTATGAATAGATAACTACTATTGAATTATTTAGGAATGTTGTAAGATAAAGGTAAACATAAAAGCTTGTAAGACCACCATAAACTGACATTGTGCCTACCTTTTGTAAAAAACAATTAGACATCCATGTCAAAAATAAAAAGTTACAAAAATAGGTTTGGCCAGTTAGTATACTTTAATAAAGTGCTGTATACCAAAATGTTCAACATTTCAAACAGTTAAGCAGAAGGTTTTTTTGGGGGTTACATTTGTGTTTTTTCTTATTTTGATTTTAGGGTCAGTGATAGGACATTTAGTGCCCAAATCGTGATTTAGTTGGCACATTTGTTGTCTGATTAGCGTAGCCCTTCTCTCAGTGCGCTTTGAGTCACATGATGGTTGTGTTAAATTGCCCCCACCACGATGAACTGGACATGCCATCCAGTTCATGCCAGATTCGCCACTGAGTGGCGTCAGAGCGCAAAGAAACTAAAGCGTAATCTGGGCGATCGATTCCATTGTAAGAAGGGGGAAAGAGAAAGTTGTATTTATACTTCACTAACTGAAGCTACGGATTGTAAATGCTCTCTCCGTCTGGTAACCTAGTTTTTCACTCGTAGAGAATCCAGATAATGTGTTTGATCGTTTAACCATTTTGTAAACGATATAGCATCGTGGTTTGGACAAGGTGTGTGGCTCGGGACACGAGTTGGAACAACAGGTAAATTTGGCAACAAACGAACTCGAGTTTGTTACTCATTTCATTCATACACCCAAAGGGAGTTGGCTAATTGCTGAATAATTCAAATATATAATGGTGTAATTGTTTATTTAGGCTGATTTGGAGGTTACACGCATAACGCAAATCTTTTTAGTCCTGATGAAAGTCGAGTTGATGTATTGTAGTTGATGTATTTGTTTTAATTGGAGGAAAAGTATTTGACACTTTCACTGACAAAAGTAACAAGTTAATTTTATTGACGTAAGAGTCGCGCGCGCTTGGATTAAGTTTGCTGATGATGGAGTGGCGCGAGCAATCTGCTGTCAACTGTGAAGATGCTTTCTCTGAAGCGCAGAGATGGATTGAGGTAATAAACGACGACTTTATGTTTGCCAACTTTTGTAAATATTACTGAATTAGTATTCGGACCTTGTGAAAATTGTGTTACTTGAACAATCAGTTGTAGCAACAAAGCCTAGGTCTACTGCTTAAATATTGATCTGTAAAATGCATCCAAGGGAGCCTCGAGGTCTAAAACTGACTCGCTGGTTCTTGTTCCACCAATTGTTGCCTAGATATTTGTCTATGTTCTGTAGTAGAACAAGCTGAAAACAAGTTAGCTGTTGCATGTTCATATATCAGTGTTCTAACGCGTTAATGTAATCAACTGTGTCCTTACATAATGTTTGATATCCAATGCTATGCCAGCTACAATACATTATATGTATTATAATAAACTATGTATCCCTTCCACCTCTCAATGTACGCTCCATTCTCCAAATCTTGTCTAGACCTGTTCACTACCTTTGTAAATATTTCGAGGGATGTTTAACAGCTTGGTGGTTCAAAGTAGGAGATTAAAGATTTGTCCTAAAATTAACAACTGATGCTTTGCATAACGTAATATTCTTAAATTAACTTAACTTTTATGACAGACCCCGAGGCAACATCATAAATTGCTTAGATCTGCAATATAGATATTTTTAAAGAAAAAGATGCTCTGTCATTAACATTTAGCAGTCCAAAGGAACTACTGAGTTTCTAGTAGCCTACCACACTGTAATTTCAAAACAGCTTTCCTTCCGCAAAAGGTCAAACTTTCCATCAAAACTTTTTTTTAAAGGAGAGTGGAGTTGCGTGTAGATTCCTTGCCCTGTTGAATTCCCTTCCCAGCGGGACGCTACAGAGCTGGTGCATGGGCTGTAACTAAACAAATATTGTTCTTATTTCATGAGGGGTGAATCTGAATGCTTGCAATGTGACATCAGCGTCTCTCACACACGCACACTGAGCCATTGTGGTCGGTTGGCTGGGCTTGTGGACTTTGCTAGGGGGGAGGCTGGGTAGTCAGTGTTGGTTGGTATTAAATGCAGGGGGCAGTAGTGGGACCAAGAGCTGGGTTCAGTTCAGAACTGAACCCCACACTGGTAAGCACAGGCCAGATTATGGACCAGAGCTATACCATTTGTGGCTGAGGCAAGACTAGAAGCAGAGGGGCCAAGGCAAGTGGTAGGGGCATAGACGCTGCTAAATATTGCCCTACAAAGGGAACTTGTGTCGCCATGGGGTCTGCTACAGAATGATTAACAGGTTTCTGGGTTCCAGGGCCTTTAACAGAGGTGTGTGTGTGTGTGTGTTTGTGTGTGATAAGGGTGTTAAAAGTAGACTAAATGGTCTGGAGTTTGTCACATGGACACATTCCTGGATTGGGTTCCATGGCTGTGAGAGTAGCCCTAGGTGCCCCCCTCAGTGCTGGCTGGTTGACAGCTCTTTAAACTCTGGCCCTGGTCCCATCCCCAATACTGGAGGTGCCTTGTTAATGAGCCTCTGAATTGAAAGTTGGATAACTCTTTCTCAAACACATACACACACAGTTCACCATTATCAATAGAAACAAGGGCCTGTGTGTGTTTGTGTGCCTGTGCACCCACTCAGTGTTATTTTAAACAAACAGGCAGCATATGTAGAACTTCAATAGTTATTCAGTGTTGTAAAATTGACATAACAGTAGGCTATAATGGCAGCATTTCTTTGTAAGGCTACTGCTTAGCTACTCATGAGCAATTTCCTGACCATTGTATAGTGAAACGAAATGGTCGTTAATGGCATCGGTGTTCTACATTGTAACTGCTAAGACTTGATTGACGGGTGCATTTGGGTGACCTGCCTCTTCGTAGTATGAGTGTTTTGAGAGGTCTTTGCCAGGATATTTAGAATACCTCAGAGAACAATTGTTCCCATTCTTTTGGTGTTAGGCTGCTCTGCACGCTAGCTAATGATCCGGTCAAAGGTCAATCCTGTCTTACAGCGTTGCTGCTGCTCCCGTCGTGTTTTCCATAATCAAAATGTTTTTATCTGATTTTATTAACCTTGTTTAGCATCCGAGAAAGAGATGGATATGGTTTAAACCTTCATTGAAATCTTTAATAAAACATTGAAGAGTCCTGAACCAGATATTGAGGTAAGATGGTGTTCATAAGACACCCTTAAAGCTGAGGTTACCTGTTTAAATGACACAGGGTGACACATAAGAGCCTATATTGATTTAATTATCTTTCTTGTAAGTAGCTTTAAGGTTGTCTGGCTTCGGTTACCTGTAAGTAACCTAATGCGAGACAAGTCTGTAACCTTTTGTAAGCAAGCAGAAGCTTGTTTGGAAGATTGTAGCTGTCATGAATAGCATTGTGTTACCGTGGGTTTTTGATGAGTTAATCTATTATTTCAATGCCTCCTGGTACTGAATCATCTCCAATACTTAAGGATGTATCAATCCTATTTTTTTTCTCACTTTCTCCATTCCCACATTGACCAGGCTGTTATCAGAATAACCAGTAATCAGTGTCCTCACTAATGGTCATTAGCTTCGGCTGCTGCCGCCATTGTTCCTGCTGCCATCCTTTTTCACACAGCAAGTGTGTCAGGTCTGACCACTTCCCGATGTCATTACCCTGACGTTGTGTGTGTTGACTGTCAGGACGGGCCAGTGGGCAGCGAACCGGGGCGCACGCTTTCAGACGTAATCATGTGGAGCGCAGCCGTCAGACATGCTGCGGATGCCCGTGGTGTGACCCCGTCACCCACATTAGGGCAGGCCGGCGCTGCCCTCTGCCCACGCTATGAGCCCTGTACGAGCTTCTGTTTGGCAGAACTGCCAAACTTGAGTTCACCGACGTCATGATGTGGATGGGAGTAATACCTGGAAAGAGTACGTCGATGAACGTTGTGAGCATATCTCTCTTATTAGGATCAGTGCTAGGCTGTCTGACCCCATTAGCCTCCTGCGTTTCCTCTGCAGAGGGAGGGAAGCTTTTCAGAACAATTAACGGTGGGCTGCTATTCCGTGTCCAAACAAACCTCCAATGCTGAGATGCCTCAGAGCTCTGTATGAATGAACAACGGTTTGTAGTCCTCTCTCTCGCTCCTCTCTCTCTCTCTCTCTCTCTCTCTCTCTCTCTCTCTCTCTCTCTCTCTCTCTCTCTCTCTCTCTCTCTCTCTCTCTCTCTTTCTCTCTCTCTCTCTCTCTCTCTCTTTTTTGCTCCACTCTATCTCTCCCTCTCTTGCTCTTTTCTTTCTCTCTTGCGCTTCTCTCTCAACCCCCCCACCCCCTTTAGTTTCCTTGACTTTGAAGATTCAGACCCTGTTCCAGACATGTATTCCTAAGGATGTTGATTTCTGTGATTTACCCAGCATACGTCAGGGGGAAACCATTATTACAGTCGCAGCCTTGTTATTGTATGTGTAGCCTCAGCACTTCAAATGAGCAGTGTTTCTCAGAAGCGTTGAACAGAAGGAGGGACTGAGAGTCTGAAGCCAGTTCTTCTATTTGTCTCCAGCCTGGCCTGCCCTCTGTTGAACCTGCTGTGTCAGACCAGCTCTAATCCCCTACAGCATACCTCAACTCTCACCAAACTTGGGCCTGGGCCTGGTCCTTGCTAAAGTACATGACTTTAAGAATCAGAGTTAAAGCACTAAAGAGGAAATTATCTTGTAACCGGGCAGGCCCAGGTGTATTCCAGGACATATAGTGCCAGGGTGGGTACTGAGCATTAATTAGCCCACTTATGTTGCACAGTAAGCTGGAGGCTAAGGCTGTGATGCCAAGTCTTTCATGAACTATTGTTGCCAGTACCTTGGATGAAAGAATATTGACACAAAACATTTAATTCACATCAGTGTGTGCATTAAAGTGAAGGAGATGGGGAGAAAGAGTGAGGAAAGGAGAGAATTAGAAAGGTGGGTTAGACAGTGTAATTATGAATGAAGGAATGGATTTGGGAGTGGACAAATAAATAAAAAACGATTACATAAGGTGTTCTCTCATACAACAGCAGGGGTCAGGATTTCATATGTCAACACCAATAAGAGAAAGAGAGATATGTGTGTGTTCAGTGTATCATTGAAGTTAACTTTCCCATAACAGCGGTTGGATTTGCTTACTGTGTACTGTTAACAGCTGCCAGTATCACAACTTAGGCTGTCCAAAATGAATTCCACTAGAATCCAATTTCATTATTAGTTGACATGCAAGATTCATCCATTCTATACACAGCTTAATATATCAAATGTGCAATGAATAATATTATACGATTCATGTAGATTGAGTTATTGTTATGTCTTAACAGTCATTCACTGATACCTATGAAATCACATAATTAAATATTAAAATGTTTAAATAGCGAGTTTCAAGTGTGTGATTTGTGTGTAACAGGACCCAGGTAGAAAATAACAGAGTATGTCCACCTGTCAATCACGTTCCAACCGTGTTGGTATTTCACTGATGGGCCTTTGAAGTTTCACTTTACGGAAAAGGGGACAGTAATGTCTGGAACCCTCCTACTGGTCCGGCCTCCATGGCAGATCTGGGTTTGGCCTTTCAGCCTGTGTGGTGTGTGTGTGCACGTGTGCGCACCTGCGCTCGTGTGTCTCTCAGTAAAGAGGGCAATGTGCCAACAGGATGTTTGAGTATGTTCAAATGGGCACCACGTCAAATGACAGTTGGATTAAGAGGTCCAGAAGCGTTGATCTTGTTGTGAAATAAAGACGGAAATAACAACTCGTAAAGTCCCAGTCCGTCCTCTCTCTGTGTTATTGCATTGTTGTCTGCGTTGTTGCTGTTTCAATCACAATTACTATTGTTGTGGGTTAGTCAAGGATGTAAACACGGCACAAATGGAAGTGTTGTCTGGGTGTTTTTGCTTTGTTTTGCAAGCTCACCCGTTGGTACAGGAATGTTTTCACCATAATAATGTCTCGTCTTTCTATGATTACCATGGTTGGTGACCATGAAGCTGTGCCCTCCTCTTTCCTCCCCTCCCAGATGCTCTCCTAACCCCATGCCTGTCCCTGGTTGCTGTGCCCTGGCTCCAGCCTCTTTCTAGCAACCCCCCCCCCCCCCCCCCCGCCCTCTTGTTTACTCTGTGCTCCAGGAGATGCAAGCCCAGCCTCAGTACTTGCTCACAGACCTCTCCCAGCTCCAGTCTGAGGAACTTTGCCTCATTCCCGTGAAGCGGTGTGGAGACACTGGAGGAAAAAACACCCACTTCCTCCTCTACTGTTCTTAACATCCTACCTTTCTTCTTCAGCCTCCCCCACCTCCACCACCACCCCCGTTACCTCACTTTGTTGCTACACCCCCCCTCCCTTTCTCTCTCTCTGCTTCTGAATCAGTTTTTTTTGTCCTCCCCCGTTTACAGGCAGTAACCAAGAAAACATTCGGGAGCAACAACTTCCGATCTGCGCTGGAGAATGGAGTGCTGTTGTGTGAGTAAGTAGTCTGCTCTTTCCCGGGCACCTCTCTGTTCAGCCCTCTCATTCATCGGGAGTCCTGCCCTGCTCTCCAGACCTCCGCTGTTCTGTAAGTGTTACTGATATCTCCCAGGGCTGAATCTCTGGACCCCATGTCGCTTGTTTGTTCGTAACCACGGTAAGCTTTTGAGCAAACTGAACATTCTGAGCTCTGCTATCTCTGTTATGTTTTTTGATGAATGCTCTGATCTGTTTCCAAAGGGCTTGTCTGTTCGACAGATGTGATGGGGGAGAGGGTAGTGGACCATCTTGACTTTTCATTAAATTTATTGTTAAGTTGTGTTGTAACTGTAATCACTGTTAAAACACAATGGATACCATAAAGACAGAGCAGGTATAAACACAGATAAGAAAGGGTAAAAAAGGTCAAATGAGTGGTTAAGGATACAAATTATGGAGGACTTTTGGTTTGTGTGTGTGTGTGTGTGTATACATGAATGCATGGACAGCACTCTTGAATTGGAGTGGTCCTTTCAATGACTCAGCAGGGTGTCGTAATTAAGACAGACCCATGCAGAATCCCCTCAAACGCTCCAGTCCTGACTTCTCTCTTCATCTCCCCTGGGAGGACAGACGTTCTATCTGTCAGTGTTTGTCCTCAGAAAGCCGCCTGTCAGATAAACAGAGCGCAGCAACTTTTGCATAACAACTAGATAATGGGTGTGTTGGTAGGACCCCCCCCCCCCCTTATGTCTCGGAGACAATACACAGGCAGTCAATGCTATGAACTTCTTGAGTTGTTTACTTGTTACAAAAATAATGTCAGGTGCATAAAAATGTATTTACGATGTTTGAAGATATCGGATGGCAACATGATGAAGAGCTAGATTAGCGGTGTCAAACGACCAGGGCAATGGAACCCACAGCACGGTAAAATAGGGACCATTTAGCCATAATGCTGCTTCCTACTTGATAGGTGAATGCCCACAAAAGTAATTACCACGAAAGCCCTCAGGCAAGTTACATCAAAACATTTATTAATATAGCATTGCCATGTGGAACCCAGCCGGCTAAATGTGGAGGAG
Source organism: Osmerus mordax (assembly GCF_038355195.1). Taxonomy (NCBI): domain Eukaryota; kingdom Metazoa; phylum Chordata; class Actinopteri; order Osmeriformes; family Osmeridae; genus Osmerus; species Osmerus mordax. Next base: position 6,277,724 of record NC_090051.1, on the reverse strand, counting down.
GGCCGCCTTGATGTCTTTTATTTGTATGTCGTGTACTACCATTTCAGCCTCTGTGAATTCATGTTCTTACTCTCTCCATGGTTCTTTTCACACAATCCCCGTTTGTGACCATCAGATACCTGATGGCTTATAGGGGCCAGTCAAATTACTCAATTATTACACCCACATGGCTTCCAGAAAAAAAATAATGAGGAAGATACTAAATTTGACATTTTGCTTCCAGCATTTGACCAGTTAACACTAGTATCATAGTAGAAGGAAAATGTTTCCAGACATACACCCACACGCCACTGTCTTCTTCTTTTTTCTTTTTAAGGGTTCGTTCTCTTCTCTATGCTAGATAAAAAATACCCACTTTTTCTGTCTGCATATCTATGTCCATTCCTTTTAAGAAAAGGGACCAAGATGTATAAAAAAAAAAGTGCATCAGATTATATTTGTATTCCCTAACAGGAGAATGTTCTGGAACATTCAGACATAGAGAGTGGGTCAGACTGGGCATGGCTCGTAGGGTGGAGCGTGTGTCATATACAGTATGTGTGTCCCTACAAACATCATATTGTGTCAGAGAAATGGATATATAAACAGTGGACATGTGCACACTTGAGGGAGAATGAGTGTGTAGAGCATATCAGAGTGCGTGTTTCCTCAGCAGCAGAGAGGGACCAGCATGTTTTTACCTCTCAGCTCCGTGGCCATTTAGTAAACCGGAGCCAGGTGGCCACCATCAGAGGAAGTCATAAACACAGGAGAGACCTATGCAACCGTTTGTGTTCCTTCTCTCCCTGCTTTCCAGACCCACAAGCCTAGCAGCTGACTCTCACCCTTCTCTCTCTCTCTCTCTCTCTCTCTCTCTCTCTCTCTCTCTCTCTCTCTCTCTCTCTCTCTCTCTCTCTCTCTCTCTCTCTCTCTCTCTCTCACACACACTTTCTCTCTTGCTCTCTCTTTCTCTCTTGCTCTTTCTTCAGTCTCGTCAACAGGATCAAGCCAAGTATCATCAAGAGGGTGAACAGGCTCTCCACACCCCATTGCTGGACTGGTGAGTCCTCTGTCCTTCCATTTCTTCTGTCTAGTACATTAGGTTTTTCTCATAACTTGACTCTGATTGTTTACCTTGGATTTCCTTGTCGTTATTTATTGACAAAAGGACATGCGCTAATATCCTTTCCCACTGGCAGTACACCGAAACTATCCCAGCTGTCTTTGTGTTTTTCTAACCTCATTCCAAGTGGGGAGGTGAGTGTGTGTGTGTGTGGGGGGGGGGGGGGGGGGGCGTTGCAAGGTGTCTGCCTCAGTGGCTTGTCTCTCTGCATATCCATCTTCATTAATAAGCAGCTTGACCGCAGAGCTTCTGGAAAGGCCAGCAGGCACATCGAAACGCTCAGCAAATGGGACGTCTGCCCGCCACGCTCAAGCCGTCGTTCAATAGAAATTGGCTTCTCAACAAAGCTCATCTCTGTAATGTGCAATGGGATTTTCTTTACTGAATAGGTACAGCCGGTAGCGAGATGAGCTTTGAGTAAATACTTGTGATTAGTTTTGTGTCTTTTAAGAAGAAGTTGAGTGAGAGAAGCATTTCCCGTCATCATTTGGTATTTGTTGACCAAAGCCGTTAATGGCATCAGCTTAGAACAATATTTTGCTGATGACAGAGATGTATTCAGCTTTGTCACAAGTAGTGTTTTTTTTCTTTCTTAAGCTTTAGTTAAATACGTGGGATGCACTCGTTCCTTATGTTACAGCCAGGCCCTTTAGTCCCTTGCAACCCCCCCCCCCCCCCCCCCCCCCCCCCCCCCCCCCCCCCCGCAAACACTTGAGTTAGTTTCAGAGCAGGCCCCCCCCTGGTAAGCTGTGTCAGAACATGGACCCCAGCCAGCTTTCTTGTTTTGGGGCTCATTACCCCATTTGGGTAAATGATCACCTGCTGAGGTAATGGGGATAAGTATCTTCTTGATCAGTAGCAGTCAGGCTGTGGCATTTCCGAGAGATTTGGACCTCAAACCTGAAACCACCTGATCGTAAACTGGTCTTTGTGTGAGAAAGTGTGTTTGTGTGTGTGTTTGTATGTGTGCTTGACAATATGTTGTGGCCCCAGAGCTGTAGGCCAGAGAAGAAGAGCTCTAGACAAATAATATGAAACTTATGGTCTGTTGTGGCCTGTTTTCTACAAATAGTTAGTGTTCTGTGTCTTGTTCCTTTGTCTACAAATATAGAATCTCTGTCCCTTTTTCTCTTCCTCATATTTTTTCTTTTAGCTCTCTCCCCCCTCTCCCTGTCTCCCTCCTCCCTCTGTGTTTGACTTGAGGCATGTACTGTAGAGCAATTCTCTAAATGTTCCCAGAGAAGAATGAGGTGGGAAAATAGTTTTTTGTTCTGGCGTGGTGAACTTCTAGTGTGATTGCAGCATAGCACAGAGAACACGAGGAATGGTACAGTAGCTCTCTTGTTTATGACTTTGGAAGTAATTTAGTCTTGTCTGAACAAAAACCTCTACACAATCACACCTTGTTAAAGCTCAAGAATGACAAACGCATTGCCCTTACAGTCATGTCTGTCCTATCGGCTTCGATTTTCCAAATAATTTTGCCACTGTAAATTTATGCCAGGTTCAGACTATGGCCAAACCAAAGGATGTTAAATGGAGGGAGAAATAGAAAACAAAAATGAAAAATGAAATCTATGTTCATATTTATCCACATAGACTCTAGATTCCTGGGTATCCGTTTTTGGGTTTCAGACGTATACATTGGAATATTTCCCATGTCAACTTATCCCTCCCAGTTCCATCTCTGTCATGGCTCACCAGGGTTGTGGGTTTGGATCCCAAGATCGCTCCAGCTCCGTTTCTACCAGTTTGGAAATGAGGGCCTGTGGCTTTGTGGCAGGGGGCCCCAACCACATGAGAGCAGGGCCCTTTGGGTTGAGGGCTGGAGGGGCTGCAGTTAGAGATGACTCCATAGGCCTCAGCTCCAACTGTAAATACTCTGTAATTGACATGAGTGCTGGATGTTCCTGCTGCATAATACCCTTCTGTGAGCGTAACACAATCTGTATGAAACACAAGGTGGAAATAGATAAACACTGAAGGCCTCTGCGTTTATTTTGACGTACGTGGAGCCTTCGTGGGTTACAAAAGCTGCCTGAACATAGCTTGTTACAGTGTTTGTTACAGACGCCAGAGACCAAACCAGAGATTTCCGTGACCCATAGAGAACTAAACATCTCACAATGTCGCAGACTGCCTCCAAAGTTTACCCTGACAGAAGATTTGAAATGGATATCCTAATAATGTAAACTTAATTTGAGCGGACATTTATATATTTATTTTCTTGTGGTATTCTCTTCATCCTGACACTGTAGCTTTGCTAGCTCGTTCTCACCAGACGTCCTCTCCTGGACAAGTAAGGGTGGAGCCAAGTCAAACACAGCCTCACTGAGGCATCAACCATCCAGTCTCCTCCTGATGTGTGACGAACAGAGCCTTCCCATCCCATGTGTATGTGTGAGAACTTTCTTAGCCTGATCCTGATGGTCGTGTCAGGAGGATTAACATCAGGGCAGGTTGAGCATTTTTTACCAGGATTAAAAGCAGCCCCTACAAAGCTAACTGGACATTCCATCTGTACCATTATCTACAGCATGCTCACACACTGACTGCGCCTCTGACTGACTGTTATTATGAATAGAATAGGCGTGACCCCGATGACTTATGTTATTAGGTTTACGGAAAAAATTACACATGGTCACGACTGTGTTATTTTCATTTTCATAGCCAAACTGATTGATGTGTTATACGACAAGACGGTTCACATGACATAGGCTCACAAGAGTTATTGCGAGCGAGTGCAATAAAGATGTACACTAAATCTCTGGGCACATACCTGTTAGAAAGGTACAGAGGTGGATTTGCGTACATGTTGTTTGCACACCTATCAAATGCGATACAGCAACTAACTCCACATACCTTTATGGCAGTTGTTATTGACTGGGCACTGTAAAGGTAGGTGACACTTAGGAATTTACATCCATGAATTATGTCATAAGTATATAATATAAGTATTTAAAAGAGTAAGGGGTCAGCTCAGGAGTAGCTTATCACAGTTGATCAACTCATTTGATCAACCTACTTTGTGTATTATGTTTATACAGGTACTTTCACCTGTTAGAGGTTCACTGTTAAACAAACGTAGGGTCCGAACACACATTTACTCCAACTCATTCTTATATTACTGAAGATCTGACCTGGGTTGGAACAAATATATTTGTGGGCCGATGATGTCAACATCATCTTGGGCCATATAAATGTGATGTTATAACGTTTAGGTACAATACAAATTCCCATCATATATTATATTTAGTCATTTAGCAGACACTGTTATCCAGAGCGACTTACAGTAAGTACAGGGACATACCCCTGATGCAAGTAGGGTGAAGTGTCTTGCCCAAGGACACAACGTCATTTGCACGGCTGGGAATCGAACCGGAAACCTTCTGATTAATAGCCCGATTCCCTAACCGCTCAGCCATCTGACCCACTCATATAAAAAAAGTTGATGAAACCAGATAAAGCACAATAACCCTGACTACCATAGTAGATTAACATTGTACCCGTTGCACCAACCCCCCTCCACCCCACCCCCCCTCACACACACACACACACACACACACACACACACACACACACACACAGGAAGACAGTGGGTTGGGAGGGGGTGTCACTAAACTGCCCCAGACACAAGCAAGGCTGTCGGCCTGAGAAACTGTCAGGATAAGAGAGGTCAGCTCTATCCTGCCATCTGTTAATGGCCATGTTAGCTGTTTAAATATAGACACAGCTACCCTCTAATTATCTCAGCCATGTTGAAACCCATGTGTCATTACATAGAGATGTGTTGGTGTGTGCACGGTCCCAATGTGTCATGCAGATGGACAAACTAGCCTCCAGAGAGTAAGCATGATACATCATTCTGTAGTTCTTCTAGTACAGGCAGCATGTTTTGTTGTGTCATACAAGATGGAAATGTAAAGTGTAATTTTGGATTAAATTATTTTACAACTGACACACATCTGTGGGCGTACTCATGCATGTACAGTTGCGGCCCTCAGTATTTGCACTGACATATATTTTGTGTTTACAAGTTTGCTGCTTCAGTTGTTGTGGTGCTGATTCATATTGTTACTCAATTATTGTGCAGAGTGATCAGATGGATTTTAAATAAAAGCTTAATTGGCCCCCCCCAAAATGAAATGTATCACAAAAAAAAACAATTTCACAGTTTTTGGGCCATGGCATAAAATGACGTACAATGATAATTTCATTTGATGATAATCAAATAAAATCATCAGCACATGGGAAAGTGTCAACTAGTTCTAGTCAGGTGAAATCACTCTATCATTCTGATTGGATTTTAAGAGCAGATCTTTAAAAGCAAATCTTTTAAAACCAATGGAATTTGGAATTATTGTTTTCCAGTATTCCATTGAAACATGTAAAAAACCTGAACCAGTAAACTTTGCAAACCACAAACTTTATTACTGCCAATACTTTTGGCCCCAACTGTAAAAGCGTGGGAGTGACAGTGAATTCTGGGAAGATCAGTGCAACTATGCCAAGCAGGGAATATATGATCCTTGACGACGCAATATTCATTCTTTTCATGCGTCCAACTCACTTGCTGGAGGGAAATAGTTGTAGGTTTCTGTCATACCAGCCTCTTGTTTCGTGGCAACCACGGTTTCCAAAATAAACCGCCCTGCAAATTCCACAGGTGTTCTCCAATACTGGGCTAGGCAGGGAGTGGTGTGTTTGTGTGTGTGTGCGTGTGTGTGTATGTCGGGGGAAGGGGGGGCGGGGGCCAGGGAAAGAGAGAGAAAGGAAGGGTGACAGACGGTTAAGGACAGTTTTTGGGTGTGCGGGGGAGTGAGAGTGTGCAAGGCAGGCAGTGTACTTCCTCCCTGTTTGGTCCAGCCCACCCATGCCATGTTTGGTTTGAGAGGCAGGCCTGTGGTTAGCACTGATGTCATTCTACCTCATTTGGGTTCTGTCCCCGCCCCCCCACACACTCCCTCAGGTCGTTTTAGAGCTTTCAGTCCCCTCTGTCACGCAGCCCTACCCATATGAGTGTGTGTGAGGGTTGTGTCCCTTTTTATTAGCCACACACACACGCACACGCTCCTCCCGCCCCTTCTCAGTTTCCCAGCGCTGTGAACTTTGGATGCAGTGAGTTGTGGACTGTGACTCTGCCAGAGGAGTTGAGAGTGACTATACTTTGACTGAAGGTGGACAACCCCTTCACTCTCTCTCTCTCTGAACTGTTCATTTGTTCTCCTGTGATAGGACAACCTGAATGTCTTCCTGAGGGCTTGCGGGAAGCTGGGACTAAAGGAAGCGCAACTTTTTCACCCCGGAGACCTCCAAGACCTGTCCAGCAGAGTCACTATCAAGTAAGTCCTCGGTACCCCCAAAAAACTAGATCCAAATGACAGTTACATCTGAATGGCATCAGGTGGAACAGGAACCGATGTAAAGGAGTGATGTGGGAAACTAACTTAACTGTCTCTATAGCAACTCCGCCAGCACCTCATATTGACTCTGAAGCCCCATTCCATGTCTGTGTAGTCCAGTACAAAGACAACATTGTCCTTCCGACGCCCCCAGGTTTAAATTTAACTTTTACTATTTTCCCCAAGCACGTGGCTTCCCATACTGTACTGCCTGCTTGGTAGAGGTTGAGGAGCGGAGGTCAGCATTTAGACATGTTCTGCTGCTATTGCAGAGAAGTATTTGCATTGGGGGTCTTGACTCCTGGGGAGTCACAACTCGTGCACCTGTCGTGGATGATCACAGGGATGGGTGTACAGGGACGCTTCACACTGCTTTATAGTCACTCGGTGGAAGCTTTCAAAAGATGGAAAAAGAGGAAGAGCAAGGCCACTGTGACCTGGTGGTGCTCTAGCGGTGGACAGTCTTTATACCCCCGGCCTCAGCCTAGAACATGGAACAGGCTTCACCTCCCTGGCTTCTGGTTTTGATAACCAAATCGCAACCTATCCGATTGCTGTGGAGGAGAGAAGGCCTGTTCCCTGGCAGCGATGGGCAGACTGGGTGAGGGTTTTGTGCTACAGGGTGTGACATTTCTGGTGTGGATGAGGGTGTGCTTGTGGGAGAGTGCAGTGTGTATGTGTGACCGTGTGTCAGATGTGAGATAGCTTGCCACGACACGGCTGCGTTTATAGTTCCTGTGTTTTTCGTCGCGTCCCCGTCAGCTGTGTGTGGTGGACTGGGGTGCACACGGTATGTGGAATAACCTGTTCAGTTTTCACACAGGTGTGTCTTTGGGAGACAGCCAGGTAAGGGCAGGACGTTCACAGTCCTGCCCTTACCCTTACCCTTCTCTGTGAACACACCCCATGGCACTGACATGTTCAACATGGCAGCTCTGCACAGAGGCCTCAGCTCTCAGAGCGCACCGGCAGTAAACACATACAATACGGGGATACAATACTGGGCAGGCCTGCCCCTCACGGTTCAGGAGCAGTACACAGTGGAGCTCTCTCCAGGGAGGTGCGTTCAGTGTTGCCGCAAGACTGAACAAGAGTGAGCTGCTGGAGCACAAACCTTTCTCTCTCTCTCTCTCTCTCTCTCTCTCTCTCTCTCTCTCTCTCTCTCTCTCTCTCTCTCTCTCTCTCTCTCTCTCTCTCTCTCTCTCTCTCTCTCTCTCTCTCTCTCTCTCTCTCTCTCTCTCTGTCTCTGTCTCTGTCTCTGTCTCTCTCTCTCTGTCTGTCTCTCTCTCTCTGTCTCTCTTCCTCTCTCTTTGTCTGTCATAGAAATGTGTCATTTAGCATGGTCTAAGGAGCCACGTATGTGATATATCCACCACTCCTTATGATAAGGTGTTGCAACCTCCAAGTGTTGCAACCTCCATTTTTACAGCTGAATCCACCCAGGCTGTGTTCTTGTACCCTTTAAAGGAAAGGACAGCTCTGTCAATTTCTCTAATACAAACACACACACATGCGTACACATACAGGTACGCGTACACACTTAAAAGTTTACACACAACAATGAAGCAAGCTCTGGCTGTCTGTTACCATGGCACACCCTCTTAACCACCATAGCAACAAGACGAAGTGAGAGAGTGTAGGGAAATCTGGAGCAATTAGGGGATTTAAGGTGTTCGTTCTGTGTATCAGACTGGTAGGCACTCTGGCTAAAAGGGAAAGAAACAATAAGAAACCCAGAGACCCCCCCCCCCCCCCCACACTTATCTTCACGCCTGACATACTGTTCCATAGCAGGGACCTGTAAACAAATGGTTATCTCCATGACTGCTATGGTCTCAGTGGTTGTGTTCCACTTGTGCACCCTGCCCCCAGACTCTCTCCAGGGTGGCTTGGGTGGCCTATAATTAGGACCTGGGAGGGTTGGGGGTTGGGGGCCACTCTTTGACATTGGATTGACTGGCATGGTGACAGCACTCATGGGAGTGAGGCTTTTTTTAGAATGTGTCAACCCCCTCCTCTCTCTCTGCCTCCTAGGACAGGCCAGGTCACACTTGTGTGTTTGTGTGATAAAGAGAGAGTTGAGGTGGGTTGGACAGGCTTTGAACAGCATGTACAGGGAGTGACCTGAAGAGACGCAGCATCATGCTGTGCTGTGCCCCGGTTCCTCAGGGCTGAGGATCAGCTTTGTGTCTGGTCACCACTGCTCCGCCTAACAGCAAATGGCCCAGTAAAGAAGATTCTCTGTGACATTGCTTGTAAAAAAGGGCTATACAAATACATTTTGATTTGATTTGATTTGAGAAGATAGAGAGAGGGGGGGGGGGGGGTGGATTTTCCTGTCCAGGACTCATCTGCCTGTGTTTCTGGTGTGTGTCCGACCTCCCCACCCCCCTCCAAAGCCAGTCTGACAGGTGCTGTGCCCTGCCTGTCCGCTCCCAGCAGATGTACCGTCATTACAGACCTCTTCTCATGTGCTCGGTATGCTGCATTAGGCAGGGGAGCTGGATCGTCTAGTTTAACCCGTCCTCGATACTGGGCAGAGTCGTCAAGGCACGCTTAATGACATTGTGGTTAATAATATAACGCCTATTTGTGATGTTGGAAAACAGCCTCAAGGTTAGGTGGGGAGCTGGTTTGAGGTAGAGCAGGCCTCTGGAATTACGGTTGATTTGATTTGCCCTGCCGCTAACTCACAGCTGGTTCGATATTGGCCACATCACAGACTCTGGTTAAGTACTGAGCAGTATATTGTAGCTAAGCCACCTTGGTTTAAAAGCGTTTTTACAATGATCACACTGTTGCAACCTTTTCTGGAAGTGTATGGCCTGAATCAGAAGTTTGATTCACAGGCAGTAGTTCACGTTTTCTCAACAACCATATAAGGTATATGGAGTTCAGTTTGACCTTTGAGCTCTGGGCGTTGATAGAGTATTGGTGGTAACCCCCGCCCCCAATCTGGTGTTCATCGCTATTTTACTTGTCAGTCTCCCTCAACATTCTCTCTACATCAAAATTGTCATGAAGTGTCAGGAGGGAGAGGTTGAGTTTGAGATGATACCTAAAGAGAGGATGTGTTTCGCCCTAATTCCTCAGAACTGAGGATCAACAAGTGTCTGTTGATCACTGCTAAGCCTCACAAACGCCCCAGGGCGATAATGACAGAGAGAAATAGACAGGAGGAGGGGAGAGACCAAGAATCGAAAAGATGAACAGATATATAGAGATTGACAGGAAAAGACGGAAATAGAAAGAATGAAAGGGAGTCATAAGGTTGCAGAGTGAAGATGACTGTGCCCATAGGATTGTTAGAAACTTCTGGAAGGTTCCTTTCACCTCCACCGCCCTAGTCGGTGTAACTAGCTTCATTGTACAATGCTGAAACAATGAACACAATAGGTTAAATATTCTCTTGGGCGTCACAGGAACCATAATAAATCAAATTCCATAAATGAACAGTGATTCACTGGTTACTCTTTATTCATCAGTCCACTCACAGCTGACAAGGAATATATTCAAGTCTTACAGCTTTTGAATCACCCTTTACAACCCTGCCAGTTTACTACTCTTCAAGATAAAGGGCTTTATTAGAACATTCTAGAATTCATACTGAATCATCAGCCCACACCTCTCCCAGTGTATTTGGCTGTGGTAAATATACTGCAACACATTATGTTACATTGACTAACGGATCTCCTCTGGAAAAGATGGATAAGACAGTATCTGCTTCTCATGCAGGAGAGAAGCAAATGGCACCACCCGAAGGGAAACCTCTCAATAGGCGATCTTGTGGTCATAGTGGATGACACAGCCAGATTCCAGAGGTTGTGTGCGAAGTGTCCTTGTCAAAACAAAGACGAGCATCCTTCCGAGACCTGTTAGCAAACTTTGCCTTCTGATGGAGGCAGCAAGCTAACAAACAGGATTATTTCTGTATTTTTTTGTTTGTTTTGGTTTTTGTTCTTCTGCGGCTCTAGTTTTGGGTTAGTCTGTTCTGAAGTAGGCTCCATTTCACTTTGATTCCTCATTATTTAGGTGATTGTTTGACAATCAGGGGCTGGAATGTTGGAGCCAAACCCCCTTTTTTCCTTTCTCCCTTTGGTCCTGACCCAGACCTTGGGGAAATCACCTTATTTGGTATGATTAATTAATTGATTAATAGGTATCTGTAGCTCCGCCCAGGGGGCAGGGGGCTTATAGAGCCATGTGTGAGGATTTTGTTTGTGGGAACAATTAGTTGGTTTTGAGTTGTTGATAGAGAGCCAGCAGAGCGATATCGTTTTTCAACCACGCAAATATACATTCACTTGCACAAACACTTACGCACCTAAAAGTTTTTAGACAGCCACTACAACCATGTAACTACATAACAATGGCTATAGAAACAACATTGTAGTGATGTGGAAGCTACTGTTATACTATTATATACTATATGAGTGTAACTACTAATATATGATGTAGTCACACTTATTTCACATCCTAAATGACTTGGTATGGGGGAGGTTAAGCCTCCATAGAAGTTGACATTAATCTTGGTTTAGTAACACAACCATCATCTGCCCCTTTACAACATACTGTGCCTTTTTACTCTTTAGTACACCACTAACACTTATTACCATTTAATTACATTTCTATGTACGTACAATTTTTTACTGTGGGTATTGCTCCGGCAGTTAATTTAACTTGAAAGTAAAGTGTTGGTAAAAAGACTAACTGTTTAGGATCCAGGCTGTATTTCTGGTCAACGGGGCTTCACTTGGGATGGATTTCTAGCTTTTGGCGGTGAACACCACCAATGCAAAAGTTCTGAATCACATAAAAGTATGGAGTCAAGAGTTGATATTGATCGAAGGTTGATATTGTAACCCTTAGCATCGTTCATAACCTTTACTCATCATCCACAAAACAATCTTGGGCGAAGGAAAACATTATGCCTATTCAGAACTGATACCACCCTTTTGTGTATTAATTTCAAAAAATATATATCTTAAAAAGGGTTCATTAGCCTCAAAATATAACAGATAAGACAGATATAATTGAAAGTGCATCCATAACTGTGTTATGCCCGGCATGTCGCAGGTGAGCAGCCTCTGGGACATAGGCCAAAGCTCCAAAGTCTCATTTCCAGACACATTTTTGCAGAGCAAATTATTGACGCGGCTGGCACTCTTTAATCAAAAACGGAACAGCAGGGGGTAGAGCAAACCCCTTGGCCCTCGAGGAATTCTAGCAACTCAACCGTAACAATGGCACTAGGAGCGGTCCTGTGAAACGAGAGCTTTCAACATTCTGACTAGGTAACACCACCCGTCACACGCATGCAAATGGAAATGGTGATCTAAGGGAGTGTCTTAAAAAAAACCTAGACAACACATTCTCAAATAACTAAAGGTTTGCTCCAGATGAACATTGTCAACGACTGTACAGTGCTGTGCCTCACAAATACACACGTCTATCAGACTCAGAACTCTCACACTCTTAAACAAACACTCTTATCTCCATCCTAAAATAATGCAGAGCTGCATAATTGTCTGTGGTGACAGAAGAGGGAGAGAAAGTGTGTCAGACGAGTGATGTCTCCTCTGGGCTCTGTCTCTGCACCTTCATTCTGACAACCAGTCATTGCCCATGTGAGTGTCTGCATGACGCCGCATGTCTTTGTTCTCGAAATGCTTGTTAGCAGGTCGAGGGGATATTTAGGGCTCCTCTATTGTTATTTGGAGTTGAGTTTGTGCAAGGTGGTGGGGTATTGTCAGAAATGGACCTCTGACCCACAAATTAAACCACATTAGAACAACTCCGGGAGAAACACAGCCAATCTTTTCAAGTTGACGGTCCGAATCACACACACACAGACTCCACACTTTTTCCTCACCAGTGTGGCTGCTTGTGCACCGGTGTGTGAACTGTGAGGAGATTGTGAAACCAAATGAGCGATGATGGTGACTGGTCAATAAAGTCTCCAACGCTCCCTCCATGGTTACAGCCCAGGCTGTACACAGGGAACACAAGGCATTTGCGCTGCTTGCTCTCCATTTGGCAGACCTGCTGGCTGACTGCTATGGGAGACTGTTTTTTTTCTGTCTGACTGATATTGAAGGCTGACTGTCAGTTGTCCTGCAGCCTGTCACTGCTGACAGTTTTTTCAGCTCAACCCGGCATCATGCTTAGGCTACAGAAAGAAATGCTAGCCTTTGTGGTTGGTTTTCTGGCTGTTTTGCTGGCTGACCTGCTGACAAAAGGGAGAGACAGTTGCCAGTCTGTCCCCCTCACAGTAGCTGTATTGTGGTGTCTCTGATAAGTACAAGTACACAATCTTATCTCAGTGGTTCCAACCTTCTCACACACAGCTGATCAGTCTCTAGAACGTGCACTTGCACGCGCAAGTGCACGTTCGCACATTAGTTTTCTTGCGTTTGTGCGACAACGACATGTCGTGTGGATGGATATCTTCTCCTCTTCCTCATAATGGTTGACTGATGCTGTGTGACGGGGCCTGGAGAAGTGTGACATGCAGTTGGGAGGAACGTTGACGATGGACATTCCATGCGGCATTTGCATTGCTCAGGTATGCTTGCAAACCCATTACAGGCTTTGGCAGCTTGTTGGCCAGGATCTTGTTTCTGTCTGTGGGCTGTGTAGTGCTGCTGGGACAGTCCCAGGACCTGACCTACCCGGTCCACCCTGCTCCTTGTGCCAACGCTTCTGGTGTCTGATCAGGTAGGCTATGCAGGACTGGCTGGGGTGGGCTCATTTGCCATTAGTAAGGACTAATGGCTCAAATGAGGGAAGTGGCTTCATACATAGAGTAAGTGTGATGTAAGTAGTAATGTTGGATGACTATAATTGTTCTGTGGAAATCTATTGGTAACTCATGATTAAATTTGAATCGATTCTTGGGGTCACGATTCGATAAAAAGTCGATTCACGATTTTCCGGAAGAAAAAATCAAACGATTCACATAAATTTGTGAATCGATCTGAATCGCTAGCAGACTGAATCTCGACTCAAATGCGAATCGATTTTTTCCCCCACCCCTAATAGTTGTATAGTTCTAACTCTGTTCTAATTGAGTATGTTCTACTGTTAGCTCTCCTGTCCCCATCCTAGTTTTAATTTTTCAATTGCCACATTTCTGTAGACTTCTTCAGTTCTAGTTATAGGCTAGTTCTAGCTCTATAGTTCTATATGCTGTGTCTGACTGGGCACCATCCAAGGCCTACTAAATACCAGTGTGCACAGGTGCAGTCAGTTTACTATGGTACAGGCCAGGTGCTCCACGGGGATTTGGGAAGATTATTTCTGGAACCTTTGTACTTGGTTGAGATTGATGATTTTCTTGACTGTTTGCAGAGGGACTGTTTGAGGATTATTGTGCAAGATAGGTGAGTTAAGTCATCTAACTGCTATTTGGCCACATAATTGTAGTGCAGACAGAGACACAACTAAGCTACTGTAATGACCACCGTAGTCTAGAGTTTTTGCAGAGTAGATAACCCTCATAAATACTGACAGCTATATATTTACTAAACTGTATTCACACATCAGCAGCTTTATCCCTCTGGGCTTTTTTAACCCTAAAAACGCCCTCAGTATGCTAATGCTAACGCGTAATGAAACGCTAAATAAAGAATCCCAGTAGACTGTGCCGTGTCCCCAAGTCTTCATATGCTGACTGCAGCACCTCTTTCCCCCATCGTGTGTGAGATGATAGTGTGAACTCTCTGAACGCCCCACATGTCTCCTCATGCCAGTGTCTCTGTGTGAGAACCATCAGCATTTACCACCCATAGGCTAGCCTCCTGGTCTGGTCGGAACAGATCAGCGAGTATCGAAACCAGACTGAGAACAACCTTTGGTCCTACGCCACACGTCCACACGGTAATGCTCCCAGAGATGTGTCTGATTGCCTGGCTTCAAATGAGGGCTCAGCTGATGCAGGCTGCAGCGCAGCACAGGGCGCTCTGAGGCCAAGAGAATAGACCCTCTGTATGCCCCTGCTCGCCAGCAGCACTACCAGTCACTCAGAAGTGAGCGTTACCCAACCATAAGGCCTGTGGTAGTTAGGACAGAAATAGTCTGTCTCTCTCCTTTTTTGTTCACTCGCTCGCTATACAGCAGCCCCTCTATAAATGTAGACTTTGTGACTTATTTTGTTCCAGGCCGCACTAAAAAGAGAGAGGGAGAGGAAAGAGAATGTCCTGACCCCTCCCACCATCCATCTATCCTTCCACCACCTTTTTTATGAGACTAATAAATCGGAAGAGACGCCAAACGGGTGGACGCCCTTTTCACCTCGTGTTCGCCAGCGTACTCAGTCGGCCTGGTGTGAAATGACGCATGTCGGTGAGAGCTCTTGCCGTGGTGACGTCACACAAATGAGCGCTGTGCGAACATACAACTTCAGTCTGCAGATTCAGACTTCAGATGTTTAGATCAAACAGCCTTGAGAACATGACTCATAGCATCTGGAGGAATATTTGAATCTATTTCTTACAGGCACAGTTCAGACTCAAACATCACGATTAAAGGTTTATTTATATCTCTATTATAAATGCTGAAGATGTATTAGATAGCACCCAATTGCTGTCAAAGTACCAAGTCAATGAAGTGAATCACCAAGCACAAGTTCAAGACAAAATCAACTTATTTATTATAGATCTATGAGGTGCAGGTGTTTGATATACTCAAGTTGAGCATCTCGGAGGACTTGACAATGAATACAGGAATGATGGGCACTTAAATAGTATCACAATATGGGTTTTTTACTCTCACAAGAAACGTCAGGGGGGTGATAATCAACATAGCCTTTGCAAGCACAGAAAGATGACGCTGCATGTTAGATAGCTTTTGTTTAGGCTTTAGATAGGGCTCCTAGAAATGGCCCTGACGTTCCATGTTCTCATGAGTTAATATAGTTCAAACATTGTTTATTATATTCAAAGCACTCCAAACAGTATAAAAGTAATAAAGTAATCATTAGCTGTAATTATTGTTAACTGATCAGTGGTTAAGGACAGACCTCTTCAATGCCCAAGAAGTCTATAATCAGGTCCTGGGCCCTGTTCCATAAAGCGAGTTTACCGAATAAGCCAGGCTTATTTCAGTTAGTCAGACCCATTTCCAGTTTATTCGGTTCCATATAGCCAGCTCAACGTAGCTCAAACTCAGTTACTATGGCAACTTATGCTGCGAAACTAGCCTGGTCCGGGGCAGGTTCACTGTCAGGCTTAGCACGTGTTGTCGCTTCACCAGACCCTCTTGTAACACTGACTCAACGGGAAAACGATGATTCACCACAGAGTTTCTGGCATGATGCCTTTTATTTTGTTACCACTATCAGTGCAATATGTATATTTATAGAACATCTACTTAAATAAAAGAACAAACCTGATACAAACATACACAGCCTACTTTTAACTTATGGCTATATGGTATTTTGTGATATCAAATGTTTAGGCTGATGCTACATATATGTCAATCTAGATTATTCCAGTATAATTATCATAGCTAAATAATAGTCAAGTAGCCTACCATTACAAAACAAACCCAAATCCATACATATGTCCTCCATTTTCGTGACTAAAAAAACATGTTAAAAAGTTAGGCTACTGGATAATGTATTGGTTAATAGTATTTATTTAAAACAATGTCAAGAAAGTAAATTTAGATTTGTTTAGAGGGTGTGTGTTTTTTAAATCAATGAAGTAAAGGTCAATAAAAAAAGACGTCGACCAATGTAGCCTGTCGTTCATGTCAATCATGGCGTGTCATTTTATTTTTATAAAGTGGTGGATAAGCTGTCATAGCATGCGGCTTAAAACGTTCTTTCGGGAAGAAGTCACGTGGTTGTGAGCATTGCGTTTTGCCGTGATGGATCGATATGATCCATGATCCAGGTTGCTTAAGAATAGGGTGCAACTGCAATTATCTTGACTTCTTGAATCTGACTTGAATTAGTCGTATTGCGTGAACTAGAATAGGCCTTTTTGGAACCACTTTAGCCCCGACTGACTTGTTAGGTTAATTCAAGTCAGGTTTGGGACTAATCCCAGCTTTTTTGAGCGGCTTTTATGGAACAGGCCCCGGATCAATTGGCAGGAGGGAGGTTGGCGTGGCGATTCGGTGTCAGGATGGAATGTTCGCAAGAATTTCAGCAGGTGCTACCAGCTGCACCAGACGCATTGCATGCTGGGGAAGGGCTATAGGACACCAGAGCAAAGGCTTATGGACAGAGGTGTGTGTATATGTGGCGATTGTGTTACAGCATGAGGAGTGGAATGTGTAGCACGGACAGGACAGGCAGGGTTGAAGAACAAGGCTGTATATCTCTCTTTTCACTGTACTTATCACGCTAACATGTTGCCTTTATCAGTGCTTTAGAGTCCTGTTCAAACACGCAGGTACACTGCCCTTTGCCTAGGTGACATACGAAGGGTGGGTGTGTGTGTGTGTTTGTGTGTGTGTGTGGTCTAGATTCACACAGCAGAGAGACCTGACAGAATGAGTGGAGGTCCATTCTTTTCTACCAGAACCTCTGGGATGGTTTAAACATTCGAAACAGCAACCTGCTTCCAATCTGTTTTAGATTCCTACTGTACTGGTTATAAATGATTTGGGAGTCTAAAGGAAGTCTTTTTTAAACTGGGATCTTTAACCTTCAGACACCAAGTCATTTTATGGCTGTTTTTAGTTGTAAACCATCATAAATATAACAGGCTCTCCTCTCATGGAGAGAGACACGCTGGCAGCACAGGAATGTTCTCCAGGTGAACCTGCTAGGTCTGTCTGAGAACTATGAGATGCTCAAAGTCAGCCATCTTGCTAAATAATCGATAGAGCCAATGACCTAGTGCGTTTGTGTGTGTGGTTGCGTGTGTGACCTCAGCCTTTGTGGTGCTCTGTGTGAGAGAGGATTCTGGGGTATCCTGGCAGTAGCCTGGATTGTGCTGTCAGTTTCCAGCTCTTTCACAGACCTTAACATGCCCTCTATTCTTTTATTGTCATTTTCCCAGGCTGTGAGGGATAAACCACACACACACCTCACCCCTCTGTTCTCTTTTCCCTCACAGACGTCAAGAGACCAGCAGGAGACTGAAAAATGTGAGTGGAAAAGTTACGCTTTTATTTGGAAAGGTGCATCGGGCGCCATAGCCCATTACCCTTCATTGTGTTCGCTCAAGTCTGAAGGATCCGTGTGAAAACAAATGGTTTTCTGTGGACACAGTTCTTAATACTACTTCACAGTCTGTGTGTGTGTCCACATCATTATAATTTGAACATTATTTACATAGATAAAGCTGTTTACATTAAGTGGTGGTTTTGTACCAGATGTTTGTAGTGTTTGTATTTGCCCTGTGTGTTATATTAATATGTAGCAGTGAACACAGTAGCAGTAGAGTAGAATGTTCTGGATGGAGACTGGGAACAAAGACCAACACACACAAACACACCGGTCAACAGCATCCAAGCCCACAAACCCGTACTAACCAGTCAACTTAAATGGAGTTTTAAAGGCTTGTTAACATTTTTAAGTACTTTTATTTGGAATTAACATGCTACCTTTCAGCTGTGTTAAGGAGCTGTGTTGTTGAAGGGGGTCTGATGTGTTGCTTTGCCTGGTTCCTCTCAGGTGTTGATCACCCTGTACTGGCTTGGCAGGACAGCACAAAACGACCCTTTCTATCATGGACCTTACCTAAACCTCAAGGCTTTTGAGGGATTACTTGGCATAGCACTTTCAAAGGTAGGCACACTCACACTGACACACACATGTACAAAAATACATACATACTACTGTGCATACACACTGACTCACACACGCACACGGGTGCACCCTCACCTTGTTATTTGACCTAATTGTAGCTAACTGTGAACATGTTTATTGTAATCTGTGTAAACGGGTATAAATGAAACCCTTTAACAACCCCCAGCCATTACATTTCTCTATCCTTCCTGGTATGTAAACGATGTAACCGGATTGGCCAAGAGGCCCCTGAGATACTCACCAGTTAGGCCGCAGCTATAGTATACACATTAAGTCATGATCGGATTGTCTGACTTGGCTATTTTAATCTCGTGAGGGGTGGGGGTGGGGGGTGGGGGGTGGGGGGTGGGGGGTGGTGTTACACAAACACCACTCCCATCCCAACCTCCCCATCGTGCCACTGCTGAATTGGCAGCTTCATTTACAGTTTGTTTACAGTCAGGTGAGAGGATTTAGGACAAAGACGAGTTAAGTTGCAACACGTCCCAGGTTCATGTGTGCACCGGCCCCATGTTTGAGCCAAAGACAGGCCCGGGTTCAAGAAGAGCACTGTTGTTCACCCTGCATCCCATTGGCTCTTACGGTACATCTGACAGGGTATGTCTTAGAGCTGGCTGATGGGTTTCTGTGGTTGGACAGGAGAGCTGTGGGATCTGCATGTTTCACAGATACTTGCACACATTGTTTTCCGGCTATAGGCAGCAGGTGTCTGTTTGTTTGTGTACAGTAGCTGAAGGAATGCATGACATGACAATACTAGAATTCACACGAACAGACTCATGTTGAGAGTCAATTTATCAGATTCTCTCTCACTCACACAAAACACACACACACACACCTCATTACTTTCTGTGTGTGTGCGCGCCTATGCAACCCAGTTGAATTGGTCTAACTCAATCCTCAGTATAAATTCCACCCAACCGCGACATTGAAGAGCTGGCTTTTCCGTGGCGTAGCTGGTTCGAGCGGTTTTTGTAAAGGTGGTGGTCACCTTTGCGAGTCAGAGGACCCGAGTTCGAGTACTGGCACGGGGAAAGACGGGGAGGAAGCGACACTGATGGGCAACGCAACCTGTTACACGTACATGGGCCCACGCGTGTGTGCGCGTTACAGTCCCTAGGAGCTGAATGACTGTATGCCTATTGATTAACCTCACCAGTGTGTGTTTGTGTGTGTGTGTCACAGGCACTCGAGGACTCTGTGGGCCAGAGCGGTGGCAGCAGCAGCGTGAGAGACAGTGGTTTCGGAGACGGCTGGTACTGCGAGAGAGAGGACCTGTTCTACCTGAGAGGAGGAGGACGGCAACACAGGAGGGAGAACTCCCTGGACAGTCTCGACTCTGAGGGCTCGCGACCCCCCAGCATCTCATCTGACACCACTCTGAAAGGCGGCAGCGAGGGTAGGGGCGGAACACACACACACCCTTACGCACAAGTTCCGCACGCATCGGCGCACTCTGGTGAACACGCACACAGACAATAGCGCTCAAACATGCACTACTGTCAATGGATTACTTTGTGTTTCTGTTTGGTTCTGGTGTGTTTGGTCTGAGTGTGCGCGAGCGCGTGTTTCATGTTTCATCGGTGGCTTCTACCCGCACTGGAATCCTAACTATTGGAGATCTTGGAAATTGATTGTATAAAAGGGACAGGGATAGTTGTGTTTGATGTTGAATTCATAGCTTTCTGAATATGACGGATTGACGTAAACAACAACATGGCAACATTGTGCCATAAATTATTTAACTTTGTGCTCTGCACACTTGTGCCTCTACACGAGGCCCACTCTTGTGTGTGTGTGAGTGTGTGTGTGTGTGTGTGACTATACGTTTTGTGAATACGAATGGAATTCTGCATCAGTTTGTGTACTCATGCCTATCTCCATCTAGTGGCCTGTTGTTGTAACTTTATATTAACTTCATCTTCATAAACGTGTGAACAAAACATGCTTCATAGTTGTCTATCAACCAGAGCTGGAGAATGTTGTTTTGTTGCTTGTTTTTTTTTTTTTTGTGGGGCAGAACGGGTCAGTGTAATTAGTGAGAGGCTGTACCCCTCGAGGGAGACATTCCAGGAGCTTCCACACAGCGCTGTCATGTTGAGGCCTCCAGTCCCACGCCTCTCTGCTACTGCCCCACCCTGCTCTCACCTCGCCTCACATCTCCCTCTCTCTGTCCCTCCATATCTGCCCCTCTCCGCTCTCGTTCCCCCGTCTCCTTTTACTCGACTGATGCTCTCCCGTCTGTGTTTGCATCTCCCTCTCCCCTCCTGTCCTGTTACTCCTCACATGCTCTCCCATCCCCTTCTCTCTCTACTTTTCCCTCCACCTCCTTTTTTCTCACATGCTCTTCAACCTTACCTCTCCCCTCCTTTCCTCTCCAATAATAGTTTGTTTGTATAGTCCTATGTACAAACAGTGTCACAGAGGGCTTCTCCTCCTCCTCTCCAGGTTGTTGCAGTGACGCCGAAGTAGATTCCCTCTTCAAGATGGCCGACAGCAAGGACCCCCTCCATTACCGCCGCTCGCTGGTGGTCACGCCCAAGACAGCCACCCAGTTCAACCAGTTCCTGCCTACCAAGGACAAGTCCTCGGGCTACGTCCCCGCCCCGCTGCGTAAGAAACGGGCCGAGCGCCAGGAAGACAACCGCAGGAGCTGGGTGGGCCCCCAGTTTACAGAGGAGGACGGCACCTTCACCAGGTACACACACACACGCCTGTATGCAACACACCCCCACCTGTACACACACCCCCACCTGTACACACACGCACGCCTGTATGCAACACACCCCCACCTGTACACACACACACACACCCACTTGTTCACACACACACGCCTGTATACAACACACACCCACACCTGTTCACGCACACACACGCCTGTATACAACACACACGCACACCTTTTCAGACACACACACGCCTGTATACAACACACACACACACCTGTTCACACACACACCTGTATACAACACACACAAACACACCTCCAGAACCACACATCTGTCTTTGCAGTAGTAGTGTCAAAATCCCGTGGACATTCTTAGCGGCGTATTCAAAAGTGTAGAGGTCAGCTTATGTCAGTTAAGACTCTACAAGAGAAAGGAAAGTTCCCGCTGTCCAGGATGGTTGGATCCAAACAATGGTGATTCCAACATGTTCTATTCTTGTCTACCTGCATGGACTTCCGTCAGTAGAAGCATTGTCTTCCTCATGGAAAGAGACTTATCAGAGTCATGATAATACTGTATGCCTAACTCCTACCCAGTTTTCTCCTCACACACTGTCTCTCTTCCTCCCACTGTCTGTCGGCCATGTGTGGTTGGGGTACGTACACTCCGGTTGTTTTTCCCATCGTGTGTGTGTGTTTGTGACGTTTGCGATTGCGTTCATCTGTGACCGCGAACCCATGGTTTTCCACCGCTGTCAGTGAGACCAGGCCCGGCTCCGACCCCCAGGGCAACGGGCTGCCCCCGGGCGCCCCCCCTGCGGCCCACCCCCAGCGGGCGTACGAGTACGAGAGCGGCAGCGACTCGGACGCCGAGCGGCCCGACCCAGACCTGGTGCTGGACGACCTCGCCAGCCGCCGTTTCCACAGCCCCTCCCCCGCCCCGCCCACAAATTTCGCGGTGCCCATCGGCCTCCCGGAGGGGGGAGTGGGGGTCTCGGGCGGGAGGGTCGGAGGAGGAGGAGGAGGGGGGGGCACTTGGCCCAGGGTGTCCGCGAGCTCCGGCACCCCCCCTCGTCAGACATCAACCTTCCTCAGGTCAGGCCTGCGGAGCGGGTTAGGGAGAGAGCTTTGTGACGAGCCTGCTGCCTGGCGAGAGAATGACAGAGACACAGCAACAGAGGAAGGCGTGATGGACAAGTGTGCTTCTGTCCTCCCTCTGTTGCTTGGTGTGGCGTTTAGCGTAACCAATGACGTGCAAGGCCCTCGGGCCTTCACCAGCGTGATGCTTCTAACAAACCTGGACTCCTCTCTGGTCTCTTGGGTTGGTCTTCTTTGGGCTACCTTGCTTGTTTTTGTTTGCTCACTTCTGTTTGGTTTGGTCTGCAGTGTCCTTTTTTTAACGCCCGAGCTGTTTGCTTCTTTCCGATTTGATTCGATTTGATTCGACAGTGTGTCCAAATGTGTCGCTCTGCTCTCCCTGGAGACTGCCTGCGCTCAAAGAACAATCGCGAGATGCTCCCCGGCTTGCGATTGGTTGTGCACGCTTCCTGTTCCTGTTCTCTCGAATGATTTGATTGGCTGTCTCTCACGAGCAGCAGCAGCAGCTCGGCGCTGTGCGCGCCCCGGCACGCCTCGGTACGGCTGGACCACGGGCTGCGCCCCGCGTCGGCGGACAGCCTCCTCCGACAGCTGTGGGACGATTCCGAGGACGAGGACGAAGACGGCTACGCCGACCCCGTCCAGGACGACCTGTACGCCCGCAAGGTGGGCCTGTCGCCCCAGCCCGTCGCCAGCGCGCCCTACAATAAGTTCTTGCCCAAGTTCTGGACCCCCGAGGAGGACATGCACATCCAGAAGATCAAACTGGGCTCCCAGAGGCGGCCCTGGTACAGGAAGATGCAGGGCTTCAGGTGTGTGGACCGGCACCCTGGCTGAGGACTGAACTGCACACACACACACACACACACACACACAGACAACACTCACGCATTCGCTCCTTCTAACACTGGAGCGGACAGTCACACACTTCTAACTAACTTAGGTCCCCTCTGTAACTGGTTAGCCATTTCATTCTATTACACTTAGTATAATTCTGCCTACCACTATACTAACCTATTCTCTTTAGTGGTTGCTTCTGGTTCTGGGTCAATGCATGTTATTCTGTTGTCATTTCTAAATCTGTAGTGGGTCAGTTGGGTCTGTTCTTCTGGGAACTGCTTTTCTCTGAGGTGTTTCTACCTGTCTGACCACTGATTCTCTCTCCTCCTCTCTCTTTTTCTCTCACACTCTCTGTTTCCCTCTCCTCCAACCCTCTGTCTTTCCCTAATTTTCTCTCCCATTCTTCCTCTTTGTCCCTATTTATCTTTCTTCATTGCTCTCTCTCTCTCTCTGTCTCTCTCTCTGGTGTTTCCCTCCATCTCTTCCTCCGGCCTCAATTCCTCCCTCCTTCCTCCCTTCCTCTCCTCCTCCACGGCCGCAGTACAAAGAAGTCAGGCTCCTCCTCAGACGACTCTGAGTGCGACGTCAGTCCCTGGCTGTCCTCTGCTCCTCCTCCCCCCGCCGCTGGCCCCTCCCTCCCTCACCCCCACGCACCGCAAGGCTCTGCCCATCCGGCAGGTCAAAGGTCGATACAGCCGCTCGACTGACGTGGCAGGAGCGTTCTAGAACCTCCTGACGTCATAGGAGGGATGCTCCAATCAGCCACTCCCTGACATACTAATGGTGACGTCACGTGACCATGCTATTAACACCGCCTTAACATGCATCAAAAAAGCTGCTTGTTGCTTAAGTATTATGTGTCTTTACTTGGCTTTTTTGTAGCCTAGTCATATTTAGTACATAATGTAGTTGAGCACTGGACTATATTTATTTAAGATACAGATATGCTGAAAATTCCTGTTTGAGTGGGCCCCCCCCCCTCCCATTTGATGCATTTTTCAAACAAGACAGCATCAAAACTCTATTTTGCTATCCTTTTAAAAAAACTTTTCCTACTTTTCTAGTTCTCTATACTTCTCCGGTTCACTTGCATGCACTCATCTCCACCTTCCTTCCTCTCTTTCCTCCTCCTCTTTCCTGCCGCCCAAACCTGCAGCCCTCACACCCATCCACACACTGCCCCCCAGCAGACTCCTAAACCACCCACTCCGCTGCTAGAGCGCCCCCCTCTGGTGTTCTCCAGAGTGGACCCGTCCTCGGGCCCCAGGCTGGTCAGAGGAGAGCGGAGGGCTCTGCTGGGACGCCATGACCCCCTGGAGGCCCCCGAGCCCTGGGAGGTGGGAGACGCCATCCTCCCCGACCTGGAGAACGACGACATGTTTGCCAGGAGGACCCAGGCCTTCCACTCCAACTCCGATCTCGCTCTGATGAAAACGAGTGGGTGTAAGAGCCAATCCTGTTCCCCCGAGCCGGAGGTCAACATCGTTACCCAGCCTTCTCGCCCTGGCGACAGCAGGAGACCCCGTTTGCCTGACATCCAGAGAGATGATGTTTTGTACCGCAAGGTAAACCCCCAGCAGGCACAGCGCCCCCTATCTGGAGACCCTGAGCGCTACACGCCTCTCCACATCCCAGAGCCCTGGGCCCTGCCCCCCTCCTTGCAGGCTCGACTGATGTGCCCCCCTTGCCCTTTGAACCAGGAAGTACCGTCAGAAGATCAAAACGAGAGGAAGGAGAGACCGAAAACAGACGACATGTTGCTCAGGAAGTTTGGCGTTAGGGCCCAGGGTCAGGGGTCACCTCTAGCCAAATCAGCCAATCAGATGACTCCGTCAGTGCCCACTTCCTGTAGCGAGGGGGACCTGCAAAAGATGCAAGAAATCCGAGAGGCGAGCAGGCTGAGGTTTAGGAAGAGGCTACTTGTGGAGAGGTTAGCCTTCCTTAACTCCTAGAGACCAGGGTACAACTGGCAGCCTGGCTTGCTAGCTATCTTATCATCTAAACTCTACCTTGTGTTAGTTGTGTTGTTTTTCTTTTCCCTCTCCGTTCTGACTGCCTTCTTTTTAGCCTGAAAGCACACCAGTGTCTTTCGGTTCGCAGAGCCAAAGCGTCAGAAGAGTGTTGAAGTGACCTACCTGTATGCTGCATGTTGATGTGCCACGGGAAGATGCTATCTATAGTCTCACTCGAGGGAGTCTCGCTTTACAACGAAGCACTCTCTCCTCAGAACAAACCAGGTGCCTTTCTTCCTAACTGGACAAGTCGACCCTACATCCCAGTTGAGGACATGTAGCTGTCACCAGACGTTGTTATGGGTTTATCGGAATTGCTGCTTGTTTGAAATATCTATTGTTACCTCAGATTTGGGCCATTTGAGGCAGATTGTTTGCAAATTAGGTAAAGTGGGAACATTTTGCCTTCACACAGTATTAACCAACCGCCAACATTTTGGTAGCATTACTCTGAAAACCTAAACTATACAAGACCCCAGATAGAAACAATTCTGCTTGGTGGTCATATTGTTGTCTTCCTGCTACTATTTCTATTGAAGTGTTATTTATTAATAAACTGCATGAACACTGTTGTTGATAGCAATTACCAAAATGCCTTTCGCATTAATAACCAGGTATTTCAATATAGGATTCATCTGCATTTGTTTAGTTTTTTGTTTTATTTTTAAAAGTTTTCTGCTTGTACAACATCCGTCGCATTAATAAAGACTTCCCCAGACTGATTGTGGTTGTGATGGAGTGTAATAGACATGACTTAATTTAAACATTGCAGGAGCCACCTACATTAAGCACCTGCACTGTAGCAACTACAGCCTACAGCTGGCCTGTAATTACTGTGGCCACCTACATAAGAGGTTGAGCTACGTGGTAATACTACTCACTTTAGGGACTCTCATACTTACATGGGATCCTCAGGGCTGTGAGCACGCTGGTGCAGGAAGGTTTAGGTCTGTCAGCCACTCGGTACACAACCCAGGGCTCACCTTTCGAGAGTCCAGCTTGAACAGATCGCTGGCAGACCGAGTGTTTGTGTGTTTTACATATTTCACAGCACAGTGAGGATTGGATGATAAATTGTTGCCTGCTAATCTGGGGAATCGTGAAACACTTTCCTTTTCTGTGTACACACACACACACACACACACACACACACACAGGGTCCATTTAAATGTGGGTTTATATCCTTCACACGTGGAGGGATGAAGTTTCCAGTGACATCATCCCATTGACTCTAGAAAAGGGACTGTTGTTAAAGTGATTCCCTCCCTCTCCCTCCCTCCCTCTCCCTCCCTCTCTCTCTGTCTCGTCTCACACTCTCACTTACACACACATCTCCAGCCGTCACGGAAAGTTGATACAGAGGCTTTACAGAATGAGCTTTTCCAACTCCGTCTTCAAATAAAAGGGCAAAAACCATCTGACTTGCTGGTGGGCTTTTACTGTCTGGGTCTATCAGCAATAGAGCTTGTGCTCAACTGTGACCTACTAATTTCAATGAACCTTTGAATAGGCTGTTACTATGTGGCCCTACTGTTTAATACTGTATAACACCCCACCACATACCTTCTTCAAACACAGTTTTCCCTATACTTATATATTATACTGGCATACTTTGGGTTGTGCTTCATTTAGTTTGCGACCACAATTAAAGCCAGCCGAACAGTACCGAAAGTGCAACCTCAGAGTAATCATCAAGAATTTGTGTAGTGTTTAGCAGTATCTCTATTGACTGAGGTCTGCCCTGTCTATGGTTCTCTCTGGTTCCCTAGAGCTCTCCGTAAGCCCGATGCTAGTGACGGGTGAGTTGACGTGCAGTCCAAGGAATGTTTCATGTTCCCATTTGCTCCACCCGGCTGCGGCTGCACCCCACTGCTTTTGTATTCCTGCCCCTCTCTCTGTCTCACCATATCCCTCTCTCTCTCTCTCTCTCTCTCTCTCTCTCTCTCTCTCTCTCTCTCTCTCTCTCTCTCTCTCTCTCTCTCTCTCTCTCTGTGGCTGGCTGTTAAACGCTGACACCGAGCATAGCTGTGAATTGTATGGCACGGAGCCAGGCAAAATAGGGGGGTGGGACAGCTCTCCACAAAGGACTATTGACAGAGCAACAAAGTGTTGCTGCAGCGCACACAATAACAATAACGCTTGGTCATCCTTCCCAAACATACTGTATGGCCCACTGGCTTGTATTACGATGTAGCTGTACTGTAGCCACAGCATAGCCTGACTCAGGAAGCAAATGACCCAGTAGTGCAGTAGAGATAGCCTCTGAAGCAGGTGAGTAAACTCGGATGAATACAAGGCCACGCCCAAATGCTTTTGAGTGGCTTCACTGTGTGCATGTGCTGGATGGAACGGCAGGAGAGTGTACCATATCAAAGCACGCTGTCCCTAACCGGTGAATAAACTGCTTTACATTGCCTGCTTGAATGAACTTGTGTGGACATTAGACGTGTGGTTAACTTGGGTACGTGTTTCATCCTGGTTTACTAACACCTGGTGAGCTAACTAGTTACTAAACTGTTTTACTAATCCGACTTTTGTTGTTACTCCAGTGTCCTTTGCCTCGTGTGCACAAAGCATTGTAATTGTTAGTGCTGTAATTGTAATTCACGCTGTATCAACTGGCCAACTGGCCAGTACCACAGTAGGAAGTCTGGAGCTGTTTCATGTTCATTTAAGGTAGCTAAGTTATATTATTGGAACGGGATTGACCCCGGTCTGCTTCCTAACTCCTCCTCTGTGTGTCCACCCGTCTTCAGGAGTAAATCTATGAGTGACATATCAGTGGACCCAGCCAGTCTAAGACAAGTGCGCTACGAGGAGCTGCAGAAAATTCGTGAGCAGGTGAAGGAGAGTGAAGACCAGTGGCAGGATGTGAGTATTGCATGCACAGCCACACAAACGCACACTCAAGTACTGCTGCTGTCCTTGGGGTGCAGGAGTTGTAGTAACTACGAGAGATAACGAAAGAAAACCTGGGACATCCCCATGTAAACACGCTCAGGAATGCACATGCTAGAGATTAGACATCCATGTATCAAGGAACTATAACTCCATATTATGGAGTTCATGGATGATGTTGAGAGAGCTGTTTTTCTAGTTCGTTCTGTGCCTGTGGCCACTTGAAAAAGGAGAGCTGGTTCTACTAGTGAAAAGAAAGGACCGGAGAGGACAAATACTGGTGTCAGACCTACACAGGACTCTAGCTAGGGGATGGGCTGGATAAAATGTGCAGTACGATCAATAAACATTATGTAATAACTGAATGGTGACACCAATCACCACGACTCAGTGAGTTGTAATGACGACTCAGAGATGTGATCGCATTGACGAACCCTGCTGAACTCACATTCCCAGGTAAATTTGTTTTCATTTTTGCAAACATGTGAGTTAATATCCACCTGTTGGTAGTTGAATACCTGTGTGTGTGTGTTAGCTAGTGGTATTGCACTGTTTGCAGTGCAAAGTGACGGATTCTTAAAGCAGCATTTAGGTCACACATGGACCCCAATGCACAAGAGACCTGAGCTGGGAGGAGCCAAACACACACAAATAGGACACCTTCAAATGTATTGCTCTCTCTCTCTCTCTCTCTCTCTCTCTCTCTCTCTCTCTCTCTCTCTCTCTCTCTCTCTCTCTCTCTCTCTCTTTCTCTCTCTTCTACTCCATCTACTTCATTCTGCAATTGACCATCCGGTGTTCCAGAATCCCCCCTTTCCTCCATGTTAGAGATGGACAGAGTTGAGAGGAGTTTTTAAGATGGCTGCCTCTCTGGTTGACCTTGGCTGGTTTCTCCGCAGGACCTCACCAAATGGAAGAACCGCCGGCGTAGCGTGAACTCTGACATTGTGAAGAAGAAGGAGGAGAGAGAGGAGGTCGAGCAGTTCACCCTGACTGGAAGCAGTAGCAGGAGGTCCAAGACCTTCAGAGAGATGCAGGAGGAGAGGTGAGGAGGACACACACACACACACATGAAGTGTTAGTCAGGAGGCACCTGGTCTGCTTCTAGCAAAAGGTACAGTCATCTGTCTAGCCTATTTGCTACATCTGTAGGTGAGGACACACACACGCACACAGATATTCACTTCCTTTTATTTACGTGGTGTTTGAATGACACCGACAACGTTTTTATCCTTAATGCCAAATTCCTTGCTTGGAGAGCACAACTTAGCCGCTCCAGTAAGTACCTGTCAATGAGGATGTGGCTTTGTACAGCAGCCTGGTGAGAGTCAGACGAGTGAGGCCAGATTACTGGTGACCTGCCTGGGAATGATCTCCAAGTCTCTCTAATTGTCTCTTTTGTCAGTGTGAAAATGTAATGTAATAGTGGCTTGTATCCTGCCTCCCCTCCCCCCCTCTTTTTCTTTTGCTTTTCTTTCATTTTCTGTGCCTTACCTCTTTCCTCCTACCCCTTTCAACGTGCGGTCCCCGCTCCCCTCTCTCCTTTCTTTCTGTTTCTCTCCACTCTGCCTTCAACCCCCCCCCCCCCCCACGCTCCTGTCACTGCTTTTGAACCTCTCCCCCTCTCGCCTCCTTTATCTTGCTTTGATTCCTCTCTCTTCCGCCCTCCTTTTTTTTATCCCTACTCCTCCCTCTGTACTATCCCTCACTCTTCTCCCACCCCCCCACCCCCCTATCTCTCTCTCTTCCTCACCCTTCCTTTCAACCCCCGCCCTCCACCTCCCAGACAGAACCGGGACACCAAGAGTTCTCTCAGCAATCGTCTCAGCTCCCTGACCTCTCTGGACCAGGACGTGTTTGAGGAGCCGGCCCCTGTTCCTCGGACCCGTACCCTCCCCACCAGGAGCTACACCGTCGACACCCCGTACGCAGCCGAGGACCGCCCCACTGCTCGCTCCGTGCCCCCCCTGAGGGAGGACCCCCCTTCCGCCAGGCTGGAGCCCAACAGGGCCATCTTGCCCCCCGCTGTGCACAAGGGGGTTACGGGGGACCTTCCTACCACCAGCAGCCGTAGCTCCATCTTTAAACCTTCCAACCCCCCAGCCACTATGGAGATTAGCAGCAGCCCAGTCAACACAGCGGAGGACACCTCTGCCCCAGTCCCCAGCCTTCTGATCAAAGCACCCGAGTCCAGGCTCCCCTGGGCGAGCAGGCAGGCCAAGGAGACCCCCTCTTTTGGCCCTCTGGATGAGCAGCCCCAGCCTGGCTACAGCCTGCCTCCCGGGGTGTCTCGGGTTTCCGCCTCTCTCCCCAGGAGTTACCAGAGATCGGATAGCGCCCGCCTCACCTCAGTCGTCACGGCGCGGCCCTTCGGGACACAGTCCACCCGGATCACTTCCCTGCCCCGAGCCTTCACCGTGAGTACCAGGTCCCACTGCCGGGTCTGCCTGTCTGCCTCTGTCTTTCTGCGTATCTGTTGGACAATCAGGCAGGCAATCTGTCTATCTGTCTCCTGTCTGCTCATTAGTTAAGATGGTGTCTATTACCACATTGAGCTTATCTGGGCTTTTGTAAGGAACCACTGCTCTCGCGACTCTCCCGCATGCAGTGCATGTCTCTGAGAGAGCTAGGTAGCTGGAGGTTTTCTAGAGGCCAGGAGAGGAAGCTAGCCTGCTGTGACTATGCTCCTCTGGACAGCAGAGTACTGTTCAGTTTCTGGAGTTAAGCGTAGACACCTCACAGGCTCATCCCGAGTGAATAATGAATGAATCCAACGTGTTTTTATACTACTTGCTATTCACAACAGAAATCTGCTGCTCCCGGCCTTCACTTACTGTCTGTTGCCTGGAGTGTGATGGAGGTCAAATTGAAGCTTATTATCGAGGCGCTGGTTCATGGCTAAGTGTGTGTTCCATGGTCAGAGTGTGAAGTGGGTGAAGTCTAGACACTGCGAGGTTACATCATCTATTTTATACTGCAGCCAGACAGTTGCAGCTACTCAAGACTTTTCCCCAGGAATGCTTTTTAACTCTGAAACTCTCTCTGACTTTGAATATAGAGGAACTAATTCCATTTTATAGAGCGCTAAATGAAAACGAGATAGAGTTGAAACGAATAAAAAAGCGATGTGGACGTTTCCCGCGAGTCTGTCTGTCATCCAGCATGCCTCGTCCCATTCCGCCTCTCCCTCCCCTAGATGGACGAGTCTCTGAGGCGCGTGAACGGCGAGCCGGAGACCGCCAGCAAGCCTCCGCCCTCCATCCCTGTCCTCGGCCGCTACGGCCAAGCCATGACCTTTGAGGACGAGGCCCGCTCCAGCTCAGCCCAGAGCAGCAACGAGGAGGAGGAGGAAGAGGAGGAGGAGGAGGAGGAGAGGAGTGGGACCCCCACACCGAGTGTTTCCCCTGTGGTTCCCCAGATCAAGGATGACCCCTCCGGCCCCCAGACCAAGGCTGTGTCTCCCACTCCAGTCCCAGTCAGCCCCACACCCCCAAAGGACACCAACCAGGTACTGTGTCGTTGTTGTAATTCAGTCATACAGAACCTGGAATCAAGATGGGGCACGCGGCCAGAATGGGATCGTTATTTATGAAGCTTTGGCATTAAAAGCCGCCATTGACCGAAACATTGTGTGAATGGTTTGTCCACGACACAGTAGAACCTACCTACTTGTCGTAGCAGTAGTAGTAACCTCTTGTAGCTTTCCCATGGTGTTTACAGTCCAGCCCTACCCCGCCTGGAGGATCCACACCGGGCCCTTTGTCTGACAGCCATGAATGATTAATACAACAGAACAAAGCTTCTCCATTCCTTAGCTCTGGAGCGGGACCAACCAGACCCGCTCACACACACACACACCGTCCACCCAGCCTGTCCATGGAAAACACTAGAGCTAGGATTACACACACCGCTACATAGTGGAGGAATGTCACTAGAGTGGGATGAACCATGATAGAAATCTAAACGTGTGCGTCTGTGTGTGTTCATAGGAGAGTTTCTGCGACATGCGCATCAGTCTGAACCAGAAGCCCAACAGCAGCACAGACTTTGGTTTCCATGCCGACTGGGACTCCACTGGAGCCCACATCACATCCATGCAGACAGGTAACAGCCTCAATCCATCCTCCGATAATCCTCATCCAGTCATCCCACATCATTCCATTCAGTCTCATTTGGAACTCCTCATCCACACCAAGCTATAACAGAGGCCCTGGGTCCATCTTGCAGGATTATCAGAGTGCTCGGTATGGCAGCCCTCATATCTCTCTCCAAAAGAGCCAGCAGCAGTGTAGAATATGTTCGCCCAATGTAGGACAGCTTTTATCTGGGTCACATCTGCTGGGCCTTAGCCTTTCTCTCTTTCTATCTATGTCACTCTCTCTTTCTCCCTCTCCAGCTCTGTCTCTCTCGCTGTCTCCATCTTTATTTCTTTGTCTCTATCTTACTGTGTGTATCTACACTGGACACCAGATGTACACTCGTCCAATGTATCCACTTGCGGAGTATTTCCTGGGGTAGAAGTCACCGACACGTTCTGTCGGCCAGTCAACTTTGTCCGCCTGGTTGACCATCTCCCCGCACTGCACCTATTTGCTCCAACTCTCCGCCTACCTTGACCCCTGACCTCTGACACCCTGCCTCGGTTTGCCCTCTGTGCTCCCCAGGCAGCCCAGCGGAGCAGTGCCAGCTGCAGTTGGGCGATGAGGTGCTGGCGGTGAGCGGCCACAAGGTGTCAGACATGAGCTACTCTGAGTGGAAGGGCAGCCTGGAGGACGCCCTGCAGCAGGGCAGCCTGGTGTTGGACATACGACGCCACGGCAAGAACCGTGAGTAGGGGGGGCATGTGTGTGTGTGTGTGTGTGAGAGAGAGACGGAGAGAGACAGAGAGAGAGACAGAGAGAGAGAGAGAGAGAGAGAGAGAGAGAGAGAGAGAGAGAGAGAGAGACACACACACCCTACCCCTTTTAGGGTGTGTGTGTGTGGGGGGGGGAGAGACAGGGAGGGAGAAATTTAAGATTGAGAGTCACTTAAATGTTGTTTTTCAAGAGTGCCAGTTTTGTTTATCGTTGCCAGCTTGTTAAGATGTTGTGACACCTTTGGATTGGTCGGTAAACTGTTGTGGAATTGTTACCTAAATGTCCCCAAGACAGTTTAATGACCAACTGAAAATCTCTCCCAAGTTGTTTTCTCTCTCCTGGGATGACATGGGAGTCCAGTATCTAGTCTGTGTCTCTGTGATGCCTCTCTTTCTTTCTCTTCCCATCTCTTTTCTATATTCTCTTAATTCATGCCTCTGTTTGTCTGTACATGTACTGTTGATCTGTGTGTCTGTTCCTCTGTGTTTGTCAGTTCCTCGGTGTGTGTTTTTGTCTGTTCCTCTGTGTGTCTGTTCAGTTGTGTGTGTGTGTGTGTCTGTTCTTCTCTGTGTGTGCCTATTCCTCTGTGTGTGTGTTCCTCTGTGTGTCTGTTCCTCTGTGTGTCTTTATGGGGAGTTTACCACGTGGAGAACTAACCCAGGGTCATATAGTCCTTCAGCTCACCAGCATTACCCAATGTTGTATCAATGCTACTTCACCTAAACACAACTTAATGCATTCATCCCTATTTACTCAGCAGTAAACTTGTCTGTACTTTTTCAAGTTTTGAATAAATTGACCAAAAATAGAAGTACCCAGCAACCTTGTGGACTAGAGGGTGAAGCTGTGGCATGTGTTTCAGCAAAAGTGTTTAGTCTTGCATGGCTGTGGAAGGTGGTTCCTCTGTCCTTCTCTGTCCTCTAGAGTAACCAACATAACCATAACCCCTCCTCATCTTCCGGCTTAACCACTCTACAACTATGCACTGCGGTTGTACAGGAGACGTGTGCTCTGCCTAATACTGTGCTCTCTCGCACGCACTCAAACCACACACATACGAAACATGCCGTCTCTCTCGCTCTCCGCCTCTCTCTGTTCTCTTTCGGTCTCAAATTCTCTCTGCTCTCTCTCTCTATCTGCTCTCTCTCTCTCTCTCTCTCTGTCACACACACACACATACACACCACTCTTTTGCCGTACGTCCGGGACATGCAGACTGGGACAGAGACCATCCTTCCCTGCCGTTTAAAAGCCATAAGATCATCAATCTGACCAGTATGGATCATCCAACACTTGTAGGTGGCCCCGACAAACCCACCGTCAACACCACCAGTCTGGACTTCACCTCCTCCACATCCACCCGGAACACCATGGAGGTCCCCAGCCACCCAATCATTGTGAGCCACACTCGGTTATCTACAGATTCAAAGTGGTCAAGGAGGCCTTGGTTCTAGTGTGTGGTAGCCGTTTGTAGAGCAAATGTATATCCAACACGCTCTCTCACTGGTTCATTTGAATGCACTGTTCATCTTCAGTGAACTTTACATGCTCTGCCCTATCAGGACATGGCCTCCAACGGAGTTAATGGCGATTTCCGTGACAAACCAGTGACCCTGAGGAACAAAGGTAAAGAGCATAGCAAAATCAAAAACCTCAACCATCATCATATGCTGTCAAATACCCTGTTAACTGTCAGGGAGCATTAAAAACAGGGTTTGGGTTATTGAGGGTTGGCGTTTTGATGGTAGTGTGGAATGTAATATTTTGAAATAATAAGTGAAACCTTAAGTCTTATTTCAAAGAATTGTGTGAAATGATCCTGATGGAACATGTTTCCACTTCTGGGGTATTTGAAGTTGTAAGCTCTGTGAGAAGTGTTCTCTCCCTGTGTTAACCTTTCCTTCTCCCATCCTCTTCTCTTCACCGTCTCACACGTAGAGTCAGAACCCATTTCTTTGAAAAACTTAAAACGGAGATCAGAGTTTTTTGAACAAGGTAAAACAAAAAAAGAACCTCAACCATGTCCGGGTTATTGGTGGAGGGATGTTATTGGCCTAATCTGTCTGTGCTTCCATCATCACTCTTTTCCAGCCTTTCCTGTTGCTGTATTCAAAAGATTGTCGTGTATACAAGTTTTCATCCCAACCTCGGCTCACTATAACGGTTCGTTGATGTGTGGGGGTCAACCCCCCCCACGGTGAGGTAGAGCAGATCAACGAGCCGTGACACACGAGGAAGGGTTGAGATGAGAACCTGTATGCACACGGCTTACAGAGGCTGCTGGCCCCGGGCTACCTCTGTCTGTCAGGTTCCATGTACTGTACCGGTGTTGGAGTAACCCCTGTATGCTCTCTTCCTTCTTCTCCTCCTCCTCGCCTCTGCCACCTCCTCCCCCCCCCCCCTCCCCCCCAGGCTGCGTAG
Source organism: Osmerus mordax (assembly GCF_038355195.1). NCBI lineage: Eukaryota > Metazoa > Chordata > Actinopteri > Osmeriformes > Osmeridae > Osmerus > Osmerus mordax. The sequence goes on along the minus strand of NC_090051.1, from coordinate 6,242,663 downwards.
CTCCAAGCGTCAGTGCTCTGGTCTATCTCTGTGGTAAACTGTGGCTGAACTTGTGCTGTGATCTGTGACACCTCTCTTCGGCGGCTGGGCCCTGGCTCTCTGACATGTAGCCCCCTGAAGCACATAGTCCCCTCTCAGATGCATTAGACAGCAGCTGAGAATACTGTCATCCCCGTTGCTAGGCAGCCATTTAGCTGAAAAACAATGTTAAGGTCAATACATTTCAGTTCAGTTAGTTAGTCATTTAGCAGACGCTCTTATCCAGAGCGACTTACAGTAAGTACAGGGACATTCTCCCCGAGGCAAGTAGGGTGAAGTGCCTTGCCCAAGGACACAACGTCAGTTTGCAAGACCGGGAATCGAACTGGCAACCTTCGGATTACTAGCCCGATTCCCTCACCGCTCAGCCACCTGACTCCAATACATCCCAGTCTTTTTCAACAATGTAAATAAGTACAAAACAATTCTGAATAACATTATTGATTATTTACTATTAAGTCTGTGTCAATTCTGTATAGTGTCAAACACAGTCTCTATAGCTATGACGCCTAATGTAGAGGCCCCATCATTCAGAGGCCTGCCAGCATGTCAAGGACCATGCCAGCTGAACCCCAAATCCCTGATTCTGTCTGAGGTGGTTGTTGTGTTGAGTGAGATGTGTGACGTGTGTAGGTACGGTGTCCAGGGTTCACACACTGGCCCTCACGATCTTCCTACGCATGCTGCGCCCTCAAATTCCGCTCTGGTGTTGTGTTTGTCTGACTGCCTGCCTGCTGTTCTGCCCGTGTGTGCTCTTGTGAACGCATCTATTTTACTTGTATGTTTGCATGTTGTGCATACGTCTGTGTTGCCTATTGAATTATTTTGTCATGTCAGTGTGTGCATGTGTGTGTGTGTGTGAATGACATCTGTGTTTAAACCTGTCAGTCACTGATCTGTCCCGGAGATGAAGGTACATGCTGGCGCTGGTTTTGTTGACATCCTTCTGTTTTCTGTTCAAAGGAGGATCCGAGTCTGCAATATCCGATGTAAGTATCCAACTCCTGCTCGAGTTATTCCTCGAACGGTTTGTTGATATTTCCTGACAAAGGTCAAACCTAGCTTAAAGAGGAGAGTTGTAAAGTTAGCTTGGAAGAGGATCCCCCGGGCCATACAGAGCCCCCCACTGAGAGTGACATGTTTATCATGTTCACCGCTGCTGCCGACCAGCGCTATTAGCTCCCGACTGACCAATCACCCTCAAGTACAGGGAAGAGACATTCCTCAAACCCAGAGTCGTTCAGTATCACATCAAGGTAAACAACTGAGGTTGCCTCCAGTGAAGCCTAGTCTGCTCTCTTTAACAACGATGCGTGGGATCTCGTTTGACGGAAAAACGTCTCATCCCGTCGAAGGCGGTCCCGGTTGTGTATGTAATCGGGTGTGGATGTACCCTTCTGTGATTGCATGTCCTTGGTTTTTCTCCCCTCCTCCATCCAGCTGGCTGTTCCCTCCATCGCCCCGTCCTCCAGCCGCTGGTCCTGGGACCCAGAGGAGGAGCGCAGGAGGCAGGAGAAGTGGCAGAGGGAACAGGAGGTCCTCCTGCAGGTACCGCTGCCAACAGACCTGGGGTCACACACTCGTAAAACCACAGCTCAAACCATTCAAGAGGGACCACTGGCTATTTTAAAGTGGCTGTTGTTTTTATATTGAGGCACGCTAGATGAAGGCCTCCGATGAATGACATCTAATGTTAATGCCAAAATAATACAAAAAGCAAAGAAAAGAAAATGTCAAGCTACTTTTTCTCTATTTCCTGTGTGATAGACCTAAAAGGTCTAATGTCTTAACAAGGCACACACACACACACTCCTTGAAGTGTGTCTAGTTGTTTTAACTCTAGCAGATGGGCCCTGCCTGGAGCTGTCTATGTTTCATGCGTCAGAGAGTCACATTACCAACCCCACTACTGCTGCTGTCTGAACATCTTTACACTGCTGCATGGCAGGATTCTAGCATAAGCTACAGAATAGTCTGTCACCTCTAATTGTGTGTGGCTGTGTGTGTGTGTGCCTGTGTGCGTGTGTGTGTGCCTGTGTGTGTGCAGGAGAAGTATAAGCGAGACCAGGAGAAGCTGGAAGAGGAATGGCGTAGGGCCCAGCAAGATGCTGTGAATCAGGGCAGCACACACCAGCAGGAGGTGAGAAGCACCCCCACACACAGCACACAGCACCCCCACACACAGCACCCCCACAAACAGCACACAGCACCCCCACACACAGCACAGAGCACCCCCACACACAGCACACAGCAACAACACACACAGCACACAGCACCCACACACACTTCCACTAGACACCATACCAACACTTGGCACACACACCCATATTTACATTTCTAGGGCAGATGACAGCAGAATTGAGAATTGTCTTATATTAGTACAGTGATGCTGAATTGAAAGGATGATTGACCTACTGTACATTAAACCTGGAGGTCCGCCCCCAAGGCACTCATTGGAAGTGATTGTTAAAGGGGCCACAATATCATTGTATAATGTCATCTGTCCCCATCTGTGCTAGGTTTGAATTTACTTGAGATGTGTCAAGGATATTTACACTTTTCAACCTCCAGCGAGAGAGAGCTGGATATCACACCATGAAATCACATTGACAAGACTGTCAAGATGTGTTTCACACTTCCAATCCACCTTTTTCTGTCTGTCTTTCCCCTCTCTCTCTCTCTCCCCCTCCATCTCCCTCTTTCCCTCACTCTCATCTCGGCTGGTCTTATCCTCTCTCCTCCCCCCTGGTCTTCCCCTCTCATGGTGCCCCCCTTCTCCCTTGTTCTCCCATCTCGCTCCCACCCCCTGGTCTCTCTACCTCTACTTCTCTCCTTCCTCCCCTGTATGCACAGATGAGTCTGGAGGTGGAGAACAACAGGAGCATCAGCCCTCACTCTCCCCTCTCCCCCCTCAGCCAGCCGACTCCCCCCTGGCAGGAGCAGGAGGAGTCACAGGCTCAGGCTCTGGAGGAGGAGAGGAGCCGGCTGGAGGAGCAGGAGCGGAGGAGGCAGGAGGAGGAGAGGAGGAAGAGGGAGGAGGAGGAGAGAGACCTGGAGCGCCTGCAGGAGGAAAGGAAGAGACTAGAACAGGAGGAGGAGAAGGAGAGGAGGAGGAGGGAGGAGGAGGAGCTGAGGTGGCAGAGGAAGAGACAGGAGGAGAGGGAGGAGGAGAGGAGGCGTCAGGAGGAACAGCAGCGTAAAGACAGGGAGAGGGACCAGGAGAACCAGAGGTCAGCGTGACACCATTAGTTTCAGCAGAGACTCACCCTGTCAATCACTGTCGACACTTCTAACCTATCTACTCATAGTAGTCTTTCATCTCTTAACTGAAACATGCCCAGTTGTCTGCGTCGCAGTATGTAACACTCACAATCGGTCTGTCTGCCTGCATGGATTGCCTGTGTGTCTTACCTGCTTGCCTTCACTAATGTCTAATACTGTCTGTGTGCCTGTTTTGTCTGCATCATGTGCTTGTCTGCATCCTGCTCTGGCTGCATCACAGGGGAGGTGACTCCTATGGCTATGCCCAGGTCCAGCCTGAGCTGTCCATGACTGACAGGTCAGTGTGTGTGTGTGTGTTTCGATTCATTCTGCCGCTGTTTGTTCTAAACCATGCCAGTCTAAACCACTCGAATTAAGTTACAATAACCCCAACATGCTTATTAATGCTCTTTCATACAGTCTATCATTTTTGATGAAAATTGTACTGTGTATATTTTTATATACAGAAAATGTAATATGTGTATGGGTATTACATTTAATTTGCATACATTAATTGTGATAATACATTATTAAAGGAGACAGTGTTTGTGTTGTTGACAGGGTGAAGTCCAAATCTACACCCCAACTGGACGATGTGGACCATGCCGATTCCAGAGGTCAGCCTGTTTCTATAACAACATCAATTACTACCCTTTCCTCTGCTGTGATCAATTGTAAAGAGAGAGAAAGAAATAAAAGGCATGAGTGTGAACAAGAGAGGCCCGTGTTGGCTGTGGTACCGTACGAGTGTGTGTGTATACCGGTAACGTAGCTCAGTGTTGAAGAGTGTGTTGGTGTCGGGGCTGTCCCAGGCCGCTCCGGCCGTCCGGGGGGCATGGCCCAGAGGCTGCTGGAGGAGGAGCTGAGACGCCAGCAGGACAGGAGGGCCCAGGGCCAGAGGGCCGCGTCCCAGCTCGAGCTGGAGAGGAGGGACATCCTCAACGCCATGAGATACAGGGAGCCAGAGAGAGGTTGGCTCCGGCCCCCCTGGGGCTCCCGAGACCCCCCGCAACCCCCCCCCCCACTCCTTCCATTCTTGGTTAATACAAGACCCATCAACCAATCAATCAGTCAGCCCGCTATGCCGTTTGTCAAATTGACCTGTGGGCGTGTCGTGATTGAACCTGGATGGATCAGTGGTTCGATCCAAGCGGTCACTCTCCCTTTCAGTGAAATGGCTTGCTTTCTAATCAGTCGCCTAATCCATTTGTCAATTGACGTGTTCCGAATGATGTATTTCTAAATTGAAAGTGACCAACAAAGTCCCCCTACTCTTCTTCACTCCAAATCTAATTTCTCATCTCTGCATCCAGAGGCTCCAACACAGGAAACAATTTAACGTCCTCTCTTCTCATTGGCCACAGCAACTGTCACATCCGTTTCATTGGCATTTTCCTCTTCTCTCATTGGCTGCAGTGACCAGCAGTGGGCTGGCTGAGGCCTCATGGGGGAAGAAAGGGGACAGCCTGTCTCAGTCGGAGGCCGAGCGACAGCAGATCCTGCGGGAGATGAAAAAGAAGACCCAGCTCCTGACTGACAACAGCTGGATCCGCCAGAGATCCACCAGCACCACCACCAGCAAGGAGCCTATTGACCTGGCTGGCCCCATCCGCAGGTACACTTCCTGGGGTACAGCCAAACCACTGCTGGCCTGTGAGGTCTGGGTGGGATCAGGGCAACTGTATGTTACAGAGATAAATTGCTCTAAGATGCTTGGATAGCAGAAATACCTCAAGTTTGGAGCTCAGATATCCTCAGATATCCTGGTTTGTGAATGTTGACTTCAGATGAGAAGATGAGAAGTTGAGTTCAAATGAGAATCTAGTTTCAGTTCCCATTTTCCAATCCACCTAGCATTCATATCTATGCTGTTTTGACTCCTCAGAGGCGATTCCCTGGACAACCTGGACGCGCCCCGCTCCTCCTGGCGCTCCTCATGGACCCCAGGAAGCACCTCCTCCATCCCCAACTACAGCCGGCCCCACTCCGCCATGTCTGCCAGCGGCGGAGGAGCGGGGGCTGGGGGCTGGGCTCGCCCCGGGTCAGCCACCTTGCCCTCTTCCTACTCCATGAGCTCCCTGCGAGCGGGCGGAGGGAACCCCTCGTCCTCCTGGTCCCAGCCCTCCTCCTCCCCCACCTCCCCCTCCCCCACCACGTCTCCCGAGCCCCCGGCTGAGCATCACCTGCCCTCCCAGCAGCAACGCAGCAGGTAACGTCCAATCACAGGACAGGGATGCTTCTGCCAACACATAAAGACATCAAAATGGAGTTGTGACAAGTTGGCCCCTGATCGTGTTCTGTGGGTCTAATGGGTAGAGTTAGGGTTAGGTTTACATTTACATTTATTCATTTAGCAGACGCTTTTATCCAAAGCGACTCCCAAGAGAGAGCTTTACAAAAAGCGCATAGGTCAATGATCATAAACAACGAGATAGCCCCAAAAACATTGTGGGTAGCCAAAACATGAGGCATACATTGTGAAACGCAAATAAGTGCCAATGGGAACTTATGAGGTTTGGGGGAAAAAGACTCCAAACCATCCAGCTGTGCTGCTGCCGCTTCGACTAGTGCTGTTACATTTAAAACTTCATGCATTTAACCAATGAAAGAGGTTATCCTCCAGGCAATGCCTTATTACCAATAGTGGTGTGTTTGTGTGTATTGTGTATGTGTGTGTGCGTGGAGGGTGTGTGTGTGTGTACATGTAGCGCGTGTGTGCATGCGTACAGCAGTTGTGTGTGAGGCTGTCTAGTCACCAAGTCTACATTCTGTAACCCAGGTCAGTGAGTGGCAAGAAAATCTGTACGTTGTGTGACTCGCCGCTGGGCAAGGGAGCAGCCATGATCATCGAGTCCCTGGGGCTCTGTTATCATTTGGGCTGCTTTAAGGTGAGAGGTCATGGGTCATACCAGACCGTCCTGTCATTGATTGGAGACTTGGCATCCTTCGTGGCCTGTCCCTTCCAAACTAATCGTGGCTGACTGCCACAATGCTAACATAGTACTCAATCACTGTACTAACCTGAGAGTGGTTCTCTGTCAAATCTGATTCAGAATAACTCTGCTAATGTCTAACAACGCTTTTCCGATTGTTCTTGAAACTAACATTTGTACATTTGTGCCAAAACATTCAAACTGATCAATGTAGTCTATCTAATCAATATAGTCTAATACCTTGTTGCTTTCTGTGGTGTATGCTTGAATTGGATTGGCTCTTCCATCTTGGGGTTGGAACTTTCTCTTCGTGCTTCCTGCCTGTCAAGGCTTGAGCTGTCAATGTTTCTCATTCGATTGGTCCCCCTGCCTGTCAATCAGCAGCTGATGTTTACCCATTGGCTCCTCCCATGTGTATACCTCGTACCCCCCTGCCTGCCCTCACAACTGCTGCTCAGGTCTGTCCCAGGGGAGAGGGGCTGGATAGTAGTACCAGGATCTAACAGAGCCTTCTTTTCCCCTCTCCCCCTACTCCGACAATACTTTCCTGTACCCCCCCCCCCCCTTCCCTTCTGTCCCACCTGTCCACTTTAGTGTATTGACTGTCTGTGCGACCTGGGAGGATCAGAAGCAGGGGCAGAGGTCAGAATACGCAACAAACAACTCTACTGTAACTCCTGCTATGTGCGCTTCAAAAGTGAGTATGCATTCATGTCCATTTTGGACTACATATACTGTATATACATGGACTGTCTTGGCTGTGTGTGTGAGGTGGTGTTGATAGTAACCGTGCTGACACCCTGGTTTGTCCTGGCCATGCAGCTGGACAGCCCACCTCCATGTGACCTCCCTGGGCTCCAGCTCATCCAGGAAGAGACCTGTCCTGACAACCCATAGTCACTGCTGCCATGGCAACAAGCCCGGCCACCTCTAGGAAACGAGTTCAGCGGTATACCTGCGTTGACAATAACAATGGCCCTAATTTCTTTAATGAAACGTATTCCTTGTTTTTACATTGTGTGTGACAGGGTGAGATTGATATCAAAGTTATCCAAGTTAACTTGTCTATAATATCAAAGTATTACAAATCTACTCGTATAAAGTATAAGGGACGTGCATGCACCGGCGAGTTTTAGTCAACGTTTTAGGATGGAGCTGTACACACATACGGATCCCATCAATAAGATGATTCATTGTAATCTCCCAGAGAGATCACTTATCATGTAGGATCGCAAGAATGGCTGGACAGTCCTGCTTCTTCTCACTCATCTGTCACTAGCTTCCTTTCTGCTGTCCAGTTCCACACTCTAGTCAGGTCGCCTATGTTAAACTATAAGATTATCTCGTAATTTTTATGAATGTGCCTTCTCGTTTGTGACTGGGGAAAAGATTGTAGATCAAATGAATTTAAGGATATTTAAATACTTGTGGTTGGTTGAAGAGCGCTTATTGTGGGATTTGGTTTTTCTCATTAATAGAATGATGCCTTCACGTTTGAGCAGCAGTTGGTGTTGTTGTTGTTTTGCCAGAGAGGAAATTTATCATATATTTACCATATGGCATTGAGGTAAATTTTGTTGAATAACATTTGTAAATAAAACAACCAAATTGTGACCCCCATCTGTCTGAGTTTTTGTTAATGGCAGACATTTCATTTAACTTATGATGTATGAGTATGATACAAATCATAATATTTTGTTGGCAGTGTCGCTCTCTCTCCAACTTTCTGTCTGTCACTGTCTCTCAGTGTTTGTGTGATTCTCTCTTTGTCTCGATCTCTCTGTTCTGATAAGTGGAATTTCAATGGGTCTCAGACACCCTGCTTGCTCCACATTCTCCGAAGCCAATTTGTCATGCATATTTCAAATCCAACGCATGCATTATACTTGATTATTCCACGATGGGCTCTCATTCCAGTTGTCTAAAGAAATATCGACATAAATATCAGATATTCACAAGAGCATGATGGAGGCTGTTCTGCTCTTTCCCTGCCTCTCTCTCGTGTTGAGAAGGATGATGAGTTGGAAGAGAGCTAGTGTTTTGGCCACGTTTATGTGTCAATATATTTCTGTCTGTGTTCATAGTTGTGTGTTTCTCCCATCACTCTCATTTGATTCCCGTCGTCCGTGTGTGATTGGCTCATCAGCATCATCAATCATCATTACCGTGACGTCTTCCGACCAATCGTCTCCATGTCTGTCTCATTTTAATCCATTCCCATCTTCTGTTTGTCAGACGATTGATTCTTTGTACTGTTTGTTCAAGTTGACTAATGATGTGTTTTCATCTGTAGTATTATTAGCAGAAGTAAGTTATTTAAGGAACAAGCCCCTAGCCATGGGCATACATCCCCATCATGAAGCATTATTTTGTTAAGAACACTAAGTATGGAACGGGTACCACACAATGTGAGATATTATTTGGTTTGGCAAGTTTAGTTACTTAAGACTTTTTCTGCTTCAATTTCTTTGGCACCGTTCATGGTTCCTAGCTGCTGTTATGGCTTGGGAGCTGTTGATCAATATCTATGTGGGTAATGTTAGTTATTTATCTAACCAACACTTACCATGTGATGGGCTGTCCCAAAGAAGTCGGAGGTAAATAGAAACTGATGTTCAGAAGTTGTTTTATTAATTTACTTTTATTTTTTCATATTTATATTCAGTACACATGTACAATATACGAATAAAAACACACAAAAGAGAAAGATAAGCTGCTAGACATATCTATGGTATGACTTAGTTCCAGGCAATTTAATAAGTTACATAGTCAAGCATCTCAAGAATACAGGGTTCCATCACTACAGAATATAATTAACAATTATCTTTGAGATAGTCAATGAAAGGATCCCATATGGTCCAAATTATATTGGTTGCTTTATATTTGAGTGAGTTTATTCTCTCCATTTGTATGACTATGATCATTTCATTGAGCCGTTTCTGAAAGCAGAGAGGTGTAGGTGATTTCTTGATCTGTTGGAATAATTTTCTTGGCAGCTACCATACACAGCATCAATTCCAATTGTTCATTGTTCATAGTCCATGGATGACTTTGAATTGAATCAGTTTGCCAGTAGTCAAGCAAGATTCTAGACAAACCTTCATTTCAAATGTCGTCAGACACCTCAAAATTCAGCTTAGTGGATCAAGCTTCTTTCAGGTGGTTAGTGGATACAGAGTTACAGTAGTAAACAGACATACAAAGCAAGATATGGTGTGTATGGAAGAAGCTCAAAGAGCTAGTAGTAACTGGCATGGTTTCAACAGTTGCCTTTGACATAACTACTGCAGTCAATGATTAGGATGTTGGTGAGACATACAGATTCTTGGAACTATATAGATAGTGCAGTGCCCGTGATGCAGCTGGTGATTACAGTTTTTTTCAGTGGCTTCTTACCTACAGTAAGGTGCATAGCATATCAATATATCTATTATGTAACTGGGACTTGAATATGTTTTGGTAAACAGCCAAAATAACACTGTTTTGTTATTTTGGCTGTTTACCAAAACATATTCATGTCCCAGTTACATAATGAATATAAGCTTAAAGTGGAGTCTCTCAGATTCAATTCACAGGGTATTCACATCCAAATTGAAGGCAGGGTTATGGAGTTACTCTTTAACATGTAACCTCTTGTAAGGGACCAAAGGTGATTGGACAATTGACTCAAAGGCAATTTTATGGTAAGATAACTGGAATTATAGATAGTGCAGTAGCTACCCATGCCCGTGATGCAGCTGGTGATAATGTCGGTTAGTTGATGTGGTTTTATTGGAGTTTGTGCACATTTGCAATGTCCAGGCAGAGCTTTTGCATCAGTAAACACATTCATTTATGTAACAATTGACTGATCTAGTATCCACTTTATGTTAGGCTATATTTCTGATAGGTAGCCTATCCAGGATTTCCCCTATAAAGAAAACCCTTTGAAAGAAGCTGATTCAATGCGCAGTCTGCACTGTTCACCTGGGGCCCGTTCTCCGTAGGCTACGTCGCTAACTCAGTTAGCTGGATTTGATTGTTGACGATTTGTCATTATCTTGGGCTGTGTCTACTACCGTGCACTTTACTAAGTACACTGCAATACAGTGCACTGCAATACAGTGCACTTACATCTGTAGTGCACTCCGTCGCTGAGTAGTGCTGTCTCAAATGGAACACTTAAGTTAACCACTTGGCGGGAAGTGACGGACGCAAATCTGATTGTGACACCCGCGAATCTAAGGCGAATCTGCTCGCGAGTCATTTCGTCCGCCATTATTTTACAAATGAAATGAAAAGCTGCCTAAAGGGCTCCTCCTCTTCCGCTACGTAGTAGTGATGGGAAGTTCGGATCATTTTACTGATTCGGTTCTTTGAATCTCGTTCAGTAAAATGAACGAATCTTTTTTCGAGTCATTTGTTCATTTCAACGGGGGGGGGGGGGGGGGGGGGGGGGGGGCTATCCGTCCACTGCAAACACGTATCATATTCTCATGTAGGTTAGTGCATGACATGTGCACCAGCAGATACTATTTAAAAATAAATTCCTGCATTAAAATAATGTATCATGACAGTTTGTATGACTTGTTCATTTATTATCACACTAGCATTTAATTATGCATTTGCATTTATGCATTTAGTCATTTAGCAGACGCTCTTATCCAAAGCGACTTACAGTAAGTACAGAGACATTCCCCCGAGGCAAGTAGGGTGAAGTGCCTTGCCCAAGGACACAATGTAATTTTGCACGGCCGGGAATCGAACTGGCAACCTTCAGATTACAAGCCCGATTCCCTAACCACTCAGCCACCTGATTCCCAATTATCACGGCAAACAATTACACTGCACTAAACTGTAAGTGTAAATGTAAAGTGAAAATAACAAAACCAGTCAGTATGATGACTGGAGCGAATATCGTTCACGTCTTACTAAAACAGCAGCCACGCGAAAGGGAATGAGGAAACTGTTTCCTCTACTAAAAAATACAATGCGGGTCACGTGAAAAAAGGATCCAAAGACCCGTAGAAAGACAGAGTCGGGAAATGAACGAATCGTTCGTTTCCTCTAGCTACCACTACAGAGCCTATGCAGGTCACGTGAAAAATGATCCAAAGACTCATAGAAAGACCGAGTCGGGAAATGAACGAATCGTTCGTTTCCTCTTTCTACCACTACAGAGCCTATGCAGGTCACGTGAACAATGATCCAAAGACTCGTAGAAAGACCGAGTCGGGAAATGAACGAATCGTTCGTTTCCTCTTGCTACCACTACAGAGCCTATGCAGGTCACGTGAAAAATTATCCCAAGACTCGTAGAAAGACCAAGTCGGGAAATTAACGAATTGTTCGTTTCCTCCAGTACAGAGCCTATGCAGGTCACGTGAAAAATGATCCCAAGACTCGTAGAAAGACCGAGTCGGGAAATGACCGAATCGTTCCCTCTAGCGTTTCCTCTAGCTACCACTACAGAGCCTATGCAGGTCACGTGAAAAAATAATCCAAATACTCGTACCCGAAGACCGAGTCGGGAAATGAACGAATCATTTATGTTTACTTGGACGAGCCTATGCAACAGTCCCGATGCGCGGCCACGAGAAAATGAACGAATCACTCTTTGAGAGGACTCGTTACTCCCGAGTCCTTGTAAGGATTCGTTCAAAATGAATGAATTGTTCACGAACGACACATCACTACTACGTAGCCAATATGGCGCCCGTTTAGGGCGAGTAGTGTCCATCGTTGTACACTGCATTTTTTGACCGTTTGCAGTGCGTCATCTGGGTACTTTCAGTGCACTGAATTCTGCTGGTTCTGTCAGTGTAAACGCCCTAAGCACTGAAAGTAAGTGCTCGAAGTGTACTCTAATAAAGAGTAGACGCCGCATTGGCTGCTGGTTGCCAGAAATGCGGCCGCCATATCCATATTGGACAGGACAAATTCCTACTTGCGTAGCATCAGAATAAACAAGAGCCAGCACTGTGCAGCATATTCCAGCTCAAATCGGCGGACAATCGCAAACAGTGCTCGGGGGATTACTTTTCACAAGTAAGATTTAACATTACCATACTATTGGTTGTATTTTGTGAAAAGAATAACCATGTCCTGTATCATAGCTAGATGTATGACCTTTGCCGCAAAGCAAACCGCGTGAGAATCAGTTCGGTATTCAGTTCGGTATGATTGATATGCGCTGCACCAGCCAAACCGATTACACTGAGAGGAGCGGTTGCCCGTTCCAAGATGGTGTAACACACCTGATTCAAATGAATGGTCGTTAACAGGCCGCATCACTAGATGACGAACCATTCATTTGAATCAGGTGCGTTGGAACAGGGAAACATCTAAAACATTCAGGACATGGGGTACCTGAGGACCAAGGTTGAGAACCACTGCTATAGTGCATAATGTTGCACACTTCTTGTGCGCAGCAAGCTTGGAAGAAAAAAAGGGGATACGAGTAGGCCTGATGTGCCCCAGTAGAGCATCATGTCTGACAACACCCCTGCTCTAGGGTGACATTAAAGAGTAAGGAGACAGTGTCCCCCTATCTGACCCAAGGCTGCAAACCACAAAGTCCAGATTTATCATTATAAGTCAGGATACAGGATGTAGGGAAGATATACAACATTTTGACACATAAGGGAATCCCCAAACCCAAGTCTTTGAAGTGATTCAAAAATAAAGGGCCACTCTGTTTGATCAAATACTTTTTAAGCATGGACAAGATGGCTGCTCTGTCCCCATACCGGGTTGATAGATAATTGAGGAGCAGACACACATTACAGAATGGAAACTTACCTGGGACAAACCCTGTGTGGTCAGCCTTTGCAATGCCCTCCTGTCCCTCCCTACATAAACATGAGCCAACTAGAGGATCATAACAGCGGACAAACATGAAAAACCCACACAAAACAGACCCTGATTTCTGAGAGACATAACCTAAAAAATGTGTCTTGGCTGTTACAGAGGGTGGTGAGGTTTTTTAGTCCTATGCACTTAGGTCTGCCTGAGTTGCACTTTGTTTAGCATAGCGCAACCGTCAACAGGGCTCTCAAGTGTCACGCATTGAGCGTGACAGTCACTCATTACGGACTTTTGTCACGCCCTCCCACCACACATTGTATTTCTCACGCAGAAAAAAAATATTTATAATATATTTAATATGCCGCAGCACCCAACCAAAATTCCTCTGGCCGCGCCACTCTCACTATGGAACCGGCAGGAATCAAGCGCGTCTCCCCTGGAGTTCTTAGTCGAGCCTGCCACTTATCAGCCAATCAATAAAAAGGAAGGGTCTATACAATAGCCAATCGGAAAATAGCACCATTGTATCTGGGTAAGATTTAATGCAACAACCAATGGAAAAAAAGGATATCCTGTAATTTTTCGTGATTCTGCTACAACGTCTTCTGAAAATTGTGTTCACCTACAAAGCAAACCACTGGACCTCTAGCATTACTTTGAGCACAGTCATCAGTGGCGGTTCTACATTGAATTACACCCAGGGCGAGACTCGCCCCTGAAGGGGGCGCTAATTTGCTAATTCCCCACACAGTGAAATGATAGAAAAGAGAAAACCGCTTCGCGGCGCAGAGATTTTTATTAATTTATTTTATGCTCGTGCGCCACCCACGTGACATGAAAAAATGGCGCCCCGGGCAGCTGCCCGGACCGCCCGTGCCTAAAACAGCCCCTGACTGTCATGATCTCCTGTTTTACTGTTACAACATATTCACAACTTGTTTGACACAAACAATGACAACTTGACTGCTGTTAGAAAATGTTTACCAGATAATTAGCATCAGTTTTTCATGAGTGTCTTAACCAACAGTTTTACAGCCTGTTCACTGACAACACCTGCTCAGAACAAGTTGTTCATAGCCAGTGTGTTCTGGTGAAACTCACTCCTCAGGTATGTAACAGGCCACCCGCATCAATGGATTGCTAGCTTTTCGTTGGCGTAGTTGGTAGTGGTGGCGCTTGGGATGTCAGAGGTGGCAGGTTCGATCCCAGTGCGGGACGAACATGGGCCCGATACCTCTGACGGAGCTTGCAATACTTAGTCTGTTATATATAATTGGCCTAGTCTTATTTTCGTTATCACACAATGACTGACATATGGTCACGTTATAAACATCTCTTTCCAAATAGGCGTAATAATTTTATTAGCAGTAAATACATTTAAGTGTTTTGCATAGTCGATGTTATAGGTCACTTTTAAAATAATGTCAATTTTATAATTATATTCTGGCCATGAATGCATTAATCATTGCTGCCTTTCAAAGATGTCAGGTAAAAAGCAATTACTTAATACATTAATTTTGACCCACTGACGGGGGGGGGGGGGGGGGGGGTGTAGAATGTCACTCTTGCCTGTCTTCAAAACTTGAGAGCCCTGCATCAATGTGAAATGTATAACCTTCAAAACCATTTGGGTTTCCAAGCTCAAAATATTGTGGCCATTACCAGTACTGATGGGATGTTTTGAGGGAATTGTTCAGTGCCTCACATGTCACGTTGGAATAGAGCTTTAATAGAGGCAGTCTGGCTTGTTGGTGGGCTTGTGAGAGATTGCACACAGTTGGACTTGCAGAGATGAATACCCATAGCAGTATATCTTGACGCTTTTGGAATATTCTTATAGTCTGTAACAAGTTGTACTTGCTCCCAATGAAGGAAATGACAAATGAAGCAGGATGTATGGTTGTTTTGCATCGTAATTTAATGTCCTGACTTACCTGCGAACGTAAATGTGAGACACATGCACTTGTGTTCCAGGGTCCTTTAGTCTTCCTCAGCCTGTACCGACAGTATTTCAGGGGGACAGGTAGAGGGCACTGTGGTAATGAGGAAAGCATTCCAACAAGCTTTGAGAGGACTTCCATCTGGTTTGGTGTACAGTGGTTTGGTGTACGGTGTACAATTAGCATGGCTTGAAT
Source organism: Osmerus mordax (assembly GCF_038355195.1). Lineage (NCBI taxonomy): Eukaryota > Metazoa > Chordata > Actinopteri > Osmeriformes > Osmeridae > Osmerus > Osmerus mordax. Next base: position 6,227,509 of record NC_090051.1, on the reverse strand, counting down.
GGACAGTCAATTGCTCTTGGAATGGATTTTAATGAGGTTGTTTATTTCTTCTTCATCTGTTATCAAGCTCTTTCAGTCAGATGACACACTTTTGATTGTGAAGTACCAAGGTCCCATACATACAAGCAAGCGAACATGAATAGACCATCATAAATGCATAGTTAAAGGTAGGATTCAAAAGTTTTGAGAACCTAGCAATTTTGTCTTGAGTTCGAAAGGATTCTAACTCAAATATCCCTGCCACCCTTCAAAGCCACTCCCCCAAAACACATGAACGTGCTGCCTGACTACTGCTGGAAGATATTCCTTCTGGCCCCTGGTCAAAAGACCTACTGTAGCTTTAAAAAAACTTAACACATTTCCCCTGTTCAGAGACGTTTGGATGCCAGCTAGCTAATTCACCTTCAATCTGAATTGATTCTATATTTAGTCCCCGTCGTCGCAGACGAAGCCTCCCCAGACCTGTTGCCATGGTTAGCAAGCGTGTCTGTCTTCAACTGGCTCTTCAATATGAGTATAGCAGCTGGATTAAGGAGCTATGTGGGTGGAGAGCATTATTGCAAGTACTTTAAGTATCAGGATAAAACTGCTAAATGGGTTTTAAATTGTGCATGTTGCCTTCCATTTAAACAGCATGTACATTACGATTGTATTTTGGACTGTAATTGAATTGTTGTATTGAAAGTTAATTTCAGAGCAAAACTACCAAGGACTGTTTTATGCTGCCAAAGAAGTGAAGAAAAACTTTTGTACTGCAGGATGCTATAACCCTAGCCTGGTCCTAACCAGACTCTCGTACATTGCATTTGTACAGAGAGTCTGGCCTCGCTCCATTAACAAGCGTTGACTTCCTTGTAGGCGGGTACTCTGTTGAAGTTTAAAACTATTGGATCTGCCCAGAGCCACTCTGATCTGCCATAACCAATCGCTAGCGTTCGCCTTAGCCAATTCCTTCACCACTACTGTAACAGAGCTAGCTGCCGTAGCTGGAAAATCAAACTGTTCCCGAACCCCGTGGGGAGGAGGGCCACAACATCATGGCCACCAACAAAACTTGCTTTAGCTGTTCGATATTCGGCAGCGTTGCCACAACGGACCGAATGGCTTCGCTCGCATCTTTCTCCGCCGCTATTACGGAACTGCAACATAAACTAGCGCACAACATCAACGTCATCGTTCTCAGCCACTCCCTCTGTTCGGTGATTCGCCGGTAGAAAATCTACCAGAGACATCTGACTTACGTACCTCATGGCCAGACCTAGTACAGAAGCAAAATCAAAATTGAGCGGAAGTACGTAGGAGGGCAGAGCCAGGCTACATTCTCGCATCCCACAATGACAAATAGAACTCACAAACCTCTCAGAGAGGAAGATATATTGTGACCTTTTGTGAAACTAATCAAGAATTTGTCTGGATTCTAATTCTACCCCATTATGATGGCCAACTGGTAATCCCATCGAGGCACACAATAGGCTGAAACCCGTTCAGAGGAGATAAGACAGCAGAACATGACAGACACTGATCATCTTTCTCTGAAAGCCTCAGCTACACATTTCTGTATCTGCTTGTCAACAGCTGCACAAGCATCGTGCAAACAAAACAATATTGAGGTTCTAAGTTTTCTTTTGGTCATAACTACAGTGTGGTCATACTTCCACTGTGAGGAGCGATGTGAAGAGCCTTTTTTGTGACCACTTTTCTGCTCATTATGGATTCACTTATCTACTCCGCTGGTCATCCTTCTCATTTCAGGTCTCACCTTCACATCTCTCATTTTTGTTGGAGGAGGCAGCTCATGCTGGGCTCTCTCAGATTAAGGAAGTCTTTGTTCAGCCCCAGCAGAGCTGGAGGGGACTGTCTGGTCTGGTAAAAAAAAAACAAAAAAAACATAACAAATCTAGAGAATTATTCATCCAGGTTTATGAATCAAAAGGATTGGAGAGGAGAATAGAAGAGGGACCCAGACAGGGCAAAGGAAGAAAGGAAAGATGTGTAAAAGTGAGGAGACAATCATAAAGGAACGGAGAGGAGAAGAAGCCTCACTCAGACGACTGGGATGGAATCAGAACAGTGGAATCAAAACAAACCAACATGTCATTTCCTGCTCGCGGCTTGCTAGCATTCCAATCAGTTTTTGTTTGTCCGTTCACCGATATCAGGCGGGAACAATATTTTGAGCATTTCAATGCATTTGTGTTTGTACAGTATGTGTGGGAGGGGGTAACAATAAAGGAGGGAAGGGCTGGAACCTGAGAATGGCTGAGGAATGATAACATTGCTCTGTAGGCAGCTGGAGCTCCCTGATACACTTAAGTAGGTTATCACGCTCGGGGGTGACAGGGGACCGAGTTCTCAGGCTCTACATTAATTCTTACCCTCACCCTGGTGGCAGAGCCTGAACTGGAATACTGATTCTGAGTTAATTCTCCCAATCTCTCTTTCATGTGAAGGTGTTTTCAGGAGAGGATGAACAGCTGTTAAATGATACACCACCTAGAAATACATTTACATTTAGTCATTTAGCAGACGCTCTTATCCAGAGCGATTTACAGTAAGTACAAGGACATTCTCCCCGAGACAAGTAGGGTGAAGTGCCTTGCCCAAGGACACAATGTCATTTTGCACGGCCGGGAATCGAACCAACAACCTTCTGATTAATAGCCTGACTCCCTAACCGCTCAGCCATCTGACCCCCAAATAGCTCTTGTCATTGCTGGTCATGTACCAGTGGAAAACACGCCTGTCATTCCGTTCTTTCCGACTAGAGCCAATCTGGAAGTTAAAATCCCTGTTGTTTAAATTCCTGTTGTCCGCTACACAACCGTCCCTCAGCAGAGCAGAACTGCTCACCGCAGAGATTGGGAGAGGATATGCAGATGATTATACATACTCACTTTCACCAGACAGACAGCTCACTGCTCACAGGGACATGTCAGTGGCAGTTTAGTTACCCTAGCTACAGTAACTCACATGGTTACACTGTGTTACTTACATTGTAGTTCATGTTCAAGTTACAGTGCTTCTTTGCATTGTACCCTGCATTGCTGTCAGTTACCTTAGTGAGTTTGTTGAAGCTTAGCAACCTAACACTACTAGCTACGTGTCTGAATAAATAGACCAAGTGTCTTTGTTAACACATTGCTGAAAGTGTGACGCGTTGACTGCTAGCTTGATCATCTCCCTCCGCAGCTAAGTTTGCTCTTGCTAATTAGAATTGTATCATAGCAGGACTTGAAAGGGAGGATGACATGTCTTAATCTGTCTTTCGTTTCATGTCTAGGATTCTATCATTTTAACGTTTCCAATGTTCACACTGGGTACTCGGAACGCATGCGGGGGAATGGCACCAAGCATCAAGAACATGACTCACTGGCTTTACACACACATTCTCTCTGTGTACACACACACACACATTCTCTCTGTGTACACACACACACATGCCAAAAAAGGCTAATATCTGTAGACATATCACAACAACATACAGACAGCTGCTAAAAACCTAATTTGAAGTTTCTAATTTTGCCACATTGAAGCAAAGAAAGCGATAAAGGTTTTCTTGGAACAAGCAAGCTGTATTTGAGAAATCTGATTTAAAGTAGAATAAACTGCAGAAAGGTATATACTCGGAAAAGCACTTTTGTCAATGTATTGAGATGCATCTGAATACATTTTACTAGAGCTATTAATACATTGGACACAGATGTACATTTAAGAGAAATGCTGAAGATTACTTAATTAAAAACGACTTGATTAGGAAAACATTTGTTCATGATTTTTGTGATTTTTTCCATGGCGTTCCTCTCATTAAGGTCAGGGGAATGCTGCCATCATCCTTGTAAGAGATTCAGATGCACAAATACAATGTAAATCCTCTGCTCTGGTCCCCGTCCAAAACATTACTGGCTGCAAGCATAGGTCATATCACCATTGCAGGGACAGACAAGGAGGTGGAATGAAGGATAAAACAGCAGCTGTGTGCATGCGTGTGTGCATGTGACAGCAAGAGGGAGAGACATATAATATAATATTTGACAATAAAAAACATTTCATGGCAGTAAAGCTATTAGAATTTCCAGATAGAGCAGGTGGGAAGGTGTGAGAATGTGTATGTCTGGAGGTTGACGTGTGCATGTGTGTGCCTAAATAAGAGTTGACACAAAGGCATAGCAGTGAGAGGAGGCCACATGGATCTACCACATTAGTGTTAGTCTCCCTGGGTTCTCCAGGGATCTACGCAGAAGTGCAGTACGTTGGCGACTGTGTGAGTGAGTGCAGGTTGCTCACTGGTGGGTGTCCCTGTGGCCAGGTTATCTGCTCTAATGGAGAGCCATATGGGCCGCTAATCCTCTAGATATCAACACAAACCTCAAACTGAAACAACTGTACCGGTAGTCTGACGTGTCTGGTCCAATCACTGAACACAAGCATGGCCGTTTAGTTAGTCTCTTTCATTATGTCTCCGTAATGCTTACATAATGTTCCAAGATACTAATAAAAAAGTTTTGAAAGGTTACAAGTTTGAACACTGAAATTATGTTGTTTATTTTATGTAATTTTCCAGACAAAAAAGAAACATATACATAGAGTTTTATAGGTAGCCCTTTGTAATAATAAAATACAATTAATGTATATAAATCAGAAATATATCTGACACAAATATGGTTTATCAGATCTCAAACAGACTCAGACATGCTTAGAGTGTGACTCTCCCTGTCTGTGTGTAAAGGCCTTTGTGTTAGCTAGTCTGTATGCAGATAATGTAGACCTGACAATAACGTAAACTGCTTTTTAACTTTTTGGTCAACTCCCCTGTTGTCATGGAAACAAATGTTAACAGACAGGGCTTGCAGCGGAGGGTAAGGTGATAACAGCATGACCTTGTCATCAGACAGGAGAACCAATCAGATCGTATCTCCTGTACCTACACCCACACACATTTCCAAAATCTAATCTCATCTTTTTCTGCAGTTTGGCATGCACCACTCCTTGGAGGCCTTTAAAGGCCATGTCAATCAGTCATCTGACAATGAGGAACTGTGGTAAATGTGCCTATCTATTGATCTGTATTTTGGCAGGATGTGGGTTATTTCAGGACTGAAGTATTCCACGTTTTGATCATTATTTTGACTCAGCCATGATGCTGCATTCTTTAGGGGAGCAAATTATCCATGAACAAGCATGGTGTGCTCAGAAGAACTGAATTATGGTGGACAGCAATGCTAGTTTAACAATAGCTATAATTATTATAATGATAGTGTCTACATACTTTGTATTGTGTCCAATATATCCATAATGTCGGTGATCATTGTGTAGAATTTCTTTGGATTGAAGGCCAAGGTAAGTCAAATTGAATGTTACCTAGTACCTATACAGTACAATGAGTAGTGTTGTTTTATGGAGAGACTCATTAAATGCTAATAGATTGTACATGGACAACATAACCCAATAGGATGGTGGTGAAGGTTCATTTGGTGTGGGTTTTCCTCTCCTTCCAAGAGCTTTGGATCGAGCTGTGGACTGGCTGAATGAGATGGAAGCCAATGTATCACACGTCAAACACAAATTCAGGACATACACTGAATAAAGCATTTGATGTGAAAAGGGTTGAATGCAGAGCAGTCAGTTAGCATGGAACCAGAGCGTTTCATGAGATGGAAATGTACTAACTTGCATTCTGAGCTTGAGTTGCATCACCTTGACAGAGATGTGACCACATCCTTCCAAAAGCCTGTCTCCATAACACAAATATGGTATAAACCATGTACAGCATGCTAAATGTCTCAGTGCTGAGGCAAAGAAATCTAGAAGAGAGAAATGGACTGGCCCTTAGACAGGCTGTATACAGGTAAAGAGGACACCAGTATTGATGGAGCCTCTTATTTCCTTTGGAAACTGTGTCAGCTATTCTCTTTGATTTGTACCATTAGAGAGGCAAAGCGAGTTCACTCTTTTGTTTGCGACGATTTACAGTCATTTTCTCTGCAACAGAGCAAGATGACCCTGGCTCTTTCTCCAGTAATGTATGCACCCTGTCTTGTCTGAGCGGATTGTCAATACATCAGCACAGACATTCTGTATTCACACCTGGCTGCATTAGGTTGAGGGTAGTTCTCTCTCAAAGACCCAAAGTGCTTAATCAATACAATGGATTATTCTGGAGACAAACTACTAGCCTCTTCCACTTTGACTATGAAAACAGTGTTCATAAGGAAGGAACTCGTCTCTTTAACCCCAGGAAAGGAAAACAATTGCTTCAACAGTTTGTGGCTTATGGAACAAACTCAAACTCTGCTCATGGTTAGCTTCCACTGAAGCACGGTGGATGGTTGAGGTTACAAATGAGTTGAGCTCCCTCAACTTTTCGAGGTCTTTGCCCCCTCAGTGCCAGGCGTATGTGTGTCTGCTGTGCCAGCTGCTACTCTATTCATACATGACTGGAGGGCCGGGGGGGGGAGAGCGAGTGGAGCTCACTTTGAAACAGACCTCCCTGGGGGAGTTCCCTTTCCCCCTGCTCCCTTTTCCCCTTGATGGTTTAGCTTACTGTTCCTCCCAGATGAGCATACAGTGTGCATATTCCAATTCACAGACTACCCATGATTGCCCATTGAAGAGTAACAGGCTAGGACCAGGCTAGACTTGCATCTTGAGGACCAGGTCCAAACTATAGCTGACACACACTGCTTTACTGAGAGGGCTCAAACTGAGCAGTTTTGCATAATACCGTGTATTTTTCTGAGCAGATGCAATGTGAAAAATTCTAAACATAGTTTATTCTTCCCTGCATCTGTGTCCTCTGTGTGTTGTGTGTGTCCTGTATCTGTGGTTTACTCTGATGAAACAGCAGGCCAGACCTTTAGATGTCCTACAAATGATTACCACCTACAGCCTGACTGATTATTACGGTCTGTTTCTGATCTAGACATTAAATCCTCCCACCTGCCGGAGAGTGTACAGTAGGAGTGAGTCTCTTACCCAAGGTAACAGATAGCTTGTTGAAATGTTTGGCTTGTTACGTTTCTAATGACATGGGTGTCTCCTGTGGGTGGTTGTAGAGCCATTGGAGACTTCCTCTTCTCTCCAAGTTTGATTTCATGCTCTCTGGCAGGAGAGAAGGACACACATAGAGCACACCACTGAGTGAGAGCAATAGATGGACAGGAAAGAATATAATGAAAAAGAGAAGGGACAGAAAAATTGGTATGTGTGGTTTCTTCCCATTGTTAGTGATCTACAAAAGTGGATCAGTTTAGCAGTTGGCATATACAGTAATCTCAGGCAATAAAGTTGTGTGCAGTTTCCATGTTCCATCACCCAAATTTGTATTTCCAAGAGTATCTGTCTCTTTTTTTTCTTCCAACTAGAAATAGAGTTCCAGTGTTTGCTGAAGGGGAGAGAACTTGTGTGTGGCATAAAGGGGCTAACATTGTCAGACTAATGCACATAAGTAAGTACTGTAGCTACCTACTACCTCTTGATCAAGGCCATTTTGTCCTGCATGTCATTCCATGCCATTGTGCTCTACCTGACACCGTGGGCATGATAATTACAGAGGCATGGTGTGTTGAGAAATTGAAAGTGCCACTTGAAAGATGTAATTCTCCCTTACGTCTCCATTAGCACGTCTGCATCCTTAATTGTACCCTCTAAATGATGACAATAACGAATCCAGATTCCACTCAAATATTGATGTCTTGACCAATACACCTACCTCCTACATTCCGGTAGTACCTGTCTTGTTACATATTGATGAAAACTGTAGTCTGCTGCTTACTGTTGCCATGGCTACCACAAAAGTATTGGATTTCACCGATGGGATTCACGGAGAGTCAGTCTCTCAAAGTCTCTATTAAAAAGGTTTCTCTGAAACCAAAAGCTTCCTCTGACAGATAACAGTATGTGTTTCCATGCAGCTCCATGGATCCTCCTATCACTCAGGCAACCACTAGACAAATGATCACCTTCCTGCACAGGCTTCCTATCAAAATGTCAGAACATTTCTGCAACTCCCCACAAATTAATTTCCTGAACGACTTTATCCTGGATAGCCAGCTGTGCTTTGCTCTCTGAGAGACTGATGAATGAACTGTCTCAAAGCGTTCCCACCACAGGGCTGTGGCCGCACCAACCCTCTCGCCTGCATTTTGGTCCGAACTAATTTGTTTCTTTTAAGCCACTGATTGATTTCTAAGGGCTTAGGCCTTTATACATCTGCAGCTTGATTCATAGTGATTATCTGAAGCAGCCAGCTTGATGGGTCTCTGAGGTTGAGCCAGTAAAACTTTAATGGTGTTTCAGATACAGTTGGATCAGATGGATCCTCCAGATGAGGTTAGCAGATTGTTGAGAGAGGGTGCACTGGAAGCTCAGCAGATAGTAATGAGTTACAGTAGAAAGGCTGAGGTAGTAAAACAGACTAATTATTGAAACTCTGGATAATCTATATGTAAATTAGAAGTAGTGGTAATGATTCCCTTTGTATTTTATTTTATTATTTGTTTGTTGTGGATGTCTTCACCTGGATACCAGTGAAACAGCAGGTGTTGTATTTGAATCATATCTTATTTTCCTCAGGTTTATGGGAATTCAATTTCCTTTGGCCTTGTATGCTTCCTGTGTTGTTAAACAGAATCTCTACCAGCTTACAGTAGGATATCTGTGACTGGCATTTGGGGACGTCAAGCAAGGAACTGATTTTGATGGAGAATCAATGGAAGCCTTATCGTCCTGGGAACTTCAGCAGGTGCAGCATGACCTCTTAGCTCTTCTGATCCCCTTGTGAGCAGCTTCTTCCTAATCAACACCTGATCGATACCCCATAGGTTCAACCAGCTAGGGTCCCGATTCCCCCACCGCAAGCTCAGCCATGGGAGAGAGAGGAGGGGGGGATTATCTGAGTGGAGGATGTGGATGACCACCTGGGGAGAAGGAGCTGGCTTTTTTGGAGGGGAGAGACTGACTTCCTGGCTCCCTTCAGGGGTGAGGCTTTATTAAAGAGTCCCCTCCTCTCTCCCCTCTGGAGCTCTAAAGACACTTGGTGGGGGGGGGGGGGGGGGGGGCAGCAGCACACCTGCTTCCTGGCACGTACACAACATCATTGAATCTGTAATGCACTGAATATAAGTCACAAAGGTGTTCAGTTGGATGGCAAATGCCCACAGCACAGGTGTCCCAAACACACACCCTGATTGAGGGCCAGTAGAGCCTATACATGATTACCAATGGAACACTGCTGGTGCTGCTTACCTGTGTGCAGACTCGACACTCAGATCTTCATTCACAACAGAGAGAATGATCTTTTGTCTGATATTCTATTTCAGGGATGACTAAGTGTCTAGATCACGTGTCAAACTCAAAGCCCGTGGGCCAATAACGGCTCCTTGCACAATTTTATCCGGGACGCATATCAATTTAGGTTCTTAATCCATGTTCGCCCGCCGAGTTGTAGCTATCTTAGCTGTGGTCTGCACAGTGACACCAAACCAAACAGATGGGCACACTTTCAGTGCACCTGCAAGCTAGCTAACAGAATGGCCCAAAAAGGAAAGTTGACTTTGAAGGCAGACAACTTAAAGAGAGGCGGGAGACCGAGTACTTCTTTACCGAGTGTAAAGAGAAGGCCCGGAGTCTTATGGGCCATCAGACCATTTCCATTTTCAAAGAATAGGCTCAAATTTGCATCGTCAATTTGAAACCACAAACCAGCAGAGATATGGAGACATGGAAAGGAAATACAGAGGCTTCAGGAAGTCGCCGAACTGGAGAGAGGCATTCAATATATGTACATATATACAGTAAAATATGTTTATTCAAGCCAAATTTCAAAGTCATGGAGCTGTAAAGTCAAGTTTCATCAGAGCAGAGGTAAAACAATCTCGGAGGTCATTTACAGGGAGAGAAAAACTGTATGCTAATAGTTTGCAATATTGTATGCACCGACAAATGGCAAGCATTTGCAAATGTCAGTCTTGCTAAAATACCATGGCCAGTTTTTTACGGAATGATGTGTACCAAATTGTATGTGAGAAGGCTATTTGGGACATGTCACAATGTAATCATATACATATTTTAATAAATAAAATAATCTCAATAAACTATATATTTCTATATATAACTAATAACTATATATTGTGAAATAGAGTTTGACACCTCTGGTCTGGGTGATTCCAGGGTTGAAACATGAATTCTGCTTAGAGATGTACAGTACCAGTCAAAAGTGTTTATGCTGAAAGAAGAAGCTTTTTTTCTGTAGGACCTAGAACAATCACTGTATGGATCAGCTGATGATATGAGACCTAATCAACTAACTACCTAATTTTGAGTTCTACCAGTGGACCACCACCTAACTTCTTCTTCAAAAAAAATCTCTGTCCTTCTAATGACTTACTGTTGAAAGGTAGTCAAAAAGCCTACTACAAGACGTGTCCAATTAAAACTGTAATTGACATTAGCATGGATATGCTATCACGCCCCAGAGTTGGAAGCCGACATCAAATAGCATGGAATGGTAGCAGAGTTGTGATCATAGCAGAAGTTTAATTATTTCAGATGAATCATTTTAATGAGTGCACCTCTGCATTTCAAAGTGCTATTGGCCACTTGTCTTACCCTGCCTCCCACTTTTAATATTTCATTGCTCAAGAATGATCAAACCCTTTTATTAAATAAAAAATGAATTTTTTTCTAATAATTATTCATGAACAGTAGAGATGAAGGAGCAATATAGAGGTAGGCTCCACAGGCTCCAAAGACTAGGGAGAGTGGCTGGAATGGTGGCAAACCGTCTTTTGACTGTGGCATGACATGTTTGTTATGTTCAATTGAAAGCCTTTAGTGTACAATTTGAGCGCAGATCCTTGGTATTTACTAGCAATTTACTTTTGAATAAAGACAACAAATCAATGGACCTAATTTCTGTCAAGTCAAACTTTGGACATTGGCCTTTGTGTCAATACCCTCCATAGTGGCCCAGAGAGACAGAGGACATGTACGTATTGGGGCCATTTTATAAGATTATATTTAAGGCCACTAGAAGAGCCATTCAGGGATTACAGTTTTTTTCTCCCATGTCTTTCTATTCTTTCTCTCTCTCTTTGAGACAAAATGTGCTTGTCTATCCGTTTGTTTGAATGGGCAAAGTTAGTTCAGGCATGGCACTCAGGCTGCATGTCATGTCATCAGCTGACATCACCCACGCAATAACTGCACATCCATACTGCATGTATTCACAGACCCAGACACACATGCGTACACATCATGCATTGTTGTTTTATATACAGCTATGGAAAAAATGAAGAGACCACTTTATCTTTTTCTTTCCTTTCCAAAACAGTTGAGAAGGAAAGTTTTGAGTGAGGAACAGAAGTGTTCAATTTAAAAGGCCACTGCAAGTTGAACCCTTCTGTTCCTCACTCAAAACTTTCCTCTGGAAAGAAAAAGACCTGTATATACAGTTAGGTCCATAAGTATTTGGACATTGACACAATTTTCATCATTTTGGCTCTGTATACCACCACAATGGATTTGAAATGAAACAATCAAGATGTGCTTTAAGTGCAGACTTTCAGCTTTAATTTCAGGGTATTTACATCCAAATCAGGTGAACGGTGTAGGAATTACAATACATTTTATATGTGGCCCCCCCCTTTTTAAGGGACCAAAAGTAATTGGACAATTGGCTGCTCAGCTGTTCCATGGCCAGGTGTATGTTATTCCCTCATAAAGGGAGTTTGTTATTTCATTGACAAGGAGCAGATAAAAGGTCTAGAGTTCATTTCAAGTATGGTATTTGTGTTTGGAATCTGTTGCTGTCAACTCTCAATATGAAGTCCAAGAGAGAGAGATGGCAAAAACATTAGGTGTGGCCAAATCAACTGTTTGGTACATTCTTAAAAAGAAAGTACGCACTGGTGAGCTCAGCAACACCAAAAGACTCGGAAGACCACGGAAAACAACTGTGGTGGATGACAGAAGAATTCTTTCCCTGGTGAAGAAAAACCCCTTCACAACAGTTGGCCAGATCAAGAACACTCTCCAGGAGGTAGGCGTATCTGTGTCAAGTCAACAATTAAGAGAAGACTTCACCAGAGTAAATACAGAGGGTTCACCACAAGATGTAAACCATTGGTGAGTCTCAAAAACAGGAAGACCAGATTACAGTTTGCCAAAAAACATCTAAAAGAGCCTTTACAGTTCTGGAACAACATCCTATGGACAGATGAGACCAAGATCAAGTTGTACCAGAATGATGGGAAGAGAAGAGTATGGAGAAGGGAAGGAACTGCTCATGATCCAAAGCATACCACCTCATCAGTGAAGCATGGTGGAGGTAGTGTTATGGCGTGGGCATGTATGGCTGCCAAAGGAACGGGTTCCCTTGTATTTATCGATGATGTGACTGCTGACAAAAGCAGTAGGATGAATTCTGAAGTGTTTCGGGCAATATTATCTGCTCAGATTCAGCCAAATGCTTCAGAACTCATAGGACGGCGCTTCACAGTGCAGATGGACAATGACCCGAAGCATACTGCGAAAGCAACCAGAGTTTTTTAAGGCAAAGAAGTGGAATGTTCTGCAATGGCCAAGTCAATCACCTGACCTAAATCCAATTGAGCATGCATTTCACTTGCTAAAGACAAAACTGAAGGGAAAATGCCCCAAGAACAAGCAGGAACTGAAGACAGTTGCAGTAGAGGCCTGGCAGAGCATCACAAGGGACGAAACCCAGCGTCTGGTGATGTCTATGGGTTCAGGCTGTCATTGACTGCAAAGGATTTGCAACCAAGTATTAAAAGTGACAATTAGATTTACGATTATGTTAGTTTGTCCAATTATTTTTGGTCCCTTAAAAAGGGGGGGGGGCACATATAAAATGTGTTGTAATTCCTACACCGTTCACCTGATTTGGATGTAAATACCCTGAAATTAAAGCTGAAAGTCTGCACTTAAAGCACATCTTGATTGTTTCATTTCAAATCCATTGTGGTGGTATACAGAGCCAAAATGATTTATAGGAAAATACTTATGGACCTAACTGTATATTGCAAATGTGGCTATAACAGTTATGTACCTACAGTATATTTTGTGGAATTCCTGCCACCCACCCCCATCCCCAGACCTCCATATTGTCTGTCTTTGTCATTATTACAAAATGTTGTAATGCTCTGCAATGCAAACTGTTTGTGACTTCACTGGCTATTTCTATGTGAAAAGCATTTTCATCTATCTGAAACAGTCTCCAGCTATAGCCTGCATAGTTCTACATTCCTTGTCTTCTCTGAGGGTTTTCGACTGGTTATCCATGCTGATCCGCGGGTCTCGGTGACTTTGCTTGTGAAAAGGCTACGCATTTATTTTGATTGGATTTCATGTCCAGTGTGGGATTCCTCCAAGACAGGAAGTTTTCCCCTCCAAAAGACATTTGTCTTTGGTGGAGTGGTACCATTTCCTTTGCAATAGATGGTTAAAACTATAAGGGAGTATCTTGACTAAACTGTAGGTTTAGCACTTTAAGGAGGCTATATGAATGATTGTTTTGCCACATTTGCTACATGTTTTGCTATAGTCTACTGTGAAGAGATACTGTTATATTATTGCAGTTTGGCAGTATTAGAGCAGTGGGAGGGGGACTTTTATTAAATGGGGATTATATGGTCCTTGTTTGTGTCTATGTATACGCATAATTGAAGCTATAATTTTACATTTTGTTAATCTATCTAAAAATTGTGTTTTTAAGTTTTTCTATGTCACCCGTCTGTCCTCTATCAAAGACAGGTTTGAATCAAAGTTTTCACGAGAGCACTGGATGTGAAAACGACAACATACAAATTAGGTTGCTTTCTTCTGCCAGGGACTTCTGTAAGCAGAATCAGATCACTTAATTACAGCAAGCATTTTGCTTCAACTGAGTCTATTCAGCAAATGCGCTATGATTACAATATCGTATTAAGTCAGAAATCCCGAATATTGTAATCTGACAACAGTAAACAGCATGTGGTCCATCAAATCCAGAACAGTGAGCTGTGTGTGACGTTTGAGGAAGCAGAGACCGGTAATTGGGTCTCCGCTAATTGAATAATTGAATTGACTTGTGCCTTGTGGAGACAAATAAACATTTGTTTGTTTGGCACAAGTGGCACATCACTGTGTAGAAATCAGATCATTTAATGCGGATGTTATTTTCAGTTTGATTTTCAAACTGCATCCCCCAGCACCGACTGTGAAACTTTAAATTGTTGTCAATGTTTACCCAGCTAGCACTGTCACTTTTCACCCAGGGTAAACAATCTGAGAGGAGATGCAGGCTTTGGTCACGCTCCGCACAGCTGTCCTCAGCTAGTCAGGGAGGAAAGGTATTCCTTCCTGACTGGGGCCTTTAACTCTGCAACCAAACAACGACAGTGATACACTGACAAGGAACATGAAGAGAAGGAGCATACATCAAAGCAAAATGATCTACCACATCTTTGATAATCTTATCTGTGGAAACACACAGTTGTAGGCTGGATGTGAACATACAGTACACAGTCACATCACACCTTAGAAGAATCATGTGATGATTGAATAGAAAGGAAGTCTTACTTGCTTTGTAATAAAAATAAAACAGCTCACATATACAACAGAAACACACACATTATTTAGACTCACATGCATGCTGTAGATATATACACACACAAATAACACACAGTTCCTGGCTTTTTATTTTGCCAACATCAAACTATGCTAACAAATGCCCAAAAACACTTTCCGATGCAGAGAACTTGAATTCCAAGTTGTCCCTTCTCTTATATCTACTGCGTGGAGGTGCGCTCTACCCCTCCAGGGTCAGTTCAAATGGGTCTCCAGGACGAAGGGTCAAACAATGTCTCCATTCGCCACGTTTGTTGGATGTTTGTGATCCAATGTTTGAGACCTGACGGCTGTATGAATCCATTCAGAAATGCCCTGATCGAAAGGGATGGAGAGAGAGAGAGAAAGAAGACAGATTACTTGATTGCGGCAAAGAATATGGGACTGGAGTCACACTGCCTTCCCTGCCTGCCTGCCTGGCTGGCTGATTGATGGACTCTACAGGAAATGATGAGGGAGTTGCATTCACGTGATCATTGATTATGGTGTTGAAATGGAACAGATGGAAAAGTAGGCCTATGTGTGCTATTGACCGAACAGGCTAGAAAAGAACAGATGCTGAAAGGCACAATTGACTAAGGAACATCACTTAAGAACTCCAACACAACGGTAAGATCAAAAGTAAATGCCCTTTCTCCCAAGACCCATGAGTCCATGTCCTACTGCAGCTCAACTGTTTTAACATGTAATCAGTAGCGGTAGGCTACAAGATATTGCTTTTTGATTCTTAATTTCAATCCAAGATATATATAATGTTGTTTTGACAAGTAGAAATTCGAATCAAAGACATCTACAATTCATTTCTCTCTAGTTCAAATATTTCTACAATGTTATCTATAATTCAATTAAGGATATCTGTATATCAGTTTTGACTCGTAAAAATTTAAATTCGACGTGAAAATGTATTTGTATTTGTCAAAATTGTCTCATAGATAACTTAAATTAAAATTTTTACTTGTTAAAACATTTCCATGAGTGAAAAATAATTTACTATTGGTCAGGCCTGTCTATTAAATGTTAAAACAGTTTGCCATAAGCCATAAACACACACACAGAGAGAGATGCCTATATTTATAGTTAGACTAGATAACAATGGTTGACTTTAGGCACATAAGGGCTCAACCTGCACATATCTTAATAAACCTTTTCTGCCAGGCACAGTTTGCTAAATCGTCCACAGTAAAACCTCCAATTCCTGGGTCATGCCTCTGACTGCACCAAAAGGGAGTTTTATCTCTGTCCTCTGTTTCAAGAACTCAATCATCGTCACTCTGACTGACACTTCTAGTCCACTTGGCATGCTTGTCTCCATCCTTTTTTTGTCTGTGCTGATGTCTTTATGTGTACATTTAGGGAGTCAGGTGGCTGAGTGGTTAAGGAATCGGGCTAGTAATCAGAAGGTTGCCAGTTTGATTCCTGGCCGTGTCAAATGATGTTGTGTCCTTGGGCAAGGCACTTCACCCTACTTGCCTCGGGGGGAATGTCCCTGTACTTACTGTAAGTCGCTCTGGATAAGAGCGTCTGCTAAATGACTAAATGTAAAATGTACATTTGTGTCAGTGCCATGTTTTATGGCTGTTGTGTTCATGATGTTGTGTGTAATTCCAATCCCTGTCCAAACAAGGAGGCCTATTGCTAGGCTTTTACTATAACTAAATATACATTCTGAACTAATATGCCTGGTAAAATAAAAATTAAATGTATAATAAAATACAATTCTACACACTTTAATGTAAAATTGTTCTTCTCAATTAAATCATCAGCTTTCTGAACCAAACTAAATTACTCTCCTTTGCAGAAAATTGTTGCTGTTATTTTATTATCCTCTGTCCTCGTTCGTTCCTGGTATCCCTGTTTCTGGAAGGGATGCGTTCATGGAGGTAGTCGTTCAGACCACCTGTTACTCTAGCCTGTCAATTATGGGTTTCTAAAGTGCTGTCCACCTGTGAGGCTCCGTTATTTACAAGATGATGTCCTGGAACACCCTAAGCATCCCTTCACAAACCAGTTTCAAACCAGTGTTGCTCACTGCAACGCTGTAGCCTACGCGAGACACTACAAAAACATCTACAGTACACAGCTATAGGAAGTCAAACGGCGACAGAACATGTTCGGCACTCCCCTTACATAAATCAAAAGTCTATCTAACTACTAACCTTAACTTCATTGCCACAGCCTAAACTTTGTCAATCTGTTCATGAAAATAATTAATTTCAGCCTAAACCGTACAACGGAACGTTAAATCCAATTCAACCAACGCACGTCATTACTCTGCTCTACAGTGGCATCTGGTGTTGTATGTGGAGGCAGGGGAGCCCCCCCTCCCCCTTATCTAAACAAAATGTAACAAAATGTAACAAAAACTGAAGAGGGTACAATTTGTAGGGTGTGCTTGCTTGCGTCGGTTGCAGATGGGTCCATTTAATATGAAACAAGCTGAACCCCCTTTGAGACAAGCTATTCTAACAACGTTGTCACCGGCAGTATTTTTCAGATGGAATCGCGATTCAAACGGTACCATCTGTTAACTGAAAATATGCCCTCAAACGCGACTTTTTGGTCTCAGTCTAGAGCCCTGCGTGGAGAAGCTGAATTGTGCTACGAGCAAGCTAGCCTACAGTAGCTGCTGTTGCTAGCCAAACTTCACTGAGGGGATTGTTTGAATGCGCCAGAAATTAACGTTTCTTTTGACAAAGTTTAGGCTGTGGCATTGAATACAGCGACGCACCACACAAGCTTGAGTTTAAATACATAATTTATTGTGACATTACTTACTGTACATGCAAGTCTTGAATTGCTTAAATGTATAATGCTGCTAGTACACCACGGCACGATACGATACTTGCTGTGCAACAGCAATGCACGTTGTATCCATGCGTTGTTGCTAACGTGTGCTGACGTTGTGACGTAGGCTAGCACTGAGTTCCCTTCGTTGACACAAGGCACTTTTTACCACAAAAACTGAATTTCAGCCTAAACCGTGCAACGGAATGTAAATAACAATACAAGCAACTCGTGCGATTGTGCGATTAGCGTGTGGGGGGCCTCAAAAAATAAAAATAAAAGTCCATAGCCCAGGGGCCTCAAATGCTATTAAGACGCCCCTGAGCAGATGGTACTGTTTGAATCGCGATTCCATCTTCTACTGCCGGTAACGTCGTAGAATAATCTTCAAAGGGGGTTCTTTATTAATGAATGAATGCAATATGAGTAGGCTAAATGCCTGAAAATATCACGAGAATGGAAAACTTAAAAGGACGTTTAAGTCATAGAGATTAGGTCAATTTTTACACCGGTCTGCAAAATTTATTCATTTGATTCAGCTATGAGGCTGCCTCTTGCAGGGGAAATGAGAAGACATCTATTTCATTCTACACTTCACTTTTGAGTTGTAAATGAGCAGCAAAAAAAATATGCTTTTAAATCTATGTAATCTTTATAAATAATAAGTATGCATTTTTATATAAAATATACAGAAATATCAGTTGTAAACATTTCATAAAAGAACGGACCCCCCCCCCCCCCCCCTGTGCAACCGACGCAAGCACAATTTACCCAGAAATTGTACCCTCTCTAGTTTTATTTGTCACACATTGTTTGATCTAGGTATTACAGGTTTTTCAGAGATTGGCTTGTAGCAGACCATCTGAAAGCATATGAATATTATTCCTTCTTTTTTAATATTTCCTCTAAAGGTGTCACATTAAGTCTTTTATCACTTGTTAGAAAATGAACAGATTTGAATTATATTTTTCTTCTGATTGCCTCTTAGTTGTGGGTATTTATCTCAGTGTTCCTCAATTTGGTAAGATATGTATTTAAGACAGGGCTACTGTAACTTTGTTAAGACTTTACTCATGCCCTATGCAAGTAGACTTAAGAGATTTTACCATGTGCTAAGCCTATTTATTTAGCAGACTCTGTTCACTTCAGAGTCATGTGCACTCATGTCATTGCATTGAAGGTATGTTTTTTTAATTGAATTTTATGCTTAATGCTTATTAAGAATTGTTTATTTTACTATTTAGATAATACATTTCTCATCTTGTATTTAACGTTACTGGTTCTCCTTGTACAAATCTTTCACAGACCTGCTTTTAAACAATCCTCTGCTCATGGAACAGCAAAACCAATTGTCCTTGAAGTAGCCTTTGGACTGCCCTTTTTTACAATGGCGTTCAACTAAAAACGTTTTCTATGTTGCTTTTGACACAACAATTTCAGGCATGCCAATATTTCTCAGCCTGCAGCCAAGTGTGGGAGAGGGATGTGGAGGGATGTCATTAGTAGACAGGCAGGCTTTGTGAAGCAAATGGGGCCACTTCAAGGCCAGATATCCAACAACATATGCAATTTCTCTTTCTTGTTTAACCTCACATCAATATGATGATTCTTCTGTTGTTTGTCCAAAATATGCAATCCAAGCTGAAGGTAGACACCACAGTTTAACAGAATTGCATTTCTATTTTTGAAATGCAATTCTGTTAGACTGTGGTGTCTTGCTTCTGCATTGACCAAAGCCAACAACACTCCAACAAAAAAGCAACATTTTGTTATTTCCAAAAACCTGACTGGATATGATTAGTTGTCAATCAAAAACAGTTTAACAAAGTGCAGAGTAAGTATATTTATTGCATACCCTGCTCTCTCTCTTCTTGTGATTTACTATCAACCCCTTTTTAAAGTGAGAAATTCTCTTCTAACCTTCATGAACTGACCAACCCTAAACCTCCCTCAAAACCTCCCTGTATTAAAATACACTATGCTGCCTACATGTTAACATCTCATTGGCCCTGACAGCTGTGTGTGGCCAAGCATGTGCGTCTTTGTCCTAGTTATCTAGTCAAGCTCTAACCTGTAAACAAGGCCCAGAGATGAGCGTCCATCAGGGAGGAAATAGCCAGACAGATGTGGAACAGATATTACCTCAGGCTCAAAATGTTACCAAGAAGTCACTTGGGAGCTGTTTTGAAGCTAATGTCATGTACATTTACATGACAGTAGAATGTGTGTAGCGCTTGATAAAATGTCTGTGTGTGGGATTGAAGGTTCCAAAGTGTTTATTCTCTGGCTCCCTGTGATGTTGCAGACAGCCGTCCTCTGTGATATCTCATGGAGCTCTCACGACAGTGACTGTCTTCTGTCAGTTCTATCCAACCAACATGTTTGGTTTCATTTTAAGTTTCTTATTTTATTAGTCTCGTTTTGAGAATATTTTCTGTATTGTTTAATCTACAGTTACAGGTTTTACTGATGTAACAGACGAAATGTGAATGCATGTTCCTTTGTCCTCCAAAGGCATCACATTTTGTTTACCATCGCAGCTATCTGTAAAAAGGTGATGAACCCATTTGTATTATACTTTTTTCAGACTTCCTCTTTGTTGTGGATATTTCTAGTAAAGAATCCCCCAGCTTGATCAGATCTGTATTTTGAAATGGGCAACTGTAAATTCTTTGAGAATTCAATCCTGTCCGCTCGACATATTCATTCAGAGATTTCATGACAATGTTGCATGCGCACTACTGCCTTCCTAATTGGCTATTACATTGAAGGTATGTTAAGTATTGATTTCTTTCATTCTTTTATGAATTGGTTGTTTACTATTTTTAGGATTCCTCAGGTAGGAAGAAGCCTATTGTTTTTGTTGGCTTTCTTATTATTATGTTCTTCCCAAAACCTTAACTTCTTTGCCCATGCGTAACTTTTTTGCAAATTTGGCATGCTGAAACTAGAGACCATTTATAAACTTCCAGAGCCCTTAGGCCAATTTAGCCCCTTGGTGGCGCTACAGGCCCTGCCCAGATCTACATGATTTCCTCCTTGCTCCATAATTCCAAAATGCCTGAACATACATGCCTCATTTCTGATGGTGAACAAAAAAAACTATTGGACACATAACATCAGTCTCATGCATTTTCCTGTACAATGAAATTACTGATGTTTGGGAAACCCTACAAAAATCTTCTCCTCATTGATCATAGATGCAATTGACTGGAATCAATCATGGTCCAACATGTGTAGGATACATGTCTTTACCTTAAGATGTTCAGAAGTAAGGAATGAAATACAAAATGGCTGAATGGTATGCATTTATGTAAATTTCCTCATGATCTTCATAAATGAAATTCAATTTTGGCCAATTGGTTTTAAAACATTACCGGGCTTGAAGATGACATGACTCTGTACCAATTAGGAAAGTTTCACCTTGATATGTAAAAAAGAAGACAGATTTAGAGCTGTGTGAACAATATTAAAACAGTTTGAAAATAAATTGGGACCAGAAACATAACTTCCACAGACACAAGTGTGGCAATAGCTCAACAGGAAGGAAAATGGTCAAATAAACTGAAAGGTTGTGATTTGATTCCTGGTTCCACTAAGAATTTAAAGTAGCTATTTTTGTTATCAAATGTTGCACATTGACTTTGCACATTTGTCCCACACCAGGCAGAGGCAAGAGGTGAGATGAGGTCTAGATGGAGGGTTTTCTTAGAGCAGAGGCAAGGTATTGTGTGCTATGTTCTTATGTTTTCAGACATACTCAGTCTTTTTTGTCCACCTTCATTTATTCTATGGATTTGAGATAGTCAGTAGTCTGAAAGTAGTATGAATCCATTGCTCTCCTGTCACCTTTGCAACAGATAATGCTGTGCTACTTCTTTGCCTGTGACACTGAAAAGGGGTGCAGGTCTAGAGTACAGAATATGAAAGACAACTACTCATCCATTACTCCACCACCTATTTCTCCACTGCCTATGGACATGTACAAAGACATAAAGTAAAGCAATTTTTGCTGTGCAATTTGGAACATTGTGGACCTTGTGATAAACCAGCGAGACCCTAAAATAAGGAAACAGCTGTTTATGATGGGTGATGAAATTATGAAATTATAACAATGCAAGAGGACTAATGTAGCATTCTCTGAACCAAAACCGCCCACAGAAGAACCTTTACTCTGTGCAAGTCAGGCTTAAATGTAAAAGACAAAAAGAAAAACTGTATTAGAAACATCAACAAATAAAAAAACGTCTGGATCAACAGCGGTCTAAAAACAGAATCAACAGGCGTTGCTTTTCCACGCTGGAGGCAACTGCGGGAATCGAAGGACCTGAAAACGACACCATGGTTGCTGTTTTTCTTGTGCTGTGTTGTGGTTCCATTTCTTAGAGAGGCCTGTTGTCCTCTCTCCAGAAACAGCTCCATGAGAATTACAGGTGGTGGATGGCTTAAGGCAGAGGTGGCCTCGCTGAAAAGTCTGGTCACATCGCAGTGACCCTGGGAATGTAGAGAGCATGCTCAAATGAAAGGCCTTCCTAGGGACAGCAATAAACAGTCACTGTACAGTTCACCCACCAAACGTACATGCAAACCCACACACACACACACCTCCTGTAATTTTCTGAAGCGCTCTCTGGTCCCTGCTTCATTAGAAAGTCAGCAGGAATGCAATAGGGGTGAGCGGAGAGTGACAGCAACATCTCAGCTGCTCCAAGGCCTAAACCTCTGCTGGCTGCTTGATTGCTACTGATGGGGATGCCTCACAGAATTAGATCATCCCCTGCGAATGGAATGATCAGAAAATAAGAATAAGTATTCGAAAAGAACAGAACACAGTACAGGCGACATACTGTAAAGCTTTGTGAATAAAGTGTACTGTGTATGTTGGTCAATCTCTTTGTCTTATTTCAAAATTGGTCAATTTCCTTATTTATCTCTCTACATCTGTTACTCTGTCACTCTTGGTCGTTTTCTCTTTTCTCTTTCTATCCTTTGTATCTGAAGTAGAGAAAAGGGAATTTTCTTCTCATGTCATATTAGATTTGGTCCACAGTTGTGAAGAGATTTGGAAATAATATCTGTTTACAATATATAGGACTGCATTATATTAGTGAATTTCGTTATTTGAACAGTATAGAGTTGGATATAGTATGCATTCAGTTTCCCGGAGGAATTTCAGAAGTGACATTCACATCATAGCACATTTTTCTTCCAAGAAAATTGAAAGTCACATAAAAAAGATATTTTTGAATCTGAATTGATTTTTTTTATTTTTTATTAAGGCTTTTTATCTTGAAGTCATTGTTCTGATGTGCTAATGAAAACAAGCCATTGTAATACTTTGATGTAGAAAGAGTCAGGAAACTGCAAATAATGTTGGATAGGGGCAAAACAGTCTCCCTTTGTAGCTGGTAAGCAGAGTCATGACAGGAAGCTTAACTGAATATGTTGAAAGGGGACCATAGGTGGAGAGAAAGAGAGACTGAAGGTTATTACTGTAAGAGTTGAAGGGCTCCAGGATTTATTGACTGGCAGAATTCTCTTCCATCTTTGTTGCTTTTCATAACCCTCTAGTCTAAACCCTTAATAGAAGCTTTTGATACCCATAGATCAACCCACTATATTCAAAGTTATTGATAACTTGTAATAATATAATCTCTCAAGTGACAGTGTGAACCAATGGAAAATTAAAGCACCTGGAGCTAGTATTGAATGAGTTAACTGGTTGAACGAAGCACAACTTTTCCCTGAATTATTGATAACAACATGAGGGATCAATTGATGTCTCCTCTTTTTAGTTTGGTACTCTTTTTGGTTCTCTCTCTATTCACTCCATCTTCTCAGGCCAAGGAGAGTAAAAAACGATTTTCCTCATCTGCTGCCAT
The DNA here is from genome assembly GCF_038355195.1 of Osmerus mordax. Taxonomy (NCBI): domain Eukaryota; kingdom Metazoa; phylum Chordata; class Actinopteri; order Osmeriformes; family Osmeridae; genus Osmerus; species Osmerus mordax. The sequence continues at coordinate 6,204,218 of NC_090051.1, read as the reverse complement.
CTCCTCTCCTCTTGTCTCCTATTTTCTCATCCCCCCCCGCATGCCTCTCCCCTCCTCTACTTCCCCTTTTCTCCTCTCCCCTCCTTTCCTCCCCTCTCAATTCTTTGCAGCTGCTGATCCCTTTGATTATTTACACTTGAAATGATAATTACATCATAATCTGAGCACAGCTGCGCTATTTACATCTAGACATCACACAGACCAAATTTGTGTGACAAAGAGAGAGGGAAGAACCTGATAGTGTTGTGAAATTAACACCTTAACAGGATTCAGATGGGATGTATGGCACAGCAGGCTGAATTTGTGGTTTATCAAACTAATAACAGACTGGTTAATGAGTCATGGGCAGTGAGAGGAGAATTTTAGCCTCCATTACTACACATCAGAGAGAGGATGTACATTTTGCCCTACTTTGGTTTTTTAAATGAGGCCGGCAACATTTCTGAGAATGGTTGTTTTTGCAAATTCACCAAATGAAAAGAACATGTCTTTTTCATAGTAATCCTGAAACACAAAGCCAGCCAATTTCAATCTGTAACCTTTTGACTAACTAATTCACTTAAATTGTACATGTCATGTTTTAGTAAACATGAGCTAAAGACCATCAGGATGTGTTTAAAGTCAAATAAATGACCAACCATATTTGAGTAAAAACAAGTATGCATTTCCTTGAATTTCAGATGTGACGTTCACATCTGAAAGTATATATTTTTCTTCCAAGGAAATGGAAAGTCACGGCTAATAATGAGGACCGGGTTGGAAATTCCTAGGCTTGGTAAGGTCATGGGAGACTGGAAGATTCCAGACCTCCACAGACAAAACACATGTGGGTCAGCTCATCTCACAGAGCAGAAATGAAACTTTATAGTTCAGAATTATAGTTAAATGGAGCAAACAACTAGACATTGGAGTTTTTAATTGGTCTGTAAACTATTTTTTGGAAGATAGAAGACTTTATTTTAAATACCTGCTTAAAAAGACAACATAACCAATCAAATGCAAAGTCTTACAACCAGACTAATTTCAAATACTGTAAAAGACATTCTAGACAAAGAATGTTAATACTTTTCAAATAAATCAAGCAATATTCTTTAAACACATGGCATGATATTGAAAAACTGCTGTCTTAGTATTTACTTCACATTGCACAAAGGAGTATGGCTGCAACATTGTCATGCAAGTAAAGGCAGTGATGAGAGAAATACTAAAATTGCTTTTTTTCTCACTCAATGTATTCTCACCCATGCAAATCATTTTCAACACAAACTGTTACTATGTCAGTCCTCCAGAGAAAGTTATAGGTCTAAATTCATTTTTTGAATATATTTATATCATTTCAAATACAGATGTTTAAATTCGTAAGTAAAGATACACATTTACCTGTAATTTTCTTCTTCAACATTCATGATGATCTGTTGCATAATCAACATAAGGGGGGGATGTATTTAGAGAACTATGCAAGTGGCATTCTGGACACCCAAAACTATTCATAGTGACGCACATAGTTTAGTATTGCGTTACCAGGATCGATCAAATACTATAATAGGAGCAATAATAGCCTATTGCCCAGGGATATTTGTTGTCGGCTGTAACACTGCATCATCTTAGTAGGCTATTAGGCCTCTAAGAACTACAATATTTGTGGTAATTTCATGTACAAATGTTTATTTTCAATATAGACAAACCAGAATGCAAAGGGAGTCAATAAAGACAAACTCTCCTCTCTATGTGCAGAAGGCCAAAATGTTTAGGTTAGTTATATCGACTCAGGTACAAGGACAATGGTAAACATCGGTTTCCCGTTTTCCTCGTATGTTGCTGAGCGCAGATTGCACAGTCAGTCCCGACAGAACACGTATTCAGTGTAACTGGTCCAGATTTTATCCTCATTTGGGTCATTGCTGGTGTAGGCACAGGTGCCGGTGGAGCTACAAGCCACCATGTGGAAGCCTACCTCGGTCAGCCTGTCGAAAGCTTGCTCAAGAAAATTAAACTTCAGATAGTACCGTGAGGTGTATCTCTCTGGTGGTCGGTCTGGGTCCCTGCTCTCATTGAGTGTGTCACCGAACACTTCTTTGGCTAAGGATGTCTTTCCACACACGGTGATGCGCGCAACTCTCCTAAATTTGGCGTCGGTTTGGATATCTCTCCCGATAGTGTACGACCCTCGGTATCCAATAGTGATGTAGCCAGACTTTCGGGACTCCAGAGATGGAGAGCGGGCACTGCTACTCACTGCGGACATCATCCTCAAAGTCTCCATGCCAACACTGGATGAGCCAACGCTGCACTGAAGAGTTCCCTCCTCCGTGTCACTTTGACAAATCTCCTCGCTGAGGGAGTCCTCCTTACTCATTTTGGGGCTTAAGCGTTTAGAAAGATCCTTCAACTGGAAAAACTCAGCTTCTCTTTGAAGTCGGCTTTTCTCGGGGAAATAATCTGGCAAAACCAGATTGAGATCCCGTAGGTAATCTAGAATGTAACGGAACAAGAACCCATCCCTGTCCAAAAAATAGCGCCCTTTGCTGTCCCTGGCGAGCTCTTTAGGAGTCTTTTTGCTGAACATTGTCCAGAGAAGAGAGTCTGGGACGGCGACTAAAGTTGAGTGCCTTGTGACATACACCTGTCCGCCAACATTGAGCTCAATAATCTCAGAAAATGGGGACCCACTCTCGGCGCCGTTTGATATTCCCTGCTCCGTGTCCACTAGTGCCATTTTTGAGCAGCAGAGGATGACTGAGGTGAAACTAGAACGATGAGGGGGTAAACGTGGCGGTTTGTTTATTTATCTCCTGCGCTGGTAGGAGGGGTCGACTCGACAGCTGATCCAGAGGTCGTGGTTAACTCTTTACCGACAAAACAAAAAGTAGGCTATTAAATAAAGTAGACCTAATGGCTATCATGCTTGCTGTTCATTTAAATCTGTATAGGTAGTAGCATACCGTATTTAGACAAATATAGGCAAAATCTTTTGTAAGCCTGCATGTTCTTTTTGTTGTTTTTTCGCCCCCCAAGTGCCGTCTTGTATGGCCCTATGGTAGATTAAACATGATAAACGGCCCTGTACAGTGACCCACTGTGCAAGAAAACATGATAAAGATCTTCTAGGGTGCCCTACCTGTGGAAGAAACGTGATGCAGTGCTCTCTGGGTGACCTACCAGTGGAGAAAACTTGATGCAGTGCCCTCTGGGTGACCTACCAGTGGAGAAAACATGCATTTTATTTGGACCCAAACATAATGAGTCCAACGTATTCAATACCATAAAGCTTTTTTGGGGGCACAAATTCTTGCGGAAAAAACTGGCTTGTGCACGCTCGTATTTACCAAGATGATATCAAACTTATGTCACTGAACTGTTCATATGAGTTAAGAGTATACACTATATACAAGGGTTAGTATAGTGTATTGTATTCCACACTTCTTGTGTGCAATACAATACAATACTTGAAAAACACAAAAAAAAGTGATGAGTAACTCTAACGAGGGGCCTGTGCCCCAGTAGAGCTTTATATCTAGCAACACCACTGTCCCCACCATATGTAGATGGTGTCCTTTAAAAATGTTTTGCCCCTGCTTCTCAGATAGCCTTAGTCTGCCACTGGCTTCTGTAACGAGGAGAGAATCATCACAAATCAAATGATTTTTTTTTGTATAGCCCTTCTTACAAGCAATGTCACAGACGGCTTCACATACGTCCATATAATTGCCTCTCAACCAACCTAAACCCTCAAGGAAGACAAGGAAGAACTCCCAGAAAAACTCACAAGAGGAGACAAAATGGAAGAAACCTTGGGAGGAGATATTCAGTGAGGGGTCCCCTCCATCACACTGTTCACCCATACATACCGTCATGCTGAGGTGCGCTGCCAGGGAAAAATAAGGCGCACTGCTTGCTCTTAATCAATTTCAATTGACCGTCCCAAGGCAGAAAGCAGGCCAACACTGACATCTAATGGAATTATGATGGAAATACAACCACTGTAGACATACAAACCCTCTGTATCAGACATAGACCCAGTGACGGACTCATGGAAGGAGTCCCGTCCCCCGTCCCCCGTCCCCCCCCTTGGTTAGGTTGGTCACATAATAGATGTACTCAAAGAAGGTGAACACACTGCTGAGCTGTGGTGGATAAGCCACGTTGCACACCCAGTAGAGCTTGAACAGCTTTTCCACATTTATAGAAAATCAACTTAAAAAAATAAATAAACATTACACAATGATGAACAATGATTTCAGAAAGATACAAACCTACATAGCCTACTTTAAATGTATGGCTATATGGTAGTTTGTGATATCAAAGTAATTAGGCTGATGCTACATACATCTTAAAGAGACTGTAAGAATAATGAATTCCATGGCTTATTGACTGATCTCTCCTATAGGCCTATTCTGCTGGTTTAAAGATCCTGTAAAGTAAATTCCATGTTTTGCTTCTAAGTACTAGCCTACATTATATACGTGTGAAATGAGTTCCTGAAAGCATGTGCAAAGCGCTAAAACTTTGTCACACTGAAATGTGGAGTTAAACCGAAGAACAGTTTCTCTTCCATTTTCAGATCAGGTTTTAATGCGCGGAGCCAAAAAATGCCCTATCTACGTCATTTCGCCCTATCTACGTCAGATCACTCAATGGCTCCTCCTGCTGTACTGTTATTGTAGCCTACATCAGCTAGCTAGCTAGCTTCAGGATGTCTCCCACCACCCGCAACTGCATCTTCCATGGATGCAAGAACTGCAGCTGCGCTGCAACGCCATTTAAGTTCCCTATTGATAATGAAAGGAAAAATAGGTGGATAGATTTTTTTGAAGAGCCACGCTCATGGAAAGCTTCGGATAAACTCCAACAGCCGCCTCTGCACAGACCATTTCACGGCGGACAGTTTTAACATGGACCAGAGACAGACGGGGTTCACCAACACACGGCTTCTCTTGCAGCGCGGAGCCGTACTGAGCATCGCCCCTCCGGCCGTTCATCCTCCGGTCGCACCTGGACCATCCACCGCCGCCAGCAGTTCATCACTCAGTTCTGTGTGCTTGTTATAATTATACTAGATAACTTTTCCAGAGGTATCTCTGCTATGAGTTAGTGCAAACCGCTAAATTGATATTAGGCTACTCGGTGTAGAATGATGGTATTTTGGTGAAATGGTAGCTATGTGTTAGAAGTAGCCTGGTTGGAGAGCTCACTGTCTGCTGTGTCTGGTGTCCATTTTTACTGTTACAGCTCAGGGGAACATTTCATTTAAGTGCATCTGTAGGTTTCACTCATTGAACAAATAAATTCTAATTCTATACGGTTTTGTTCGGCTTGACATAGCGTCCATTATCTGGGTCGGAGGTAGGCACTAGGCAGCGAGGGGCGGAGCTTCAGCTCCTTCAGGCGACACGCCCCCCCAGTCTCAAGCAGAGAAGACTGCTGATTTTTTCACGATTTCAAAGACTAATTTAACATACCTGTAGGTGTTATTTTTTCATTCGAATTTGGATGGGTAGTTAATAACACATTATTCTGTGGTGTGGCAAACTTAAAACTCGTTTCCAGGTCCACTTTACAGGATCTTTAATATGCTCATGTTAACAACAAACCAGTATGTTCAGTGCACCCCTGTTCTGTCAATTGTCTTCACCTGTGTCTTGTTGAGTGGCTTCAGTTCTCATTAGTGTTATTGGTTGTCACCTGTGTCTAGTTTGGTTCTGTATTCAAGTCCCTGTTTTGTGTCCGCTCAGTCGTCGTTTCTGTTTCTAGGTCTTGCTGTAGGCCTATGTCAGTAACTCTGCTGTGTTCTTGTTTCGTCTAAAGTAAAGTCCTGTGTTCCTTTCATCCTGCTTTTTGTTTAAGTTTAATATCCTGTTTTTGTTTTATTTATTTTTTTGTTTATTTATGAAGTGGTTTTAGGTTATTTTCCTGTAAATGTATTGTATGTTTGTGTATTTATTTTCTCTATATTTGATTTCTCTGTAGTATGTTGCTGGTCCTGAGTACACACTTTGTTCTCGTGTCAACATGTTTAGAATGACCAATAAATACGTTCAGAATGACATACGTTATGTATGGCTAACCAATTTAAAGCAGGGGGGTATTCGTCGTAGCTCGCTAAGCGGTTTAGCGAGCTAATTTTCAGGCTAAGATTAAAAAAAACGTCCCTCTTTTTGGTTCGTGGAAGCAACTTTCGATAAATCACCATAGTAACATCAATTAGCACTAACCTGCTCCAGAGCAGGCTAACGTAAGTGTAGCTGGATAAGCTTGCCACACCCCCGGAAAATAACATGGCAGCTCCCTTTTTGAGAGACCCAGTTGACCAAGGAGCTATATTTTAGTTCGATTAGCTTTCCATACCAATAGAGTTCTTAGCGATTGCCAAGATCCTTTATTTCACACGGATGGGCCCGGGAAATCCAGAATTGTGACATTAGTTTTGTTTCCCTATTCAGAAGCCATAAGCTCCATGGTGTGTGATGTCTCTTGAGCAAGGTTGTGCAAGTCAGACACTGATGTGTTGGACTATCCCCATGACTGTTCATCAGACACACAGCTGATTCTGGTGTCTCATAGTATAATGTATTTTTGTTGCTTGCTTTTTTCCACAGGTACACCCTTGCACTTGTTGAGGTTCATGTTGTTTAATTGTTTAACTGTAACTTGTTCAACTACATGCTCTTGTGGTTCTGTCCTTTGGGACTTATTTAGTTTTCACAATGTATGCTTCATGTTTTGGGCTACCCGCAATGTTTGGGGCATCTCCTTGTTATGATCAGTGACCTATGCACTTTTGTAAAGCTCTCTCTTGGAAGTCGCTTTGGATAAAAGCTTCTGCTAAATGCATAAATGTAAGATGTAAATGTCATAGCCTTGGAAGTGTTAAAGTTTTACAGCAAAGAGAAGTCTGTATTCTACAGTGTAGTAGATGCACTGCTTCCCTAAGGCTGAAAACTTGACATGACCTCATTCAAATTGTAGAGTTCATAAGAACAGAAGACATTAAATTTGCCTGCCAAGATGGACATTTTGGCAGTCCTTTCATATGTGTATATCCATAACATATACACATAACGGGACATCTTAAATGAAAATGGCTGAGTCAATATTTTTTTAAAGGCTATCTTCTCAGTGTCCCAGTGGCTCACTGGGTAAGAGCACATACTGAGCAGGCTGACACATTGGGATCAAATATGGCCATTTCCTGCACCTCTGTCCTTGCTTTCATGTCTCTCTCCAAAGCAAATCAAATGTATTTGTATAGCCCTTTTTACACGCAAGCATGTCACAAAGGGCTTCACATATGCCCATAGAACTGCCCCTCAACCAACCTAAACACTCAAGGAAGACAAGGAAAAACTCCCAAAAAACTCTCAACAGGAGAAAAAAATGGAAGAAACCTTGGGAGGAGAAATTCAGAGAGGGATCCCCTCCTCCAGAGATGGTTGGTGAGAGAGGGGAGCAGAACACAGCCTAAACATAGTCATACAGTGTCGGTGGGTTTTTAAAACACCAAAATCCATTGTTCAACTTTATAGATCCGGGAGACTCGCGACCAGGTCCAGCGTCGGCTGACCGACGACCAGGCAGGTGCTGACAACTCAAACCCCACCACAAGGGATGTGTGTGGGGGGGGGGCAGAGAGAGGAGAGCAGGGATTAGAGAATGCCAGGAGCAGCTAACAGTTACAGTCATAATAGAATGAGATCCCCACCGGTCAAGTGTGGACTGGTGCAGCAATTTAACAGAGCAAAAAAGGGGAATTTGATGCAACCCCACACACCAAGACAGCCCCCCCCATTTGGAACATGAAATCTGTTCCAGGGGAAGAGAACTCTAAAATAAGTTATACTTATAGAATAAGGATGGAAGCAACCCGTCCCCCGTTGCCTCCAACTAGTAACATACTTACCTTTAACAGTCGTAGAATTGACTAAACAATAACGTTTTTAACCTAATTTTAAATGTCGAAACAGTATCAGACTCCTTAATTGAGACGGGTAATTTGTTCCAGAGAAGAGGTGCTCTATATGAGAACGCCCAAATGTCTTATCAATACATAAAGCACAAAAGGGCCCCAATAATATACAGCTTCCCAAAATATCCATAATTAAACTAAAAAACAGTTTAATTTATTGGGTGTCACCTACCACAATATTACACCTATGGGTTATTTAGGTTACAATCAGTACACAAACTTCAAGGATTTCATAATTCAAATGATTATTATTGCAAAGCCATTCCAACTCATCATGGGAAACATTACATTACATTTAGTCATTTAGCAGAGGCTCTTATCCAAAGCGACTTACAGTAAGTACAGGGACATTCCCCCGAGGCAAGTAGGGGGGAGTGCCTTGCCCAAGGACACAACGTCTTTTGGCACGAACCGGCAACATTCTGATTAATAGTCTGATTCCCTAACCACTCAGCCATCTGACTTCTGGAAAATGAAACCTTACAATTACCTGATTTGGGAAGTGAGATTCACCAGTTGCCAAAGCGATCTTGCCCTGGTTTCATCATTCTGGTTTGTTGTTAAACCACCCCAACCGGCTTATTGCTGGTATAAATGGGATGGAAATATCAGTCTTAAATGAACTGCAAACAACAGCACCAGCTACAGCACCATGCTCTGTAAGGTAGGTTTTTTTTAGAAGTATCCTGAAAAAAATCTTATGTTTTAGATCTGCATGAATTGAAAAGAAAGCCTGAACTGTTTAAGTAAATTAATTCTTGTGGTATCTTTAACCCTTGTGCTGCCTTCGGGTCACATGACCCAAAGGTTTATAACGAACCATCGTTGTGTTTACCCAATTTTACCCAATACAAAAACAAATAAAAATAATTTTCTTTTAACCTTTGCAATGTGGGGGGTCTGAGAGAGCCCAACGGTTAAAAGAAACTGCTTCACTTTGTTTTTGTATGCGGTATAGTTGTCGCAATACGACGGTGGGTCACAATGACCCGAAGATAACACAAGGGTTAAAATGTACCTTTTTGTGATGCTGTATGAGACAGGATGCTATTGTTGCCCTTGGGATCAACCACTGTAATACTGCTAGAACTGCAATTCTAGTCCTACTTGGTTATTTAAATCTACTTAAATTAAGTTCAAGTATTTTATTGTCAGATGCACAGAACAACACAGGGTCAGACTGGGCACTGAAATTATTAGGACAAGACAATGCAAAGCAACCTGGTATAATATAACATATAAGTACACAGAACATAGATTATATCTATGATAAGCTAAAATATAGCAAACCTCCTAATATACAAATAATATACAATATTCAATACAGTATACTAAACCTCTAAATACACATAATACACATAATATCTATACCAACCTTATAAACCTATACTAACCTAAGACAAATGAATTACATATTGTTCATTACTTTGGATAAAATAGTCTTGGAGATGAAAAAATGCAAATCTGAATGGAAATAAAGGAATGTTATCTTGCCCTTCTAGAAAGTGACAGAGAGTTTTGGAGCGGCTATCTTTGGCCTGAGCCCGGCCCATCTGACTGACAGGGTGGTTAGGAGGAGTAAGAGGATGATGCTGGACACTCTTGGGGTAGGACTGCTGGGAACAAGAACAGATGTCTTCAACAAGGCTCTCCAGTTCAGCCAGGTAAGTTAGGTTCTTAATGCATTAAGCAGCTGTGTGGTATAAGCACTCACACCATGAACACGTGTTCTTATGACAGTTTTCAACTTAAAGCGAAAAATGTGTGTGACGCTGTGTCGCAAAAGTTTATCAATGTTGAGTTTTAGAAGAAATTTAGGGCAAGAGTTTTGTAGCTGTCTGTGTGAGTGCCCGCACCCATCTGCTGCAATGAATTAACTTCATGGATCTCTGACTCGGAATCTGAGCTTCAGGGACGCTCGACAATAGACAACATTTAGCGTGTCAGGCATTTTAAAATTGTTTATGTGATGTGTTCCTATCGTATTCAAAATAATTTTACAAATAAGGTTTGTTATGTAACTGTATACACACTCAAATTACTCATACATTGTTTGTTTGTTGTTCAATGCTCTTTGTGGTATCTGTTTGTAGTGGTACAAGTCAACGGAGAGAAGCAGTGTCTGGGGAAGATCAGGCTTGGCTCTCCCATCACAGTATGCTGCCTTTGTCAACGGTATAGCGGTAGGTTCAGATAATTGTATAAATTGTATACTATGGATTGTTTGCTTGCTGATAATTAGTTGGGGGACTCAAATATGGGAGTCAGGTGGCTGAGCGGTGAGGGAATCGGGCTAGTAATCCGAAGGTTGTCAGTTCGATTCCCGGTCATGCCAACTGACGTTGTGTCCTTGGGAAAGGCACTTCACCCTACTTGCCTCGGGGGAATGTCCCTGTACTTACTGTAAGTCGCTCTGGATAAGAGCGTCTGCTAAATGACTAAATGTAAATGTAAATAGTGCTAGCAAAAGTGGGCTTAGGTTTCCAACAAACACAACTGTGGTTGGACCTCAAAATTCTCTCTACCCCCAGGTGCACTCTATGGACTTTGATGACACATGGCACCCTGCCACCCACCCCTCAGGGGCCGTGCTCCCTGCCATCCTGGCCCTGGCGGAGACCATGCCCACCCCACCCTCCGGCCTGGACCTTCTCCTGGCCTTCAATGTGGGCATTGAGGTGCAGGGACGTTTGATGAGGTTCTCCAGGGAAGCTAGTGACATCCCCAGCAGGTGAAGGGTTCATTTTGGACGTGTTTGCAATGGAAACATCTTTGATATTTGATCTCAGATCAACCTTTCTCTAATTAATCAGATTTCACTCTTTTTATTGTATTGGACACAGATAAAACCTAAACTGGAACTTGTAACTTAAGAGCCCCTATCCCCCCCCAACACAGGTTCCACCCTCCAGCTGTGGTGGGTGTACTGGGCAGTGCTGCAGCTGCTGCCAAGCTCCTGAGCCTGTCCCCAGCCCAGTGTGTTCACGCCCTGGCTATAGCTGCCTCTTATGCTGGGGCCCCCATGGCCAACGCAGCCACACAGACCAAACCCCTCCACATCGGCAACACTGCCCGGAGAGGCCTGGAGGCTGCCCAGATGGCCCGGCTGGGGCTGGAGGGAAACCCAGCCATCCTGGACCTGGAGTCCGGTTTTGGTGTATTCTATACAGACTACAGCCCCAAAGAGCTTGTCGGGGCTACCATAGGTGGATTCAGATGGCTTCTAGAGGACCAGGACGTGGCCATCAAGCGATTCCCAGCTCACCTGGGGATGCACTGGGTGGTAGATGCCGCGCTGGCTGCCCTGGCTAAGCTGAACGCTGCTGGTGGGCAAAGCGGACGAGGAGAAGGACTGGAGCCCAGCAAGATCAGGAGGGTGACTCTAAGAGTGCCTCCCTCAAGGTACGTGGACCGGGCCTTCCCAGCCACGGAGCACCAGGCCAGGCACTCCTTCCAGTTCAACGCTTGCTCAGCCCTGCTAGACAATCAGGTGACGGTGGACTCTTTCAGCACGGCCCAGATAGAGAGGCCCCTCCTCAAGGAGCTGTTGGCCAGGGTCAGGGTAGAGAACCCCCAGGACAACCACCCCAGCTTTGACAGGATGTACTGTGAGGTTGTTATAGAGACGGAGCAGGGGGAGAGTTATGGCGCCAGGTGCAATACCTTTTACGGCCACTGGAGAAAGCCGCTCAATCAGAAGGACTTGGAGAGTAAATTCAGAGCCAATGCCTCATCTGTGCTGCCTCAGGAAGGAGTAGAGGGGCTGCTGGATCTGATAGGGAATATAGAGAGCCAGCCTGACTGCTCGGTGCTGGGGTCCTACCTGCAGGTAAGCAGCAGGAGTATTGTGAGGGAGCTGCAGAGCATCCCGTCACTAAGGTGAACAGACACAGACATTAATATTGACTGTGTAGGCTTTTATTTTTAAGTACCATACTAATCTCTCTTTGAGATCTGCTTCCTGGGGGCGTTGTCACAGAGGTGCACATGTGAACATCAAACGAAGGCTCCTTTAGGAGCATTCGACAGAATTGTGGGGGGTTGGGAGAATGGGTCAGGTTGGTTGCAACCCCTGCTGTTGGGATTGGCTGTACCTGCAAGATTGCCTTATCTGCCAGCCTTCTATATGTTTGGTGGTTGGAACCTTGTTTGTGAGATGGTGATTGTGCGTGATTAAAGAGGAAGAGCTTTGAAGACATCTGTTTGACTGTGACTTCTCATTCTACACCATACTTGAACCCAGATCCTGCCGGTCTCGCTATCCTGTAAGGGTTCACCACCTTAAAAACTCAAAGGTTTTAAGGGTGGGGCAAACGGATAATGTAAACATAGTGTAATGTACAAAAAAAAATCCAGTCTTCTCAGCAAACAATGTTTATATGCCACACATAGAAATTAGGGAACCAAGTTTGACTTTTATTCTACAAATGTATGGTTTCTTTCAGTTTACAAACTATGCACATGCTATTATACAGCAAAAGATGTATTGTCATTCTACTTGATTGTTTTTCTTAAGATTGTGTTTGTGATAAACTCTTCACCACAAACACAATTATTTTTTATTTTATTTTACGTGCTTCATACCAATAACAAAAAAGGGATAATCCAGAAAGGAAACCGCCCCTCCAGGCAATTTAAACGTAGTCATTTTAAAATCATCGAAAATATGACAATACACTAAATACACACAATACAATAAAAATGAAAATAAAATCACTTTGATTTAATGTCCTCAGTGCAGTAAAACAATGTGAAAGGTAGAAGACCCAAGTTTTGTGGTTGTAGAGAGTACTTCTCCTCAAACTTCTGTGTACGAGGATTTGATTCATGACAAAGTTATCAGGGGTTTTCCAATTCTTTGGTACGAAGCAAAGACACCATCCACAAACAGAAAGCATTTATTGTTATAGGCACACATACAGGAGAAGCTACATCTTCTATAGGCTTGGAGACTCATGATCAGATCATACTGACATCTGTCAGGGCTCTCAGGCAAGCTTCAGCACATCCTGCACCATAGCTCCAATACCATCAAAGATCTCATGGAGGGGGGCCTTGCACATGAAGGCACAGGTGGTGACCAGCTTGTTTTTCTCATCCACGTGGGTCTCACTGACACTCTTACTCACGTGCTTACAGCCCAGCTGAGTGATCGCCTCTGCAGTGCCTGGGACATCTGGGGACCTGCGAAGTGCAAATGCAACATTGTGAATAACACTTAGGACATAATTAAAGACAGGAGGAACGATGCGTTTAGGGGCCTGGTTCCCCAATAACGATGGTCATACAATGCACGCAAGGCTGCATGCACACACAACATTTATTTTTCACGTTGGAGGTAAGTCTGTCTTCCAAACCAGAGCATACTGCCATTGCTAGAAAGTGCATCATAAGTCCATTGTTAGAGGTGCTGTCCAAAGATGGTGGAATATTATTCCACCATCCATAGTACCGTATTTGCATATGTAATACATAGCTGAAGGTTTGTCCATCAGAGTAAGCTTGCTAATATGATATCAACTGGGAGAAATCCTTAATCTCGCAAATTAATATGAAAACATTGTTTACAATTGCTTGAGGATTCATTTGAAAGAAAAAAAAACATGAAATTGGGCTGAAGTGCATTGATTTACAGTTTCTCTCAAATGCTTTGGTACAATTCTCAAATAATGAGTATTTTCAAAACAACGTGCAAACCTCCAAACCACTGGGAAAATATTCACAACAGATTTGTTACAAAACAAAGTGATTACGCAACAAGTGGGTTTTCCATCATTTCTTAAAACTATATCCACAGACTGTGAGTTCTTGATGTCTAAGGTAAGACGGTTCCAAGGTGGGATTTTGGACCATCTGAAGCCGAGACACAGAAGAGCAACACGGTGTGGTGAACAGTGAGTTTCAGTAATCAACATGGGAGGAGAAAAAAGGCACGATGATTATTTCCAAGTTTTGAAAGGATAAAATCGATTAGATTTTCTGAATTGAAAGAAACCCGATTGAGTCACATGTAAAGCAAATGGTCCAAAATTCATGTTGGTCGAAGAGTACTCTCAGGTTTTTTGAGATTCTCTTGACATTACCGCTAAAGGACCAATACACTGCAGAGTTATGTCAGAGAAGCTCTCATTGCCTTTAATAAGGACTTCTGTTTTGTCAGGGTTAGGCTGAAGGAAGTTGTTTGACATCCAGTCCTTGATAGCTGTTAAGCAGTCTTGCAAGGTGGAGAGCTTAGTAGGGTCATTCGGTTTAAAGTACAGTTGTGTGTCGTCAGCATAACAATGATAAGAAATACACTTGAAACAACTGATTAACATACCAAGCAGAAGCATGAAAACAATAGGACAGAGGACTGAAACCTGAGGAACAACACAAGTCAACAGAGCAGGTGAAGAGACATCATTGTTGACAACCACAGAAAAAGTCCTGTCTGACAAGGTACAATAGTCTACAATTTGCGCAATTACCAATTGAATATATCTTGCTGATTAAAGCTGACTTATATTTCTTAGTTTAATAGTCATACTCTCCAAAACATGTATGAATTGTTTCATTGTGCAAGTCATCACATGCACAATAGGCCATACTGACAAAATCTGTCCAGAATACACCATGAATATAATTTCAGTATTTTCTTTTTCTGTTAATTGATGCATTTTTGTATTACATTGCGCTGTCATTTTTCTTTTTACTGTGGCGTAAGAGTTACTTTACATAAGTAAAAATACCGCAATAATTTCCAAGGAAATGTGAGTGTAATGTGTAATATACAATCTTGTACTGTTGAAATCGGAATAGTTTGATTCACAATAGCATTCAGTTAGCTAGACAAATAGAACATTCTATTAAGGTAAACATGTCAATAAAAAATGGTATAAGACTAAAATGTGGATATAAGAAACCTTTCCATGGTCGAATATCATACTGATAAAACATCTAAACATGTGGACCACCATTGTTCACATGTTCATTTTGAGGGAATTCACATTAGACAATAACTTTCTTTTGAAGCATGAGTAAAATGTTTTGGGTGAGTTATGACCTTTTGCAGGTAAGCCATGGTGTTGAGCAGTACCATATCAGCCATTCTGACAAATGCATCTAGAGCTTTGAGAATGTTATCATTGTTTTAAGAAATGAACCAAAGCAATTGAGAAAAACTGTAAAGTTTGCATTATTTTTCACCTGCTTGGGCGGTAGAATGCAAAATCAGCAACGAGCATGTTAGGATGGACTAATAACTGGTCTGCAGCGGTCATTATTTTATGATTTTGGGTGAACCAGATTCTTATTTCAGTGATGCAATCAGTAACGTAAGTGGGCGGGAGAGTGGACGAGGGTAGAAAGGTAGTAGAAAGGTAGAGCTGGGTGTCATCAGCATAACAGTGAAAGTGAATGTTGAATTTGCAAAAGATATTGCCAAGGGGAAGGAGGTAAATTATGAAGAGTAGGGGCCCGAGGACAGAGCCCTGGGGCACACCTGAAGTGACAGAGGAGGGAGTGGATTTAAAACTCTTGAGTTGAATGAACTTGATAATGATTGTACAATGCACGTAGTGCTTTGATAAACAGGGTGTGGATCTACAGTATATCTAAATATATATATAAAATGTGCCTGTATTGCTCTGTACAGCCAATTTCCAAGATTTGTTTAATCCAGGCATAAGCAAGATTGTTCTTATGAACATTCTAATCAAGAGACTCTATGCAAGTGTTCAGTCTGTGTGAGACACAGCCACACGCTGGATGCCCACAAGGACTTCCCGCCCAACTTCCCGCCCACAGTAACATGAGCACAGGGGGAGAGGGAGCTTGGTATTAGTGTCAAACATAAGTGTTTGTATCCCCCGACCCCTTTTCCTACACTGTGAAGCACATTGTGTTGCCTCCTGGTATGAAATACACTATAGAAATAAAGTTTGATTTGATAAATTGGACGTCCACTACTTAATACTACACCGCGGCATATATATCCTTGCATCCTTGCCATCAACTAATGATGGACAGCGATCCTTGGTTTATGTAGTGATAACACACCTCTCGTCCTTCTCATGGCCGACAGTGACCTCACAGCCTGGGAAGACCTTGGCGGCCAGCACTGGTGAGATACAGCACAGGCCGATGGGTTTTCCCTCAGCATGGAACTCCTGCATGGTGGCCTTCACCTGGTCGTTCACAGTGCAGTCCTTCCCCTGCACGGCCCAGCTGCACAGGTTCTTAGCTGCTCCAAAGCCACCTGCACACGAGGGCACATCATTATGATTAAGGCATCATGTTATAAATGATGTGCAGGGGAGACCCCAAAAAAAGTAGGAAAGCAAACAGTTGGTGGGTGAAAGCAAACAGTTGGTGGGTTGTAGACATTGGTCTACTGCCCTTCAGCATGGGAACCCAACCTCTACCCGTTTTCAGTCCAACAAAAACCGACTTGTCACAATTGTTTATAGAATGAACCTCTGTGTTGCAGAGGTTCTTTAAAACAACGTTTGCATGATGAGTAGGGTGAGAAGTGCAGGCCGAACCCATTTAGACATTTAAGCCTGGGTTGGGTATTTCAGTGGCATGAATCAGGGACGTCATCAGCCATCTTTTCCAGGGCTGCAACCCCGTCCCTTTTGAGTGTAGCCCAAATGTCATTTTAATATCTCAACAAGAAAAAACGAGAAACAAGAAAGTGTGATGTTTGAGTTTTCCTAAAATGCAATAACAGTCTGTCAAAATAAATGTAGTGTCTCTAGCATGTCAGTGAACGTCTCTAAAAACTAACTCTGAGGGGGTGTGGGTCTGACAGTTTGGGCGGACAGTCAGTGACAGCAGGAGGAGAGTCAGCGGGAAGAGACTAGAGGAGAAATGGCAGAACGTAGGCAAAAACAATTTGGTATTTTTGGACTTTTCCAAAACAGGAGTAAAGATAAGAATCTATCTTATAAAGAAACTTTTTAAATTGCCAGTTGATTTACGATATAATCGGATGTGGAACCTACAGTGATGATAAGTCTAATGTAATGTTTATATTAGCCTCAAGCTCAAAAAACAGTGGGCCTATTTTGCGCTCAAATTAATGCAATAGGCCTATGCTTTGCCCGCATTTATGTCCCTAGCTGAGGTCAAATTGCGCCTACGCAAGGTCCAATGTTAACAGGGCTGTCAACTCTCACGCATTTCAACCAGTTCACACGCTCTCACGCCACATCTTGCATTTCTCACGCTGAAAAGTGTGAGATCTACCAAAGAAAATTGGTAGGCCCCACCAAATCTCACTCCAAGGTTTTGGGAAAAGTTGGCCGCCTTATGTGAAGTTGGGGCTAAGCCCCGAATGTTAACAATGTCTGTCTACGGCCCTGGCGTGAATGCTGTGGACACAAATTAGTCAATACTGACACATTTCACAAGCCTGATCTGCGAAAGACTACTCTCTGAGTTATGTGTAAGAACGAACCTGGGAATATGATGGCATCGTGCTCCTTCACACTGAGTTCCGAAAGGTCTTTTATCTCTCCGCGTGCCAGCCTCGCGCTCTCTACTAACACATTTCGTTTCTCCTCAGTGGGCGCACCCTTCAGGTGGTCCACAACGTGCATCTGATCCACATTTGGAGCGAACATCTTTACCTGAAGTCACAGAGACATAAGTGCCAAAAGAAAATAATGGTACAGCAACGTCCTTACCCATTGTCATTCTGTGTCCTACATAGGTAGCCTATAATAATTGTCCAAATAATAACATTTAAAAACAAATCTGCTTTCTTAAAATAAATTACCAAATAATTTCACATTAAATCAAACCATTTTTGTTTCAACCAAGAACGTATAATAGGGGATAATATATGGTGCTTAAGCGAAAGTAGAACTTACACTTGCACCAAATCTACTGAGGTGGACCAAAACAGCGGACGCTTCGTGTATTTCAGTGCCGTCATAAACTCCGCAGCCGGCCAGCACTACAGCAACGCGTTTCCCCATTTTTTCTGGTAACTTTACCACGATTCCTGAAAGAACCTTCCTGAAATACTTTTTATATCGTTGCAGAGGTGAGGGGCAATGCAACGTGAAGTTCGCCGCAATAAGAATGTGATTTCCGGATGACTTTGTGTGTGTGTGTGGGGGGGGGGGGGGGGGGGGGGTAAATTCAAAATAAAAGTCAAGACACGAACTGTATTTTTGAAATATTTAATATATATTGCACAATATAAAACAGTAACTGTAGTGCAACGGATAAGTCCAACAGAGACGTGGATAATGTGCATGTGCAATGTCGATGCTTTTGCAGACTGAGTAGGCTATTTATTCAAGTGTGCAACACATACACTTGTTTACATGCTCTTGTGGTTCTTCCCTTTGGCATTTATTTTGGTTGTTCACAATATGTGCTTCATGTTTTGGCTACCCGCAATGTTTTTGGGGCTATCTTGTTGTTATTATCAGTGACCTATGCACTTTTGAAAAAGCATCTGCTAAATGAATACATTTAAATGTAAATACCCAGGTATATTAGTACATATTCTGATAGCTCTCACCTTCCTGAATCCATTTCACCCCCAATGTAATGGGACACATTAATTATACTAAATATTAAATTGTATTAAATGAAATGCATTATTATTTCATTCAAAAAAACGAATGAGAGTGCAATCCACATTTAGATGAATTAAAAAGCTGCGCTGCGCAGTAACCTCATTGAAATTTGTTTTTTGCAGGTTGGGATGTCTGACATTCTCTTGTGATTGATCGCGGATCTCGTTCGCGAACCAATCAGTGAACTATCTTGATGAACGGTTTCAAAAGATTCAAGTCTCTGAAAGGAATAAAAACGCCCATCACTAATTGCCTCGTAAATTAACTTTATTAATATGTTTTAGCACGTCTCATGCCATGCTCTTGTTCTGAAGAGGAATTGGCAAAGCCGGAAATGCTATTGATGCTATCGATTCCAGTTTCACTGTTCCACCCTAAGACGTATGTACAGTAGACACAGCAAGCCTGCTCTCTGTAAAGATGGCGTCCCCATTCATTTCTATGGAAAGTGCTGATCAGCGCTCGAGTGGCGCAGTGAGGCAAGCGAGAGAGCGAAACAGACCGCGCCATCTTTCCAGTTCCGGCTCGTCCAGTCTTGCGCAGAACAGTGGCTCGAATTGCTCCTAGCTCCGAGACTCGTGCAACTAGCTGTACAGGAATCTGTCATTGCAGAGAAGGACGCACCTGGAAATGTCTTGTCTTGGCTCATTCCAAAGTAACTTTTGAATATCTAATGATGGCTAAAATGTTTAACTTATTGCAATGCATGATCCAATAAACTAAATGTCCCTTTGTTTCAGAAAACCTGTGTACATTTATGAGATCTATGGCCGTTTTGATGTTAGAAACCTGCAATCCTATATTGAATGTGATCTGTATTTTAGAGAACTTCACAATGTCAAGTCAGACATGATATAGTAAACTGCAAAATACCTTGTGAGTGGGTCAGTAGCCCTACATAACTTTTTTTCTGTAACTTTATAACCAACATTTCCCAAAACATTGATAAAACTTCCTGCCTATATTCCAGCTATCGGTCTTTGTGCATTACCTTTGAAAACTTTGCACATTCTAGAGATAAAAGTTTGATTAATTATAATTAATAGATGCTTATGCAAAACTATTACTTAGTGTGATTGTGGTCTTATTGGTTGCACTGGCTGTGTATGCCAATCAGTTATCCGGTCATCTTCATTTAAGAGGAGACTTATGAAGTTATGCATTTTGTTTGACAGTTATAAATATCCAAGAAATAGGATGCAAACATAGCATTTATTGCTTTAAAAAACAATGTAAGGGTATTAGCCTAATACAACAAACATTTGTGAACTGATAAGGAGTATTCTAATGATCAGATTACTAGAGTATTTGTAATGCAGGTATTGGGACAATATATGTGGGCATCTGGATTTGGCCAGTTTATGTAAACCTGGTCCATAATTGGGATGAGATTTCCAAATTCCAGAGTTATGATGTCTGGAGTCTCTTGCACTTATCTGAAGCTTTCTCATGCTTGTTCTCCATCTTTGCAATGCGGGACCCAAACTGCATGGCTCTCTTTGGCAGTACTGCAGAGTCCCCAAGGCCCAGCACTTTGGCAGTCAATCTCAGTAGCAATTTTTCTCCTACACCGCGAGGCATGGACAAATCAGCCTTCTCCCATACAGGCAAGGCATTCAAGTAACTCACCACATCCTCATCCAAGTAGGGAAACCTGGGATATAAGTAATACATTTACAAGACAGAATAGGCTCAAAACAGCAAGCAACAGGCAGGGAAATAAGATAGTTCACAATAATTAACCAATGTGTAAATAGATTAAATTCCCTGCACTCACCTAGCCTCTTTTCCATGGTCACTTATGATTCTGTCATCACGTCCCAGATTCCTCGACGAAATTCTGGCCAGGTCCATAGCAAGCTCCTGAATCAGACCTGCATGTCCATTATTCTTAAAACACACTCTGTGTCTGGAGTAACCTGCCAGCTGCTCATCTGCTCCTATACCCGTCAAAACAACCTACAGTCACGACGCAGTGGAAAAGAACATCAGTAGTTATGGACGGTGTCTGTACATTCCTTTTGTCAGTTCACCCTCAGAGTTGGGTCATCAATTTTTTTTTACTATCGGAGATATATAGTTATGGTTGGAAAAAGTTTGGGGTGTTATTCATGTATACAAGATTCTAGTTAACCTTTGCAGATGACGTAAAACACCTCTCATCGATGCCTTCGGCTATCAAGCCTGTTCCTCTGGCTGCAAACCACACTGCACATCCAATACTGTCATCAAGGACTGTATCAAGTGGGTGCACCAAATGACAAATGCGCTCCTGACGGATTTTTTTCAGCTCCTCTTGAGTTACGTTGATTTCAACAAAATTCCATTTTCTATCTGGAGCAAGTTCCTGAAGCTCTTTTAGGCCTAATCTTCCAGTGATCCTGTCTGGGACATCAAATTCATTTTGGGTACAGGAAGCAGTTCCATCCCTAGGCTTCAAATTATGTGTATTGGTTTTCTTTGTATATTCCAGCATTTTTGGCTTCTGCATTTTGAATGCTACATTAAGGAGATCAATTGGTTGTTGAGCTGGAATATGGCGGTGAGCCAGGGTTGCCAGAATCATTGAATCAATCCCCCCAGAAAAAAGGACAGCAACTGCTGCTTGGTCACTATCGGGTGATGCACTCACTTGAAGTTCAGAGGGCAGACACTGCACCCTTTTTCGGACTGCTTCACTTAGCACATCAATAAGACTGTTCACATGCAACCTCTTCCCTTCACAGGTTAACATCACTTCCAAATCCTTAACAGATGCCTGGGAAAAGGAACTAGATTCTACTACATCCGAGCACTGAGGTATTGACACATTAAGTGGGACTACTGGTGATTTAAGCATGTGACCTGATTGGCTTATCACTACAGCAGTATGGCTAGGAAACCCCTCCTTAAGTTCCTGACTAGCAGACAATAGATGCATTCCTTGGGGAACCCATGGATAAACCTCAAAAATCAATGAGCCAGACTCAGCAAATGCCTTCACATCAATCCTATACAAACCAGCAGCTGGAACTTCCTGCCATTGTGGTTTATCAAAATTAGTAGGATACGATCCCACAGATGTTAAGGTAAAGTGGCTTTTGTCTGCATCAAATTGCCAAAGCAAGCTTCGTCTGCCAAAGAAGTCTCTCCCAAACCAAAGATAGTCTCCAGCTTGTTGGTAATATACAAAAGCCCATGGTCCTTGAACATTGCATAGGACAGACAGAATTTCATTGGCACTGTTGCAAGTTGAAAGATGATGACATAAAACGTCGGTATCATTTTCTTGTGGTTTCACTGGAAGTCCTCCAAAAACTTCCCCATTCCATAGTAGAATATTCCCTTTACCGTCTTGTGCAGGCTGAGGTGTGAGTCTACCCCTCATGTGAAGTACATGAGCAGAGAACAAACAATTAAAGTTCGGATTTGTTGAGGTTTTAGTAACATCACAATTTGAGTTTGGGCCTCGTCTCCTTAATTTTTCATCAATATCCTTCTCAACAAAAATTTGGGTAGGGGACAAGCTAACCACACAACAAATTCCACACATGATGTCCTTTGAAATTCCTTTCTAGAGTATGTTGACTATATATCCAATAGTTCCTTCTTCATGTTGTCCAGTTCATCTGAGGGAGGAGAATTTTCGATGAGAGCAAGATTTTCATAATGGTTGGGAAACCTTGAAAGTACATATGGACCAAGAGTAACATTCAATACTTACGTTTGCATGAACAAAGACATTGTCGTCTGTCTGCCAAGAAGAATATGTTGCTATTAGGCTGTTGACTGTATACCTTCTATAAGAAACACGTTGACAGATATTTATTATATATTAAAATACATTAGTTTACTCTCAAGTATATCAAGTATTAAATAGGATTTACCCTGTTTTTCTTTAGATTGTACAGCTCATCAACAACAATTTTCTGTTCGTTAATCTAGAAATATACAAAGCATTATTCAGTCACGTATGGAGTATTTCAAGACCAACAGTAGTTACAAGACCAATCATGATACCAACCATTCATCCATCAATCCATAATTGCCCCCTTTACAAAAGTGTAGTTTACAAGCAGGGGGGCTTATAAATAATATGTTATAAAATTATTATTAAAGTCTAATTTTAACACGCCATCCAATGGTCTTGACTCTTCAAATACTTGTTTCAAGTAGGCTGTAGGCCTATCATAATAGAACTAGATGCGAAATAATAGCATATGCAAGCTAGTTTGATTCTATAGTAACTCTTGACAGCCACGCGGTTTTACCTTTTTGTTTAGTTCTTCTTTTACCATGGACTCCCGTCCAGCAAAAACGTTTTCTGACTCTGATTGACATTTAGAAGACATTTTAGACGTGTCAATGAGGGTTAGTTGGTGAGATAAAAACTGGCGTAGCCATGCAAATGACTATTCTCGTGTCGTCTTGTCTGGTGTGGTGTTCTTCTTCTTTCTGTTGAGGTTATGGCATTGCACCGATGTGTATGATGATGTATCACCGCCACCTACTGTTCGGGAGTGTGAGACTGGTGGCCTACACGTAAGCTCCCACGATTCACCCCATATACATATATATGTCTATGATTCACCCACCCCTTGCACCTCGGTTTGAGGCCAGATAAGGGAGAAGGGTCCAAGTCTAAGTCTATGGGTGGGGGTCTGGTTCCACCAAATCGGATGTCTTCTGAACGCTATAAAAAACACTAAGGGCGCCTTCTGCCAAGCTGGATGTACTTACATACCCGACCCGTCTATGATTAGGTAAGACTGTAACAGCCGATGATTAAATTTAACAACAAAACCACGTGAGGTACGTCACTGCCTTTAACAAGGAAGTGTTCTGTTGCTTGACAGTTCGGTACAAATGCGTTCTAGAAGTTTCCCGATATGAGCCTCGCGGTGAATATTTTGTGCTCAATTCTTATTGTATGTTTCCAGGACATCGTACATTCCCTGAATATTTACAGAAAGCAAGAATGGCCGGTTCCGTACAGGTATTGGTGCAATATATGTAACTCTGTTTAGCCAAGTTCAGAAAATAATGTGACCGCAAGACTACTACCGCTAACAGCTTGCTAAGAAAACAAAATTACATATCTTTTCGAGGTATTGCCGCATACTGGTTTTTAAGTGTTCAGCTTGTCTTTTGATTCGGCAGGCGGGTCGATCGACGCCCCGAAGCAGATTCCTATTGTGAGGCCCTGTACCCCTTCTGTCCCACTGGCGATAGGGATGGACGCATAGCTTACTTCAGGGACTCGGATGTGATCTCTGTGTTTAGACTTCAAGCCCCAGTGTGGGAGTTCAAATATGGAGACGTGTTGGGGAAAATGGTTTGTATTTTTTAGAGACACATTCTCTCACTCTGTCTGCATCTCTGTCTCTGTCAAACACATTTTTAAACACAATCTCAAAAACACAGTTCTGTTTTTTCATCTCTCAAATTCCCAGCACATCATGCATGATGCCATTGGCTTCAGCAGTGCAGAGACTGAGAGGAACTACACCATGGAGTGGTATGAGCTCTTCCAGTTGGGCAACTGTACCTTCCCTCACCTTTTGCCTGATGTAGCCGCTCCATTTTGGTGTAACCAAGGGGCGGCATGCTTCTTTGAGGGAATGGACGACATCCACTGGTCACAGAATGGCACCTTGGAGAAAGTAGGGGAGATAAAAGGTAAAGTTCAGCTACACTTTATGGGCTGAACGGCATGTTGATACTCACATTCTCACACTGTGATATAGACAGATTGAACAAAAAAAGCTATTCTATCATTCAATTTATGTGGTTTCAACAGACTATTTGTTTGACTTGGATTTATTGCCCATTTCTCCCCATGGATGTGTAATAGAAGGGTGTTACTGTGTATCTTTGGGATTCTCCCACAGGCAGACAGTTCAATGAAATGGCCCAGTGGGTCCAAGATGACAACCAGACAGGGATTTACTACGAGACATGGACGGTGCGTTCCAGTCCTGACTCCAACGCCACAGTGTGGTTCGAGTCCTATGACTGCTCCCAGTTTGTCCACCGCACCTACCGGAAATTAAAGGAGCTGGGGGCCAAGCTGTCCAGCCGGACTCAAACCAATTACACCAAGATCTACCTTTACAGTGGAGAGCCCACCTACCTGGGGAATGACAGCACCATCTTTGGACAGGCCTCTATGAAGAAACTTGCAGCTGATATCCAACAGTTCTACCACCCGTTCAGGCCGCATCAGTCCTATGTGGACTTAACCCTTAGTCTCATGGAGGCCTATAAGAAAGTTGTGATTGACAAGAGTTTCTATCTTTACTATAACTTTGAGTACTGGCACTTACCCATGAAATATCCTTATATTCAAGTAAGTTATGAAGAAGTGCCTTTACCCTAGCTGATGTCATTGGGGTATGTCACTAGGGTATAGGACATGCATGACTAGGGTTGAAGCAGTGTTTCATGAGCTCCATTGTTTTGTTCATGAAGGAAATATGGCTAAGCCATGTTGTAATGTGGAGCTTAAAACTGCACTGAAATACCAGTTCTGCCTAAACTGATGTGCCCACAGTATCATTTCCTCTGTGATCTACTCACATGACTGTTTTTGTACAATTGAAAGTGTTTAAAAATATACACAACATCCTTTTGCAGGTATCTTTTATCTCTACATTACTTTTTAACCAACATTTAACCAACATACCTTTTAAAATGACTAGTAATTAATTTAATGGGAATAAATCTTATGCAAAAGAAAATGAGAATTATAAATAACAATCAATAAACTATATCCAAGATGAATCCTGGTACATCCATCCATATTTATTACAAGATCAAATGTCCAAAGCATGTAGAAGGTTCAGTTGGCTTATTCTGATTCTCAATTTTGTAAGTACACTTAAAACTAGAGAGGATACAATTTCTGGGGAAATTGTAGGGTGTGCTTGCTTGCGTCGGTTGCACAGGGGTCTGTATATTTTATATAAAAATGCATCGGGCCTACTTATTATTTATAAAGATTACATAGATTTAAAAGCATCTTTTTTTTGCTGCTCATTTACAACTCAAAATACGAGTGAAGTGTAGAATGAAATATGATGTCTTCTCATTTCCCCTGCAAGAGGCAGCTGACAGGCTGAATCAAAACGAATACATTTGGCAGACCGGTGTACAAATGGACCTAATCTCTATGACTTAAACGTCCTTTTAAGTTGTTCCTTCTCGTGATATTTTCAGGCATTTAGCCTACTCATATTGCATTCATTCATTAATAAAGAACCCCCTTTGAAGATTATTCTACGACTTTACCGGCAGAAGATAGAATCGCGATTCAAACAGTACCATCTGCTAACTGAAAATATGCCCCCAAAAACGTAAATAAGCTTGACATTTATTTAGTGGAAAATAGCTCATTCATAAAAAGCTCACTGGTAGCGATCATTGTCAGTAACAACTCAAAATGCGATATAGCCCTGTGTGGAGAAGCTGCCCCGGTAAATTCTACTACTACAGTACAGTACTGTACTAGACTACTGCTGTGTTCGTCTTGATAGCGATTGCGTTGGTTGAATTCGATTAAACGTTCCGTTGTACGGTTTAGGCTGAAATTAATTATTTTCATGAACAGATTGACAAAGTTTAGGCTGTGGCAATGAAGTTCAGGTTAGTAGTCAGATAGTTTCCCTACTGAAAGACTTTTGAGTAAGGGGAGTGCCGAACATGTTCTGTTGCCGTTTGACTTAAACAGCTGAGGAGTTGTTGTTAGCTACTCACACTAGTTTCTCGGGTACAGTAGGCTACAGCGTTGCAGTGAGCTACACTGGTTTGAAACCACAGGTAATGGTAATTTCACCAACAAATCGTTTACTAATGTCAGAATAAATCCTACAACGAAAATGTATATGTGAGGAATGTTTATTTTAACGATTGAAAACAGATACATCATAGACCACTGTAGTATGTGTTGCCCGGGCAACGCAGGCTAATGTCATGATGCTAATATGTCAGTGAAATAGTAGACTACTGTTTCCGAAAGTAGATGTACTTCCTTAATAATATCAGCTTATATTGTACATTACACATCACAATTGTGTGTCATATCACAAAGTAAAATGAGTAAATATGTATCACCCTGGCCTCTTTGTTTGTGGCGTTTCTGCAGCTGCCTTGCAGTAAAGCTATAGTTAGCCTAGCTATCCCCCAAGTTAACAGATGCGAAACGAATGTTCTGCCAAAGGTAGTCACGCGTGTTTTCGTGACATTATTGCAGACCGGTGTAAAAATTTACCTAATCTCTATGATTTAAACGTAATTTTAAGTTTTTCTCTTCTCATGATATTTTCAGGCATTTAGCCTACTCATATTGCATTCATTCATGAATAAACAACCCCTTTGAAGATTATTCTACGACGTTACCCGGCAGTAGAAGATGGAATCGCAATTCAAACGGTACCATCTGCTAACTGAAAATATGCCCCCCAAAACGTAAATAAGCTTGACATTTATTTAGTGGAAAATTGCTCATTCATAAAAAGCTCACTGGTAGCGATCATTGTCAGTAACAACGCAAAATGCGATATAGCCCTGTGTTGAGAAGCTGCCCCGGTAAATTGTACTACTACGGTACAGTACTAGGCTACTGCTGTGTTCGTCTTGGTAGCGATTGCGTTGGTTGAATTGGATTTAACGTTCCGTTGTACGGTTTAGGCTGAAATTAATTATTTTCATGAACAGATTGACAACGTTTAGGCTGTGGCAATGAAGTTCAGGTTAGTAGTTAGATAGACTTTTGATTTAAGTAAGGGGAGTGCCGAACATTTTCCATCGCCGTTTGACTTCCTAAACAGCTGTGTACTGTAGCTAGATGTTTTTGTAGTGTGTCTCGCGTAAGCTACAGCGTTGCAGTGAGCTACACTGGTTTGAAACCACAGGTAATGGTAATTTCACCAACAAATCGTTTTCTAATGTCAGAATAAATCCTACAACGAAAATGTATATGTGAGGAATGTTTATTTTAACGATTGAAAACAGATAACGCTACATCATAGACCACTGTAGTATGTGTTGCCCGGGAAACACAGGCTAATGTCATGATGCTAATACTTCAGTGAAATAGTAGACTACTGTTTCCGAAAGTAGATGTACTTCCTTAATAATATCAGCTTATATTGTACATTACACATCACAATTGTGTGTCATATCACAAAGTAAAATGAGTAAATAGTTATCACCCTGGCCTCTTTTCTTGTGGCGTTTCTGCAGCTGCCTTGCAGTAAAGTTATAGTTAACCTAGCTATCCCCCAAGTTAACAGATGCTAAACGAATGTTCTGGCAAAGGTAGTCACGCGTGTTTTCGTGACGTTAGTGACGCAGTGACGTTAGTAACGTCAGTGACTGTGGCTAGCAAATTAGCCACCGTTAGCTTCACTTTTCGCCACAAAAACTTAATTTAAGCTTAAACCATGCAACGGAACGTAAATTCCAATAGAAGCAACTCAATCGCTACCAAGACGAAACTTTTGACACCTACGTTGTCTATGTAGGCCAAGTATTTACTGAGTTTTAGGGGGGCAAAAAGAAATAAAAATAATAATAATAATAATAATATATATGTGAGAGAACAAAGGTTGTGCTCTCGCCGAAGGCTTGAGCACACCCAATAAATAATACCTGTTCTTGGATATTATGTGTTACAGACTATTCATACCAATGCAGACAACGGACAGATTAGAAGGAGAAATCTACACAGACTTGAAATGCATCTGGAACACAAACAGAAATCTTACAAAGGGCTTCTGGTCCTTAAAAAATAAGGGAATATGAAATATCTTGTGTTATCACAGCCCGTTGACTTAAAGGCAACAACATTAACATTACACTAGACCTATGCTAACAGTAGACATAATACCATTGGTAAGATATTTATACAAGCAGATCTCATCGCAAGTTATCATGGATTACATGATCAATTAATTCCTAGTGTCAAGGAAACAAAGGAAGGTCAATCTAAAATTGCATCACTCAAGACGTCTAACAAGGCATGTTTATTCATACAAGTTTCATATGTACATATATTTTTCATTGTGTAATGGTATTTTATCAAATTACTATTGCACTGGAGTCTGAGGGGTAGAACCAAGGTCGGGGACCAAACAAGCTAAACAAAAGCTATCAAAGCAATCAGAGAGAGACACCTGTACTAACCTTCAGAACACTGGCTACTGATTAACCATAGTTTAAGATAAAACACCATAATAATCTACCAGTTTCACCAACATTTTATTTATCAATATATACAGAAGTAGTACTTTATGTACAAGTCTGAGATGACAGAACATTTCATGGGAGAATTGAAGACTGCGAGAGCCAACATGACATGAGAATCATGAGAATCATGCTAGGATAACATTGGTCATCAGTTTTTGGCATAAACTTGGAGTCCATGTACAGTATCATTAAAGCAAAAAAGGGGGACATACCAAATAAATAACATTTTTCAATGACTCAACTTTTTACTCAAATTATTAAGCAAATATAATTTGTAATGAAAATATTAGTATTACATTTGAAACAAAATAAATGCAAAATAGAAGTATCTTAGTGGTCTCATTTATGGACAATACTGTATTGTATATAGTTTAAATGTAGTAAAAAAAGTAATAAACAGTATTGTGCAAAAGTCCTGGTTTACATGAATATTGTCTTAAATATGTATTTTCTTGACTTTAGTTTTTGTGCTGCATTATAAAAGTGCAATGTTGAAAAAATATTTGTTTACCCTCTTCATTTAATAATTTCTTTGTAATTTGTATTATATATATTTTTTGTGCTAAAGACTTTGTACTGCATTGTACCATGTGTGCATGTGTGTATATAAAACCATTGTTCGGCAAGTTTAGCCTGATTGATAGAATAACCCAACTTAATGAAACTTTTGTTTAAGTGTACATAATTGTTAAATGTCCTTTACAGAAGCTATACACATTACATTCCTCAAACACTAACATTTGTTATAAAAAAAGTGCAGAGTTCCTGTTCAAATCTCAGGTTGTCCATTGTCCTGGACTATGCGGCAGTGTCCGTTAGGGTTGGGTATTGTTTGGGTTTTTACAATGCAGGTGCCAAATCGATACTTTTAACCGGTTCCGTTGCCTAAACGGTGCCTGAACCAATACTTTAAAAAGCCACAAAACAACGTAAATTACATTAGAGAACGTCTTTTTTATTAATTTTTTTTTAATCACTGCCATGTTCTTTGACTTTCCATGTTACGACTTGCATTCACGTGAATTTTCTCAGCCCAGAAATAGTTTTTCTGACACCACATGAATGCAGTATAATTCAACCAGTGATCATGAGCTGTGATGATGCTTCTTACGTCCGTTTTGGAGCACCAGAGGTCAAATATTTCAATTGACAGCTCAGGTATACAGCCTAAGTGGCACCAAAATGAGGCACTGAAATCAGGGTTCTGATTCGGTCCAGTACCGGTCATATAGGTACCGGTGTCATATTAGCACCGGGTTTTGGTACATAACCCTACCCATAGTTTTTTTAAAGAACCAAAAAACAAACCTCAAGAATTAACATTAACAACCGTAAATATTCAACACAGTAATAAAAAAAACACACTGCTGAAGGCCCCAGTTGCTGCCTGAAATAGTGACTGATTGTGGATGGAGCCAGCTGGTGATTTTCTCAGAAAAGTGCAATGCCTGGCCAAGTTGATGTTGTACTTGTAGATATGTTGCCCTCCAAGGCAGGGTTGCTGGATGCCGTTTTAAAATGTTTTACCATCTAGTATTTGTCTGTACAATTTGACGACCTGCATTACCTAGGTTATTTGCCCAGTTCATCTTCGAAGGAGGAAGCTTTAGCTCTAACATACGCAGAGTTCAGGAAATGAGCAAAATGCTTTCCGTGTTGGCACTTTCCATACTTTTTAACCCTTGTGTTATCTTCGGGTCATTCTGACCCATCAGTCATTGTGACCCACCGTCGTATTGCGACAACTTTACTGCATACAAAAACAAAGTGAAGCATTTTCTTTTAACCGTTGGGCTGTCTCAGACCCCCACATTGCAAAGGTTAAAAGAAAATAAATTGTATTTGTTTTTGTATTGGGTAAAATTGGGTAAACACAACAATGGTTCGTTATGAACCTTTGGGTCATGTGACCCGAAGGCAGCACAAGGGTTAACATTCCTGAAATGTCACAACTAGGAAAAAGCCTCAGTAGAGAGTGACAGCCCTTCTAATGTCTGGTACCAACATGATGGCTGTGGCCTCAATTGTGTGTTCAATGGCTGCCAGGTCTCTACCAGGTGGGCATCATGTCAGGGAACCAGACGCGTCCCAGGTGCTTGGAAACCTCCCAGTGGATATCGTCCAGGTTGTACTTATGATCCGGTATAAGGACCTCCTCCATGATGGACAACTGCAACAGCCTCCGGCCACACATCTTTACAAACTCCACAAAGGCACTGCAGGTTACCTCGCATTCGCCAAGCCCGATGGCTGATAGCTGGGTGCAGCGCTTGGCGATGCGGATCAACTCCTCGTCCAGGGGCCGCAGCCCGTTGGCGCACACCACCAGCTCCACCAGGCGGGGGCAGTGCAGCCCCACCCGGCCAAGGACATCCTTGCTGACGGAGCGGCCGAAGTAGAGGTGGGTTACGGGGGTCTCGTTGCAGAAGAAGGGTCCGAACTCATCTTCGTAGAGGAAGAAGTACATGACCAGGTTGACCTTGGGCGAGTGGCGCACCAGGGCGTCCCAGCTGCTCTTCTTGATGGTGTGGAATTGCTGTCCCGGGTTCTCACTCACCACGTCGA
Organism: Osmerus mordax; assembly: GCF_038355195.1. NCBI lineage: Eukaryota > Metazoa > Chordata > Actinopteri > Osmeriformes > Osmeridae > Osmerus > Osmerus mordax. Next base: position 6,172,889 of record NC_090051.1, on the reverse strand, counting down.
TGCGCAGGTGCTCCAGGTGCACGTGTTTCTCTGAAGACAGGGCCAGTAGGAGCTCGTCGCTCAGCAGGTGGTAGTTGAGCGCAAGCTCTCTCAGGCCGTGGCACTGGTCGGCCACACACAGGATCCCTGGAAAACACACACAATCAATATGGGACTGGATCTCAGGTTCTTTATTAGACTTGAAACACAACATAGTTTTAAGTAGTGTAAGACGGAGTCACACCACATGTTTTTCTCAGCCGCAAAGGCGGTAGTTTTTTTCAAAGCGAAGACATGGAATGTTTTACAGAGGTAGGAATCAGTTTGGTTCCCTAAATCTAAGACATTTAGCTTTCTAGCTAACACATTTTCACTCTTCACTCGGTTTCAGGCAAAAAATACATTACAATTTGAAGGATATTGATGAATCAAATCTGTCATCAATAATCATTAAAAGTTATAATCCTGTTTATTACTACGCATCAGTTTTAGTCAAGACCAACCAACTTCCAAATAACTCTTGAATTTGTTGAATGCCAGCATGAGGTAATGGCAAATGTCTCGAATTGAACATTCAGAAAACCTATTTTGCAGCAGCCACCTCAATTGCAAGAGGCCAAGTTACCCAGCCATCAATCTTAAATGTTTTTTGAAAAGCCGTACCTGCAGGTGAGACATGGGGACAGCTGCTCATCTTCAGCAGCTTCAGAGTGTCACTGTTATTGGCCACCAGCACCTTCAGAGACGGGTCATCCACTGGCGTGTCATCAATCTTCAGAGAGGACAGGGACTTGGAGTTGACAAACACCACAGTCAGAGCTGAGATGAAATGAGACTGGGGAAGGGAAAGAAACAGGTTAATATTTAGAGTTAAACATTAAACACTTGCATATAAATGCTTTGTTATATGTGGGAGCACCTCATAAAAATATTATTTTGGGGGAGATGACTAGTACTTAAACAGTATTCATATATGACAAAATCCTCATTTAATTTGTGCAAAAATGTATTATACCTTAAAATTACACTGGGTAGATAAGTGGCACTGAGAGACATAATCAACACATGCCAGTGCAAGACCGTAGAAATTAAATAAATATCAATTTCTGAAATCAATTGGGAAACCAGTGCCCCGACACCGCCACTTGGCTAGTTCTTGTTACCAGAATAAGATTTGTCATTGGTCGAAGATGTTTTTGTTTTTCCAACACCACTATTGGCCAGGCGGTCACAGAAATGTTGTGTAACAGATAATGGAGTGTACCTTAGGCAGTTCCATGAAGCTAGGTCTGGCTGTGGAGATGAGACCCAGAGTCTTCAAAGAACAGTTCACAAGCTGGGACAGGATGTCACAGGCTGCCTCTGCTGACTCTGTACTGCTGTCCACCTGAAACCAGACACATAATGGACAACAATTGAGATGATCAATGGTTTTAATACATTTCCCTCAATGGTTCCATAACGCTTTAATTCTATTTAAATCTTTAATCCTCCGTACGTGTGTGTGTGTGTAATTCCCCATTTCTCTTACCTTGAAGCTGACATACTGAAGATGGTTAGAGTGCCTCTTAATGATCTGTTTGATGAGATCTGGATGCGTGGCCTTCAGGTATGAGCTGGCCGGCTGGTTGAGCTCAAACTCGAAGCACCTCCACAGTTCTGGCATGTGAAATGCATGGTTCCAGTCACGGCACACCTGCGAGGCGAACGCCCGGTCAAGGAGGGGCAGATACTGAAAGATGTGGAGTAAGATTTCCTGAGGAAGACGTGTCCAGTCACAGATGAAGACCTCCTTTTCCTCTCTTGGCTGCTGCCATGCCTTCTTGCGTGTCTTCGCTGGGCCATTGCTGGAAAGGCCACCACTGTCATTCTCTTCGACCTTCACCCTCTTCATTCTATCAAGGAAACAACACAAAAAATTGTGTAAACTTAAAATGAATAACGTTATTCCTTGTCAAGCTGGAACAGCAAGCGTGACAACTAAGGTGGCTTACCAGGCAATATCTGGAAGCCTGTGATAGCAAGCAAACTGGCTGCTGCCAAAGCTTTTCAATTACATTTACATTTAGTCATTTAGCAGACAATCTTATCCAGAGCGACTTACAGTAAATACAGGGACATTCCCCCGAGGCAAGTAGGGTGAAGTGCCTTGCCCAAGGACACAACGTCATTTGACATGGCCGGAATCGAACCAGCGACCTTCTGATTACCAGCTCGATTCTCTAACCGCTCAGCCACCTGACTCCCATTATTCAATTCCATTCCATTATTAGGCTACTTTCTTTTAGTATTTCTTTTTTTACTTCTACATATTGTGTAACTGTGCACAAGGAGGTGAACACTAGAATTTATTTGGATTTTTCAAGGCGAATTGAAGTTTAATCAAGCATTTTTTTTAATTAATAATAGGACCTATATTAAAGTTCAGGTGACCAGCTTGCTAATTTGTTTTTGTGTCACTTGTGTCCTCTATTATTTCAGAGGAAAAATATATTTTCTTCCTTGCATCACATCTCATTTAATTTTGCCAGATATTTTTTAGGCTAAGTCTAAGAGAAGCTGACAAAGTGGAATGCTTATTTCATTTGTTTGATGTGCGAGGTTATTAAACGTGAAATTCTTCAAAAAGTTAATGCTCCCTCTCCATGGGAAAATGTCTACACTTCCATTATCATAAGTATGAATACTAGAGATCCAGACTCATTGCAAAGGTTAGTGGAAGCTGGATTCCCAGATAAAAACTTGATGACTACGTTAATTAATTAGGTTGAGTTTAATAGGAGGCAATGATAAATGTCTCTGCCACAAATGTGCTCTAGCTATGGCTAGAAGCCTACCTAAGCTTTCCAATGCGTATCTAGTTTTGATGGCCATAAACATGACTGGTCCTACTTATGAAGAATCAAACCCTCCAGTCTGCTGACTGCCTGATAAAAGTCGCATGCACTGTTGACATTCATCTTGCTGAGGCAAACTGTTCAAATACATGAACTGTCAACTGCTCACCTAACCATGAAATGGTGGTGTCCCTGTATGTAAACAGCACTGATTTCCCACACTGACAATAAAACAATTACATTTGTCTTACTGCACTATTCCAAGTTATCAACTCGGCTATTCTCATGTCTGGCAGAATAATGTCTATGTACTGAGACAAAATTAAATCAACCTGTTTCCCAGTCACGCATCACTTTGATTAAAGAAATGATTCAAGTAATATTTTTTCTTTAAGCAATCTCTTTTACACAGCCTATTAGTACAGTAACCAAAAGCTTCCAGCACTTTATGTTGCAGATGTTGACACCTGTCTTGTGTCTGATAAGAAGTACCATCTTTGCACCTTTGAAATGTGTCCTGTGGCTGTCACCATCACTACAGTAATTTGTAGCCTGTCTGTAATTTTTAAAGGTGTAAATCTCAGACAGTTGCATTTATGTTTTTTATTATTTTTATTTGTTTTACTAACTAATGAGACCTTAAGACTACAAAACACAGTAGGGTCAGTCTATCCAAATACGTAAACATAGCCGCTAAAATAGCAAGCTAATTTACAGACTATACAAACTTTCTAATTCGTTGAAAGCATTAAGATACTAGCGTCTTGGAGAGCTTCAGGACGTTCAACCAAAATCTACATTTGATGTTTTGCAACAACATATTTTAACATATCAAACAAGGAATTAAGTAGAGCTATGTTCATTTAACTGCAGAAAAATTATACTAGTAGGTTTACCCGCTATTCCGCTACACAAAATAAACATAACACCTAACCAGATTAGCAGTTTGCTAGGTTCTGTACAGTAGTACCAGACCCATCCCTCCTACCTTTTACACTGCTAGAACTGCTACAGTAGGGCTAAAAAGCTCGCTTTTCCCAGTGAAAATATGATTGCTGACACAAAAATACAGTTTTAAAAGAAGAAATGTCAAGTCTTCTATCACCGTTTCTAAATTGACCTAATTCCAACAACAAAATCTCTGCGCCTTTGGTTCCTGAAATGGCGTATTGTTGATGTTGTAACAGACTCGGTGCACTGTGGGTAATATCCTGAGTGAAATGGCTGTGCCCAACTATGGGCAGTGTTAGCGAATTTAGCGACTCTTGACCATTTTTAGCGACAACAAATATATAATCTAGCAACTAGCAACACATCTTCGGACTTTTTGCAAATTTGGAAATATCCGTTTTTGGTGTTGAGCAAGGGCAAACATGTATTTGTACTTTCATGTTGTCATTGAAAGTCTGGCCCCCCCTTCACTGTTCAGAGTCAGTAGGTGTGTTCGACTTCATGCAGCGCCGGCGTCGCCTGCAGCCCGGCTGACAAAGTCGAATAAACCTGATATCAACTTCTGGTGAGAATATTTTGGGCTACAGTGACTATGGGCTGTCACAACTCCAAAAACGTTATCCAAACGCATTCTCAAACGCATGGAATTACGTGAATATATTTTAAATAGAAAAGTGCCAACAATGTCGGTGTTCCTTGGAAATAATAAAAACATAACCCATGGCAACATTATCATATGAATAGTCCCTCAATAATCAATAATTGTAAAAACGTGTATTATAATGAACAAATGGCACATGAAATAAAAACAAGACGTATGTACCTTGCGAAACAGAGAACCTGGTTTATTACCATTCAACTCCATCCACCACAGATATTACACAGCAGATTCACAAGTATTAAGCTTTTTATAACAGCAGCTGTTTTTTTTTATATCACACTCCCATTCTCAAACCCCACCCACCCGTTTGCCTCCTACACATGGAATAGCCTTACAGATTCTCAATTCTTTTAATATTTGGTGTGAAGGCTGGCCCTTCTAAAACGTTCAGTTATCACTCCATTCAATGCTTGCCTCTGTACCTATTCAGCCATCAAGTTGTTTTTATAAATGACAGAAAAGGGTATTGTATGTTTGACATTTACTTCTGATTGACGAATTGGAAAAAGTGGGGTTCACATCGACCTTCATACATAGCCAACGCTACCCTTAGTTTTCAGATGGGGGGGGGGGGGTGACTGTCTATTACTGTATAAAAATGTACAGTGGCTTTTATTGACATACATTCCATAGGTTAAACAGCTGCAAGATAGGAGGCACACCCAGTATTGCACTTCATTAAAAGTTCTGGCTCAAAACATAACCCAGAATATCAAACGAGACTGAAGTGTTGAGTAGCAACTTCGGAATACAGCTATTTTGGATACTATCATTATATACAAGATTAGATAAATCGTACACTATTTTCCTCCCAACATGACATTCTTCTCTCTATTTTTGTCCGTCAACCCATGATGCACTTGACAGTTGAGAATACTGTACAGGATTACGAAAAAAAGTCATTTTACGTACAACAATATTTTTGAATTCATAGTTAGTTTTGAATTCATAGATAGTTATAATTCTATTATATCCAAGGTCATCCACAGTTGCCTTTAAGCAAATTCATTTCATATTCAATATATTTTTTTAATCTTCAATACATTGTTACACTTCAGTGATCAGGTGTGTCTATGGAAGCCGAGAAGATACAACGGCCGCATGCAAACACGTCACAAGTTAAAATTCTTTTTAAATCGTTTTCTTTTTTCGTTGAGGAGGACTTTGCTTTTGAGTCCACTAAAGCCTTAGGCTCTTTAGTATATCTGTGGCAGACAGGGCATCCTCGGTATAGCAGAGCAGGGGTACTTTGCTATGAAGCCTGGTCCAAGGGCAATCCGACAACACAACGAGAACCGAGAAGGCTGAAGACTAAGCTTTCAACGGTCAGCAATCAGCCTGCGGTCACAGTAGACTGGTGTTCTGGTACCGGTCCCGGTCCCTGGTAGTTTAGAAGGTATGGGCATTCCGGCACACGCCACAGCCCAAGGCAAACTCCTCACCGGTGGGTGGATGCACCACGTGCAAGGGACACTCTGTGCCCTCCAACTGCTTGCCTTTGGGACCTGAGGAAGGGAGAGAAATGAGGACTCTGGCTTGACATTATCTGCCTCCCACATTGTCAGTACAAAAGCTTGGGTTTTCCATTGGTCCTCCTTAAGACGACCAAAGGCCATTTATTTACATGATGGAAACCAAGTGCTGTGTGTGTGTTGTGTATGTGTGTCTGCAAGAAAGTGAGTGTGTGCTGTGGTGAAAAACATCAGAGGGTATTTTCTACCGGCCCAGACAGTCAGCTAACCCCAGTGGTGTAGTCTAGTACGAAGTCGTGGATATACAGTCAACATACAAAGCTCCGCTCCTCCCTGTGCTGTACCCTACTCATGTATCACTGCATATTTCAAAGTGAGCTTTGAGGAAAATCTTCTGGGCTTTCAGTATACCTGTGTGGCATATGGTGGGCATATCGTATGTGTAGCGCATGTACGTGCATGTGTGTAGACTACACCATGGGCTGACTGTCCGGGTGAGGTGAAGTGGTTGCTGGGATGACTGTGTACCTGCAGGACAGTGAGGCAGCTCCTCCTTGGGCACACTGGTCATCCTCTGGAAGTCATCGTGACAGGCGTTACAGAAGTGGGTGGTGCCGAAGCAGAAGAAGACAGCCACTGAGCAGCAGTAGCGACACTTGTATTCCAGAAAGTCTGTCCCGTGCTTGGAGCACATCTGGGACACGCGGGCACACACACACACACAAGGATGTGAACATTTAGTTGTTTTCCTGTATTGGCAGCATGACTAAAACCATACCAGTGGTGTGTAACATGTGTATAATATGATTGGGTATGATCCTTTAACAATGCGAAGTAGCAATAAAGACAGGAAGTCTGAACATTACTGTACTATTATAAAACACATTAGGCAGATCATGTAAAAATAAATTTTTGTGTATTTGTGGTACACAGGTGTGGATATTTTAGTGTGTTCAACAGCTCTCCCTGAGGCTGTGCCTCTTCCACCCACCTGAGCCCTGGACACATCCGAGCATGCGCCACAAATGAGCTCGCTGGGGTCGTAGTCATCTCCTTGCCCTGCTTCTGCATCACAGCGGGCCTCGCCACCGAAATAAGCCTGACAACAAGTGTCAACGTGAGGCATTATGTCCAGTCCAATCACTTTAGACCATTAGATGAGCCTATGTCTACCCTCAGGGTAAATAATCTCCATTGTATTTCTGCCTACCTTCTTGCACTTGAAGCAGACGTAGTAGGCATATCTGTTTATGGCGAAGCCTGCAGGGTCGTTGTGGAAGCGCGCTCCAGGAGTGGTGATGGCCTCGCTCTTGTGGAGCCCCTCGTACTCCAGCCTCATCAGGGCCTTCCTCCTCACGTCCTCAAAAAGCTCCTTGATGGGGTCTAGCAGGTCTTTGATCACAGCATGGTTGATCTTGTTCTGTGCGACAAGGAGGGAGAACGCAACACACAAGATGTGTGGAACCTTGTTAGCCTAGTGCTAGGTCATCGATAAAAGGCAAGAGGAACTGGCATGCCAAGTAGGGACCTAGTCCCAAATGTAAGGGGGCTTCGGCACAGCATGGATAAGGGAGAAAGTCTGAGTTTCTTTTAGAACAGTTGTTTATTCAAATTCAACTTTAAAAAAGTAAGTAGCGAGAGGCCATTCAAATCTGAACAGTCAACAATCTGAAAAGTCACACTGTCATGAAAAAGGTTTGAAAGCAGGGATCGGATCATTTTCATGCCCTTGTTCTGTAGTCAATATCCTAATCCTTTATGTGTCAGGTTACACATCTACCTTGCAGATGGGACAGGACATGAAGCCAAATGTGATCCTGGGCCCGAGCCAGCGGCTCTCCAGAACCCGGCGGGTACACTGAAGGTGGAACACATGGCCGCAGTCCAGCTGGAAACAAACCAAAGCAAGAAGAACCTTTCTTTAGACATCAGTAGCTCCACACTGAAAACAAAAAACATAGCTGCAGCTCCAAAGGGCAGCTGGTATGGGTGTATGCAATATGTAAACCCCCACAGACTGGAGTTCCATTCGCACGTTTAGAATTTCTCGTTTAGTCTCTTTGCGTATAATCAACCATCTGTCACTACAGTCAAGAAATGAATACAACTGTTCTCAGTTATGCAACCAACCAACCAAACGACCATCCTTCCAGCCAAAGTAAGCGCTCCTACCTGGACAGCGGGAGCAGCAGAGACCGCCTCAGTGAAGCAGATCATACACATGTCATCCGCGTCCTGCTTGAGACAGCCCATGCTCTTGTCACATCCGTGTAGACACGGGAGACACGACTCCTCGTTCTTCACCCCGCCACAGGGGTGGCCACACGGGTGCGTCTTGCAGCATGCCATCTTGGAATACTCCTGTAGGTGCCGCAGATTAAGCAAAACGTTAAGTCTGACTTTTAAAGCGGATTGTGTACAGGCCAGTTGTATACATCTGTATATACTTGGCAAGCTTAGATCCTTCTTGGACATCGATCATACACTGACTTGGTTGAAGGTATATAACAGGGAGTGGAGTGGTTGAACCAGATCGGGAACAGCTGAGGAAGTGTGATTGAAAAGGAACAGAAGTGGTTCTGTACCTGGCAATCTGGGTCTGAGCAGACACTGCCCACAGCAGATAGCTCGGTTCCGTTCCTGGTGCCGCAGAACCTGCAGGCATCAGAGCTACTGGAGGCTGGTTTACCTACAGCAGAGACAAAAGGTGTACAGAGCAGGTGAAAGCTACGACCCAAAGGTAGGGGCGTCTACCTGAAGGCCAGAAACTCTACACTACTAGACTATGAGGGTTCAATGGGTTAGTTGGGTAACAGTTTATATTTTTCCAACTTAACCACAATATTACAGGTGTTAGAATCAGTTTGCCAATGATAATGAACATTTCCCTACAGATGTGAGCTACTTAATTTGGAGGCCCTCACTCGAGAGAGATGATGCAATGTGATGCGTGACGGGCGTAGCTACAAATGTTTCGGAAGGTAGAATTCAACGTGAACGCTGCTTTTGAGACCTGAACGGTGACATTTCTTACGATTTGTGCTCATTGTCCACTCGTGACATTGTTTACAACAAAATTCAAAGATTTCACACAGATTTGCTTAGCGGTTGTGAGCATTGGGAATAACTTCTAGTGCGTTTTGGCAAATATCTTTCTTCGGTGTGTTTCTGTTAATCCTGTTGCACGGTGGGTTATTGTTGTGGTTTGGATAGATGCTTTTGTGTTGTCACCTAATGTTGCCGTGTTGTACATGTAATACATCTTTTTAGTAATGCAATAATTCTTAAATGTTTCGTTTCTATAAATGCTGTTGCGTCACAGGTTTTATGTTGTTTAATCTACGCAAAAGGTTAATCTAGTGCCATTCCATGTGCGGTGATGGTGTTACAGTGTCACAGGTGTTTATACCTGTGTGCTCTCTGAACTCCACCATGGCCTTCATGGTCTTTGAGTCAGCCAGAGCCATGAGCCAGAACAGCTTGGTCCTGCCGCAACCCTCGTGGAGGTCAACCTTGATGGCCTCCTCTTCCTCTTTGAAGACCTGGGACAGGGCAGGGAACACACAGTGAGACTCGGTTCATAGGAAATTCAGACCACCCCCGTGCTAATATCTCACCTGTCTTTGGTGGGAACGTGTGCGTCGGTGCAGATGGAGGAAACGGTCGCAGTCGGTGCACAGGTTCCCGCACATGTTACACAGGATGATGGCGGCCGTCTCGCCGTCGTCGTGGTTATCGCACATGGGCTACGGGGAAGAGAACGAGCGAGACCGCAGATTTTGGCTTACAAGGTCGGCCCCCTTGAGTTGACCTGCATGTAATCTGTAGGGAATGTACCACCTTTACTTGATAGAGGAGGGCCTCACCATCTGTTTCTGTTGTCCGTCTTTGCCCATCCAGCGTCCAGAGGACAGCCTGTCTACGTGGTCCTGGTCCAGTACACACAGGGAGGCCAGGGCAAGCCACAGCTGAGGGATGGAGGAAGGAAGAGAGAGAGGTAGAGATCAGAGACTGGGGAGTTCTCGTCCCCTTGATAAAGAGCAACTGCTAATGATGGCTTAGCGACATCATCGTGTACACACACCGTGTGCACAGTTGGAACTGACACACACACGACACTGACAAAGGAAGCACGGCGTACCCTTGTGGTGGCGATGCAGCGAACGGGGGAACGATGCTCCTCCTCCATCTTGGTCAGGGCAATGATGGTCTCTGCGATGGCGTTCTTCGTCACTCTCGACCATGCGTCAGACAGATGGCCCTGGAAAAGCACCACACACACACGTACGTAGGTGAGCAAAGTTTTTTTTCTTTCTTCTTCTTTTCCTCAAAAGATCATATCCCCCCCAGAGTACTCACAGCAGCCATGTCCTTGACCAGCTTGATGATGATCTCAGCGATCTGAGGAGGGGTGGAGCCTTTCATCCACCAATGGCTCTCCCCTCTCCGGATGTAGCTGCACGTGAGTGGACAGGAATGGGCTTATTACATATCCATTCAGAGGTTCTTACCCCTCAATACAGCACTGTTGACTCACAACAGAGGTGACAGCTCTAAAGATTTCCCGGGAGGACACACGTTTTGAGAAGCACTGGCTATATTTGAGACAACAGTGTTGTCAGTGTGCCTGCTACCTTGCTGGTAGCAGGCACACAAATTCAACTTCTGCTTGCTTTAGGGTTCTGTCCTATGGAGAACACTGTGTCTAGCCGTATTAGATAGGGGATACAGTTTTATTCGTTGTGAGGGTCTCTTGCATCCACAGCCATTGGCAAGGCATGTTTCTGTGCCTCCTGGGCACGGGTATGAATGACAGATTCATGCTGGATAACGTCCCTTAAGTGATATGGGTTATTTGACAAAAAGCATGACTTTGACCGACGTTGCTCTTTATTAAGTATGGATAACCCTCCACCCATTTGGTGAGACACTTGCACAAACTTTGAGGGTGTGAACAAGGAACCACAAAGTCACTGGGGTACCAGCTAAGGCACTGGTGTAACGCTCTCAAAATTACAATAATTTGGTTTCTTGCTCACGCCATTAATCTGGAAATCAGTGAGTCCGGCTCCATCAGGTGGGTGGAATAATAGCATAATAGAGAAAGTGGCTAGTGCCTATAACCAATCTGTTACAAAATGTGGGGTTGCCTGAAAAGATTTAAGCAGGCTAACTATTCAGAGATTTATAACGACCTAAATTTATGAGGTTGAGATGGAAGTTTGCCAACATTGAGATCGCAGATCGCATTTTCATATAGCAAAACATTCTTTCTTGGACACTGACTTGGTTAGCTACGAATTTCATACTGTTAAAGAATCCTGTGCTGTGCCAAGACTCAATCTCTCACGAACAACCTAAACGTTTACACAACCTTACGGTTTACATGGCATATTGCCCCATGAATGATGGATGGCCTTGTGATTTGGGAAATAAATTACAATCACTGATGAAGAGGCATATTTCAGTAAGCGCAGTTTCCCTTATAAGTCAGTCCAGTGTGGCTGAAGTCAAGGGAATCCTTCTTTAAACCCACCTGGAGTTAAAGATCATGGGCAGGGTGACGGTGGTGACCCCCTTGCCTGCTGCCATGCCTGCCGTGCCTGCGATGGTGGTGCCCTTGGCCTTCAGCTGCACGGTGAGCGACTTGGCGATGCAGCCCAGGAACATGTCCAGGATGCACAGCTTGTTCCAGTCTCCCTTCTCCGTGGAGTGGATGATGTCGCTGATGTCGGCCGGCGGCAGGGCCTTCACGCCGATGATGCTGGCCAAGCGCACAGGGGTGACCTCCGGGAGGACGCGCCTGAGGAGAGAGGTCACCTAGGGGGTGGAGATAAAGGGTCAAAGGTCAGTTTGGAAGGTTAAGAAGTTAGAGTGAGTAAACTGCAAAACGACGGTGGTAGAGACTCCTTTTCACCCCACCTGTCTCTGCACACGTGGCGAGGCCGTGTGCAGCAAGGAGAACAGATCCTGCATCAGGGTGAGCTGTTGGGCCAGGTACTGGCGGCCCACGTTGGAGCCGCTCAGCGCCAGGACCATGGACAGCAGCTCGAAGCAGTAGGCGTCCGAGGAGGCGTCGTCGTCGCTGGGCTGGGAGTTGGCGTTCTCCTTGCTGGAGATGGCATGCTCCCACTCCTCCCGGACACGCGTGGCCTCCATACGGATGGCCTGGACGATGTGTGCACACACCTTGGGAAGGAGGTGGAATATGTCACAATGGTGTGGGGTTTTGTACCTGACACAGTCAGTTCAACAATGTACAAAGATGACAGTGAGTACAGTTACTAAAATGTATGTTCACTGTGTATATGAATAAATCACATAATACTTAACATTAATGCGTGTAATGATGTAAGACCAGTGTTTCCCATACATTGATTTATTTGTGGCGGCCCGCCAAAATAAAAAATTGACCGCCACAAATTTATTTGAATGTTTTTCTTTTTTACTGTTTAATATGGCAAAAATAATATTTCATTGTAGAGCTGCGCAGTGCATTGATTCGCTCAGCCCTGCTCATGTTATCTCTCACTACAAGACGCTTGCTTTTCCATTCCAATTTATAGCATATAAATATATGCACAAGCATTTGAGACCTTCCAGCCTCTTGCACTCAATAACTTGCTAGGTGACTTCAAGTAAGTCTGTGAGGGTTCAGGGCTTCGGGTTTAGGGGGGACATTGGGACTGAGCCTCAGCATCATCATACAAATGTAAAAAACGGATACATTCAAGTTAAATATAATAATATTCATAGTTAATTACATTCGACAAATTCAACATAATGTTTATATTACATAAAGTCCCTATCTACACTCAGATCAAACAGATATTAGGAGGTAGGTTTGGGCTAAGCCCCTAATGTTTACAACATCTGGCTCAGAACAGAACTATAGGCTACAGTCCATGAGAAGTTAAAGATGATTGTTCTTACGCATTGTTACACTCGTATTACTGACGAAACAATTTAGGGGTAACCATCTTGAACACAACGACTGACTTGAAATGCACTCGAGCTTACGAATTACAATGAAATGAACCATCAGCAAACATATGCAACAGTGGGAGTCTAGTCATTCACTGAATTTAACAATATCACATCACAAGATTTGGCTATTGAGGTTTGTCTGTTTTTTGGAAGATATTAAAGGAAAAAAGCACTATTAACCTGTTACAGCACTGTAACTATGATGGTCTATTGTAGTGCTTCAAACAGCGTACATTACAGAACACCTGGAGCATAAACCTGTGCATCAGTTGAATTAGGGTAGGGTGGACTTCTTTTGAGGCTTTTAACAAACCATTAATCATCTTTGCTTTAGTTGTTCAATTGTATACACATGTACATTTAATATATTAAATAATATTTATAAATAACTAATATTCTATATTATACACAATGTCTGGTATATACAGACACACAAACATTTAATTACATACACCTGCTCCGGCACTGACCCATCACATCGGAGCTGAAAACCACGGCTCAGGGTGAACCCTCACCTGTTTCTGCAGGTTGGTGAGCTTGCTCCGGCTGAAGATTATGCCCACCATGTGTTCCTTCAAGTCTGCGTCCGACGGCGCCTGAGGACAAATAAATGTGTAAACGGCAGAAAAACGGCAACATCACTACGAAACAACTCCTAGATTCCTGGGGTTAAACCATGAGGTGCAGGGCTAAGTGCCGTATATAGTCCGGTCACTGACAGGGAGCAGTAAAGGTAAATTTTCTAGTTCAAGTCAAGGTGGAAGTTAATAAAGATGAGAGCTGACCTTGTCCTCTCCCTCTGGGGATGAGAGCAGGTTCTTCTCCTCCTGTTCTGGTGTGGGCTCAGCGTCTCCACAGATCAGCTTCCCAAACACCTGCACACACACACAAAAGTTCAGGTATAAAAACAAAATGGCCACCAACTGTCACATGCCAATATTGTATATATATTTTTCCAATCAATAGGTTACACTGTACAATTTCAGATACAACACAGCCTTTACAGGAGGTCTCTGTCAAATCACTTCAGTTGTTGGTTTTAGGTGCCATGTTACTCTGCACATCTGAAACTGAGTTTTAGTCTAAGTAAGTCAAAATTGCTGCTGTTGTTATTGCTGTCGAGTGGAAGTTTCAGTCAAGTCTGAAATCGATAAAGCTGTCGTCGTCGCTATTGAGCTAACAGCTGGCGTGATTGACAGGCAAACTGACCTGTGAGGTGATGAGGCGGAACACTCTGAGCGTCTCGGCCTCGCAGTTCTTCTGCTGGGCCACGCTGGCGGAGATCTGGCCGGCGATCTTGATGCTCTCCCCCTCCTTCCAGCCCAGGAGCTTCACCTGGCGCACACGCAGGGTGTTCTCTGGGCCCTTCAGCTCCACCTTGATCACATGGTGGTCCCCGCCCGGAAGCTCGCTGGTCACCCAGCCCATGTGACGCGAGTCAAGGTCCACCTGCGCGAGAGAGAAAGAGAGAGAGGGGGGGAGATCAAGTCATTCCAACAAAAAGTTGACCAAACCAAAAAAGAACGAAAGTGACAGATATAGAGATGGGACATTTTCCTGTTCAGAAAACAGCTTGGATCAGGGTGCCCAGGCGGCTCACCAGGCAAGAGTGTGTACCGCGCCAAGGCCTTAAAGCAGAAGCCCGGGGTTTGATTCCAGCCAGGGGTCATTTGCTGCATTTGCTTCCCCTCGCTCTCTGTCCCTACTTTTCCTGTCTCTCTGTCTCCATAAAAAAAGTTTAAAAAGGCACCAAAAATTGTGATGCAAAACAATTTTTATAAATAAATGAGCTAGGATCAACTGGCTTTGGCTCAACCTCAACAGCTGGGTTCTCTTCTGACTGGCTCCAGACGGGCTCTGATCTCTTGGAGTGTTAGTAGAACAGAGAGAGATATTCAGTGAGATCGCGAGAAAGTGAGGTGCCAAACCTGTTTGATTCTGCAGAGGTCCTCCAAGGCTTTGCCACAAAGGAACGTCATGGACGTCACTTTGTTCTGTGGGTTAAACGTGAGAGCGGCATATGAGAAACAGAAAGTGAGAAAACCTTCCTGCACACTAATAAAATAACCGAAGGAAGTCAAGAAGGTGTTCAAACGTGGTTTTAGGGAGTCGGTATTACGAATGAACCCCTCACCCCGATGTCTCTGGAGTTGTCCACGTGGACAGACACGTAGGACGCATTGATGCCTTTCACGCAGCTGATGGTGATGCTCTTGGTCTTGTTCTTGTCCTCGTCTCCAGACTCCCAGAAGGTCTCGGTGGAGCCGTCTGTCAGGCTTCCGATCATGGCTGGACGGCTAGACGTCTTGATGTCCGCCACGCTGGTCAGGTCCTTCAGACAGGTTACCAGGCACAGCTCCTGTTCACACACACACACCGGACAGAAAATACACTTTAAAGTAAGGATGAAACCACAGAATACTAAATACAAAGAACAGGTATGTCAACAACAACATCAAACTATAATAAGTTATGACATCATGCTTCCACAAAATAAGTAGCAAGCCTACGCTATGTTTATGTAATTGGATGTTAGTTATTCTGATAAATCCTCTTTTTAAAGTCTAGTGAAACCCAGTGTTTCCCTTCAGGTCCCCACCTGACTCATGGCCTCGTATCCTGACTGCACGCTGATGTTGAAGCTCTCCTCACTGTCTCCGTCGTCCGATTTGGACAGGATGTTGTTGATGTGGTGGAACACGTTGCTCTGGTGCAGGAACTGGTGGTCTGACTGCTTGAATTTCAGACTCCAGCACCTGGTAGAGTGTGGAGGGGGGTAATGAGGGGTTAATCAATCTCCCAAAGGAGGAACCAGAGGCAAAACTGTATCAGGAGTTGGGCCAGCACTTTTTCCTCTAATATTAACACATTTATTCCTGACATGCCTAAAATACTCAACATGGTGAAATCCCAGTACAATAAGCAAACGATAATACTACTGTATCACGTTCAAACAATACTTCACACAGAGACCGGCAGGAATCGAGTACCCGTCTTCAAGTGCAACAGTGGTCTGCCAGACTTCTGAATATAACTGCACTGTTGGCATTAAAAATAACCAAAATACCTCAAATATAAAAGTCACAGGTGGGGCAGCCAGAGGCAGATGAGACTAACCACTAACAGATAATATCCACCATGCAACGCTTTACAATTATAAAATGTAGTGGTGGAGATGGAAGGTATAATGGCTCGCAAAACTTGTTTTAGTACCTTCTAGACCTCAGGAAAATTATGACACATTAAGGAAATCTCTGGGCCGATGAGTTATTTGCTTTTGAAAACACAAAATGGCCCGAGTGTTAAACACATACGCTCGGTTTCTGGAGTCTGTTTTCAAAAGAACGGGATCTGGAAACAGTTTAGGAGACAGGAAGACCGTACCTGAGGGCCATCTGCTGCAGGGAGCTGCCGCTAGGAAGTGACATCATGAGGTCTGAGATGGTCTGGAGGAGGCGGTGGAAGGTGTGGGGGAGGGGGTGGGCGGCCTCCCCAGCGATCACGATATCTGACAAAGGGTGCTCACACACACCCAGGTCCCTCTCCTGGGGGGGGGAAGAGGGAGTGTTACATACAAAAAATGTCAAGCTATGTGGATTCAAAGAGTTAATCGTCAATGACAGAGTGTATAAAAAACTAAAGCCTTAATCGGGCCCTGTGCACCAACTAAGAAAGACTTCAGGTGTCTTGACTGTCAAACCAAGTGAACTTGTTCCTCACCTGTTCCACATTCTCCTTGTTTCCTTTGTTCTCCTCCTCCTCCTCCTCCTCCGGCTCAAAGGGCGAGGGTGTGAGCGAGGCCACAAAGTGCCACAAGATGTCGTGTAGGGAGGTTGTCTGGATCACATTGCACAGAAGCCAGTTGAACGCCTGAATGGGAGACAAAAGTTCCCATTTAAACAGAAGACAACCACAATTTCTTGGTTCTACAACTTGACATTATAGTCGCATGGTTGACCGGGACATAAAACCTAAGATGAGTAAACCAGGAGACACTGAAAGGAAAGTGGACTGTCTATAACTGTAGACCAGGGGAAGTCAGAGAGAGGCTACAGGGACTCACCTCCATGGCAAATACCCGGCAAGCGGATTTCCTGAGGGCGTGCCTCATTGCCACCTCCAGGCCCTCCAGGTCGTGGTGCTGGATGACGAAGGCGAGGACGGGCCACTGGAAGTTCCTCTCCCCCTTGCTGAGCGAGCCGTGGGCCGAGATGAGACGGGACAGCTCCGGGGACGGGTGACGCAGCAGAGAGGAGCCCACTTCTGGAGGGGGGGGGAGTAACGGACGAAGGGGGGGACAACATTACGTACTGCAGCTTACAATGTTACCTGTTAAATCAGTCTGACACCCGGGTGCTATGGGTAGGCATTTTACAATTTGATTATTATTATCAGTTGTTTTGGGGTTTTGTTATATGGTTTTTGGGCACAAGGGGCCCACCTCACTCAGGCAGTATATTTGAGGCAGGTAATTGTGGTAAGGGAAAGCTGACTAGGAGATATACAGTACAGAAATATTTTTCAGAGGGGGTACAGAGTCACACACAGACTAACTATATTCTTTGTTGTATCAATGGATTCAACCTCCCCCAAAAAACTGACTCTGTTCGAAATATGAACTTTCATTTGCCTGTGTACAGCCAGTCATTTATGCTGCATCAGTGGCGTTAAATGAGGTGGAAATTCAGACAACAAACGCCATTACAATAGGTTGTAAGATCTACTGTGCAAGAGAATAACCATAATCCTACCTGCATCCCCGCTGTGGACCCTGCGCCTGGGCACGGCTTTCACCCTGGCCGGGGAGGCCGAGTGCTGCTTGTCGTACTCTGAGGCCACCACAGAGTATGACCTCTGGAACACGGTACGCTTGGCCGTGTCGCTGTCTGTGATGGGACTGGTCTCCAGACTGAGGAGATACACATCCCAAAATTATAAGTTAGTACAGAAATTAAAAAAAAATTACACATTGTTATTGTTTTCTCTGAGATTTAGATTGATTATGTGGCCTTTTGTGACACAGATTGTAGAAAAGGACTCGATTTTGAATACATTTT
The DNA here is from genome assembly GCF_038355195.1 of Osmerus mordax. Classification (NCBI taxonomy): domain Eukaryota; kingdom Metazoa; phylum Chordata; class Actinopteri; order Osmeriformes; family Osmeridae; genus Osmerus; species Osmerus mordax. The sequence goes on along the minus strand of NC_090051.1, from coordinate 6,154,945 downwards.
ACGAGTCAGGTATGGCATTGTAAACCAGCACATTTGTTGCTGTTTGGCTTGTCAATATGGGCTGACATTTGGAAGACATTAGCAAATAACCAGAAAGCACCTGGGGGGCATGGATTTCATGTTGCTCTCTGGCTCCTCAAACACGTTGGGGCAGGCGTCTGGCGTGACGGAGATGTAGGGCGCGGGGACGGAGGTGGAGCGCAGGTACCTCATCTCGTCCTGGAACAGATTATCGTCCTGGTAGCTCCCGAAGTTCTCCGTGTGTTGCCTGGGAAAACCACGGGGAGGACGGTGACTCGGAGGAACGAACATTCAACTGTTTCTTAAATTCAATCAAATGTATTATGATACCTATTAAATTATACCTTTTTAATTATAATCCTCAACTATTCATGGTAGTTAACCTCTATCGCTAAAACTCAGCCTTCTCTTTGTTTTTCTGTAAACTAATGCTGTATGAAACTTAATCTCTGTTACCTGGCCAGCGTCTGGAGGTAGAGGCAGCCTATCTTGTTGGGCAGCTCGTCGGAGACGCCCTCCTTGAGGCAGGGCAGCTGAGAGTGCAGGGGCCTGCTCGGGTGGTGGCACAGCAGGCTGGGCTGGGCCGCGCTGCTCAGGGACAGCAGGAACAGGGCGTTGGCACGGATTACCTGGTGGGCCTCCATGGTGGGAAGAGCCCGCGGGGTCTTCACCTGCAAGGGCTTCCTCCTTGACTGCTTCACCTGGAGGGAAAGAAGAGGCGGCAAGAACAGGTTGTGGTAAGGGGGTGAGCAGAAAGCACCAATACTTAGCATACAAGAAGACAAGGAGACATGCATAGAAAGAAACAAAGAAAGAGAGAGAGAAAGAGGGTTAGGGTTAGTTGCATAAAACCAATAGTTGCATAACAGGTGCAGAGACTGCAGTCTGACCTTCTCTCTGGCAGCTGTCTGCTTCTCCCTCAGGTACTTCTCCCTGCAGCGGTCACACACCAGGTACCAGGTGCTGCCTCCAATGCCCCCATCTCCACAGTTTCCTGCCCAACCTCCGCAGAAGTGGCCGATACTGTTGTAACCCTGACCCCCGGCATAGCGCCCACATCCTGATGCACACACGCACAAACGTACAAAGGAGGGAAGAGGTTAAGACCAGGTAGACTACACTCTCAAACGACCAATTTTAATATGAACCTCCCCCCGGAACCGCAACATGTATGAGCAAGGTCTTACCTGGGTGAGCTTGTCTCATGTGGTAGGTGACGGGGTACGGGTGAGACTCCCCACAAAGCTCACATATGGTGTCCTTCTCAGGCCCGCCCATAGCCAGCTGAGCCATCTCCCCAAACAGGTTCCCACGGGGACGCACCTCCGCCTTCTCCCGTTTCTTCTTCTCCTTCTTTGACTTCTTGCCGTCCTTTTCGTGCTCCTTCTTTTTCAAGATGGCGCTGGAGCCCGGGCTGGGGAAGATCATGTTCTGGGTAGCGGCTTTGATGGTGGCCATGGAGATGTCTTCCCAGAACGCCACCAGGTGCTGGAGGGTGAGAGGGAGGATGGACTTGGCCCTCATGGTGGGGTGGGAGGTCATCTCGTAGGATGCGGCATCGCCTTTGCCGTCCTCGCACTTCTCGGGCAACGGCGGCTCCTTCAGCATGGAGAGGACCTTGTTCTTGTTGATGCTGCCCATCTTGGAGATGTCAGGCCCGTGGGGGGCGATGTTGAACATGTTGAGGGCGGAGGATATCTCCAGGGAGTGCCTGTTCTTCAGCTTGTTCTCCTTCTCCTCTGCGCCCTGCCCCCCTAGCGAGCTCCGGATGGGCGCGTGCTCCTTGGTCAGCTCTGGGTTGAACTTCAGGAAGGAGGAGCAGGCCATGGCGTCGTGCACGATGCCCTCGTGCCACAGGAAAGCGGCGAAAACGGCTCGGGCGCACTCCGCCACTGAGGGCGACATGGCCTGCTTGGCCGGCTCCACCAGGCGTGTAGAGCTCTCTCCTTTGAACAGGGGACCCGACTTGTCCTTCTTGGGTCGGACATGGCGGCTAGAGGTCTTGCGGCTGACCTTAGGGGAGGAGCGACTCTCCTGCTCCTCCTTGACGGGAGCCTTGCCGATGCTGAAGTGGACCTTCGAGGAGCCCTCGTCGGCGCTGCGCCCCTCCAGGTTCTCCTCGTTGCTCTCGTCGTTGGAGAGGAGCGCGGAGGAGGAGCACACCTCCACCACCTCACTATGGAGATCCTCCTGGGTCACGTGGGGAGACGGGGCACGGTTCTCCGTGTTGCTGCTCTCCGTGTTGCTGCTCTCCGTGTTGCTGCTCTCCGTGTTGCTGCTCTCCCCTCTAGGGGAGACGTCTTTAGGGGAAAGCTTGGGCTTGGGGGACGTGGACCTGCCCCTAAGGGGCTCCGTGAGGGGAACCTTCTTCTTCCTCAAGGTGTCTGGATCCAGGGTGTACGAATCCGACTTGGACCTCTCCCTGGGCGGGTCCAGCCGGGCCTTGGAAGACGGGCTGACCTTAGGGGGGAGGTTCTTGTCTGGGTGCGCTGAGGAGGAATTCTGGGAGGTGGTGGAGGTACTGGAGGGGCTGGATCTTCCTGGGGAGGAGGACAGACCCTTCTGTTTTGGGGACGTGGAGCGGGAGCCAGGGTTGGGGGATTCGGCACGGAGGCCGGAAGTCCGTCCTTGGCTGTCGGCTTTCAGGGCCTGAAGGGTGTTGTGGTTGGGGGAGTGGGAGCGGCTGTGTGAGTCCGACCTCAGCTTGGCCGTGTCGGACCTCAGGATCAGCGCTTCGCTGGCCGAGCGGCCCCCGTCGCTGGTCTTGCTCCGGGTCTGGTCCGAGGAGCGCCCGCCACGGCCATCCTGCTTCGGGGAGCGGCTCTCCTGGCGGTGTTTGGAGCCAGGGGACATGGGGTACGTCCCTGACACCAGGTTCCCTCTGTCGCCTAGGGGGTTGACATAGTTAGACAGTTAGTCCCTACCACCGAGGGGCAACGGACAGCAGTAGCCCAGACAGCCTAGTCAGTCAGCTTAGTCACAACACAATTTCTGAGGGAGAAAAGAAAGGGTTTAATGGAGAAAATAATAATAAATTAAATCATAAAAAAATTCAAACACCACAGAAACCGATGTTAAAACATGAAAAACAATAGAAAATGTGTTTTGAATGAAAAAAAAAAATTATAGTCACAAAAACATTGCCCGTTTCAACGTTAGCTGATTAGTTAGTCATTTAGTAGTTTATGATTATAGACAGATGCTCCTTAACTCCTGTGTCATGGCAGCCATCCTGCTGACATGAACCATCATGGATAAGCCAGGCCTAACCCAACTCTTAACCTTATTTAGGTATAAGCATTTCCTTTCGTTTTTAATACGGTTTATTTAACTCTACATCCTATTCATTATATTGCCATTATATAACAAATGCGCTGTCAGACACGAGAATGAAACTAACTTGGTTGTTTTTTTGTTTTTTGTTTTTCTGGATCTGCTCAAGAGAGCTGTTCCAAAGCCAGGCCGTGTTGAGTCTGAAGGAGGACGTGGAGCATTTACCCACCCTTGTGCCTGTGGGCCAGAGACGAGAGAGCCAAGCTGTGACCGGCCGTGGCGGGCGCACCGCTTTTGTGCACGCGCTCACGAGAAGCGAGGCTGCGTGATGAAGCATCTACAGCGGAAAACAGTGGTAGGGTGAGCAGACAGGCACGCCATCACACGGGGGGTGGGGGGGAGAGTGGGATGACGGAGGAGGGGAGCGAGGTGGGAGAGGAGAGACGAAAGAAGAGAGGGAGGAAGATTATGAAAAAAGGACGAGATAGATGAGGATGAGGGGAGTAGAGGAGGATGAAATGGAGTGGGTAAAAACAGCAGGGAAAGAATACACAAGCAACAGAAAGACAGAGGAAGCAGAAAGGAAAGGAGACCGACCGAAGACCGAGTCAGATGGTCAGAAAGGTTGAGAGGTCCAGGAAAGAGAGCGGAGAGAGAGGAACATAGAGACAGAGAGGTGACAACTGTAGAGGAACAGAGAAAGAAGGCAGTTGATAAGCTGATGCATGAACTGGAGAGGGAGACATACCTAGAGGGTCTGGTGTTCTAGAGCTAGCTGTCTGGTAGAATACACTAAAACTCCATATTTATATTTGATACCAATTCCCTTTTGAAATGAAATCATGGTTTAAAGTTTACTCCTTATCTCTCAAACTATCTATATTTTAAGAGGAGGGTTAGTTGAGATAGACAGAAAGCATTTTCTCTGGTGGTGTCAAGGCCCTTTTTATCAGAACCCAAGTAGCTGGCACTTACATTTGGAATATTTTATAGCATGTACACACAATATGCTTAAGATTCTTGTTGGCTTGTTAACGATAAGGCGGCTTCATTCCCACATGATATTGTGTTTTGACCACTGAGAAACATGGATTGGAGAAAACAGAACTGCGAGGCACCGTTTTAAATAGCCAATCTAAAGAAATTAAGAGGAAAGATCAAACGGTAGTATGAATTCTTAAAAACCATCCACACCTACTAAATAGCACATGCCAAACAGCATGGAGTAGGCAGTATGTATTTTAAGTAAGCAGTATGTGCTGTGGAGAAGAATTGGGACATCAACAGAGAGCAGAGGGGGGAAAAGGAGAGAGAGAGAGAGAGAGAGAGAGAGAGAGAGAGAGAGAGAGAGAGAGAGAGAGAGAGAGAGAGAGAGAGAGAGAGAGAGAGAGAGAGAGAGTGTGAGTGTGTGAAAGAGAAAGAGTGAGCGAGTGAGATATTGTGTGAGAGAAAGAGTGAGAGAGAGAGTGTGAGAGATAGAGTGAGAGAGAGAGTGACTGAGTGAGAGAGTGAGATACAGTGATGTAAAGCAGCGGTAGCAAGGCACAAAAGCAGGAAAAGGTAAGGGATGAAGACGAAAATAAACCAGAGACAAACGTAAACCAAACATAACAGCAATGTTATGCGTCATCATCAGCCCCCTGCCCCCAAAAGAAAGAAAACTGGTCGAGAGCAAAGGCAAACCAAATGACAAGGAGGTTAGATAAGCTGTGGGGAGGCAGAGGACCAGCACCAAGTAAGTGTGCAAGCTTGTGCCGACACTGTCAGACCGACGGACAGACTTACTCGGAAGCTGTGGTTGCGGCTGACACAGTTGGGAGGGGGACTGCCCAAACACAAATGGGCTGTGGACAAGGGAGGAGGAGGAGGAGGAGGAGGGAGGTTGGGTGGCTTGCTCATGTACGGAGGAGGAGGAGGAAGAGGAGGAGGAGGAGGAGGAGGAGGAGGAGGGAACAGCTGGGAGGAAGGGCCCGGGCTGAATGGTATTCAGTATGGCGCTCAACCGGTCACCTGCGAATACGGAAGACAAGGGAGAGGCTCGAGCTTAAACTATGGTCTGAGGGCGGGGAGAACAGAACAGTAAGCATTAACCATTAAGACCGTCTATTGATCAATCAGTCAATCAATCAATCATCTCCCACACAGGCAATGTCCGAGAGGGAGGGAGGGGGTTGAGAGGTGTGGAAGGGTTAGGAAGGGATTGGTGGGGAGAAAGGGGGCAAACTATAGAGACATGGGGTTATGGGTGATGTCACAGGGTGGGTGGGGGTTGTCCGTGATTGGCTGGCCAAGTTGTGTCACATGGACAAGGTGCAGATCCCCCCCTCCCTCCCTCTCCCAGTCCAGATGTAGCCTGGCAGACGCATCAATGGCTGGCCCCATGCACACAAACAGCAGTGATTTGAAGGCATGGAGCGGTAAATGACAGTGACGAGAAGACGCATGCAGAACTTGAAACAGAGGAGAAGTTAGTGACTGACCACCTGACCCTGCCTGAGGCTTCTGAAGGGTTAGGCTAGTCCCCTCACGCTGCAACCTTGTTGGTGTGGCAGTCCACTCCAAGGTGATAAATGGCATGATCCACTGGCAGCGTTCAGAGGCAAAATTCGCCTGGTGAAATTTTACCATCACTCATTTTCAATGGGAATCACGAATGATTATTATGAAATAGCTGGAAGCTAATCCAATTCTATGCAAATATTGAGTTTCGCCACTGTGTCATTGAGCGACAACCAACTGGCATCTATATTCATGTGTCACCACCCCTCCTAGCTATCAAAGCTGCATAGCTAGCTAGTTAGATAACTATTGCTATGTTTGTATAATGACAGCATCACATTGCCGGTTCCAAAACTAAAACAATTCACCCACAAAGCACAAATTTGTCACTCCGTTTACTCCGTTGCATCAGTGGATAAGCAACATCAGTATGGGCTGGTCAAACTAAACTAGCTAGCATAACACAGCTAGCATAACACTGCTAGCATAAAACTGCTAGCATAACACTGCTAGCATAACACTGCTAGCATAACAAGGACAAATGTGCTGCGTCTACCTCCACACTCACTATGGGAAAGATTTTGTGCCAGTGGATCATGGCCTTCAGACATGCAGCTACATAGCTCATGCAGAAAATATGTTCAACTTAAGCAACCGCTGTCAGTGGAAGAGGACGCCATTGTCTTCTAGAATCATTGGAGGAGAAGTCTTTTACCATGTTTAAGATAACTGAAGATCCAGATATTATGTGAATGGACCTCTACCTTAACAGTACCATCCACAATACAGTGCAAACGTTTTGTTTTGTAAGTATACAGACTAAAATATTTTAGGCAGGCATTCCCACTGGACAGACAGTGCACACAAGAAGGAGTGTGTCCGACCAAACCACATTACGCAGTCAGGTAAGTCAGAAACACAAAAGTGGTGGATGCAGAGGGAGGGAGAAACAGGAGCACAAAACAAGGAGGTTCCATCTAAAGACAGTCGTGTCCAGATGATGTCCCGTTCAAATCATTCTGACAAAGCAAATTACAAACGTGTGTACTAAATAAAGCGCTGATGATGATTTAATCAGGATTCAGGGTGCTTCCATCATTAATATTTGAATAAAATCAGTCATAGGACAACTGGTCATGCAACTAGTTATGGATGAATTAACAACCACTACTTGACTCGGCCTCTCATTGTTAGAAGATGGAAAAAGAAAGAGACCAGTTCCAACCCATTACGGTCTCCTGAAACTGATGAACAAGTGAAAACAAAATGGCTAAAACCTTGGATTCTCTCAATACTCCACTCTATCCTCATACATACTGCATGTTCCTCCCTCAAGTTTAGGAACATCAGGCTACACCAGCCCATGTCCATTTCCTTGTTGGCGTTACCTTTGTTGTTAGAGAGGCCATAGTCAAAGCCCTGGGCCCCATTGGCCCCCGTGGCCCTGTTAAAGGCCTGCACAGAGAAGGGGCTGGGAGGGGGGGTCTGAGACCCTGGATCCAGCAGGGCTTGTTCTGGAAGGAGACAGATCATGTTAGTGGATTCTGTACAAATAAAATAAAAACTTTAGTATTTTGACGTTTAGAATTTTGAAATTGTGTGTGCTTGGTTTTACCCTCGTCATGGCGTAGGTACTGATTCCCTCCTCGGTCTCGGGCCAGAGACCAGGCCTCCCCCTCATCACTCTCACAGAACTCAACTACACTGTTCTTGTCCAGCTGGACCCAGGTGCCCTCAGAATTCACCACCTGGAGTAAACGACGACACACGACAAAGTAGACAACATTTATCTTCTCAAGCAGTCCGACACAAATCCACGCATACGCAAACATCCTGTCACGCTCATTGGAAAGGAAAAGAAAATCTCAAATGGACCTTATTTCATTATATATATATATATATATATATATATATATATATATATATATATATATATATATATATATATATATATATATATATATATATATATATATATATATATATTTTTCTCGAGCTTTGTCAAGTTATGATTTTGGAGAGGAAGGGCAGACATAGGAGGAAGTGTGTTAGTGGATAAGGGGGGTTGGACAGCTCAGAGTCAGACAGGGCATTTCAGATAAGGTTCAGAGAAGGTTCTAGAATAGCATGACACACCACATCACCCAATAGAAGGCCAGGTCCAGAGGAGGCGGCACCAATCAGAGATTTGAGAGTTTAGAGGATTGAAAATATGCTCAGAGAGAAGGCAGATCCCAGAAATAAAGGTGGAAAGATTGTGTTAAGACAGTATCATGGCTTCAGCACTTCATCAATCCAAACGTCAGTATTTATTTCCTTGCAACAAACGAATAATCGATAAAAACAGATGGAAGCTAAAATTTACGTGATATACCTCAAGACAGCAAATGCTGTAGCCATTGGAGTTTGTTAAAAAGAGATTGTCAGCAGGCAAAGGTAGAGGACACACAACCACAACCAAAATCCCCTCCCCCCCTCCAAGGGAAGTTAAATCATCAAACACAACTCAATCACTTTAAACAGCAAGATAGGTCAGGGAAACATCATTTTGCCTAAATCTGTTCCCCAAGACAAAAAAGGCGGGAAAATCTGCCAAACAAGAACTACAGCACTGTTAAAAGTGATCTAGAAAAGCTTAGGTTTATTCAAGAAGTTTGCAACAGCCACATAGATAGAACGAACAGTATTGTCAGGCAGTTTTGGGGTGAAGTGCGTACCTCGCCTATGGCCTTGACCTTGTTGCCAAGTACTAACATTCCAATGGGGATACCCCTAAGGTTTGGGCAGCTTCTGATGTTGTGGCCTGACGGGCCGGTCTTCACTACCTTATAAAGGCCAGGGCCCCCACCCTGCCTCGCCCTGCTCTGCTCCCGCACAGGAGACTCGTGGGAGAGGCCGCTGCTCACCTCCTTAGCGCTCACTTCCGATTGGCCCCTGGCCTCCTGCAACAGGAAATCACATCAGGTTAGGTGGAGAGAGCAGGTAAGGATACGCTTCAACTAAATCAGGCAGCACTGAGTTAAAGGCAGATCTTGTGTTTTGGGTCAGCCATGAATGGTCATTCTGTGCCAGTAGGGATTGTGTGTTGGTGATCGAAAATGATGAAAGGACAGATGGGTTGGAAGCACATCTTTAGTGCTGCGAATTGCCCTTTTACAAATATCCTAATATATTTAGACTACAGACACCACTCCCATTTGTTAATGGTGCACTGTAACCTTTATTGCATATGTTTTACACGAAGTGATGCAAGTGCAGTAGCACAGCAAAATAATTATTCTCTCTATGAAACGCACACTGAAACACACACGTTTTACCTTGTTTCCTAGACACAGATGAAGCTTAGTCCTAGACTACATTCCATATTAGCTGCACACTGTTTCTAGACTAGAATGCTTTATCTGTATCTGGGAAACGATCCTGAGGGTCTATGGTTTCCCATACATCATGCTACAACACATCTTGACCGGTGAGTACCCAGTACAGAATGGAATCCTATCAAGGGAAGTGACATTGATGCAGAGGAGCAAGTGGGACGGCTAGCGGGTCTACAGGGAGGCATGCTGTTACTACAGTATGACACATGAGGGCCACGTCTACCTTATCATACAATACCTCAAGCAACTGACTGCTTCAACATATAAACCCCATGCAACACATAAACTTCTTGGCACGTGGATTCTCAGGCAAGCAATATTGTTAGAAGACAGACTGGCGGCAACAGAGGCGGCCATCTGGGATAATCTAGACATCTAGTTAAGCTAAAATACATGGTAGTTGGTTACTTCTCAACTCTGTCCAAAGTTCATAGACAAACAAAAACACAAACAATCATGCAGCAGTGGTTTCAAGTGAACTCCCTGGCCTCTGACTAGTACATATCAAGATCTCAGACTTTCATACAAGAACTGGGAAGTACAGACGGATGGAGCAGCCAAGTGGTACACAGCTCTGCAGCAGACACACTCACCTGTGTTGGGAATATAGATAAGGGGGTCCACGATAAAAAGCCCATGTCCCTGACTCCTTGGCTAGCGTTAAAGACACTCTGAACGACAGAATCGGAAGACAAGTCAAGAAAGCCAGTGTTCATTTGAAAAGAGAAAAACCGGGAGGGGGGAGGAAGCGTTGATGGATTTTTTTGGAAGAAGGTTTTATTTTCCTGGTTCGCTTTGTGTCTTCGTTTATCTTAAAATAATATATTACTTGCTGAGCAGAGACCGAGGTGAGGGAATTTGCCGGCTGTCAGACAGGTTGTGTCGAGTTGCAGTGAGGGCATTTGAAAATTGCGTTTGATTTTAGAGAATTGAACAAAGCTAGCAAATCTTGTAGAATATTATTTAAATTACTCTGAAGTAGCTGTAAACGGAAAACTTAAACCATATATAAAGGAAGACGTTTGGACAAAAAATAAACAACAATGAGCTATTTTTACCATGGGGGTGGGGGAGGGGGGAGAACCTTAAAGGGGGGAACAACCTTCCAAAAAAAATTCCCTCGAGGGATGTGGTGTGTCATGCTGTTCTGACCAGGACCGTCACACACAGAAGCCTCTGAGAACCTGAGAGCATCTCCATGCACAGGAATCGTGAAGCGTCACAAGCACAATGTCCAGATGAAGGTGTCAGAAGGACCAACTGTTGCTTCATGACAGAAAAACATCCACCCTTTAGTGACTGTAGACTGACTCACCGTCCATATGCTGACTGTTCGCTCAATTGTTTTTTTTTTCACTCCACTTTGAGATTAACGTTCACATCTCCAAAGTCTGCACTAGCTTTATGTTTGTCAGTCTGCTGTACCAGATGACTGAACAGAGGTTTAAATGCCATGGAGCAAATGTGAATAGAGTGGAAAGAAACCTTGGTCTGTGTCTTGCTGTAAGTGTCTGTGTGTTAGTGTAGCCATGAGTGAGAAGCCATGACCAGCAATGAGGGGAGACGTACAACAACGGCCTCCACTGACCCAGACCCAAAACAGTCAACCGCTGTAAGTCAATCTCTTGCATTTGTGGTTGTTGACTTCAACGAGTTTCAACGTGTAATTACTAGTCAGGGTGGGGTTCCGAGGCTCATGTGATGGTGTTGTTCTGTAATGGTTTTTCCTCCCCTCTCAGACATGGTGGCATGCCGTGAATAAGTGTTCTGCTGCTGCTAGTGGAACAATCTGTTAGCGAAGGCTTCCAATGTAGCCGTGCTGGACTTGTACACACTTCATGCAGTGAAATACGCCTTGTTCCTGAAAACGCATCTCACTGGGAATGAAACGATGTGGTGTCCTGCCTGACCAGAGTCAAACACATTGTACTGGGTAACGCAAATCAAACGCAGCAAAAACATGAGGCTTCTGTCAGCAGAGCTGTGAAGCAAATCATATTTGACCCAGGTCTGGTGTTCCGTTCAGTCCCATTTCCCCACACGAGCAGCAGAGGAGCCACTTGCTCCTCTTTCCAGACAGCCCATAATAACCTTCCCAGACCAGGGTCGGGACCTGGTGCTACTTACGTCGGCTGGGACAAGCAGGCTCCGGCCCAGGTGCTGGTTAAAAGACAGGCACCAGGCTTCAGTGTACCCGTTCATGCTGGGCACGTACTTCTTAACAGTCTCATCATTCAGCCTGAGCCACACACCATCATCATTGTGGATCTATGGGAAAACAAGCAACAGGGCGAGAGCACAGCCACGCCCTCCCATCACTATGGAAACCAAGGCAACGGGGAGGGTAAAAAAAACCTGGCATGAGAGCACGTCTCGAGGCTGCAGGGAGGGAATCTAGTGTGTGTGTGTGTGTGGCCGATGTTACACATCTGGGAGAGAGGACATGTGACTTGTGCCAGTTAGGAGAAAATTGGGCTGACATAAGAGAGGGGGGCTAATAGGAGCACAGTGGCATGTTGCCATTATAAATGGATTAGACTCGTAACAGGATCAAAAGTGGTAGACAATCTCCCACAAGCAGCCGCGTATTTTCAAGCACGTGCTCTCTGCAGCCTCGGAGTGTCTTGCAAATGACGACAGGCAAAGAAAACTACAAGAGGGTTAAGAAGTAGAAGCAGCAAAATCACTCCAGAAAGAGTCTAGATAGGTAACAGGGTAGGTATCCAGAGAATTATACAGACGTGCTGTGTAGATTGATATCAATTCTAGATCAGCTTTAGATCCGTGGATGTACTGTAAGAAGCTGTGTAACTGCCCTGATCTCGCCAATGGCAACTAACAAGTTGTACATAATAAGAGTTGCACATGCACGGATTTAAAGTTAGACGGGTCTCAGTTGTATGTGATCGCGAATGAAAAAGAAAATGAGGAAAAAGAAGACAGAGTGGGGTTTTTACTAAAGTACCAAAACAACAACGAAAATTTGTTTTACACGGGCTATTCTACGGTGATAGTTTACCTCATCAATGAAAATGATGGTGCCATTGACTTGCACTATGCCTATCTGTTCGCTCTGCAGGGAGGGGTGCGTACGCACTCGCAGACCTGCGCTGTCCTTGGACACAAATTTGCGGACCTACGAGAAGCAGAGGGAGACAGGGAGACAGTGAGCCGCAGGAGCCGGGAGGAAGGGAGAAATGAAAAAAGAGAAAGACAAGCAATGAGGGAGTAGCAGGACACACACACACGCGCATTCACACGTTAATTTGTATACATACTCCTTGTGGCAATGCGCAACACACACACCACACCATGACACGTGGACAAAAACTCACTCACCTACCCACTCACACAAGGGACTCACAAGCAAACGTACACATACAGCAAATAATTCAAAGAAAGTGCAGTGGTGCTTCATTTGGAGCAGTGTCTGAACAGGTGCATATCCAGTCTCCCACTCTTGTCTCTCCCATGCAAGACTGTAATGAGGATGGATATACAGAGACACACACTCAAAAAGAAGACACACAAGCTTGCTGATTCCATGAGCGCACTTTGTTGCTTGTTTCCCCACGGTCAGTTTCAGTCACTCAAAAACATAAAAACAGAGAAATCACCAAAACACAACGGCTACACTGCAGAAGATATTTAATGTCAGCGTGAAGCATTGGCTGCATTAAATACACAACGCTCCTTATGCTAACTCTGTTCCTCCTGAAAATGTAATCTCAGAAAATAAAATGCTTGGAGATTACACGTCAACTACTCAAGACCGGCTCGGGGTATGTGGTGGACATTCATGACAGAAGACAAGGTACAGTACCAACAGTTACAATATTCACACACACCAGGAAGGAGACGATAGGCGGTGTTGATTAGAGTACTATGGTATTACTGTCCAAGGACTTCTGGCACTCTATCTATATTCAGTTTTCGCAAAGCATGAAGGGTTAGCATGAGAATGTGTACAGTGTCTCGGACATTCCTGAGACTGTTTCTAAGAAAATAACCTTGTAAATCACTTAGTTAGCACAATATTTTGTGTGTGTGTTTTTAACAGCGTGTGTTGGGTTAGTACAACTGTAGCTCAGATAATTTTCCCATGTTGTGTTTGTGTGTGTGTGTGTGTGGTGAGAGAGGGAGAGAGAGAGAGAGGATGAACAAAGACACCTTGTTTGGTTGGGGTTCTGCCTTAGGTTTGACCATCTGAGTCCCAGGGGGTATCATGCCTTTGGGAGGGTCCTTCACCTCAACTTCCAGACCAGCATCTAGGAGTTAACACAAAAGATTAGCAAATAAAGCAAACAGATCTGCATATTTCCAAACGTGGTCAACGAGTGGTGTAAATTAGCATTGGATCCTAGGGAACTGCCTTATATATTCTCAGTTGAACCTACAACCAGTCTGTTCAGAGAGAGAAGTAACATTCACAGTGTCCTATTGGTTCGTTATGGGTGTTGCTCATGTTTCATTACCCCGTTCCTTATGATTAGTTACCTATCTCAATGCCGTCTATGGTGACGTGGATAGTGTAGAGGCCCACGGCCCCAGGGGTCCAGTTGGCACTGTAGGTCCCATCTGTGTTAGCCCGGATCAGCATGTTCTCACTGGGCCTGGGGAGGAGGCAGGGGTAACCAGCAATTATGACTATATCACTGCTCTGCTATCTATCCTTTGTTTATTTCTTTGCTAAACTGTTTCAAGGGGTGTGAAACACGTCTTTGTACCTCTTTGGTGTGGGAGAAGCAAAGCGGAGCTCCTCAAAAGAGTAGTTCTCATAGGCCTAATGAGTGAGGAAGCACATAGTTAAAAACATCCTTCAGACAGGAACAGATAACTCTTGATTACGATATGGTGACATATTGCATATGGCAAATAGTCAATAACTGTTAGGCAATCATAACGCAACCACTGCAAATGCACACCTCCATTTGACTAAAGAACCTTTCCGGACCTTAATCCTTTCCCAATTCCTAATTTATTCAAATTTAAAAGACGTTATGCTCTCGTTTCATCTTCAACAACAAATTTGACATTTGATAAACCACTTCCATATATATAATTTGATACAAGTTTGGTACAGGAATAAGCAACAAATCCAAAATGCCAAGTTTCCTCTCATAATACTTCAATGTGACAGTCTAAACTGTCAATCTGTTCATGAAAGTCTACATGACACATTTGGTTTTAAATAGTTTCACTTCAGCTCATTTACATTATTACAATAACTACTCCAACCCTGATACGGCCAAATTGAGCAATGTAGAGTGATAACGCTGAATCTGTTTGTTTCAAAGGGTTTACTTATGGATAAAATGCTGGCTAGCTAACTAGCAGCAAGACAATATAAAGTGGGTACTTCAGCAAAGATGCAGTGAATTTGATCGACATGTTAATGAATTAACATGCTTACATTCAATCTCTTGACAATGCACAACAAATTCCGCTGTCCTGGTGGTCCGATACAACAATGCTTTCAGAACTAGGCTGTTTAAATGCTGTTTGTGCGGTGGGAAAAGAGACTGAATCAGATAGCTAACAAGCTTAGAATATTTTAAGGGGGAATATATGGTTTTGTTCAATCTATCTAGCTTGCCGAGGAGAACTAAAATACGGAGAAATGAGGGGAAATTGTGCGTTTTTGCTCATTTCATCCGATATACCTCATAATCCCTTGACTGACTGAAGTTGTATTTTTTGTCTGGCTGCATGCACCTCAAATACATGTCCTGTTACACCCCTAATTATATATACATAAAGTGTGCCACTGACCTTCATCATGGTAATGGCAATGTAGCGGGCCTCCTTGACGATCATGGGCTCATAGGTGGCCTCTAGCTTGGGCATGGGCAGGCCACCGAACGTCAAGTCCGTTCCTGAGGAAGAGGAGGCGGAGGAAGAGGAGGCGCCTCCTGGGAACCGCTGCAGCTTCCTCATGTTGTCCTGCTGCAGGGACTTCTTCTGGGACACTGGCACCGCCTTCACCTCCACCTTGGATTGGATACAACATTGTTGAAAGCATGGTCTTAACCCGAGGTTTGAAACAAAGTCCTATCCATAGGTTTGTGACATTGGCCCTGAAACATACAACTACAGTACTGTGCAGAAGTCTTAGGCACTCACAATTTTTTCCATGAATAGTCTTATATAGATATAATTCTTTTTGTCTTCTGTATTTGTGCAGCATTTTAAAAGTAAAATATTGAATTAAAATTATTATTTTTTTGTACGTTTTTTTAAATCACGTTTTCTGGAATGCTTTATTGCGCCTAAGACGTTTGCACAGTACTGTATGTCTCAAGACATACTATAAGGCTAATGAGATATCCATCCATAAGATGATAGTGGATTGGCTATGGTGGACCTCATGCTTATCAATCCAGTCATGATGAAAGATCGCAAGCTGGCAGAGATGTGTGACCTCTGACTGACCTTCATGTTGGGTACGTGGACCACATCTCCGTACTGGTCCTTGGTCTGTACAACCACAGTGGCGGGCCAGCCACAGCGGATGTCATCCTTGTTCAGTATCAATGACGTTTTCTGGGGGTCGGCGTACGAGTCTGGCTGGAGCCACCTGATGGGAGAAGAGCCAAGCTGTATTGTCTGTGGTGGATACCTGTATGGGTCCCAACATACCCAAGCAGTTGTTTGTGAGTGTGTGTTTGTGTGTCCCCCTACCTGGCGAGGCGCCCCCCGCTGGAGTTCTGAACACAGGTGATGAAGTCCTCTAGGAAGGAGTGCTCGTTAGTCTGCAGGTGCAGGGGCAGGTTCCCCTCCAGGGCCTCTAGGATGGTGGGGGAATGGGACAGGGCCAGACCCTTCCCAAGAATCCCTGAGTGGGACTTGACCACTTGCAGGGAAGCCTCCTCCAGGATCTCAAGGTCCTCCTCCAGCTCATTTCCTGTTGAAAACACGCAATTCAGATGCATTAACGTGAAGGAATGTTGTTTCGGTGGAAGATCTAGGTTCTTCTCCGGAGATCCTTCTTACCTATGGGCAGAGCCAGGTCTTTCTTCATTAGAGCAGCAGCACACACACTGCCCAGGTAGGCCAGCTCCTTCTCCAGCTGAATTATACCCTGAAACATTTACATTTTAATCATTTAGCAGCCGCTCTTATCCAGAGCGACTTACAGTGAATACAGGGACATTCCCCCGAGGCAAGCAGGGTGAAGTGCCTTGCCCAAGGACACAACGTCAGTTGGCATGACCGCTGAATCGAACTGGCAACCTTTGGATTACTAGCCCGATTCCCTCACCGCTCAGTCACCTGACTCCCCATGAAACACACCATGAATATTGAATAACGCTATATTGATATCAAATTCAAAATTCTCACAAGGTTACACTTTAAGCCCATTGTTCCTTTACCTCATCTTGTCCTGGATTGAACTCGTATCCCACGGCGACACACTTAAAGCCGTAGAAACAGGCTTTTTCGTCTTTCACGTAATCAGAGGCGGTTTCCAAGGAGAACAGAGCCTCGTTGCCTAGAGACAGAAAGAGGAAACATGGGAGCCAGTGATATTAACAGGAGAAAGGATCGACAGAGAAACAGCCAGTCATTATGGGAGACCCCAGTCTGGCTTTTTCTATGAATGATAAAGGTGTCTGGGGTTTAAAATATCATTCTTCAAGGGTATTGAGTGTAACAAACTTCAGTAGATTAATGTCTTATTATTCATTCGTATGTGTTTTTACTGTAACCTATTGTGTTCTGATGACAGTCAGGGGTCTATGATGTAGAATCCGCCTGATAGAATAACAGACACCTGTTGACTGCATGTTTTCTTTGTTTTTCCTTTCTACAAACAATTGTCTGACTTTCATGCCTCAGAGAGTCTTTGCTCGTACCGCTGTGCCTGAACTGTAAACATTTTTTATGTTTAGGTGTTTGTTAAAACTCTCTCTCCAATCAGCTGGTTGTAATACTTATGAACCCAGAAACAAAACTGACTGTCACACCGTTCTAGTTGACAAACAGGAATTTCTTCCACAACTGTGGTCGTCACAGAGCATTGTATGAAGCTTGGCAGGTGTATTGCTCAGGACCAAAGGAAGTGAAGTTGTTTGGAGAAAATGTTCTTGAGAAATAAATAAGAACGCGTGTGACACCATGTTGAGCTGCACTAAGCAATGGAGCAATCATTCACTCCAAAATTGCCTCTTTCTGCCAGGTAGGATACTCTGTCAGACTCACTCAGTTTGCCAGATCACAAAAGTATTTCATTCAAACGGGCACTGCACCAGTAAAGGCATCAACAGACCAAAAAATATATAAAATAATACTCACCAGGCAGTACCAGGACGCTGGTGGGCCAGCCAGTCACCCCAGAGAACTTCTTGAGCTCGGTCCAGGTGTTGATGGTGTCGTGGACCAGGGGCTTGGAACTCAGGCTGGACAGTTGCAGCGAGCGACTGGGGATGAGGAGGCGGAGGACGTCCTCGGGCTGGGCGGTGCCGCACTGGGCGTCGAACTCTATGGTGGTCCAGCGCACACAGTCTGGGAAGCACACCTGGGAGGGGGAGGAAAGGAGGATATGTGGGGGAAAAGGAGGGAGGGAAGTGAGAGGAAGAGGGATGGGGAAAGACCATTAAAACCAGAAATGGTACCAGCCTGCCTGAACAGACCTACCCACAGACATACAAGGTGCACCAGACAGTGTGTGGATGCCATACCCTGTACTGAGTGACTCCAGCCTGCTTGTATGGGTGGTCGCTCTCTATCAAGGAATAGTGGCTGGAGGTAGTGCAAGCGGATAGGCCCTGCTCTGGCTGGTTGCCGGTGGTGCTGTCCGTAGATTGGTTGGGGTTGAAAGCGGGCGGGGCATATTTCTGGTTGAGGGCGGAGACAGCAGGAAGCAACTCCTGGACCAGACCAAACACTTCCACCGCAGCCTTATGAGGACGGAAAATTGAGAATGTTTCATATTACGGTTGAAAGTCCTACTTAATTATAAGCAACTAAATGTTATTTACAGTCCTACAGTATACAAATCAAGGCCACATGAGCCTAAAGGCTGCTTTTACGAAACCCAAATCTTAGAAAGGTAAACCTAAAAAGTACATCACTCAGGTGAAGGGCTTAGTCTGTTAGACTAACACCCTGTTACAGTGCAGAGGCCATGCAGGCTGAGCTAGTCTGAGGTGACACAGGGGTCTCTCACCTTGGGGACGGAGGCAGCCACGGGGCCGATGTAGGCCAGGATCAGGGGCAGCAGCATGGAGAACAGGCTGGAGGAGCTAAGCAACTCTGGGATGTCCTCGACTGGAAACACATATATCGAATATGGATCGAATATGGATCCTCTCACAGCGTTCCCATCTCTCTCTCTCTCTCTCACGCACACATTAGGGTCTCCAAACCTGTCTTTGGAGAGCTACTAGTTACCCGATCAACCAGCTGATTATTCAAAGTAGCTGTGCTAGTTTAGTGTTGGAGCAAAAGCCTACAAGAAGGTAGCTCTCCAGGAACAGGGTTGGAGGCCCCTGCACTAGTTTGAATTGCTATTCTTGTGGGGACTGTTTACCTAACAACCCTAAAACCGCTCCAAATACTAAAGCTATCCTTAACTCCTTACCCCAAAACTTAATTTAATTCTAATTCTTGAAATTATAACTTCTAAAGACCAAGAAAATACTAGTTGGAAATACTTTTCTTTTTTATTCCCCCTTTTCTTGAGTTGACTTCTGGCCCCCACAACAACAGCAAAACAAATCCACACACACGCACACAAACACACTGTGTTGTGTCTGTGTTGTGGTGGTTACCGTCCACAGCGAAGGCCCGGTGCAGGAGGTCCTTGGCTGCCCTGACGACTGCGCTGACCACAGACAAGGAGCGGCTGCAGTTTTTGTCTTCCTCGTTAGCCTTGCTGAGCAGTTGTGACTGGAGATCCCCATCGTACTCACTCCTACACACACACACACAGTCAGCCAGTAAGATGGACGGACAGAGATACAAACTGCCTCCACCTTTTTGCATTTGTGTGTTGAAGAGGGAGTGTGTGCCAACTGGCTTTAGACGACTTTTATGTGTGTGTTACTGTGTTTGGGTGTGTGTGTGTGTGTGTGTGTACCTATAGTAGAGTATCTGTGGTATCTGTCCCCTGGTCTGGTTGGTTCCGTTGCTGCTCAGGCTGCAGGTGCTGAAGGTGATGGACACCCCGTCGGAACACAGCACCGTGCTAATCCCTCCATCCCCATTGGCCGTGCGGCTGCCGTAGTTACGCAGACGGACGGCATACTTTACGCCCTCCTGCAAGGCGTGAACACAACGTTCAGACACCACAAAACCGGTCCGAATTGCATGGAGATGTAAGATGAGAGAGTAAGGTGACAAAACGACACGGGTGTGGTCGAGGAGGGCACCTTGAGAGGCACAGCCTTGTCCAGGCGGATCTCGGCGATGTCGCTGGGGGAATCGTCTGTGCTGTAGGTTCCCTTCACCAGCTCCAGAGAGGTCCACCTGTGGGAGTGGGTCGAGTCCCCTGGGTGCTCCGTCTGCGCCTGGGGAGCAGGCACAGGTATGTGGAGGGTTAAGATGGGAAAAACCGAACTCGGCGATGCCAATTTAACCATAAAAACAATTCCACGAGATACTCGGAGCAACAACCCCACCACAAAACCAGCCCAACTCTGATCGCCCTTACGTCATCGGCGAGCACCTCCAGCTCGTACTCGTGGATGCCCCCGCCCCCGTAGACGCAGAAGCCCACCAGCACCACGCCGGGCTTGTCCACCGTCATGCAGATGGCGTCCGGCGAGCCGTTGCCCGTGTTCCAGCTCCGCCCCTGGCTTGTTTTGGTGAAGCGGTTAGGGGTGGACTTGACCGAGTGGAGTGAGTTCAGTCCATCCACCTGGGGAGGTAATGGAGAGATGATGTCATGAGGGGGGAGCAGTGTACAAATAAAGATTTGTGAATAGGTGAGCTTAGATTCAGTCTTGTATGTGGACATTCGTTTTTTTTTCTTCCCTCGACCGTGAAGAGCGAGGTCATTCCATCTACCTGAGGGAGGGGGGGACATACACTACAAAGTAGCTTGAATCAGCTAACGTCGTGCTCCTAGCTGAGGGATTTTGAATAGTAGAAGAGGTGATACATGAGAAATATGATCCAGGCCAAAAGCTTGTTAGGAAAAACTGGATGGATGTGTGACCGCAGTGGACATCTTGGAACTAAAGAGACTAGCTCAGGGCTCATTTGCGGCAAACACGTATATATTCAGTTCTCATGAGAACCAAAGCTCCATCGCTTAGTGTAGCTCAACAAGGTATAAACACATTTGTATATTTATCTGTCTCAAACCTCTCATCAAAACAACATCAAGTGAAACTGCACATCCTTGCGTCTTGAGTTTTTTTGGGGAGCTACAGACCCACGCATATCCCTCCCTTCATAGTTAGATAACACCAACAACCGCCACAAGTTGAACATAATGATCAACATCAGCTGGCCGGTCTTCTATCATCATTATATCCAGACAACGGATGAGAGCATCCATCATGCACCTTACTCACCACATCAAGACAAGAACAGCACAGGGAGGGCGTTGCTCAGTAGGTGTGTGTGTGCACGTGTGTGTGTGTGTTTCACCAGGATGTGTGAAGCACATCTGCAGAGCCAGCCAGCAGAGAGAGCCAAGCGACCGCTACGGGCAGGATATCCAGATCCTTCAGAAAGGAACGAACGCTTCCTTGACGATGTGGGTGACAAGTAAAATGGGGGACAAAAAAAAGTGTGGAGGGCTTGGGCCCGTTGCCATGATGATCTGTTGGCAGATGTCAAGGCAAAAGACAAAAAAATAACGTGAAAAATACAAATTCAGTGCGTGAACTTGGGGAAAGAAGGTAGATGTCAAATCTGACTTTTGTAAAAAGATTACTTTAGACTGAGATGTATCCCCTATTATGTAATGTCACCGCCACACAGCCCTCAGCATAGATCTGGATTATACCTGACTGCATTCCCATATGATTGGGGGGGTTGATTCAATTTTAACTTCCATTATTCCAGGAATAGAACCAGATTTGATTGAGGATTTGCTTACAGTGTAAACGTCTGTGGGTAATGTGTGTGTACATGTGTGAAAGAGTAAGACAGAGAAAGAGAGAGAGAGAGAGAGAACAAAGAGAAGCGAGAGAAGAGACCAAGTTGTCCCCCTTTATGAATACGGTCACTATTAGAGCATCGCTAGGCTCAGAGAGAGGTTCGTATTGTTCCCAGACCTTGAGGAGTAGGGCGTGGATGGGATACAGGAGCTCTGCTTCACCTGTATTGTGGAAACAGAGTTCAAACATCTATCATCGCACCCCCCCTATTTGCCATCTTCATTGCTGCCACACCCCACCTCAACATCCCTATCCTCCAGAGCTGACGCTAGCCTCTTCAACCTTAACATCAAGAGGACCCAGGTTCTACATCACCCTTCATCCAACCAGCCATCTACCCAGTCCACCATCAAAGTGGACGACACCACTCTGGAGAACATTGACTGCTTCCCATGCCCAAGCAGCCATCTTTCTTCAAAAGCTGACATTGACTCTGAAGTCAACCCTCGCCTGACTTGTGCCAGTGGAGCCAATGCCAGACTCCACAGTCTTTAAAGACCAAGATCGAAAGGTTCAATCAAAACTCCTGAGGCCTCATTTATAAAAATGTGCAAATTTAAGTCCAAAAATAGCATACGGGTGAAACACATTAATCACACACAAAAACATTCTGATTTATAACACAGTGAGCATGCTCAAACTTTGGCACACGAGACAGTGTCTTGTCCCACCCCTTTAACACATACATGGTGCATAAATAGTCAGTGAAACATCCCAAATTAATATTCATCAAAGCCAAACAGAAATCTTCAGGTAGGGTAATTACCCAGATTGTAACTCAATGCCAGTTGTGCAAGCAGTGCGGCGCCACGAACATAAGAAACTGTGCCGACCGAAGCATCGAAAACGGCATCAACTTCAACTTAGTTTGTCGTGCTGTTCATCTTATTATTAATGGAATACATTTCAGAATGTGCAAGTAGGCCTTTTGTTTAATAATCATAAATGTCACTAAATATGATTCCCAAGACATATTTGAGGGGTTCCTTTGCAAAAACAAATATCTCCATTTGTATTTACTATCCTTAATGTTTTTTGTGTGTGTGTGTGCACTCAGGGAACCCTAATATTTCAATTAATTTTACACATCGGTAGGCCTAGGCTATCAATTTCAAAAAGAGTCTCTAGTTTCATCCTTCTGCAGTTTCTCATTTCTCCAGTTTATGTGCGTACGCATGGGTCTGACTGTCCGTGGACGACCGCACATCCTTGCGTCAAGTATGCTTAGAAAGTGGCGTACGCCTTCTTTTGTGCCGTGCGCAACGTTTATGACTGAAGCCCCTGGTCTACAGGGCTGTGGTCACATGACCAGCATCACCACCACAATAATGCAGCCGATGGATAGGCCACTGTCGCATATCCAACACGTCTCCCCAAACAGATCCTATACTCCCAGCTGAAGGAAGGTCATCGAGCCACTGGCGGGCTAAAATAAACATTTACAAGGATCAATAAAGACCACTTTGAAGAAAGTCCACATCACATAGAGTAACTATGACCTATGCACTTTGTAAAGCTCTCTCTTGGAAGTCACTTTGGATAAAAGTGTCTGCTAAATGAATAAATGTAAATGTAAACTGGGAACACACTGGACGGGCCAAAGTATTCTTGATCTTGGAACGACTTTGGCAGACATGTGAGAGGAAGAGCAAAGAGAAGACATAGGGAGAGAAAGAGTTAGTGATACAAAGAGAAAGAGAGAGAGTTGTAACACATGCTGTGTGTGTGTGTGTGTCCCATACCTCAGAGCCCAGTGCGGAGGCCGTGAGCTCGGACACGATGGAGGCCAGCAGGCCGCAGGTGTTGGACACCAGGTGGGGAGAGAAGAGCTCCACCTCCTTCCTCAGACTCTTCCTCACCGGCAGAACCACGATCACCAACATCTTCTCCAGGACCTCCCGGAAACTGGTCATCCCCATAAGGTTCTCCTCAGTCTGGAGCAGGACATTCACGACAGTCATGTTAGTACCATAACTATTTTGTTGTTGTTGTTTGTTTGTTTATACAGCATTTTACTCACTTGGTCAGTAAAGGTTTGAAGAATTGAATTGTTCTGTGTATATATTTATTCCAGTTACTTTGACATTAAACTAACTTGAGCTTAAACATAACTGACAAGCCTGAATTTGATCAAATCCAAGCAGTTGATTTGTTCTTATTAAAGGAAGTGCAATGTTGAGAACAAATTTGTTAAGTCCTCTTATTTCTTAAATTCTTAATGCATTTCTGCTTAACTTTTAGAATTTTGTATTCGTGCCTAAGACTTTTGCACAGTACTGTATGCATTTACATACATGTGTATATATCTGCATGTGTGTGTGTGTGTGTGTGTGTATCTACAGCTGTGTGATGATGCTGGCGTTTTCTTTACTCACATGGCTGAGCTTCTCCATGTGAGCCACCAGCAGGGGGAAGCGGTGCGCGAGGGCAGAGTCGTTCTCGGTGCTGACCTGTTTGACCAGCGAGCGCAGCAACACCTCGCCGTCGTAGGCGATGGGCAGGATGGAGGTGAGCTTGACCGAGGTGTTGCACAGCGCCGACATGACGGCCGCCAGCAGGCGGCTGCTGGACGTGCGGAAGTTGGCCTCCGCTATGTCCTTCGGGGAGGAGAGAAGGAGAGAGAGAAGAGATGTCGCTAGAGCACAATGAGGATGTTTTATGATGCATACATAATGTCCCCTCCCTCCTTTCTTCCCGACCTCCCTCTCTCTCTATTCCCCTCTCCTCCCCAACCTGTCCCTGTCTCTCCCTGATCTCATCCAGAGAGCTGAGCAGGTTCTGAGGCAAGGGTAAAGTTCAAGGTGCGGAATAATAACACTCTCTCCCTCCCTCCTTCCCTCCATGTCCCTCTACCCCCTTCCCCCTCCCTCACTTCCCCTCTTCCATCCAGTTCAGGCAGAATCAGGGGAGAAAGGAACAAACACCAATTGTACCTCCCTCTCTTTCCTCCCATTCCCCCTCACCTGGTCCAGGCAGTTGAGCAGGTCGCAGAGGCAGGCCCACTGCAGGGCCGGTGTGGGGTAGAAAGAGTGGAAGCAGGCGGTGAAGGTGTTGTGGCACTCCTGCAGCACAGCCTCCAGCAGGGTGAGGGGCTGGGACAGGTAGCCCTGGGGGTCGTTGTCCAGCCGAGTGGCGCAGTTGTCCATGCCCTCCGACAGGACCTTCTTCAGCAGGCTGCGGGTCTTGCCCACACACTCCGCCAGCTTGCTGGACTCCTCCACCACCGCCTTGGTGCTGGCTAGATGCCGGCGACACACACACACACACGTCAGATGGGGGAAGGGTTAGAATTTACCTGAAACAAACTCAAGCGTGTTCAAGTGGTTGTGACTGGGTCCATTTGATTTATCGCACCAGGGTAAAGCCTTGCTGCAGGGTAAAATTTGTGCACCCGAAGTAGGGCTCGGCAATATATCGAATATTAGCGATAATATTGCAATAATTTTGAAGACAATGTCAAATTTGAAAATATCGCACAAACTGAAAATTGCACTCGCACAGGCACTCTCTTTTGCTCTCTTTTTGTCCTGTCACATAAGGACCTCTGCATGAATGGTTCCATGTTATGTCACTTTTGTCAAGTTGCAAGTACCATGTTACGGCAACTGTTTAAATTTGCACTACACATTTGTACTTCCCACTGGGAAGAGGCCCCGGGGAAGACCCAGGACACGCTGGAGGGACTATGTCTCTCGGCTGGCCTGGGAACGCCTCGGGGTCCCCCAGGAAGAGCTGGTGGAAGTGGCCAGGGAGAGGGAAGTCTGGGCCTCCCTGCTTAGGTTGCTGCCCCCGCGACCCGACCCCCGGAAAAGCGGAAGATGATGGATGGACGGCATTTTGTACTTTGTAACAATAGCTGTTCTATCTAAATAGTTTTTGTTGTTTTCTTATGGGGGCAAAACAAAATCATGTTTTTTTATTACTTGAATGCAAATGCAAACATATCAAGATGTATATAGAATATCGTATTTATTTTTGTACAATATCGAGATATAATAAAGATTTTTTTATATCGCCCAGCCCTACGCTGTTTGCGAACGGTAATAAACGCAGGTGTTGCGTGCGTGAATCCTACCGGAGATGGGGAAGATTTCACAGATGTAGACCCGCAGCAGCCTCAGACAGCAGGTCCCTACGAAGCGCAGCCTCTCCAGGTCCAGCAGGGTGGCGGTGAACTGGAACCCCTTCAGGCCCCTCAGCTCCTCCACCCCCAGAACCAGCGTGGTCCAGCTCCAGTGCAGGATACTCAGCAGAGACTCAAAACACTCCTGCAGGAGGAGGGGAGGGGGAAGAAAGAGTTGTCTGTTTTAGCCGAGCGAGAAGACAATCTCAAGATGAAAACAGCCATAGGTGATGAACAATATTCCCAGCAGTCATCCCTTCTTCAACAGGGGGGAAAAAGGACCCATTTCCATACAACCTTGACCCTCCAGACCGCAAGCGATCTCCCAGACTGAGAGACAGTCGCCGTGAACGGTAACAGCGCCGCCCCGCTTCCTGTACTCACCACGGAGACGGTGCGAGCGAAGGAGCGTTTGAGGATGTGGACCGGCTCGCTGGTCTGCTGCTTGCCCTTGGCCGCATTGCCGTCGTTAGACGGAAGCCTGTCGAGCAGAAGGAGGACGTTTTGGGGTTTTCTTTTGAGAAGGCATGTGGTGGCGGACCTTATGGGGCGAGTAGAGCAGTGTCTTTGAGGGTTGTTTGGTGTGACAGGCTGTGACACTTGCCTGTATAAGAGCTGGGGGATCTGACCAGCGTTGACATCGGTGCCGTTGTTGGACTTCTTGGAGCTCTTGAACTGAAACACCACACTGGAAACACAAGACCGCAGTCACATAACAGCGCCCGCGTCAGTGCTGCTTAAGGTGTTAGGTAGTAGTAGTTACTTTAATGATCCCAAAGGGGAAATTTAGCTCTCTCTTCGAGCTTGTTCCACTAAGGTCTAGCTAGGTCCAGTCACAGCTTGTACGCAAGCTCCAGGGTTACCTGTCGTCGGTGGTGATGGTGGCCTGGCCGTGGGAGCCACAGTCAGAGCTGGGGCCCGACACCCTGGCCCAGGCCACGTACCACCAGCCCAGCTGCAGCAGCACCGGCTCGTCAAACATCATGGCATACTTCTCCCTGCGAAGAAGGGAAGCACAGGAGACATAATTAAGTACTGTAAACCCTGTTTGATTTCAATGATGCTAGTTACTGTATGATGGTCAATGGCATGATGCTAGTTACGGTCTGAAGGTCAATCTTTCCACTTGGGAGAGACCAGACCATATCAACCTCCTTGTGAGAGGCCACACGGTAAAATTAGCCGTTAAACCGAGGGGAGACAGAAGGTTCTATGTGGTACTTTAATTCCTGCTCTCGATCCTACAAAGCCTTTTGTTCTGCCACACACCGCGGTATGCAGGGTGATTTAGTAAAAAGCCCTACCTGGCAGCACAGTCGTAGGCCAACACATCAGTCTCAGCCAGCAGGTCTCCATCTGTCTCATGGTCGCCCCCATCAGGACCTAGCTCAAACAGCTTGCGTGCCAACACACAAGTCAGAAAGTTGTTAAACCAACCGATATATAAATACACATGCTTTGTGATTAGCAATAAAGCAACAACATAACATTTATTAGTCTCCTCAAGCCCCGCCCGGTTTCCCACACCCACCTTGATCTTGGCGGTGTACTCCCCGCGCCCCCCAAACAGGCCCAGCCCCCCTAGGAGGATGTCAGCGTCGGCACAGAACCGGATGGCCTCCACAGAGTGGGCGGAGTAACCCCAGCCGCCACCGTGACCTGTGACATCACAAGGGAGGAGTTCAGTTTCTGTGTTTTTTTTCCCACTTTGTCTGATTTCTTACATGTGGCTCACTGTGTGTGATTACTTACTTTTAGACTGCTATTTATCTGTGTGTATTAACACCATCTTGTGTGTTTAACATTATTTATTATTAAGTAGGACCTTGGTTTTAGTTTTAAGCCATTTCTTTGCATAATGCACCAACTCTAATAACGCTCGTAATTTCGTTGAATGCAGAGCTATACAAGTATTTCAATTCAATGACCATGCAGATGATTAGTATCTTACAGGAGCTTAGAGTCTGGCCCTGATAAACAGTTCTGACACTAATTATAAGTGCTTTCGTCACTACAGTTGGATACACGAGGCATCAACCTACTTCATTTTCATGTGAGAGTGTGTACTAAGCCTGCAGTCTTCATACAGGTCAGTACTAAACCTGTATCAATTGTTTACTTCATCTATAGTATGTGAGTACGATAGTGTACACTAGGTAATCACTCACTCTCAAAGCGGTTGACAACGCTGTAGTCCTCTTTAGAGTAGACCTTCATCACGGCTTGCGTCTCCTCCTCCGTACTGGCCACACCCATCTTCAGCTCCTGCATAGCCGCCAGCGTGTCCAGGCAACCTTATCAGGAACACAGACGCACAGTACGGTTATTCACGTTCTTGTGATGGAACGACTGTGACATTTAGCAGTAGTACTCTGTGAAAATGTGCCATACTGCATACAATGAGAAACTTCCAGTTTATCATGTGCCGTGTGGTCCAAATTAACGAGTAGCTTTGCACAGAAAATCACCACTCCTGAAATCTCTCTGAGGCTTTGATAGGACAGCGTTTCAGGGTCAGTGAGGGAAACCGAGGGACAAGCTGAGAGTGACAAGTGACAAGTCAGGGACCACTGATTCCCAGTTCTAGGGACAGTGGTTAAGACAACAGAGGAAAACCCTGCATTTCTGTCAGACCAAGTAAGTCAACTCCACTAGACCAACGGCAAAGGTGTCACTACACACACACAGATCCGACGCGCTGTGAAAAATCCACCGTACGCACACCCATAACTGAAGGAGCCTACAGAATGTTAACAAGCCTGCTAAGGAGATGGTTGCCATGGTTACCCAGGATGTGTAGCGCCCCGTGGGAGCGTGTGGTGTTGGCATGGGAGCCCGAGGGCAGCGCCAGCTCTGGGCTCAGGATGGAGCAGCGGGCCTGGAGGTCAGAGGCCGAGGGCACGCGGGCGTCCGCTACCACGGCATTGTAGCACCACATCTCCCTGGAGGCTGGCAGGAACCTGTGGGGTGGGGGAAGAGTTATATTGAGGGGTCATAGGTATGAGGTCCCCTTCTGTATTGGTGTCAGATTGAACATAATTTTTGGTCTCTTTTGGTCAAGTTCCTCTAAACCAAATTTAGCTGTGGTTTTGTCACAGCACCAACATACTTGTGAACAGTCATCTGAAAACTTCCCTTAGATGCTCATAAACTACAATAAACATTAAGTCAGAAAGTTCAGATGTTCTGAGAAGATCAGGTCAGCTGTCTCTCTCTCCCTCCACGTCCCCCCCCCATTCTGCCCCTCCCCTAGGGTGGTCTGTGTACGGACCTCCAGATGACGTCGTAGACAGGGTCCAGGCAGAGGCCGAAGCCCTGCAGGTCTTCCTGTTCAGAGTCGTTGAAGGTGCGGCAGCTGCCGTCCAACTTGTTGATGAGCAGACATTTGAAGGGAGGGGGCTCCGACACAGAGCTGGGGACCAGGCCTGGAAGAGCACACAGGAACAGGCTTGACTAAATCAATTCAACGCATTTGTACAGACCTTTTTACCAGCAACGTCAGAGGGCTTCACATACACCCACAGAACTGCACCTAAACCCTCAAGGAAGACAATGAAAAACTCTCAGGGAAAATTCAAAAAAGGAACGGGTCTCCGTGACGA
Organism: Osmerus mordax; assembly: GCF_038355195.1. Classification (NCBI taxonomy): domain Eukaryota; kingdom Metazoa; phylum Chordata; class Actinopteri; order Osmeriformes; family Osmeridae; genus Osmerus; species Osmerus mordax. The sequence continues at coordinate 6,125,937 of NC_090051.1, read as the reverse complement.
CAACCCTTCTTCCAACGTCATCTCTCGGAGCTACCGTAACATCCTCTACGTTGTTCCGTGAAGCAAGCCATCTTTACGCACCGATGATGTGCTTGCTGGCGAAGATCTCGGAGGTGGCGAGGACGTGGGAGTTGATGAGCGCCTCGTCGATGCGCAGGAAGGTCTGGTCGCCACTGGCGCCAATCCAGGTGGCCTTGCGTCCGTATTTGGCGCCGATGTTGGGCATGGGGGACGGCTTTGCATTCCAGTAGGGCATGTCAAGGATGGGTCGACCCAGCTGCCCTTTCTATAAAGGAGGAAGGAATCAAAAATATCCACTGTTCTTTCCAGCTCATTTGGTTGTAGACCCAGTGTCTTATATGAAACTGACAGAAATTCTAAAAGGGGAAACCATCGGAGGGAAAACTGAATATTGCGTGCGTAATATTGGAGAAGAGAGCAGCTCTCTAATCAGGCTACCATTACACAATTCAAGGTTCGGAAAGTACACCGCTAGTTCCTAGACAAACGTTCCATTTCATACCGAGAAGCTTCCGAAGGTGAAGACCTGTCCGTCCACAAGCAGCACGGCCGTGTGGTTGCTGCCTGCTGTCACCTGGACACTGGGACATGGCAGAGCCTGCACAAGGGTGGGGGAGCCCCTAGAGACAGAAGAGGGAGGCATTTGCTACAGTAGGGGTGTGACTGGCACCATTGATTAACATGAATAATATACATAAATATTTAGCTACCTTGAGTTAACGTCTCCATGCCCAAGTTGGCCATGCTGGCCATAGCCAAAAGTGTAAACATCGCCGTTCTCCATGAGAACCACTGTGGGAGCAGAAAGGACCACTCTTTAGATTGCATCAATGTCGCTTTAGCAAAGATGGTGTACCACCATATGGAAGGGTCATGTATAATTCATCTTCATTCAGTCAAGGCATGGTCCTCAGATCTGTAACCTCTCCAGATACAGTATCCATCTACAGACTGGATTTTATTAAAACCCTGTATATGGTTTTTCCTTCTGTCTCTCTACAGTAAACATGAAAAAACCTCAAGTAATGTTCAAGGCCAAAAGCAATCATGTAAATGTAGGCACCTAGGTGGAACTGCAAATGTGGCAGCAGTACGGTTCACACATCACACACTCCTCGTTTGACAAGTAGAAGACAAGAGGCGGTTCATCGGCAAATAAAGCCTTTCCGGAGATCAAACACCACAGAAGAAGCAATTGAAAGGAAGCAGGTGGTGAGTGACAGGAAGTGTCCGCGGGGGGAGCATGGGGGTGGGCAGACATACCGGAGTGATGGAAGCCGCAGCTGACCTGCGCGGCTCGCATCTCGCAGTCGAAGCGCACCGCCCCTGGAGGGTAGGTGGTGATCTTACTGGCATCCTTTTCCCCTCGCTCACTACTGCCGTCTGCAAGGCACAGGGAACATTAGACAGGAGATAAAGAGACAGAGAGACAAGGAGACAGAGAGACAGACAAGGAGACAGAGAGACAGACAAGGAGACAGAGAGACAGACAGACAGACAGACAGACAGACAGAGAGAGACAGAGAGAGACAGAGAGAGACAGAGAGAGACAGAGACAGGATAAAAAGAGGGTGGGAGGAGGTAAAAAGGTTAGCGGCAGCTTTAGAGCTTTGAGTCAAGTCGGGACAATCCTAGAAAAAGAGGAGCCAGAGAACACCAGGATAAGAAGAGAAATAAATGGAGGCAGAATGGCTCAACCACATATGCATACATACACACCTATGTACGGTATTGCAACATCTGAAACAGGGTTAGTTTACTTTGATACGTTTATGGGACTTCTGTCACTTTGTGACTTTCAATTTCAAGATTTTAACCCACTCAAGTGTCTTAGAGTCCAAGTAGCAGGATTCAATTCTTCAGTAAACCGAAATATCTGTGTGCTGTCAGGGGATTCAAATGGAATGTAAATTGCCCAAGTGCCTTGTTTCAGAGGTCATAGTGGGGAGGTGGGGGTGGGGGTGGGAGGGTGGCTGGGTAAAAGATGGCCCATGCAGAACAGTGAACACAATGACAGACCAGTGCCTCTAGAGGCCCCATGGACCAGGGATGGGCAGACCTATGTTTCTGTTCCCCTTAAGGAAAGACTGGTGGCTGCAAGCCAACACGATCACTCTCTGTCTGGTTAGGAGGAAAATATAGTTATCTCAATAAGATTAACCCACATAAATAAAGATAGATGTTGCCCATAGATGCCAGTCCGTGATCCAACAGTCGGTTCAGTCATGGCTGTACACAAGTTGTGAATGAAACTCTCTTCGACAAGGGGAAAATAACTACATAAAACAGCTTGCTAAAACTCAATAGGACCCTCAATGACCTCAACCCCCCCTCCGAGTCTACAGGGTGTTGGTTTCTCATGCGCCCAAGATCTGTAGCCTCCTGTAGATTTGGAGAAGCAAGCTTAGCATCACTCCTAAGAGAAGTGTGAGACTGTAGCTCAGCCTGTGAAAGAGCCCATCAACCGATAAAGGTTGAGGTTTAGAACCTGGGTCAGACCCTTCCCTCTTGCCTGTCCTCAGCTCTCCCTCTCCATTTTCTGTAAAGCCCAAGTTGAAGAATAGCCTAGCGATGGCGGCGAACAGAGTCTACCAGGTCTCAAAACATCCTTCCCCTGATGTCCTAATATAACCATAGGCCACAAATGAACACTATTTATACATCCCATTTCTGACAATTATACACAGTGGGCTGTTCAAAAGGAGCCCCGCTCTGGTAAAATATAATACATCAATACATTTCTAAAAATATTAGGCCCTTAAGATGCGTCTCCGGTTCTCTACTCACTGATCAGTCCAATAATAGACTCCGCCTGTCACCCCCCCAACCTCATCCCAGCGCCTGCCTGTGGTTTGATCTGTTTCTAATTCTGCTGTGCAAAGCAGGGTGTTTACTGAGTGCTGCTCTATCCAGTTCGACTTAGCTAAAAGATTTCTGCGAAGCCAAAGCACTGTGGACAAAACGGGATAATTGTGATTAGAGAACGGAACGGAAACAGAGGCCTAATATTATGAAGCAAGTTCCATACCCAGGACATCATTTTGTTAGCCAGCTTCACTAAGCCAAACAACTGTAATCACGCATTAGCGATGTCACAACTCGTTGTGTCAACCCAGGTTTAACCAATCTAGCTATGAGTGGGTTCATGTCAATGGGGCAACGTTTGCATCATATAACAATTACCAACATGGATAAGTCTACCAGAGCCACATATTTTACACTAGATGAGCAAACTATAGCACTAAACAAATATGAAGAATAACAAATATAATATAGGCCAAAAGCAACAGTTGCTGCTGCCAAGGGCAAAAAGGAAAGCTGGCCAAAAACTGCAGACTGTGTGAATGCAGAAGTTAATAGGTTTATCAATATCACTGCATCATCATTAAGGAACGACTGGATCTGACTACAATAGTGTATTCAACTAAATTACTGTGTTGCTTAGATGTATTGTTATGGCGTGTAAGAACATTATTGCTTTATTCTTTTAGCAGCAACCCCATCAGTGTTAAACAGTATTGGGAGCAAATAAAGAACAAATATTAAAAACAAGATTCTAACCAGTAAGTTGTCAGGTCAACAGGTACATGGCTTTAGTGCTTTAATCAGTCTCTGTTTTAGGATGATATAGTATGAGGATGGTATACACAGATTCGTCAGGGACAGCCAAAGGGTTTTGGCGGTCTCTAAAAGGTTTTGCCCTCCTATGAGACCCTCTCACTATTTGCGGTTTACAGAATCTTCTAGAAACGATGATGCCATTTTCCAAGAGAATGGATTGGTCAGTAGGGGTTGCTTTCCTAAGCATTGTGTAGATGAAAATGGGATTCACTGTTTTATTCACTAATCAACAGAACTCGTCATTGGATACTAGTTATGGTAAATGGACTGCATTTATATAGCGCTTTTCTACCTTGGCGGCACTTAATACGCTTTACTTTTTTTGCCTCTCATTCACCCACTCACACTCAAACACCGACAGCAGCAGAGCTGCCATGCAAGGGGTCAGAGTCTTGCTCAAGGACACTCATGGCCTGGAGGAGTCGGGGATCGAACCACCAACCATGCGATTAATGGACGACCCTCTCTACCCCCGGAGCCACAGCTGAGGACTAGGATACTGTTCATGTTGAACAAGTTGGTTTATAATTTGTTGGATTGTTAAGCATGTATACCTATATTCGATGTATCAATAGAATCCTCATACAGTTCTGGAAAAAAATAAGAGACCACTGCACCTTTTTATTTCCTTTGTGAAAAAAGTTGATAAGGACAATTGCAGGTGCAGTGGTAAAAAAAAAATTCCAGAGCTGTATGAATGATACATTTTTCTTTGCTTAAATTTAGTCCTCATTATGACTATAAAAAAAAAAAGCATCTAGTTAGTAGGTACTCATTTGAGTTTGCTATTGATAAGAGTAGATTGTGTCTATTTGTCAGGTTGAATAGATGTGTGAACGTCCCATGTGATGATGATGGGGAGCGCTCTACCTATGATCTCCTTCTGCCCTGAGTTGTCATGGGCGGGGAGCTGTGAATCTCTTTCTCTGTGACTGTGTAAAACACGGTCTTCTTTTTCTCTCAGCAACGAAACCCAAACGAGATATTTTAAGGAAGGGAGCATCAATCACTATAACCCGGCAAAAACTCACTAAAACATGACATCGACAGTCGCACATCCTGTATGGGACACGGATCATGTCACCCCCCTCCCTGGGTGAGACATGGGGGAGCCTGGAGTTCAGATAGTGTGAGAAAAGGGCGAACCGTTTGGTTTGGAGGGGTAGGGGGTGTCAAGGAGATTGGGGGGTATGGGGGTGTCTCCACACCCGTGGAGGTAAGGTAGGTAAGACCGTAGTACCTTTGTGCTTGTCCCGTTTATGTCTGAGGGCCTGAAGGGGTCTTACTCTGGCTAGGGCCTGCTCTCTCTGGTTCATAAATATGGGACCGGGAAAAACAAGGGGGCCTGGGGGGGGAGAAAGAAACTTTACCATGCATGGACACAGGCGCACACGTGGGAGAAAACACATGGTAAAAAACACTAAAACAACAACAAGTCACACACATATACAGGTATAAAAATATACACACCACACTGCAAAATGATAAAGGGTGGGAGGAGGAAGGCATCAAGGCATTACACCCACGCTCCTAACTGTGACAGAGATCTAACATTATGATTATGAGTGGAAAACCCCCTAGTATAAGGAGAACAGTCTGGATGTGTGAGATTTGTGGTCTCCACAGCGCTACACTTAGATCGGGGTATACATTCTCTACAGTAAGGACCGGAGGCAGACAGTGCAGGCTAGGCACCTAGGGATGGGAGTAACAGATATTCCTTTCATGTCATTCCTTTAGACTACACCATGTCTTCCCCGTGCCACTCCTGTCTCTCTCCTGTCCTGCTCTCCCCGACCACCACCCTCTCTTTCCTGTGTCTCACTGCTCTGAAATGTATAGCTCTCCCATCGTCTCCCATGCTGTCTCTCCCCCCCGCTTTCACTATCCCCCCCCCCCCCCCTCTCTCTCTTCCTCCCTCCCCCCCTCTCTCTCTCCCCCCCCCCTCTCTCTCCCTCTCACTCTCTCTCCTGGTCCCTACCTCGTCCCTCCTCCAGCCGGTGGCGGCGGTTGATCCTCTGTCGTTTCTCCTCCTGGCGGATCTGGATGTGCTCCTCGATGTTCACTCCTGGGGGGGGAGGGACAGGCACAGCTGAAACACACACACACGGCCCCCCAACCGCAGGAGAACGCAGCCCAGACGGGTGGCGGAAGAGGAGGGAGGAAAAGAAGGAGCAGGAGAAGGAAGAGAGACACAACAAGGACAGACAAGCATGAATGATTGGGGGTGGGGCGGATGATGGAGAAGCGATGCTGTGTCTGTTTTTGGACATTGATGATGAACAGACATGCTGCGACTAGAACAACACACAGGCAGCCAGCAGCTCGGTTAGACAGCGGGCCGACGGGTCACAACAGCGCCAAAAGCCAGACGAACATATAGCCTGATCCACTCCCGATTCCTCGCCAGAGACCAAGCCTTGTTTAAAGGATGTCACACCGGGAGAGTTTGGCACGGTTGGACCAGGCGTTAATCGGCGTCGGAAAATGTGTGAATGACGAACGGCGCGACGGTTTAAAACGGCAGAGCAACACTGAAACGGTGTGTGTGTGCGTGTGCGTGTGAGGGAGGGAGTGTGTGAAGGAGCGAGCGACTGAGGAGGGGTGTGTGTTTACCTAACAGCAGATCCAGCGGGATCATCTCCTTGACGGCGTCAAAGATGCCTCTCTGACGGGCCTCCTGGCCATCCAGCTCCCGGGCGCATGCCTTGCAGCAGCCGCACGCAGAGCAGCCTGACTCACCAGAGCCACAGCCACAGATCCTAGGACACGGGCACGTGCGCACGCAAACAAGTGCACGCAAACAAGCACACACCACACAGGCAGATACAATATGAGTGTTTGATTTTAGAAAAACGAGTGCACAGTCCCCATGATGCAGTCAGTGAAACACACAAATACAGATTACTTGATCTATAGATGGTGTATATAGTAGAAAATTGGTGCGCACACACAGATTTCAAGAATTATAGTTGATGCAGCTGGTGATGACAGTAGTGGTTTAAGTACCCATATTTCTCAGATCACAGTTGAAATTCTCTGTCATCTCTGAAGTACAAGAGTTTGTTCAACCTCTACATCTATTCTAGTCAAATTGCCAATCATGCGGTAGCCTACATTCATGCAAATGATTATGTAGCCGTTATTTGTCTGCTGTTTCCTACATAAAACCTTTCTTATGTTTGTCAAAATGTATTATATTGGTTCTCGGTTAAATTGTTTTACCACCACAAACATCTAGACATTTAGTTCATAACAGAAGAATTCACATGCACATATTTGTAGGCCTAATTTGGCGCTTGCTTGTACATTTGCAATGTTCAAACTTTGCAGAATGCCCAGTTCTCCAGATAATCGTTGGAAACTAAACGCAGACACACACACACACACAGATTCCCGGGAATGAATAGAGAGCTTCAACCACTCAAAACATACCAATGGAGCAACCTAACCCTAGTTCAGTGTGTGTTGGGTGTTGTTCGGGGAGTGTGTGTCAAACCTACCCCTGTGTATATGTGTGTGTTTGCATGCGTGCGTGCGCCCTTACCCTCCCGGCACCCTGTCGGGCCGTCCGCTGCTCACACAGCTGGCTCCGTAGCCGGTACAGTCCCCACACACGGTGCACACCATGCACTGGTCCAGCTTCCACTTGTGCATGCCGGGCTGGCACATCATGCTCTTCTCCTCCTTCTCCTCCAGGTCGTCCTCCAGGTCCTCGTCCATGGCCGTTGCCATGCTCTCCACACCAAACGCTACAGGAGGGGACGAGCCAGGGGCTGAGTGTGCAGGATGCCAGAGTGTGTGTTTGCACGCGTGTCATCGTTCGGTAGTGTGTGGGTGCACGGGGTGAGGATGGGATAGCAGAATGTATGAGGGTTTTTTTAGGGGGGTGTTTGTGTGTGAATGCCAGCATGTCTTGTTGTGTGCAGAAGTGGGGGCCCAGGCTGCACTGGTTGGTGCGTGTTTCTGCATATCCTCACCTTTCCCCGCCTGGCTCATGGCCCCAGTGTCTCGGCCGCACTGGCCCTTGTTGTTGACCCCAAATGTCCACACCTCACCGGTTTTGGTCAGCACACAAGTGTGGGCCTTCCCCATGGCAACTTGGGTCACAAAGTGACCCTTTAAGTCGGTCACCTGACCTACAGGAACCAGAGGAGAGATGTGTAAGCTTTAGCAAACTGCTTTTGAACCTGCGTAATAAATGTGGAAAAAAAAGTCATGCCTTTAAGGACAGTATATAAGGACTTTAATATATTTAAGGACTTTTTATAATGGATCCAATCCATTATAATGAATATAATCCAATCATAACACTGGAAGTGCTGTGCTGCTGTTATATACATATAGCAAGGCTAGTGGGTCATCAGACAGGGATGCTGTTTAATGATCGCTAGATTGCGCTTCTTATAAGGAGCCAATGGTTTGATCATAAAATAATTTGTGCAAGGCTTATTCGTCATTAATTTGCGTGTTGATAGTAGGTGAATATTTAATTACATTTGACGTCTACCCCTTCAATCCTTCAGCAAAAAGTTTTGATTATATTTTTTTGTGGCAAACATGTTTCCAACTGGGATTAATAAAAACCCAGACCACAGTTTTTTGTCTTTAATGAGTTTCTTATTAAAACTATATATTTTATACAAGAAATCATCTGACTGAGAAAACTTTTACAAAGGAGATCCATAATCTGCTGATAAAAATGAAAACCCAGATAGAAAACAACATGACCCACGCAAGGCTGGAAACAGTTTCACAGAAAAAGGAGCAAAATGGTTTTAAACCATCTTGTCTCTGTGTGATTTTGCAATTTACTGCAGTCAAATGACTGGTGCTTTGCATTTCTAGCATTCTATGGTGGGTGGTTAACTCCTACAATACATAGAAGAGCTGGATAATATGAGACAGTCAAGGGGGTCTGTGTGTGTGTGTGTGTGTGTGTGGCCTCCCTCCCTCACTCACAGGTGCTGTCGCTGTAAATAGCGTCTTTGCCGAACATGTACAGCTCGCCGTCCTTGGTGACGATGCTGCTGCTGCCGTTGTTGCAGGCGGTGTGGACGGCAGTCTTGCTCTCCAGCTTCAGCATCTTCTTCGGCTTGTACGGCTTTGGCTGTCTGCGACTTTTGGCTGCAGAGGAGGGGGTGAGGGTCAGGGTTACACAGCGGGGGGGGGGTGAGATGATGGCAGGGACGATACGTGGATGACGCGATTGGAAACAGTGTAGGACGTCATTCTCTGCTTTGTTGCAAAGGCTACGCATTTGGATGGAGGAGTTTATTTCCACCCGTTTGTGTGCCTCTGTGTCTCACACAGCTGTGTGTGTAAATGACGTGTGTCTGTCCATCTGCTTGGGCAAGTGGAGAGGTGACTACTGTGTGTGCTTTCCCATGTCTATGTAGGTCTCCCTCAAATTATTATCGGCCCTTCCTCTTTGCTGGTGGAGCCCATGTGAAAATAAATTGCCACCCCCTGCCTCTCCGAAGATTGGGAATGTGTGTGCCTGTCTTTGTAGTGTGTGTGTGTTCATGCCTGCATGTTTGGTTATGTGAGCATGACGCCTCTCTTACTGGACTCGCCATCCTCGCCCTTGCTGGCAGAGCCCGTGAAAAACACGCTGCCATCTTCGGCCACCAGGAGAGCGTGCGAGCCGTCATGGCCCACGGAGAACTGGACCATCTTGGGGGACTTGGTGACCGGCAGCTCTACCCACTTTCCTGCCGAAGGTCCGCCCTGCTTGATTCCAAGACTTTGGTACTTCCCTGTGTAGTAGATCTGGGGAGGTGACAATAAGAGAGAGAGAGAAAGAGAATACGATTTAAGAGATCATTTCTGATGTCTGCGTTTGCTGTGGTAACTTATTTAAGTTGTGCCAACCAGGTCAGAAACTTGGACGGCTGTTTACACGCACAAGTCAGGTGCTGGCGTACTGTTAGCAGGGCCTAAAAGGCCAATAAACGGAAGAGGAGCACTGAACTGTGTTGGTTAGAAATGTTTGGTGTGTTCGACAAACAGAAAACCCAAAACACCAAAGAGGCCATTGCTCATTGAAAAACTAAAGTACTATTATGAACATTCACAATGGCATCAGAGCTTGCGTAAACGCTGTATATCCTAGCTGTCCAACTGCAACACAGGTGACCTTTGCCATCATGCTGGAACGAGCCTAAGAACAGACGGACAGCTTCACTGGGAGGATAACGTTCTGCGATTGAGCCATGAATCCCAATTACTAACCCTAACCACATCTACTAGACCTCTGTTTGACTGGAACACAGCTACAGGCCAGGTTACAGAAACTCAGGCCAGGCCTGAACTATCTGTTCAAAATAGTTACTACACAACAATGATTCTGTGTGTTAAGGGAACAGTAGCCTAGCAACAATAGATAATTCCTTTTTTATTTTTTTTACGCTATAGTGACATAACCCATGGGATGAGTGTTACGGGGCTGTACTGACAGCACTGTAAGACAACAGTGCTGGATGTCACAAGGATGGTCACATGACACAGGTGCTGGACAGGGCTTCGACTCGCAGGTGGTTGGTGGTGAACTGTCCCGAGTCACGGGTCATGTGACCCTATTTATGCCCCCCGGGACGGAGACAGCGGGAGGTGGGGCTAATCTGGATGTAAGATTTGTGCTCAGATTAAGCTGCACTCCCTGAAACCACACCAAAGTACAGGCCTGTTCACTATCAATGATCTTCAAGGATTCTCACTCTCACACACACTGTTTACACTATCAGACCTACTCCACCCACAGAGGTACTCCATACCACTGCACAGTATAGATACAACAGTACACACACACTCTTACATTGGTTTGTCCCCTGGCCCCAATTTTTTAAGTGACCAGACGCTACTCGTCAGTGAATATCCATATGAGCCTCGTGAATTTAGTCCATCTCAATCTCCACATATTTACTCATTTATTTTCACACAACCCACTTTTGTACCATCGTTATAGGGACCAGCCAGATTACTCTTATGCACTTCTTACACCATCATGGAGGAGCCGGTGTCACTTAATAACAAATTATTTTTATTTTGCGTTAGCTGGTATTATGCAACCTTCTACGGTAGCCCCTTTTGTGGTTCCTTGTTCTCAGCCAAAGTAAAAAATAAATAAAATGTTTCATGTGTGACACAAAATCATCTTACAAAAATTACACAACATCAATCAAACCTGACCACTATCACGAGTGACAGAGACGGTGGATTAGCAGCCTTGCCTAGCCTTGCCTAGCCTAGCCTGGTCAGTGCCAGTGCAGAGCTGGAGCTAAGACTACAGTTAGGGCAGGTAGTGTTGTGTTGTAACTGCGCGCCAACTGTTGGAGCTTTAATGGACTCCAGACAGGAATGAAGAAACGTTTGGTGAAAGCTGTTTCCACATTGTTAAAGGGAAGTTCAGCTGTAGGACACACTCCGAAAAAGGAGGGATGAGAGAATTAAAGGACAGTGGAGTGGGTGGGCAAAGTTTCCAAATGTGCAAACCCTTACCTTTCCTGAGGCCGTCTTCATCAGAGCAAACTCCCTGCCTGCTCCCAGTAACGCAGCCTCCTCATCAAACCCTGTGCCTGAGGACCACACACACAGACACAGTTATTACACGTTTGGTACAAGTGTGTACCAATAATCCCCCTCCCACACACACCTATATCCCCACACATCCACGTCCCCTGCTGGCCCTGCGTAGTGACTCACTGATGATGTGCAGGTCCTTCTCCAGGTCGAAGAGTGAGATGCCGCAGGCGTGTAGACACTTCCTGGCCAGCTTGAGCTGCAGTTCCTGCTGCAGCGCCGGGTCACTGCTGGTAGCATAGATGCGCACGACAAAGCCATCCTGCCGGACGCATGGGAACGCATGTCTTTGAAATGAATATTTCACCTTTTTATGAAATGCTCGTGTCTGCAGGTGTGTTTTTTTGTTGACAGATGCTTGAAGGATATTGCGGAATGGCAGTTCTAACTGGGCTGGGGGCGTCGACAAACATCCTGTTTTGTTTACAGCAGTGCTTAGGTTGTCATGGCCCAGGCTCAGAAGGAGCCAGGCCAACAGTGTGGAGTCTTAGACATCTGACTAAAGATCACACTACCACCCTACAGCAGAGTCTAGACTAGACTGTAGCATTTGAACAGGCAGCCCCATGCTGAACTGGTTGTGTGTGTGTAGCTGGGGGCACACCCCTAGCTGTGGCAACGAGCCAGAACATACCAAACTGACTCTCTTTTTCTCTCCCCCAGTCCGTTCTTTCCCTTGCACGCACATGCACAGACCCACACGAGCCAGGCCTAGGCAGTACTTGAATGATTAAAGGCATGGTACGGGTAGGAGGAGGCGGGGGAGAGAGTCTGGCTGGTACTGGGTCTGGTTCTGGAGGTGTAACAGAGCACAAGACCGGCTCATACTGGGTCTGGTCTGGTGTTATACCTGGTAGTGGGACTGGTCTGGTGTTTTACCTGGTAATGGGTCTGGGACTCAGAGTGTGAAAGTGTGTCATTACTTGACTCAGTAGTGAGTATCAAACAATAGTAATAAGTAGATGGTAACAATATATCATTCCAGACACAAAGAATGTAACACTATATCGTAGAACAATATATCGCAATACACAATGTTTACAATATGTATCGTAGAGTTATGGCAATATTTTTACAATATGACATCTGTTTGATCCTATTGGTTGAGCTACCAGCACGCAACCTACTCTGTACGCATGACGCAGGTGCCTGCGTCATGCGTACACATTCACTGCATTCACAGAAATCGCTTGAACTGAGTTTAATAAATTGTTGAAAAAAATAAATAAAAAATATTGAAAATGTTTAATGTTTTGGAAATACATCTGTTAATTAAATTTCTAGGGGTGGGGGGGAAAACACATTCAAAAAAATCAATTATTTTTTATTAAAACAATTATTTTGATTAAAAATCGCAAAAAATAAAAAATCTATTTGTGCCCCAAGAATCGAATCGAGGGGTACCAAACCCCTATGAATTTCAGTTTAATTCAAAATGTTGTTCAAAATATTGTGATATGTATTGTATTGTACACCCAGTATTGTGATACGTATCGAATCGTGAGCTGAGTGTTTCGTTACACCCCTAGTAATAAGGAATAATGTAGTGAAGACGACAGAGAGAATACAAGATGGGAGGAGATTGGGGAAAGACAGAAAGGGAGGGAGGTTGCAGCTGCTGTGCGATGATGGCTTCTCTCTGAATCCCGCTGAGCACACGCTCCTCTACTCTTACCTCCTCACTCCACCTCTCCATCCTCCCCCGTCTCTCAATTGTCTCTCCAACCCACCACACCTCCCCCCCATCCGCAGCAGGGGGTCTGTGGTGAGAGGTCAGCAAATGCTTGTCAGCAGTGGTAGTGAGGACACTCCCTTCTCCTCCATCCCTTTTTCTTCTCCCTCAATCATTTCCCTTCAACCCACCCCCTACCCAGGGACTGGTGCCCATGTGGACAGCAGTAGAGGCTCTTTTAGAGGCTCTCTTCCCTCAGCCTAGCACACCCACTACGTGGGAGAGGAACCCACCAGAGAATGGGCACTTGCCTTTGTTTTTTGTTTTTACTAACCCACTCCCAGACAACCAAGCGCATGGCATAGCAGGCCCCCCTCCTGTGCAGGGCTCAGTCGAAATAGTGCTGGAGAGAGCGGGAGACTGAGACAGACACATTCATCAGCAGACAACCGGAGGGGAACCACTCATTACATTTCCTTAAACAAAGGATTTGTAATTCATTGGTCGGTTGATGATCCAGAGCCGGTGTGCGTGTTTGTGTACGTATGATTTATGGGGCTTGTGAGTGGCTCAAAGTGAATCCTCACAGCCTAAACCCTGTGTAACAGCACCTTCTGACTCTCCCTCTCTCATCAACAAGACATCAAAAGCTCAGCAAAACACAGACTTCTCCTAACTTAGTGTTTCCGAGAGGTCCTTCAGGGATTGAAACCAATGACAATAATTATAATAGTAATATAGCAGCAAAAAAATAAAAAGAGAGAGAGACAGAAATAGAGGGAAAGCGTGTTCTGAAAAAGTGAAAGAGAGCTTGTGGCTGAGGGAGTGTCTCTCGAGCTGATCAGATTAGCCAGATAACCAAGCACATGGCCTGGCAAAATGACCCACCCCCAAACACACACACTCACTCTCTCACACACACACGACTGGGTGAGAGCTTTAGGCGTTGGCCTGCAGCCTTACAAAGAGGAGTGATTCCTCACAGGGCTGTTCTGTTTAGATAAGAGTAGCTCATAGTCCACATTCCTTTCTTTTAAGTCAGTTTCTTTTTATATATTTAATTTTATGTACTTTAATTTGCTCTCATCTATGTAAGGCACATTTAATTGATTATATGTATGAATTGTGCCATATCCTTATATAAATATAAAACTTGCTTGCTCACAATGAGACTTAACAGATGTGACAACTTTCTAGATTTAGCCACATTGAAGTCGTTCAACAACAAAATAGAAAACTCAGGTGTTTGTATCAGGCTTTAAAACTGAGCCATTTTGGACAATAAACAGGAAAAGAGAACTATTGCGATAATAAAACACGCAATAACGATGAGAACTCTTGACTACGATGAAGAGGACGATAGTGGGGATGATTCCGAAGATGACGACAACAGTGATGAAGAGGCAGCTTACATCTTTGCAGGCAGCGATCTGGTTGATGTACTCTCCGTCGGTGAAGACGATGTTCTGACCGTCAGCCTGCTGACCTGTGGAAGACGAGGAAAAAGCAACATGAGTTTAACACACCGCTCTGGTGCTGAACAGCTCAGAGCTGGTGTTTCTACTAATACTGTTTGTATTTTGTTTGTGTCTGGGAGCCGCTTGTTTCTGAAGTGTACTGAAGAGAGCGCTATCTTGTGACTGTCTGACCCTGTGTAGTGACATCTTTATTGGTTTGGAGTCTCAAGACACTAACATAGACAACCATGCCCACATTTACACACACACACACACATTTACCTGGCATTGTAATGGTCCCCTCGTGTTCCAGGGTTTCTGGGTTGATCTTGAGGGCTGTCGTACTGTGGTTGCTCATGTCTCTGTACAATAGGAAGCCCTGCACACACAAAAACATACACACAGTGTTAGTCCATTAATTATTTGAATATACATTTCCTAGAAAACCCATTTAATTCAGGTCATGACGCTTTTGATCATGTCATTAATACATTATATTAACAACAGATGAATTGATCACATACAGGCACATGGCTGCACAAAATAAAGTACTGTACCAGAAATAAATGATTGTTCTTGTAAATAAACTAGATTTTAAATCCTATACTGTAAAGGGTTTTAGCCCAGCATCACACTGACCAACAAAACCATCTACTGTATACATATCAGCCTTCAGCATAGCCACACATGAAATCATATTAAATTATCCAGATTATATAGATTATAATCCGTTTACCTGAGCGAAGCCCAACCAGGATCTCTTCTCCTTCCGATTTCTGATGCGCGACGTGGAATTATACACATGGCCCTGTATGGAGTGGGTACAATATTAGAACACATGTAAAAATAACGCATACCTCTCAGATGCACAAGTTGGTACCTCACATACGCATTCTCTACCATGTGATATTTTCACAAACAAGCATGCACACACACACAAACACACAGCGCTCTCTCAAACACACACACACACACCTCTTTCTCTCAAACACACACACACCACACTCTCCCGTAACACACACACACACCACCCTCTCCGCCCCACGCCCCCCGTACCCTAACGGTGCCGCTGTATCCGGACCCCACTTTGTAGAGGCCGTCCTTGCAGAGCACGTAGAGGAAAGAGCCGTCCGTCTGCAGCAGGCAGCGCTCGTCCTCCTCCATGGACACCTCCTTCAAGACCCACTTGTTCATCAGCGCCGCCCGCTTGATGCCGTTCCCGAACCAGTCCTGGATCTGGACCTTCCCCACCAGCACTGCCTGCACACTTCTCTGGAGGGCGTTGAGGATGGTGGGCACCTGGGGGTGGGAGGAGGGGGGATGTCTCTCGTTAGGGTGGATATCGAGGACCAAATTGGAACCGTCAATGAAGGCGCAAGCCCACACGCCACACGCACACCCTTTAGTGTCAGGTAAGAGTTGAGTGAGGAGAGACGGGGTTGGTTAAACCGCTGGCCTCTTCTTGACTACATTCTCACTAGTGTTGTCACGGTAACAACATTTCAGCAGTCGGTACCAATACCAGTGAAATTTCACGGTACTCAATACCATTTTCGATACCAAAACAAAAACAAAAATTGGTTACTGAACAACTCTCATTTGTTGACAGTAACCTACAATATCTAAAGCTGTAACCTACTACACCTACAACAGAACATACAATCACAATGCATGTAGGCCAAAAGGCAAAGCATTTGTGTGAACTGAGTGTAGACATTAAGCAAACTCAGCAGATGACTTAGAGATCATTTGTAGAGCTCCAAAATATATATCTTGACTTGAACATAATTTATAAGAAGTAGAAAGAGTGGATTCAACACGCTTCAAGGGGCTCTTACATTTTTTGTCGTGCTATAAGCACAAAACGTAAATATACATCCCAAACTCCAAAACACAAACTTCGGCAAACTATGTCATCTAAAAGCCTCTGTAATTTTTTTATATCCTGTTGTGCTCTCTCCTTTCGTATGCCCCCGTGTTAGGTATTGCGTTTGCAGTATGCTGCAAACCATAAAGGACATGAATGGCGAGGCTTACAAATTGTTTCTGGTGATTGATGTTCTCATTGTCATCTGCCTCACACCCAAAGTATTTCCATTTGTGGTTCTTCCACTTTTCTTGTCGACAACTTATAGTGGAGCCCCTGCAGCACTAGCTGCTTGTCCCGTGTTGCCAATTCAGTGTCGCTAGATTTAGTGACTTTTCGACCTTCCCTAGTGACCAGAAATCGAATCTAGTGACAAATCTAGTCACTTTTAGCGACTTTTCAGAGAGCCACTAGTGACTTCTGGTGTGATTTTTTGGCAACATTGTGCTTGTCAGCATCCTACTCGGCTGGGTACCGGGTAGACCCAGTCCTTATAACAGTATTTCTCAAACAATCCATCACTCACTGGCAGGGGCTATTACACACACTGCTGATCTCACAACACAGACTCCTTATTTCCCCTACTCACTCTCTCTCTCTCTCTCTCTCTCTCCAATTCTTTATCTTTATCCCTCTCCTGCTCTGCCTCTGCCTCTCTCCCTCACACATCGACACACACTTTTCATCAGCCTGACTGCCTACCAAACGGCCAGAATGACAACTCACCCTTCAGTGTCTTAGTGCTGAAGATCTAAAACAACACAGAGGCTCGCCTTCCTTGGCCCCTCTAATCAACTAGCTTGGCACAGTCTCATCCACAGCACAAAAAACACACACACAGATATGAACACAAGCTCAAGGACCACATAGACCCTCCACTGACGACAAACACACGTACGTACATACATACTGAAGGCTGGGTCCAAGCCCAGACCCTTCACAGCCAGACCATGTAACTAAACTGGGATATTTACGATACAGATAGGGCTCTCATTTCTCATATACAAAGGAGAGACTACTGGCATGTATCTCTATTCCTTACCGCCTCATTAATTCCCCTGTAGATACCCTTCTCTGGGATCAACCAGGGTGTGTGTGTGTATGTGTGTGTGTGTGTGTGTGTGTGTGTGTGTGACTGTGAATCTGTACAGGATTAACAAGTCATCAGGGCTACAGGCTGAACACAATTATCCTAAGTGGTGTGTATGTACATGTACGTGCATATCCATGTGTGTGTATTCATGGTCAGTACAGTCTGACAGCTGTATCTCACTGATGTTACTGTCAGCTAGGGTCACTGCGCTTGGGGAACATTTGTTTTAAATACTAAAAGGAGAATATCCGTTTTATGCAGACAATATGGCCTAACAACACAGATGAATAACAATAGTGTTCACTGCATCCAAAAAGACACATACAATACATACTCATCCCTACATATTTTAAATACACTTATTTAAAATAATACATGTGAATACATGCATACATGTTCTACATACACAATACATACACTGCATGTAAAACAAAAAATAATACACACTCCTACACACATTTATCCATATGCTGCATATGCAATACGGAATACACTCTCAAATGTCTAGTTGACTCAAAACACAACAGACAGAAGGTCGGGTTAATTGCCGGAATAATGCAGACAGGGTAATACAATCAGTCAGGAGAATCACAGAGGCTTGGCATTTCCCCAACTACATTTTGTACTACCCAGACATTACCCTGAATCTGCCGTGAGACAGAGAGAGAGAGAGAGAGAGAGAGAGAGAGAGAGAGAGAGAGAGGGATATACAGAGAGAGAGCGAGAGAGAGAGCGAGAGAGAGAGAGAGAGGGGGATATACAGAGAGAGAGAGAGAGAGAGAGAGAGAGAGAGAGAGAGAGAGAGAGAGAGAGAGAGAGAGAGAGAGAGAGAGAGAGAGAGAGAGAGAGAAGAGAGCCAGAGCAAAAGACAACGAGAGCAGGAATAGATGCAGGGATGGAAGAGCACAGTTAGCCTGCATTAGCATCAACCTTAGCCGAAGAGTGCAGGAGTCTCCTATACTTCCCTAAAACCTCCATCCATTCTGAAACGGCTGGAGGTTACATACTGTGTCCTGTGTGACATATGGCCAATATTTGGTATGAGGCTGTATGGTTACATTTACATTTTAGTCATTTAGCAGACGCTCTTAACCAGAGCGACTTACAGTAATTACAGGGACATTCCCCCGAGGCAAGTACGGTGAAGAGCCTTGCCCAAGGACACAATGTACTTCTGAACGGCCTGGAATCAAACCGGCAACCTTCTGATAAATAGCCAAAGTCCCTAACCACTCAGCCATCTGACTCCTCGTAAAGTCATGATCCACGAGCTCATGTCTTGTCCTGTATGGTGGCCTATTTTAGGCAGGGCCTGTATTAGACCAAAGTGATAAACCCAATAAAGCATCATGTGTGGGGATCTAACTAGTAATATCTTGTCTCCTACCTGGACATGATGCTGGGTTTAACTAGTAATGTCTTTTCTCCTACCTGAACACCATGCTGGGTTTAACTAGTAATGTCTGGTCCCCTACCTGGACATGATGCTGGGTTTAACTAGTAATGTATTTTCTCCTACCTGAACACCATGCTGGGTTTAACTAGTAATGTCTGGTCCCCTACCTGGACATGATGCTGGGTTTAACTAGTAATGTATTTTCTCCTACCTGAACACCATGCTGGGTTTAACTAGTAATGTCTGGTCCCCTACCTGGACATGATGCTGGGTTTAACTAGTAATGTATTTTCTCCTACCTGAACACCATGCTGGGTTTAACTAGTAATGTCTGGTCCCCTACCCCTGGACATGATGCTGGGTTTAGCTAGTAATGTCTGGTCCCCTACCTGAACACGATGCTGGGTTTAACTGGTAATGTCTTGTCTACTACCTGGACATGATGCTAGGTTTAACTAGTAATGTCTTGTCTCCTACCTGAACACGATGCTAGGTTTAACTAGTAATGTCTGATCCCCTACCCCTGGACATGATGCTGGGTTTAGCTGGTAATGTCTGGTCCCCTACCTGAACACAATGCTGGGTTTAACTAGTAATGTCTTGTCTCCTACCTGGATGGTCTGGCAGGCGTGGCTGCCGTTGTTGGTGAGGATGGCCGAGACAGCCTGCAGCGTTTTGCCTGTGTCTCCCCAGGACACCACCAGGCTGAAGAGGCAGGCGCAGGCCAGGGCAGTCAGGGTCTGTCCCGTGGGGTCGTTGGGGCCCGTGCTGCGCACTGTGCTCTCCAGCAGCAACTGGAACAGAGACTCTGGAGGAGAGTGAGAGGGTGAGGGGGGATTGGTTAGAGATAAGGTAGGTGTAACGGATAGAGTTGTAGGAAAAGATGTTGCGGTGTTTGCTTGTGTAGGACTAGAATGGTAGGTATGTATGCATGTGTTGGACCGTGTTTGTGTGTGAGTGAGAGTTAGGGCTGGAACAATTGGTCTACATTATCGACAACAAAAAATGATCGACAAGTATTTCGTTCTATTTTTTTTCAGACATTTCTTGTGTCACAGTGTGATGCTCTCACACCTGTAACAACATGGAGGTCAGTGAAGTAAGTTTTCAAGCATTTTTTCCCTCAAGTCATGTTCTGTGGAAGCTAGCGAATGTGTGAGCAGGTAATACGGAGGACGCGGAGAAGAACCACATTTTTAATAACGTCTTTTTGCGCAGCAGTGGCTGCTTGACTCTGACTCCCGCCAGCACAGAATTATGACGAATGTCGATCAAGGGGGACACAAATTCCGATTTGACTGTTCAGACTGAGGTCGCATTGCCAAATATCAGACTTGTATCTGATTTAAAACCACATATGAAAGTTGCCCAAATCTGATTTGAAAATGTCAGATTGAATGAGCTTTGGGCTGTTCACACTATCATCCAAGTAACAGACCTGTGTCACATGAGGGAAAAATCGTATTTGGGCCACTTTCAGCTGCAGTGTGAACTAGCCTAAGGTATGAGAGAAATATTGTGACTGATTTTTTTTAATAGTTTATCCAAAAAGAAAATGTCTTATCACTCACCCTTGTTTTGTTTCATAGTCATATGAAATACAAAATTAGATATTAAAGGGGTGATAGACTGGGTTTTGGGGGTATTTCACACTGTTCCTTAAGGTCTCCGAATAGGGTATGTAACATTGGTTGGGCTGAAAATGGCCCGGATGCTGTTCTATGCCCGCTGATGCTTCCTGTGAATTTGTCCCAGGAAAAAACGCTAGGTTTTCTCCTTTTATGGTATGCTCATGAATATATAGATGAGCTGCGCGCTGATTGAATGGTTTACAATGAGTGAAGCTGCGGAGCAAAGACGCAACACCGCCAACAGCACTCACTGAAACAAGTAGGTGGAGACTTGAAATAAAAATGTACAAATAAATCTATTGTGTCTACACAACACTGTTTTCAACAGATTGACTAGATAACATTTGAAACTAGAGAGGATACAATTTCTGGGGAAATTGTAGGGTGTGCTTGCTTGCGTCGGTTGCACAGGGGTCTGTATATTTTATATAAAAATGCATCGGGCCTACTTATTATTTATAAAGATTACATAGATTTAAAAGCATCCTTTTTTTGCTGCTCATTTACAACTCAAAATACGAGTGAAGTGTAGAATGAAATATGATGTCTTCTCATTTCCCCTGCAAGAGGCAGCTGACAGGCTGAATCAAAACGAATACATTTGGCAGACCGGTGTAAAAATTGACCTAATCTCTATGACTTAAACGTCCTTTTAAGTAGTCCCTTCTCGTGATATTTTCAGGCATTTAGCCTACTCATATTGCATTCATTCATTAATAAAGAACCCCCTTTGAAGATTATTCTACGACTTTACCGGCAGAAGATAGAATCGCGATTCAAACAGTACCATCTGCTAACTGAAAATATGCCCCCAAAAACGTAAATAAGCTTGACATTTATTTAGTGGAAAATCGCTCATTCATAAAAAGCTCACTGGTAGCGATCATTGTCAGTAACAACGCAAAATGCGATATAGCCCTGTGTGGAGAAGCTGCCCCGGTAAATTGTACTACTACAGTACAGTACTAGACTACTGCTGTGTTCGTCTTGGTAGCGATTGCGTTGGTTGAATTCGATTTAACGTTCCGTTGTACGGTTTAGGCTGAAATTAATTATTTTCATGAACAGATTGACAAAGTTTAGGCTGTGGCAATGAAGTTCAGGTTAGTAGTCAGATTGTTTCAACTATTGAAAGACTTTTGAGTAAGGGGAGTGCCGAACATGTTCTGTCACCGTTTGACTTGAACAGCTGAGGAGTTTTTGTTAGCTACTCACACTAGTGTCTCGGGTAGGCTACAGCGTTGCAGTGAGCTACACTGGTTTGAAACCACAGGTAATGGTAATTTCACCTACAAATCGTTTACTAATGTCAGAATAAATCATATAACGAAAATGTATATGTGAGGAATGTTTATTTTAACGATTGAAAACAGATACATCATAGACCACTGTAGTATGTGTTGCCCGGGCAACACAGGCTAATGTCATGATGCTAATACTTCAGTGAAATAGTAGACTACCGTTTCCAAAAGTAGATGTACTTCCTTAATAATATCAGCTTATATTGTACATTACACATCACAATTGTGTGTCATATCACAAAGTAAAATGAGTAAATAGTTATCACCCTGGCCTCTTTTCTTGTGGCGTTTCTGCAGCTGCCTTGCAGTAAAGCTATAGTTAGCCTAGCTATCCCCCAAGTTAACAGATGCAAAACGAATGTTCTGCCAAAGGTAGTCACGCGTGTTTTCGTGACGTTAGTGACGCAGTGACGTTAGTAACGTCAGTGACTGTGGCTAGCAAATTAGCCACCGTTAGCTTCACTTTTCGCCACAAAAACTTAACTTACGCTTAAACCATGCAACGGAACGTAAATTCCAATAGAAGCAACTCAATCGCTACCAAGACGAAACTTTTGACACCTACGTTGTCTATGTAGGCCAAATATTGACTGAGTTTTAGGGGGGCAAAAAGAAATAAAAAAAATAATAATATATATGTGAGAGAACAAAGGTTGTGCTCTCGCCGAAGGCTTGAGCACACCCAATTATTACGTTAATTGCTTCCACTTCTGTTGTTGAAGCAAACAGGATCGGCTTAGGTGGGTAACGTTAGCACTACAGCTTAGCAAACAAACTATCGTGATTCAACTCAGCTTCAGTTAGCTCTAGCTATCTTGCTGAAAATTTGAAATTGATCTGGACAAACATGCATCTTGAATTGTAGATTTACATGACAACACAGGTTATTTATTTGAATGAAACACAGTCAGGAACATGAAATAAGGTTAGCCCCATTGCCAATAAACTGAATCATCTACCGATGCTAGATACAGGCAGGATACGTTAGCATTGCTAATAAATGTTAGCGACAACATCATACTACAGCTTGCAGTTGTGATAAACATAAGGTTGGAACAGCACCTCTTTTCAGCAACAGCTTCATAGCAAATCCTGCTTTAAATTGTCCCAGGTTTTCAAAACTGTCCTCCGTGAAATGGTTCGAGCAAATGTGTAATTGAGGGTCGAACTGCACAGGGATTTTCTCATAGACAAACATCACAGCCCGTCAAATGTTTGGTTCCTTAGGAAGACTCTGAAATGTGTCAGCATTCCCTGTACAGCCTGGAACACTGCATTTACCATCGTAGTCCATTTTCAATATGCTAGAAAAACGTTCTTCTTTGTAATTCTGTGGAAGTACACAGAGCAGCGTGCAGCAAATTTTGGGGCGTGACCAAGGTACAGACCAGAGCCAAAAATGGTGGAGCAACCGAACTGACGTCAGTTTGGTGGCTTTTTCAAAACCTACCGTTTTAAAGCTATATTTTTTTATTGTGAGATTTGCATAGGAAAGAGGTGTCAATGGACTTTGAGGTTCACTGTATGTCCATTTTACCCACTGAACTGTCATTATTCAACTGTAACAAGGTACATTCGGGTCTGCAATCAATGACCCCTTTAAGCAGAATGCTGCATCAGTCAGTCAGTTACTTCTTAATACAGTTAGTTAAATGGTGAATGACGAGGGTGAATGTCTCTCAAAGATTGGTCAATTAATCCAGGGTTTCCCGCAGCACTTTTCAGTTAAGGCGGCCGCCTAAGCAACACACGCCTGCCGCCTTAACAACGTTGTTTTTTTGTTTTGTTTTTATCGCGATATCCGCCGTTGTCCTGTTTTCTCCCTTCCATTCCAAACTGTGACCAACGCCAGTCTCCCTTCTCTGCAGAACGCATTAGTCTATCGCACAAACTAGCCCGCCCCCCGGTCTGATGGCAAACCCCACTCTACCACCTTAACAAACTAATTTTCTGTGGAAACCCTGCAATCGTTAGTCGATTAATCGTTTGTTGCAGCCCCAGTGTGAGTGTGTGTGTGTGTGTAAGGTGGAAGCAACCCTCACCCAGTACGTCGGGGGGCTCTGTCTGGAAGCCCTCAGGCTGTTGGCCCTGCAGCATGTCCAGCAGGGCCTGCAAGCTGCGCAGGCACAGCGAGGGGTGGGAGAAACGAGTCTCCTTGATCAGCTCGAAGACGCCACACAGCCCGATGCCGATGATCTGGGGGGTTATGATACAGTTACTGTTGAATATAAATAATCCACAGAGAGAGAGACACACACACATTGCACAGCACACAAGAATGGTTCCCAGTCTACACCTCTATACCCCTTGACTCTGGAGGAGGGGATCGATCACTGAATTGCTCCTCTCAAAGATAAAAAAAATAAAATTGAAGGTTTTTCTTTGTTCTCTCTGAGGCTTCAGGTTACTGGGCTTTCGGCCATTTGTGAAGCCCTTTGTGACGTTACCTTTAAAAAAAGTCTATACAAAATAAAGTTTAAATGGAGGTTAAGAAGAACTTCTTGTTGGTTTCCTACTGTGTGTAATCACTGCTTTGTAAGACCCTACAATATCCTAAACACAACCCTCCACTTCAGAGTAGAGCTACTTTGTCATTGGATACCTGTTTAACAGAGTAGCCACTATCATCGTGGTTGTTCTTTAACAATAGCCTTCCTCTATATCTGCTTGGTGAGATCATAGATTACAGAAGAGTCTGGCCTAAAAAAACTAAGGGCCGCCTCTCTGTATTGCCTGTTAAAAAATTAAAGGTCTTTCTGTCTTCCCCCATTAGAGTCAGGAACATGGTTTTATCCCTGCTTATTGGCTGTTTTCCAGTACACTGTTTTGGTTTGTGAGCTGGGGTTAGTATCTAGCTGTACTAGCTCTCATCTGTGCTCTGGGAATGTTCCAGAATATAGACTTGGGACAACAAGGTGGCATGTTAATCAGAACTTTTGGTTTGAGTAGTGTGTACTGTACACCCACACATATTCCCTGTGTGTAGTGACAATAAAAAGGGGGGGGGGAGGGAGAGAGAGAGAGAGAGAGCAGGAGTGAGAGAGAGAGAAAGAGAGAGAAAGAGATAGTGAGAGAGAGAGGGCGAGAGAGAGAGGGCGAGAGAGAGAGGGCGAGAGAGAGAGAGAGAGAGAGAGAATAAGTGTAGGAGCAACAGAAGAAAAAGTTATAGAGATAAAGTAGCAGCCAGCAAATTACAAACAGAGTACCGTATTTTTCGGAAAATAAGCCGCATTTTCTATAAACCGCACCCCACCAGAATGGGAGCTTTGTGTTCGTAAATCTGAGTATAAACCGCACTGGAATATATGCCGCACTTGATACGGGACAATGATACCAAGCAATGCAGGAGTATAGGCAGGACAGCATGCCGTTGTGTAACACACTTGGTTAAAATTAAAATTAAAATAAAAAAAAAGAAAGAAAGTAAGTAGCGTTAAGTGCGTAATGTATGTTTTCTATTGCCCGGGAATTAACTAATATTTACCTTTAGACGCGTGAGTTCTAAATAAATATTTCCGATGGTCCCCAAAGCGTAAGTTATTTTTCCGGAACGGTAGCAAGCTAGCTTTAGTTAGCTTCCGGCTAAGTTAGCTAGCATAATACTCGTAGCAATGCTACTACCATGCTAGCAGACATCCCAACCTGCAAAAACTAAATTCAGGGAGGTGGCTTCACCGGCTACACATATGCGACGTTACGCTGTGAGACCCGCATTCGAACGATCACATTTGTGCAATGCTACTCCTTAACGGGTTAAACAGCATTTACGAAAAAAGTGTTTCTACTGTTATTTTGTTATAAAAACATTCTATAAGCCGCTTCAAAATATAAACCGCACCCCCACAAGAACATTTTTTAATCGGGTTATAAACCGCGGTTTTATTTCTGGTTTAAATACGGTAAGCAGCAGAGTGAAGACAGACAGACATGGTCACAGAGATAGAACAGCAGAGAAAGAGTTACATAGAGAGAGAACAGCAGAGAAAGGTCAGAAATCCTCCTAGGCAGAGGTTAAAGCCTCTGATAGCCTGGCTCTCATTATCATATCAGCTCTGTGAATACCCACCCACAGATACAGTCTGGGGACAGTGGGTGGAAAAGAAAGACTTCTACACTACTATCAGGTAACAGGTTACAACAACTAACACTACCTAGACAAGACGATAGACAGACAGACACACATGCCACCGTTCAGACACACACAAAAAAAACACATATAGGAAAAAAACAAACAGCTAAGTTGCACCATTAGCCAACCAACCGTAAACCACAGATTCAGGATGGGAATGGTGGAAAAAAACTAGCAGTATAAGGTGATTGTGTCTGATGTTATTGTATATTATACTAGAGAGGGGACAATTTCTGGGGAAATACTGAGGTGTGCTTGTGTCGGTTGCAGATGGGTCAATTTCGTTATAAAAATCTTACAACTGATATTTCTGTACATTTTAAGTAGTCATACTTATTATTTATGAAGATTGCATAGATTGAAAAGCATACATTTGTTGCTGCTCATTTACCAAAATACTAAATGAAGTGTAGAATGAAACAGGGTTCTCTTATTTCCCTTAGTGCAAGAGGGAATGGTGATAGGCTATGTAGCGGCCTCACATAGTTGAAACAGTTGCCTCAAAACGAAGAAATTGGGGAATCTTGAATATTGAGTAATAAATTGCCCTAACCTATATCATCACTTTGAATTCCCCTCAAGTTTTTCCCATCTAATGATATTGTTAAACATTTACTCATATTGCATTTCATTAATAAATTCTAACAACGTTGTCACTGACAGTATCTTAGCTAGAATCACGATTTAAACAGTACCATCTGCAAACTGAAAATATGCCCCCAAAAACGTAAATAAGATGGAAATGTATTTCTGGAAAACTGGCTAACATAAACAGTGTTTCCTCTATGTTGATTTAGAAATTTCTGCCGCCACGGTATCAGAAATAGGGCTGTACAAAAGGCTGTCTATCAGCAGTGATTGTTAGAGTGCATGTCGGAGAATAGCACGGACACGCGCTTCACACCGCAGTTGAGATTGCATGTGTGCGTCCTTGAGAACTGTAAATTGTATAGCTTATGTTGTCAGTTCATTTAAGCGTGTTATTGTATTAATCTATAGTTCCTGCAAATTTTCTTTGATTTTCTTTGTTTGTATTCTTCACCTGCTAGCTAAATTTCACGTTTGTTGATTCGATAGCGATTGCTGCCCTTGCTCACGTTTGTATTGTAGGTGCATTATTATTATGAAGTAGTTTTAATTAATAAATAGAGGGTTTATTGTTATTATTTGCTACAGAATGCTTAGCCTATCAAGATCAAATGAAGCAGACAGTGTACATGCTTTCGAGTGGCCTACCTTAATCGATAGGCTAGTCTACTGACCATTTACAATATGTTTTACGTCAATTATTAATTGGCAGCATTTATGCCATTGAGAACATACTTTATGAGTGGAAGGGGTGTCTTTAAGTAGCCTAACCTTATTGCATTTGGGGAAATAGGACGAAAATATGTGCAATATGACATTATCTATTAGACTATTACATTAACCTGCTCTGAAATATAGCATTAGGCTATATTTGTGCCCCCACTGCCAAAATAAATCCTACAGGAAAATTGTTAAACAAGTTTACTAGAAGTGATCATTTGTCAGTAACAACGTCCCTGTCTGAAGAACGGGGTAAAAAACATAAAATTATACCTAAACCGTCAAATGGAACGTTCGCGGAGATAAAAGCAATGCAATCGGGACCAAGACGAACATTTTGACACTGACATTGTCTATGTACTGCAAATATTTACATTTGTTACAGGGTGGAGAAAATAACAATATATATGAGAGAGAATATAGGTTGGGCCTTGTCAAAGGCAAGCACACCCAAATGCTTGCACCCAATTTCACCCAAGCACATTACAAATCAAATTTATTATCATCATTACTACTAGTCAAACAACACCAGCGATGAAGACAGGCAGACCCAGAAACATCCGTCATCCAGGCATCCAGACGCACACAGCCTACCTTAGGCAGCTTGACGGTGGCCTCGCGGTACTCCTCCTCTTCTTCGCTGTCCGAATCTCCGCTCTGGACGGAGCTCCGGGACGCCAGGGCCAGAGACGCCTCCCGCTGCTGCCAGTCCAGCACACAGTGGCGCACATTGCAGTACACATTGAATGCTGATGGGTTGCTGTGCAACTTGATGTCCGGCACACAGAAGGCCCCATCGAGACTCTCGGTCTGGGGACAAGGAGTGTGGGGGGGAAACAGTGTCAGAAACCTGTAGACCTAAAGAAATATTTGGAACTGAAGTCGTGTGCTAGTAGGTTGAGGCCACATGAGGTGAACATAGCTCAAAAGTCAAAGAAAGAAGAGAAAAAGAAGAATGCAAATGGGTGGACGGGAAACAAGAACATGGGCAGAAAGAAAGAAATAGATACGGAAGGAAAGAGGGATCAGAATTAGATTAATTCGCCAAGTGAGTTTACACATACAAGGAATTTACTGTGGCATGAAGGTGCAAACGATAAACATATAAGAATCTTAACTATGAAAGTAGAAAGCTAGTAGATGAAGTTCAAGTACATGAACACGGGATGGGACAAAAAAAGGTTCAGAGTGATCTGAAAGCAGGCGCCAATCCAATACCCATTTACAGGAGTGAGGGACATTTGAAGGATTTCATAATGGAGGCAGGATGGACAACGTCAAGTGTAGGTCAATATGCAGGGCGCTCATATACAGACAAGGACACGTGTGTGAGGACACACATCATTGGCTCCCTACGCAAACCAATCTACCTACAGGCCTTCCAAGCACTGTAGGAGACAGATCCTGTCGTATTATCGTGAAAACATGCGTTCTTTCAGCCTTTCTCCCTTTCTTTCTGTCTTTCAGACGCCCGGGTTTTTAAAACACGGATCTTGTCAATAAGTCTGTGCAGGATGGCGAGTTGATGACCAGAAACAGCTCTGATGTCATAAGTGGAGCCAATCATGCAATTTAAGGGAATATGCAGTTTAGCTTTGGCAGGATCTGCTTTCTCTGAGCAAACAGCGCTCGCAGACTAACTCACAGTCCTCAGGCTACCTCAGGAGACATGGGTATTGATTGACTGCTTGCTTTGCCCCACCCGCAGAATTGCATTTTTGGCAAAGAAATGACAGAGGGTGATGTCATTCTTTTAGGACGACAGGTCGTCCATTTAGGACGAAAGCTCATTCATTCTTTCCCCACCCCTTTCCATCCTTCCCTCCTGTTCATTCATTCCACTCTCTTCCGGCCCCCCTGCCCCATCTCTCCTAATGCCACTACAGCAGTCTGTATAGGGATACAGTATGCCTGCAAAAAAAGCATTTATCATTTATCATACAGAACGGTTCCTGGGGAAGAAGGCTGGATCTCATTTAAATGGGGCCTGAAATATATGTATTATATTTTTTACCAAAAGTTATTTTGGGATGTTTAACTGTTAACAAAAACTTACCAAAAATTATTTCAAAATAGTTTCAAAAATCTTTAGAAATTTTTCAAAAAACAGCAAAAATAATAGCAGTCAAACTGGAAACAGGTCCTTTTATTAGTCTGTGATCTTTGAAACCTCCTTGTCAGAGAGGACAACGCTAGCCACAGAAGGAACCGTGGGGTGTAGACTGAGTGAGGGAGACTGGTGTACAACGAATGAACCCCAAAAGCATGGCCAACGAGAAACAGAATGGAATGGGGAGGAAATGGAGCGTTCTGGTCCACCCAGTCATTTAATGTGGATGTAATATTTGATCTGAGCTGAAAGCATTCAATGTGGTACCAGTCAGTTTAAGCGTGAGGTTGTACAACATCACCATAGTAACGCTGACCCTACTCTTCTATTGGGCCTTAAGCAAGATGATGTCGTGTAGAGCGACTGCCTTACTGTAGTGAGAAAGAGCTCATTAATAATTTCATTGTCTTAGTCATACCAAAACCAAGCATGTGAAGGCATTTCTATATAAGGCAAAACTGGCAGTTAAACCTGTGTAGTGTGGTTCCCCCCCCCCCCCCCCCCCCCCTCTCTCTCTTGTGACCTAATATGCAAAACCTCCATTCGTTCCAGTCAATGTGGGGAGAAGTGGCAGCTGCTTACTGTGGGGCCTAATTAAATGTTCTTCTTTCAGTTTATGAATCATACAACAGGGGACAAAAGAATAGCCTCATAAAGATGGAACCTCCACTCTCCATTAGAATGGGATGACAGTATTAGCAGACTGCGATCGAGTCAGAAAGATATGTAAGAGCGTCTGACTGGTATCCCCGCTTGCTCACTTGCCTGTCTGATTGGCCACATGCTCTCCTGCTTTCTCACTTGGTACCTTGCCTGTCTGCAGAACCAGCAAGCCTCTCCTTAAAGGAAACATTTGAGATTGAGAAGGAAGCCTGCCTTTCTTTATTGACAGTGAGTGTATCAGAACATATTTTAAATACCAGAGCCCAACCCTGTGCTACACAGCAGAGTGCCAAATAAAAATTCATACACATACTATAGGCTTCGCAGCACTCTGATGAGAACATTTGCCCATTTCAATCCCAATAAACTACATTTCCATGCATCCCAACGTATGAATGATTCACAAAACAACTGACAGTTTATCTACCTCTCTGTCTGCCTGTCTGTTTCTCCGCCTCCCAGTCCCCCACTCCCCCTTATATTTGTTTGTTTGTTTGTTTGTCTTCCTACCCTCCAGTCTCTTTGTCACACTCTTCCCATCCTGCCTTTCCCTGCTCGTCTGTCCCTCAGTCTGCCTGTCTGACAGTGTTTGTCTCCCTGGAAGTCTGGTAAGGTATTGGGGTGGAGGATGAGGATAAACGAGTGGAGGATTAGCTATGTTTGCCCTACTCTCAAACATTAATCTCTCCAGCCGTCTTCCTGTGAACTTGTCTCTCACAATGCTCAAGGGAAAAAATTCTCAAGAAAGTCAAAAGATTCACAGACCACCATAGAACAGACACCATCAGATGGGGGATATGCAGACAGTTTGACTGGGGAGGAAGTGCTTTGTTTTGGGCCTATCTTGTTAGCTGTACATTCTCTCAACAGTTGCAGATTAGCCTTGATACAAGGACACGCAGAGATGTTGTCTGACACAAGCAGAGCTGGAGGCAGGGTGACTGTTGTTGTTCAAACATGGAACACAGGTCGCTCAGCAACAGAAGTGCACGGAGCTCAAGAAGGCGCCACTCCCAAAACTGCCTCTCCCCCCCCCCCCCCCCCCCCCCCCCCCCCCCCCATCACCTTGTGTGAGAGCTGCTGGCTCCTGATCAAATCGTGGCTAATTAAAACCATGTTCCTGGCATACTCTTTAAAGATGGTGCCGTGGAATCTAATCCATTAAAAACTGTTATCGTTATCATCAATCTGTGGAGATTACTTAATATAGAGGGGAAACAAGCATTGAGCCTGCTTGTGCATGCCTAGAGCCAAGGCTGTATAGTTATGTTAATGCCATGAACATTTTAATTTTAATATCCTGACTGCATTGGTAAAGATGAAAGCATGTATGCAGAAATGGAAAATAAAATGTCCTTCCTTACCTTTGTTCTTGACTTGACTTTTGATTTCACTTTTTGTCGCCTCTTTAGTTTCTTCTTACTCAAAACTTTCTTACCCCTGAAAAAAACACATTGGTCAGCATTTTTTGTATTAGATATACGCTATAAGCCACACACAAGATAACAAAATGATGAATAATTGGTAACATCTTATAGAAAAAGGTCAAGTCCTATGTCAGGACATTTTGGAGTTGGTAGGGCGAATGATGTCAACAGTTTACATAAGCTCTGACTGAACTTTGAGCACAACATCCCAACGCCAAGTTCTTAGTATTGCATACATGAACACATTTAGATTCTATGCTGCCTCTATCTAAACATATTTCAGTATTCCAAAAGTGTCTAAAAACAAACCCTTGCTGCAAGATGTCTTACAAGACTGGCAGAACCTGCGACTCAGAGATTAATTGTGATACAACAAGGCACACATAACTACAGCCTTAATACCAGACTCAATTATGCTAAATAGACATAGGTTGATGGTGAGAATACAGAACAAAAGTATACATCCTGAATGTAAACCTAGGAAGGTCGTTTCCCCAGATTTAAACTGCTTATAGACCTCTCTTTTTTAATTCCTACAAGAGTTTATCAGCCAACACACTGTCTTGGGTTTCTCCCTCAGATCTACTGAGCCAACTTCTGACATCCTCAAAGGGAGTGTGTGCATAGTCCCCACTAACATCCAAGCCAAAATCAATCTCCTAATTGATGTGCAAAGTCACAGCAACAGGAATGGCTGCACCATTGACTCCTATGCTTAACGTAAACAAACGCCTCAAAACAGCATCTTGATGAGAGGCTGAATGCTGGTTTTGACAAGTGAGAGACACCATTACGCCTGACCTGCCCAGGTTACATCCATAAAGCAGCTCTGTGCTTTGTCAACACAGTGCCCAGATAGGAATGTTCAGACCGTGTATCCTAGTTCATAGGTGAAAGGAAAATTAGTGTATGTGACATACAAAGAACATATTATGAAAATTATGTTAGACCCAAAGCTGTCAAAAATAAATACTTCAGTCAAATCAACCAATGCTTGGTGACAATTCGGTCATCTCTGAGTTTCAGGAAAAACAAGAAAGTAGCACGAAAGAAAGTAAGCTCTATACAGAGCTAGTCGAAGAGTTGGCCAGGGCTGGGTTCACTCGAAAGCAACAACAAATAATTAACAAACAAAAAAACGCCCACTGTTGATGACGCATCCTAATGGTTACGCTCAAAAGTGGTGAAAACGCGGAATAGTTTGCTAAATAGCACTATGGTTGCAAGAATACTGAACAGAACTGGTGCAAGAACCTGAGCTAATTTGGTGGAAAAGGGATATTTTATCCAGTCATTATCGAGATGACGTAAGTGTAACCCAGAGGTTGCGCCAGGGAGCAGGACAGAGCCAGGGATTGCTAGCCAACTAGAGCTAGGTATAAACAAGCTAGCTAAATCTCTAACTCTGTCTACCCAGAACATGCACTAAGCAAAATATATTTAAGACATGGATAAATGTCCATTCAGTAAAAATTCCGTGGTATTACAGCCACCATTTTTAAGTTGCAACGTTTCGTTTGACAGGGAAGGGCTGATGGCTAACCTCACAGTGTAGTGACGCTGCACTGGGCCCTCGTTCTGCTCAAACCACATAGCAACACATAGCTTGCCCGCCTTTGAAAATGAATATCTTATACACTTATATTGCTAATTATATTGCATTTTTATGTAGTACTAAAAGGATTTATTAATTACATTGTTATTGTAACATTCGGCAGATAGGTGATACCTAGATAGCCAGCTAGGGAGGTGCAAAATAAATTTGTCTCTACTCCGTCATAAGGACTCCTCGTTTTGGTACACAATAATGAAGGCACGTCATGTGGGACAGTAGGGGC
The DNA here is from genome assembly GCF_038355195.1 of Osmerus mordax. Taxonomy (NCBI): domain Eukaryota; kingdom Metazoa; phylum Chordata; class Actinopteri; order Osmeriformes; family Osmeridae; genus Osmerus; species Osmerus mordax. The sequence goes on along the minus strand of NC_090051.1, from coordinate 6,092,822 downwards.
GGGGCAGGTTGCACTGTGATGCATATTTTACACGCAACACATTGTATATCTCTAAAATGTTGACTAATTGAGGTGTTACACCGTAGCCATTTAACTGTTCCCTTGAATAGAACTTATTCCATAAAACTGACTACACTAATGGTTTGCCCAAGGATGGTGAATAACAGTTATAGACTGAGACCTAACGCTGTTATTGACCTTGCCTTTTTACCATAGAAAATACAAATGTTTTACGACCATTGACTTTATATTATCAATGAGTACTGTACAAGAATAAATGACACAATTTCGGAGAAGTGTCAGTCACTTCTTTGAAACGCAATGCAACCCGCCTTCTTTCTAACTGTGCACCGCGGGGTAGCACACTGAATAAAAAAGGAAACTATTACCACCAAGCAAGCAAAAAAATATGCTAAGGAAGTTAAAAAGCTAACAACATAGCCTAGTTGGGAAGCTAAAAGATGCTAACTTTACAATGCCACAAACAATTGCATATAGCAATGTGAGTGAAAGAACAGTATGTGGAAACCAAACAGATTAGCTGGCTTGCTTGTTGGTTTGACAGAGAGCTAACGTTAGCTAGCTAGCTCCGTATCTTTCTAGCTAACATCTATAACAATGCTAGCAAGCAGCAAGCTAAGTGTCAGGTGAGCATAACCCTCAACAAATTCCCCGTCTGACTACAATACCAAACCTACCTTCCTTGGTTTATTCCTTGCTCTTTGTCATTGATAGCTGTGGTGTAAATCCTCCTATATCTTTCCGCCAAAGCTCGTCCTGAGAGTAGAAGCTGGTACCGACTCCGGCAATCCGACTGAGCCCCGGGGATTGGACACGACCCCATACCCGAACCAATAGTGGAGAAATCGGCTCCAGAAATCACCCTGACACCCAGCCCCATCGACGGCGATGATGAGGAGGGCAGAATCCCTCCACCGGCTGCCGCTGCCGCAGCAGCACACATCATCGTTTTGGAGAACAATGCATATACATCAAAAATACAATAGCTAGCAAACTAACTAGATAACTGTCAGTGGAAAAAATCCTAAATATCATTTTATTTGGTCATCTCGATAAGAATTAAAGACAGCAAAGAAGATTGTGTCCAGTCTTCTCTCAAATTTAAAACGACATAAAAGCCGATGTGGTGCAACTGCGCGAAGACAGCTAGGCTTCCGATCCTCGAATGTGAAAACAGTCCTTTAGATCCCGAGAATTTTGAATATCAAGCCATACTTAGTTTCCACTTCAGATACAACTAAAGAATCGCGTTCAAAAATGTGTTTTAAAGGGCTTTGTATTTGTCTGTTGTTTCAATGTTTCTTGACCCCGGATAGGTAGCCGCAGCGTCAGTTGTGCTGCCATCTTAGCTTCATCATCCCTCCCTGCGCGTTTACTGTTTAGCATGCTGGGATATTTCCATACCATGGACATAGTAACGTAGTAGTGGTATTACTTGGAATCACGGCGCTGTACCAGCCACTGAAAATCAAATGTTCATTTACATATTTTTCATTTCGTGTTTTAATAGTGAATTTCTTGAGTGAATTTTACCATTAAAAATTGCCGTAACTTGAGTTGCACAATAAATAAATATCAGGGGGACAATTCCATTATTATTCACACTCAAGGACAAGATACTACACTTCCCGTAGCAAATAATTAAGTAGCCTTAGCATTTACCGTTGTTTCGAGCAGGCCTACGATAGAACATGCTTTGGGTTATATCCCAAGACAACCGAACACCAGTGGAAAGACCTAACAGCTATTTATCACACCCGCGGTTGATGTCTACTTAATTTAAATTTAAAAAGTATTGGTTTGTGTCAACAGGCCTGAAAACAATAATAATTCAATATCTATGGGAGGACAAAAAATGCTTTTTTTGTAATGTTTTATTTAGGAATACAAGATGGATCCCATGGGAACACATAAACAAACCTAAATCATTCAGTCATATGGCGCATCCATCTATACATTGAGCCTTCCGTGTCCATCAATCCAGTCAGGAAGCTTAAAACCCAAACTGATGGGCGTAGGGGTGATGTCAGGCGGTAAAATGGGTGCGCTACGTAGCAGGATTGGGGAGGGGAGCAGGATGCTCATCGGATACCAAGGAAACAAGCCAGAGATGCAAGAACAGGTTAATATACTGAACAACACGGACCGTCTCTCACACACAGGAACAACAGTACCACAGTGTCTTTAGCAATGTCCAAGTGACATTGTTACCTGAATTTATTTGTAGTAGGCTACTGTTTCTGTGCATATTGTTTTCACAAGTGTGGGTGTGCATGCTGTGTCCTGAAAGGAAATAAAAATATGCTGTCAATCTTGTGGTGATGATTTATTGGTTGTGATGCATTTGTTCAGGCCTCGCAACCTTAGAATGAACATATTATATATTGTAGCAACCTAGGAAGCATCCAATAAAAACGTCTGACTCTAGTGTAACCACCACAAGTACTTTTGAAATTACACAATTAAACTAAATGATGGACATTTACATTAAAGATCCCATGGCATGCTATTTTTGGATGCTATAGCCCTCAGTGGTCCCCATGTAGGCTACTGTATCTGAAGTCTCTTTCCCGAAATTCAGCCTTGATGCAGAATTACAGCTACTATGAGCCGTCCCACAATGAGCCTGACTTAGGACGTGCCATTTCTGTGTCTATAGCTTTAAAGATCCTGCAAAACAAATTCCATGATTTGCTTCTCAGTACATTATATAGTGTGAAATGAGTTCCTGAAAGCAAAGCGCGAAAACTTTGTCGCACTGAAATGTGGAGTTAGACCGTAGAACAGTTTCTCTTCCGTTTTCAGATCAGGTTTTAATGGGCGGAGCCAAAATAATACCTTTCTACGTCATTTTGACCCATCTACGTCATATCACTGAATGGCTCCTCCTGCTGTACTGTTATTGTAGCCTACATCAGCTAGCTACCTAGCTTCAGGATGTTTCCCTCCACCCGCAACCGCATCTTTCCTGGATGCAAGAATTCAGCTGCGCTGCAACGCGATTTAATTTCCCTATTGATGATGAAAGGAAAAATAGGTGGCTTGATTTTGTGAAGAGCCATGCTGATGGAAAGCTTCAGATAAACTCCAACAGGCGCCTCTGCAGTGGCCATTTCACGGCAGATAGTTTTAACATAGACCAGAGACAGACGGGGTTCAGGGACACACTTCTCTTGCAGCGCGGAGCCGTACCGAGCATCGCCCTCCCGGCCGTTCCTCCTCCGGTCGCACCTGGATCATCCACCGACGCCAACAGTTCATCACTCAGTTCTGTGTGCTTATTATAATTATACTAGATCACTTATCCATAGGTATCTCTGCTATGAGTTAGTGCAAACCGCTAACTTGATATTAGGCTACTCGTAGAATGAGGTATTTTGGTGAAATGGTAGCTAATGTGCTAGAAGTAGTTGGAGAGCTCACTGTCTGCTGTCTCTGGTGTCCATTTTTTACTCCTGTGTTACAGCTCAGGGTAACATTTCATTTATATGCATCTGTATGTTTCACTCATTGAACAAATACATTCTAATTATATACTGTTTTGTTCGGCTTGACGTAGCGTCCATTACCTGGGTCGGAGGTAGGCGGAGCTTCAGCTCCTTCAGGCGACACGCCCCTTCAGTCTCAAGCACAGAAGAGTGCTGATTTTGTCAGGATTTCAAAGCCAAATTTCAAAGCCTAAATTGGATGGGTAGATAATAACACATTCTTCTGTGGTGTGGTGAACTTGAAACTCGTTTTCAATTCCACTTTGGATCTTTAAAAGTAAAAAGTATCAGTATTGGTATCGGCCATATTTAGCTACTAATATTTTCGCCCACCCTTTTTGGAAACCCTGCAGACCAGAGCACCAATCAGAGTGGGCTGGGACATGATAAAGCCAAACTGGCAGATATTTTTTTATTTAAATTTGATGTCGAAGTGCTTATCAAAACAACGCCGATCGCGGCACTGCACTCCGACATGTATTATAAAGAGGACACATGCAAAATATGAACTTTGCAGAGTGCCCGGTTCTTGAGTTGATAGTGGGAAACTAAACCATTTCTAATTTGTACACACACACAGGGGCGTCTTAATAGCACTTGAGGCCCCTGGGCTATGGACTTTTTTGTTCATTTTTTGAGGCCCCCCACACGCTAATCGCACAATCGCACGAGTTGCTTGTATTGTTATTTACATTCCGTTGCACGGTTTAGGCTGATATTCAGTTTTTGTGGCAAAAAGTTCCTTGTGTCAACGAAGGGAACTCAGTGCTAGCCTACGTCACAACGTCAGCACACGTTAGCAACGACGCATGGATACAACGTGCATTGCTGTTGCACAGCAAGTATCGTATCGTGCCGTGGTGTACTAGCAGCATTATACATTTAAGCAATTCAAGACTTGCATGTACAGTAAGTAATGTCACAATAAATTATGTATTTAAACTCACGCTTGTGTTGTGCGTCGCTGTATTCAATGCCACAGCCAAAACTTTATGTCAAAAGAAACGTTTTTAATATCTGGCGCATTCAAACAATCCCCTCAGTGAAGTTTGGCTACCAACAGCAGCTAGGCTAGCTTGCTCGTAGCACAATTCAACTTCTCCACGCAGGGCTCTAGACTGAGACCAAAAAGTCGCGTTTGAGGGCATATTTTCAGTTAGCAGATCGTACTGTACCGTTTGAATCGCGATTCCATCTGAAAAACACTTGTTAGAATAGCTTGTCTCAAAGGGGGTTCAGCTTGTTTCATATTAAATGGACCCATCTGCAACCGACGCAAGCAAGCACACCCTACAAATTGTACCCTCTTTAGTTTTTGTTACATTTTGTTACATTTTGTTTAGATAAGGGGGATGACACCGCGAATACGGACGTTTATCATCATTATTATTTTGTATTATTATTAAGAGGCCCCTGATTGGTCGAGGCCCCGGGCTTAAGCCCAGGTAAGCCCGTGCATTAAGGCGTCACTGCACACACACACGGATTCCAAGTCAAAATATCCCAAACTATCTTGCTGAAGTTTTTTTTTTTTTTTCAGTTCTGAAATGAATCAGAAAAGGGGAAACTAGCACCCCATTTCTTTTGCTCATGTCAAAGGTGGCATAGACCTTTATATATATGCTAAGCTTTACTGTTTTGACTGATATCGGGAATTTATTGAGAGGTTCTAATATGCATTTGCGTTGCCTATTCATATTGTGTGAGTGACTAGACAAGGTTTAGCTACAGTATGTAAAGTTCTCTTGAATCTTCTTTGCCTCACATCTCAGAAGGCAAAGGAGATATGGGTGACAGCTGAAGACAGACGTGAAGTGATGGTGTTTCTTTTAGGACTATTGGCTCCCTCTAGCGGCCATTTAATATGCTTTTCCAGTTCTGGACCAACAGTTTATGGTTGTTTAAGTTTTACTATAAATCCATGGAAGCACAGGCAGACACAAATGGATTTCTTGCTACTGGTTTATCTGAAGGCTTCTCTCCTAACCCACCTTTCAAATCCACCGTGAAAACTAAACAGACACTAAACACGTGAGAAAATTGAGACCATGTTAGCTTAACATTAAACAATGGCATGCACAGCATGTGGAATTACATTTTATGTTAAACACAGACAAACAAAACACCTCGTTAGCTGCATGCTATAAGTAGGAATAGTCGGAGCCCGTCTACGGAGAGCCTGTCCACTCCCTATTAAGCCCCATTGTACCGAATTTTGTTGCAGTTACACCAGAGTTCCACTGGGGGAGATCGCAGTCGAGTGCAAAATGAATGTGAGTCTATTGAGCTAAATGGCTAAATTTGTCTCTTTTGCCTGATAGTCGTTGAGAAATCTCGAATTTGATTGTAGTTTGTGCATGGGTAACAAGGATTATACGTCGAAAGTTGAATGAACGAGTATTTATGTCCTTTTGATTTCTTACAGAGTGAGTCGTTGCCCATAACACGCTAGCATTCTGATAATGAATGGTGATTGGTTAGTGAAGGACTGACTACGACCAGAGCCATAGAAAAAGAACCAGTAACCAATTGACATTATGTGTTAATATACCGAAAATGTCCGTGAATTGAGATGGTGCTGCTGTCTGTCCCGCCGAAAACCATTCAAACAGGTTGACAGTAGTGATGGGTTGTTCGCGAACGATCCGGCTCTAAGAGCCGGCTCTTGAAGGTGAACGTCGGGAGCTGGCTCGCATATCTGAAGAGCCGACTCTATTTTTTGTAGATTAATACAGCCTATAAAAACTAAATGATTATGAAAGAATGAATTTTTTTTTTGTATTAAAAATAATTGACTAATTCAAAGAACAACAAAAAAATACTTGAAGGCTTAAAGGCGCACACGATCATCCTCACATTCTGTTTCTGTCAATCCTGCATGAGGGAGGGCCGAGCCAACTCACACACAGTCATAGAGTAGTCAAAACTCGGAGGAGAGCCATGACAAATCAATGCATTTTTAAAGATATGTGGTTACGGTCGAGTATGATTTCATTTCATAATTTAATTCAAATTGTTTTCACACCCATCATAGTCAAATTCATAGTTAAAACATGTATTTTTTAAAGAGCCGTTCGGGAGCCAAAAGAGCCGGCTCTTTTTGGTGAGCTGAGCCATACGAGCCGGCTCACGAAAAAGAGCCAGAATGCCCATCACTAGTTGACAGCAGTGGGGTTTTTTTTACTACAGCGAGCTACCGGAACCACGTGACAAAAAATCTCTAGCTTTTTTTGTTTTGTGTCACTGGCAGTGAGTGTTCACAATGTTGTATTTCACTGCATTCTACACCAAAAACGTCTCAGGGAGGACTGCCTTTTGTAGATACGAGTCTGCTGAAGATAGCCAGAATATCGGGTTTCTTTCATTCGTCACTTGCCTGAGAAAGCGACTTCCGTTGGCCAGCTTCATTGAAAACCATTCAAACAGGTTGAGAGCAGTGGTTTTTTTTGGAACTACAGCGAGTTACTTGAACCACGTGATCACGTGTCGGCAAGATCAAAACGTGTCGCAACTCTCTTTTTCAATGGCTCTGACTACGACCAGAGATCCCGCTTGATGCCATCTGAAGCGGAACCAGAATGTCAGAGCATTAGCAACATAGCAACCACATTAGAAACTCTTTCTAGCATGTATATTGACAGGGAGAGCCTAACTTGTCAGCTGTGTTGTCAATGCCTCAAGACAAAAAAGGAAGTGACCAGAGCTTGCCGTAAAGCAGTATCGCTGGTCGTACGATGTGTATGACGTCATTGACATTTTAAAAGGCTTTTTAAGACAAAAAAGCAACTTAAAAAAAATCTAACACCTAGCAGTGTGTATTTTTTTTGCCTCCCCTTTCGAATTCAACATTCTAATTACTAAATGATATCCTGAGAAAAGTGGATTTTGAGGGGTATAGCTCCATAGACCTCCATTCATTCTGCACTGGCCCGTTAGCGCCCTCATATGGAACTAGAGTGGAACTGCAACCAGTTCAGAACCCAGAAGTTTCCAGAGTGGCAGTTCTCCCCTATTAAACATTCTCTGGAATAGTCTTCCTTAAAGGAGTCATTGATTGCAAACCTGATTTTAACTTGTCATCGTTGAATAACGACAGTTCGGTGGGTAAAATGGACATACAGTGAACCTCAAAGTCCATTGACACCTCTTTTCTATCTAAATCTCATAACTTGAAACTGCAGCTGTAAAACGATCGATTTCGAAAAAGCTGAATTAGTGACGTCACAAATGTAGCATCCCCTTTGTCACGCCCCAACATTTACATACAAACCAGCCCTCTGGTGTTCTGGCCCAGGATCTCAGCCATTAGTTTAGCTGCTCGATGCTCTGTGAACTTTCATGGGAATTACGGAGGAGAAAGTTTGGAAGTTTTTTAATTATATTGAAAATGGACCATCGTAAATGCAGTGTTCCAGGCTGTACAGGGAATGCTGACACTTTTCAGAGTCTTCCTAAGGAACCTAACACTCGACGGGCTGTGATTTTCGTCTATGAGAAGATCCCTGTGCAGTTCAATGCTCAATTACACATTTGCTCGAACCATTTCACAGAAGACAGTTTTGAAAACCTGGGACAATGTAAAGCAGGATTTGCTATGAAGTTGTTGCTGAAAAAAGGTGCTGTTCCGACCTTATGTTCATCACAACCGCAAGCTGTACTATGATGTTGTCGCTAACAGTTGATAGCAATGCTAACGTATCCTGCCTCTATCTAGCATCGGTAGAATGTGTGATGATTTAGTTTATTGGCAATGGGGCTAACGTTATTTCATGTTCCTGACTGTGTTTCATTCAAATAAATAACCTGTGTTGTCATGTAAATCTACAATTTAAGATGCATGTTTGTCCAGATCTATTTTTCAGCAAGATAGCTGGAGCTAACTGAAGCTGAGTTGAATCGTGTTGCTTCTTTGCTCCTCAGCTTCACTCGTTGTAAACTAACCAATCAGCGCGCATCTCATCTATATATTCATGAGCATACCATAAAAGGTGAAAACCTAGCGTTTCATTCTAGTGCTATTTCACAGGATGCATCGGGGCATAGAACAGCACCCGGGCCATTTTCAGCCCAACCAATGTTACATACCTTATTCAGAGACCTTAAGGAACAGTGTGAAATACCCCCAAAAAACAGTCAATGACCCCTTTAAAACCCCGAAAGTCTTACTCCCCCAAGAACAACCCAATGAGACTTGTACTTAGTTTTAAGCTGAGACATAAAAATAATCGTATTAGTATTCGGGAGACTAAATTAGATAATGTAAACATAACAATTGCAACTTCTCTCATTTATGACATTGATCTTAGAAAAGGTTGACAAATTATATACATACTGCATTATGTAAACAGTATAATCGCAACAACATGGACAATCTGTGGACAGTTAGCATTTGTTGGTAAGGAGAATATTTCCTTGGCAGCCTCCCTGACTCCACAAAGGAGGGGTCATCATCATAAATCAGGTCCTTTCACCTGTCACACCTTCCTGTGCTATGCACTTTCATACCTTCTGTCTGTTAGAGAGGACACTCCTAGAAACTAGGCTTGTGACAATTGACAGCTCTGCACCCAACCCTTCCTTGTACTGGCCGCAACCACTTTAGCAGATTCAACATCAAACTACATTGAACATCATCATGACACAAAAATGTGTTTTCATCACATGGAACAAAACTTTCTATGAGCATTCAAGTTGTAGTTAATTACTTCAAATGTATTTTTAAACTTTACCTTCAAATTGTGTTAGATTTTTAGACACTAATAGAGTTGTAAAGTGCATCCAACTAATACTCTATTGCTTAAGTGCAAAGGCTGCTGGAGAGTTTACCAAGAATGTTCAAGATAAGGTGAAAGAAGAATTTGACGTCAGTGCCAACTCAGATTGAACAAAATAACTTACAATCTATATATCTATTAATCTATATACCTGCTACACAAACTATACTGTCAGGGGGGTATAACATACCTATATATGTATTTTTGTATTTATTTTTACAGTATTTCAAAGCTTTCACAGAACTGGTTCAGGGCCGGTCAAAGGTAGTTTCAGTGAGATATCAACACCATGTCCTAAAATTGTTATATGTTCTACTTATTTCCCTGTGTTTATTCCAGACTTCTGCTTTCCTTTACTCATCTCTCAACTAAACCCTTCAGTAATCTACTACTACAGTGAGTGACAACTGGAGATCAGACGCTGTTACTGACTGGTGATTAAGATCACTACCATAGTTCAAATACCTGTCTTGCCATGATTATGGTTAAAGTACGTCTCAGGATCCACACCTTAAGCCTGGGTGTGTTCTAATGTTTTTCTCTGTCACTTCTGTTGAAGGCCGAGTCTCGTGCTGTCTCCGTCCTGCCTAATGCAATCCACCTGCTTCTGTGCTCATACAAAAATTGTATGTATGTATATATATATAAAAGGTTTATTTACAAAGGAATAATAATATATAGTATTGAGTGTAAGACCATAGTAGTGAGGTAAAGAGAGCAGGAGAGGTGGTGTGTGAAGGAGAAAGGAGGGGGAGAGGAAAACAGAGAGAGGTGGAGAGAAAGGTACGAGACCACACCCTCAGGTGGCCTTGGGGTTCCCTCCCTTTAGGTCAAAAAGGGAGGTATAGACGTGTGAGAACCACTGGTCGCTTGATTGGAGTAGTCTGTGTCGTCAGCTAAGGTATGTAGCCTGTAACTCTCTCTTTTAAAACATTATATCAATGTCATTCTGATCTATCCTTTTTTGCATTTGTATTCATGTTTAACCTATGTGTTGATGTTGAATGTGTATATTCTGGATATGTAGTGAGAACAAGCTTCTTTAGCTTGTTTGACATTAAGCAATTGAATGTCGGATTTAATTTATTGTTATGTATGCTATTGGAGATTGAGACCTTTCAAATATAACACAGCCAACTGTTGTTTCCTCACATTAATTTGGTGTCTAAGAGCAAACGTTCTGTCCTCCATCATCCTACAAGCCAAATTGCGTGAAATACATACCAGGCTGTCAACTCAAGTCAGTGACACAATTTCAGCCTAAACATTTGATTTGATATTTGAGTGGACAATTAGCCCTATTAGTGGCAACTAGTTTAGAGTCTCAATAAAAACAAATAAATATATATATACGTATGTGTGTGAATATGCCATTCTAATGTTTTGTAGACACAGTGCTTGTATTGAAAGGATATATGTGACATCGGTAGGGGTGGTAGTAGTCAGTTTGGGGGGAGGGTGGGGGTTTTGGTGCATAAGCAATTTCTAAGCTTTATCATGAGTGGACTGTGGAATGTGGCTGATCTGCCGTTTATCTGTGTTCTAATGCTGAAGGTGTGTTTAAGCAAGGTGTGTCTGGGTGAGAGGGGGGCAGGGTGTGCCTCCATGTGGAGAAGGATCCAACCAGACTGGTTTTAATTCTTAAAGGATGAGTCAGGGGTTAAGCCTGGCACTGTAGCATAATGGAGGGCTTAGTAGCCAAACAGGCCCACTATGTCGAGTCTATGCAAGAAATGCACTACTCTACAGGCATGTAAATATGTCTATTTGTGCATTGTCCATAATGAAACAATAACTCTCACTATACACTAAATTAAATACAATACACTTCATGAAATGGGATATACATGAACTGTGTCCAATACGTTTCTTTACCTTCTTTTTGACCCTACACATACTCAGCGTCAGTTAGTTCAACTGCTTCCTCCGATGGAGGAAAGAAAAAGTGCATGTTAATGAGAATTTCTTTTTGTCATCCTTATCTTTTCCAGCTATTAATTCAAAGAGAAGATGTCGTATTCTTTCACCAAAAAGACATATTCCACCCAATCTAGTAAGTATCAATATAGTGAGAATACAGAAAATGAACGATTTGTCAGTGTCTTTGACTAACAAAATTCTCCATACCAACCAGTCCTAGTATGGAGCAATTGTAATAAATTGATCCATTTAGAGCCAAAAATATTTGATGATTGTTAGTGTCATGGCAGTGACATTGTATTCAGTCATAAACGTACATATTATATTATTGGGTCATTTGAATGGCCTGTCTATAATACCTCTAACATTAACCTTGAGTTACTTGCTCTTTTACCCTGGTCTTAACCACATACGTAACGAATGTGTGGTGTTATTTGTGATGTGTGTGTTTCAGCCAAGACCTCCAGTCCCAGCCAGGCCATCGAGGACGCCAAGAAGAAGACCTCCCTGCTGAAGGACAACAGCTGGATCAGGAAAGATGCTGAGGAGGATGAACCAGTCGAGTAAGTCACTGGGCCATCCATACACACCCAAACACACACACAAACGCCCAATCAAACTCAAACACACACAGGGTGTGTCAGAAGTCTTAGGTGTGGCATTTTCTTGTCAGATAAACATTTTTCCCATACCAGCCATGCAAATAGTGAGACTTGTTCGTTTAGGTATCTCCTAACCCTAACCTCCATGTGTCCTCACCCCTCCAGGCGGGATCCCAATTTTGGTAGGGCTGTTCTGAGCCGCTACAAGCCGAATGAGACACTGGACAGGTAGAGAGACTCCTGGGATACTGACTGACAAATTGTTCATTTGTTTTTGATTCATGTTATATTGAATACATATTCTGCCTTTTACTGGTGACTACTTTTCACATAACTGAGAGTAGACAGTCATACATTCAACCACAGACCGTAATAATTAACGTGACCTTCTCTCAATGTCATAGCAAATCGTTTTAAATCGTCCTTTAATGTGCTTTCTTATCTATAGTTCCAAGTCAGTGGATACCAAGACCCCTCAAACCACGTCAGGTTCCACTTCCTACGTTCAGTCTCTCACTAAGAGGTACCCTACTTTTAACACAACCTTCAGGCTGTGCGTTTACATCTTGCCACCAGGAGTGGACAAAATGAACATGTTCAGTCACTCCTAATTTATACAGCAGACTGACTCTGACTCTCTTCCTTCTGAAACCTGGTCCTTCTTATTGCAGGTTCAGTGCCAGCCAGGATGAACTGAATAAAGACAGGTCAGTTGGCTTCGCTCCTTACTTCCATATTTACCTATACAATAATAACAGCATTTCAACATCCAATTAGTATATAGTTGGGTGAGAGTTATGTGCAGTAATGCCGATAACGCGTTACTCTAATCTGACCACTTTTTTCAGTAACGAGTAATCTAACGTGTTACTATTTCCAAACCAGTAATCAGATTAAAGTTACTTGTCCAACTGACTGTGCGTTACTATTTTGTCATTAATAGTCAAATATATATTTGATTTTTCTTCTTACGTCTCTGGGAGTGAAGTCATGTAGCCTCTGCGACAATTAAGTCACGTTTTCAGCATGAGGGTCATGTCACGTGTAGCTATATACATAGACCTACCACTCCCTCCCAGTGACTCTCAGTCGCCACTTTCCTCAAGCCCCTTTGCTCCGGTGCTATCTCGATTTGATTATATGTGACAAATAAGAAAGACAAATAAGATTAATAAACAAATGCAACAAACCGCAAATAAATACATGTTTTTTCTAAAAGTAATGGTTTGCAAATGATCTCAGATTTACTGTACTCGGGGCGTTTTTTATGGTTAGGTTTTTTTCTCCAAGTAGGCCTACGACTTGAGTCGTTTTTCCAAGTGCGTTCTTAGGTCAACATTTCAAAAGAAACTCTTGTCTATGAATCAACATGAACATCAACAAACATAAACAAAATGTCAGGAGATACATTGTACATTGTTTTTGTGTAGCCTACATTACTGTTCAAAAATGCACTTCTAATAAAGTGCAGTGTTGGTCACTCTAGTTATTTTTATGTTGAGGCGGCAGCTGCTGAATGTAAATAATAAAGTAACTTGTAATCTAACTTAGTTACTTTTAAAATCAAGTCATCTGTAAAGTAACTAAGTTACTTTTTAAAGGAGTAATCAGTAATCAGATTACTTTTTAAAGTAACTGTGGCGACACTGGTTATGTGGTGTAAGGCTATGATGTAAAATTCCCTGTTGATATCTCTAGCACCCCCCCCCCCTCCCCCCAAGCTATGGATGGACCACGTCTTATTCAGAAAGATACACATTCATAGATATTACAGTAAAGTGAGATTTTCTTGTAGTCCGTTTCTAAACACAGTCTTCTTATGTTGTAGCATATCTTCCCTGAAGTCCACAGAGGAGCCAAGGACGTATGTGAACATGTTTCAGTTCAAAAACTAGACAAATCAAATTTCACTGATATTTAACGGCTATGGAGGACAATTGGGGACAGTGTTCTAATATGCATCCATTTGTGTCACTACAGAACCACTGTCACCAAAACTATAGTCAAAGAGGAGCCGAAAACAAGGTAGAGGATGAACATTACAACCACACAAGAGTGACGTACCTCTTTTGAAATATTAATGCTATTCAAAGCATGCACTCCTAACTATAATTCACATACCATTGTTTCTTCAGCACCACAATGACAACCATTACCAAGAATGGCAAAACCACTGAAAAAAACACTACCACCACCCAAAATGTGGTAAAGACCCCCACCAAGACTGAAACCTTCACTGAAAAGGTCTTCTCTGACATCAAGAGCCCAAGCAAAAGGTAATGCTATCCAGTCTGAACCCAAATTCTTTGGCCAAAGCATATTCATGGTTTAGTAATCAGAAGGTTGCTGGTTCGTGCCAAATGATGTTGTGTAAGGCACTTCACCCTACTTGCCTCGGGGGAATGCCCCTGTACTTACTGTAAGTCGCTCTGAATAAGAGCGTCTGCTAAATGACTAAATGTAAATGTAGTTACATCTACACTTTAGTAATAGGGCTGACAATTTTTCCACTACAGCATTGCCTACAGACCACCTGCACCAGCCAAACCGAAAGAGAGCGAAACAACAGAAAACACCTTCAAGACGTAAGAAGAAGCTAGACAAGGCGAAATCTACATAGTGATTGCATAATTATAAACTAATTTTGAATTGTTCTAATATAAATTGTATCAATTAACACATTCTAATGTGTAAATGTGTCTCTTCTATGTTCTTGGCAGGGCGGACGATCAGCTGTATGATACTCTCATCCCCACATCCATTAAAACAAAGCTAACCCCGGACGGGTAATGTGCTTATAAATTATCAGTTGCATAATGAGATATTCATGTTTATATTGGCATGTACTGTAAGTTGTGAGACCATGCTACTGTCCACACCCTTCAAATGCAAATCAACCCTAATTAGTACCAACACTTATTTGTTGTTTTCAATTGTAGAGCAACAACTGTGTCCAAAACTGAGACTGTGACAGTCAAATCCAGTAAAGACTGCTCTGATGGGTGAGTGACCATACACCACACATAAACAAGGGCAGTGATCTTAGTCATGGAACCAAACTGATCTGAGAAGCTCTCATTCCAGAGAGAGCACCAAGACGACCACAACCACAAAGACATCCGCCACGTAAGAATGCTATGTAAACCCATCATATATTGTATTGTACTTGCTTATGATGACCATTATAAGATAGGTCTGACATATAACTAATACTGACTATTGTTTATGACTTGTGTTTTTGCTCCTGTCTTTTCTAAAGCACTGAAGATAAGCTGTTTGACACCCTCCTGCCCACATCCTTCCAGTCTGGCTACAATTCTCCTGACAGGTAGGGTTGTGTGCTATCCAGGTGATTCATCCAACTGCATGAGTATGCCAAGGTGCCTAGCAATGTAAACTATTGTGATGGATTAAACGATGGCTTTTAAAAGCCATTACAAACCGCCTGCTGTGTGTTATTGATTAATAAACCCAAAACGTTATATGTAACCTATTCCTCAGTATCTTAATTCAAGAATATTTACAAAAAAGGTTAAATCAGTCTGTTTGTCCACTCTCCCAGCACCAACACCACCACAACCGTCATCAAGAAGGACATTGTTGTTGTGGACAGCACCAAAGGGTAAGTTTGCACGCTCACATGAACAACATGCAACAAAAACACAAAAAAGAGGTAACAACATCATATTGACCAGAATCTTTCTGCACACAGTGTTGAAAGCAAAACTGTGACTTCACCAACATCTTCCACCATCACTAAATCCAGGTAAAAAAAATACTAACTACTCTGTATAGTGAATTTTGTAGGAGCATATAGTCATTTGCACTGCTATTTTATTCCATCAGTCTTTTCCCACATGTAAACAATGTTTTACACACCATCATTGACTCTATCTCTGCCTTCCTCACAGCTACAGCTCATATAGCAGTATGGATGATCTCCCTTCCAGCCAAACCACCTCCTACACTATCAGCTCCAAGCCCAGGTAATCTCCCATACACAATCTAGTCTGTAATATGCCATTTATCAGGCGTTTGTATCCTAAATGATAACTCTAGATGAATGAATCACACATTTCCAGTACATTGTCATGGTCCTGGTAATAAATCTGGTTAAGTCTGGGTCAAAGTGTGAGATGTAAACCACGTCTGATAACCTATAACATTCATATTGCATGCTTCCCGCGACATACAGAGAGGAATACACCAAAACCAGCTCCATAAAAAGCTACTCTAGCCAACCAGACAGGAGGTAGGACTACAACTAGATATCTCATTGTGTTTGAATTGATCTAAAACTAGTTACAGGATTCCAATCTTTGCTCATAAGAAGTAGGCATAGAGACGCGTCACTTCCAGTCAGCAAAGGCCATGGGTCAAAGTAAGAGTTGCACTGAAATAATAAATTTATGACCCTTGTCACCAACTTTGTCTAGTTATGAGTACACCAGTGTAACCAGCCCCTCTGCCTACACCACAACATCCTACAAGGACAACAGTAGCAGGCTCGACAATCTAACGTCTGATTCCTTCACCTCCAAGTCTATCAAGTCTGTCTACTCAACTCCCGAGAGGTACAACTCTTACCACAAAACGTTCAGTACCTTTTATGTAGGCCGACTGAATACCAATATAGACTAAACAAAATTATGATTTTATGAGTTACAGTTCATATAAGGATAGCAGTCATCTTAGATAACGTCATTGGGCAATTTCTGTGGATTTCACATGAGAGAAATATGACTTTTCTATGTAATTTTCTATTATATTTAAGTTTAGTTTCATGTCACAAGACCAACACGGCGTGTTCGGGTTTTTACAGTGTATATTAATACCAATGAATTTCACTTGTACCCTGCATATATACCAATATATGCCTGAAATATCTTTATAATCAATACATTAATGATCTCCCACATGTAAATGTCCTGCTCTTCCTGTCCAGGGCTGTGCTGGAGAAAGACCTGTGCTCCTACTGCCGGAAGGGTATGAGTTCTGACCCCAAGATGGTCCTGGAGGACATGAACATCAACTGCCATGCCACCTGCTTCAAGGTACATTACAAATGTACCATATTGACCATCTAAAACAGTTAGAAAGCCTGCTCCTTCCTTCTATGTGTAATATTGGCATGTGTGTTTGTGTCTTTCAGTGTGAGGTGTGTAGCAGCACCCTGGGTCATCTGAAGGCAGGGGACAGCATGTGGATCTATCGACGCACGGTCCACTGTGAGAAGTGTTTTGGCGTCACCAGAGGTAAACACTACTGTCCTATACTATATTAAACTATGTTATACTATATTCAAACATTAATAGTGTGAACTAGTGATGTTCCAGCTGTAGACCTAATATGTCTTATCTCTACAGAGAAATGGTGTCGTTGATCCAAATTTACACTACTCAGTTGGATGGAAGAAAAAGAAAAGAAAAAGAAAAGAAAATATGAATCAAGCTAGGCTAATGCATATTATGGCAGGGACATTGTTTTTGTTTAGTTGATGATTGAGTATATGAAAGCTGACAAATGTACATGGTCTGAGGTAGCCTAATACTTATGGCAGGGGGAGCTCCTTTTAAGTAACAACTGTCAAATTATTCTTCTGGAAAATACGTTTTTCTTATACAGGCCATTTCCTACAGAAGCCATAAGCGGCCATATATTGCTGTATTTTATTGACTCCGTTTTCCCGTGATAACAAGTTAATTTCACTTGTTTTCGCGAGCTCTTGAGTTATTTATGTATTTATCTTGAATGAACCAATGTTTTTTCCCCGGCATTACGGGATCATTGTCTCGAGTGTAGCAAGACGGTTACGTTAGTGTGTTTGGGTACAGTGAAAATCACGAGAAAACGGAGTAGCCTAAATAAAGTGTTTTGAATGAATAGCATCTCAGGGCTTCCGTACTTGTGTATTTTTGTGTGTGATTTTTTTTTCTCAGCACCTACTTCCTCTTGTTACAAGTCTGTATTGTTTGTGAAATTCAGTGTACAAAACATAGGGGCCGGAGGCTTTGAGTGTGTGCAATAAACGTTGATCATTCAATACCTTATATTTTCCACAATAACGATCTGGTCAAAACTGAGTTGTTGTTTTTTTTACCTTCGCTCTCCTATTTATGTGCCTATTGTGCACAGCTGCATAGATAACATGAGTGGGCCGCTGTAAACTACAGACCGCGGAGGAGAATTAGACTGGGGGGGTCGCTGTCTGCTGGTTTGCCTTGTCATCCCTTGTGTGTCTGCGCAGAGGCAGAGCATCTTTGGTTGGCTACGGTGCAGCGCTTTGGACCCCGTAGCCGAGGCTATTGCTGTAATCAGTGAGTGAGTATCAGTTGCCTAGAAAACGGCAGAGGAAATTAAAGGGTGCCCTTTCATACAGAAACCTATCTAGACGTTTTATTTGCACATCTAAAGGATAATTATGACCAATGGAAGCAGAGGTATTGAACCCCCAAATGATGGCAGACGTCAATGGCAACAATAAGATTGCAGACGCGGAGCTCGAGGTAAAAAAGCTTCAGGAACTAGTCCGAAAATTGGAAAGGCAGAACGAACAGTTGCGGACAAGAGCAAACGTAAACAATTGCACTAACGACGCGCATCACCAGAACTCGCTGCCACCATGTCTGCATGGGGGAAATACAGTCTGTTTTGGGTCTAGTACACATTTTCTTGAGAATTACGGATGTTCAAGTCCAACAACACCATCGTATTCGTCTGCCTTTGAACCGCACAAAGCGACAGAGGAGCCGTTCGAGTATTTTCATCCGAGCTCAACATCCGATTCTGCTGACGTTGACATCGACGACTGCCCGGCTGGACCCACCGTTCTGGATGAGGTGGATGTGCTAGACCTCAATACAGTCCTCCCTATCTTGGAGTCTGAAAGCTGGTACTGCTGCTGTTCCGTTATATTGACCCAGTTCCCGTCATGTATTTTGCATATTGTGTTAAGGATATTCTACGTAAAAAAATGGTGGCAGTTCTTTGTCAGTGTCAATGATAGCCTGCAGGCATAGATTGTAAAACATAGCCCAAAAAATGTGTGCAAATATTTAACTATAATGTAATTGTACAGTGTCGAAATGTAACCCATGTAGCCTACTCATCACCTGTTTATCAAGAGCGTGATTCTATGTTCGACAATGTTTTAACTGTGGTAACAACTACAAAATCATTATCATCCATAGAAGGAAGCCTACAGAGCTTAAAAACACAATAGCCTAGTTGCCTACACAATATATCAGACTATACAGACACATGAACATGTATGATAGCTTTAGTTTGACAGAGCATAGTGATGGATGTGAAACGATGACTTGCCTAACACTACTGGAGTGATATCCAGGGTTGTATGCTTATGGCACCAGGCAGTAGCCTGGAGTAGCTCCACATCACACTGTTAGTGTGTAGCCCATTTTTAGCTCCATACTCTGATGTGGAAAATAAAGCACACTTTCATGCAGCTCAACGCAGCATTAATCAAATTCAACATTTGCCTCTGCTGCAATGATGCTCCTTCACCCACATATAGCAAGTCTAACCATCCGAGTCATTCTCTGTGACCTAGTTGTGTACTGTCAGGCTATGATACTCTTATTCTGGTCAGCTACCCTCCTTGCTGTCCCAGTTTGGAACAGTTGCGACCGATAGTAAATTGTCACAAAACTACTCAAATCCTTTAGATACACTTCACAGCTGTACTGCTTTTATAAACCTTCCTTTGAGAATTGGAGGTTAAAGGATATGACAGTTATAGCCTATTTTGTCGTTTCAACGGCAGATGATCCTACATGTTTAACAGTCAAGCTATCCAGGGTCTCCTAGGACAATCTCTTCTTGACCATTCTGTGGAGCAGTGTGTGACTGTTAACAAGCGTTGCTAATGCAGCCTGTAATGTAGGGCTATAACCTTAAGTGGAGGTGTTCCCCTAGCCTTTACTCAACACTGCACACAGCGCTGTGGTGCATGTCAGCTGATGGCACACGGATTTAGGTTAGACCGGTCTGGACTTTACTCACAGCTCACACATCGAAAGGTTAAAAGGAGACAATGCTATACTATCTTAAGCTCATAGACAACCACTTAAATGAAAAACACAGAGAAAATACTTCACCACATTGAATTAGAGATGAAGTAGGCTAATTTATTTTAGCCTGTAAAGTATGTTCAGCTTTATCTTTGGTTCAACACAGTGGTGCTTTAGAACACTACTTACCCCTTTACTAAACAGTGAGCATTCTAATGCTTGAACCTAGACTGAAGGCATCATGTGATGTGTCTGTGTCCAGCTTTACACAGAGTGATTAAGGTGTTAATTAGTTGTCTGTCTTTGCACCACCTGACACTGAACACACACAAACGTATGTTTGTTACTATGAAAAGATACACTGAAAAGCTCTAACCCCAATTGCAAAGTTATCCATGTTTGAAATGTGTGCTGTACTGTGTCCCAGGCTGCATGTGTCACCCAAGGCCCGGTTGTTGGGACAGACTGTCCTCAGTCCTCTCCAGTGGTGCCGGCTGGTACTTGATCACCCCGGACCTGAGGTGGAGCAGGCCAAAAAGAACCTTTTCAACAGATTGGACCAAGGTACTGTCCTCTGCAATCCAAACACTTACTATGCTTGCATCTCAAGGGGCCCTAAGGGCATCTTATGCAGCACTCATCTGTACAGTTTTTCTTGTGGTTCTGCATAACAAATCTTTTTGTGTATTTTGTATTTGGGGTGTTGTTGTTGCACTGTGTCTGGTGAACTGGACCAGACAGAGGCACTTTATTTTTAAGGAGCACTAAGGATAACAGATCAGGGGTGTAGTTTACGTGATATGCAGGCATACATCACATGCCTACAAGGATGTAGACCCATTGTAGAATCAGCTTTGATATGTGGTATGGGCAGAGGGGGGGCAGTTGGAGAGGGAGGGAGGCTTAGTAAACAAAAAGTAAGCTCACTGCTGTCTACTAGACTGCACCACTGTGTCAGCTGGATGTCTATTGAAAAAGGTAACATTTCCAGTGAGAGACCTGAGACAATCTGAGAATTAGACATCTCATCTTCTCTACTATCAGGTACAGAGTCTAGATTATCTTCCATTAGTCTGCCATTAACCATGTCTTCAAAGAGTCATTCATTATTCACAGTTAGACTCTTACCTTTAAGGCAAACTCCGGAGAAGTATGCCTTTCCGCAACACGATGCACTGTTATTTAAAGTTTTTACAAAGCCTTTACAAAGTTGCCATTAGGAACAATTACAGAGTGTGTTCCTTTCTGGAGAGAAGGCAGAGTAATTACCCCCAGCGAGGACACCGTGCTAGGCTGTGACTAAGATGGCACTGGCAGAGGATCAGGGTAGAGAGGATGACAAAGAGTCTCATCCTACACTTCTCTTCGAGAATTATGTCCTCTTTTTTATCATGGCTGAAACTTGGTCAAGGATCAAAACGGGCTATCCACGGTGGTTTAAAACCCACTCACTCTCCATCTGCACCTAGTTTAATCTGAAGGCTAGCATCAATCCAAAAGATAGCAACCAGATTAATTGTTCTTCAGGAGTGAAGTCTGAAATAGTGTTATTCTGATCTTTCACTCAGGGCTCAGTTTCAGACCTTCCACTTGAGTACGGGAACCATGGTAGTGAAGATGGTAACCATAGAAACCATGCTTACATTAAAGGGTCTCTAAAACCGAGTGCTGCTTCAACTGAGTGTGTGTGTGCACATTGAGTGTTGTCAGAGACCAGTATTGTTATTTGAGGGGATTTTACAAGATCAATGATTTCAGTATGAGTGCTGAATAATAAATGAAATGTCTCCAATCGATGTTGTGTGTGTGTATGTGTTTGTGCATCTTGGTGTACTATATATGTGTGCCAGTGTGTACGTGAATGTACAAGGTCCGCTCTCTACTTTCAAAGGCTGTATTCAGTAAAAGGTTGGCTGTCCTCCCCTGGGTCATGAATCCAGCCTTGTTCCCCAGCCTCAGTCAATGGGTGTTTGTGTCGCAGCTGTGAAAGTTTTGCTTTATCCAACTGTGGTACGACTAATTGTGTCAGGAATGCCAAATGCACTCATCGCTGCTTGTGTGTCTTGCTGCCTACTAATCACTATGCTATAGCTACATTTCACAGTTCTCTGTGTCATTGCATGTTATCTGAATGCATCTGTATCTGCTTCATGTCTCACTACGGCACTGTAGGGATGAGATTCAAAATTTGGTAGGAGGGCTTGTACACTGTCACTACATGGCAAATCCCTGCTTATCCCCAATACCATACCCTCCCCCCCCCAAACACCACTCCAAAAATCTGTACAAGCTGCAAAACCATGCCAAGCGTTTCTCTTAATC
Organism: Osmerus mordax; assembly: GCF_038355195.1. Lineage (NCBI taxonomy): Eukaryota > Metazoa > Chordata > Actinopteri > Osmeriformes > Osmeridae > Osmerus > Osmerus mordax. The sequence continues at coordinate 6,070,665 of NC_090051.1, read as the reverse complement.
TGCAATATTCATATTGATCTGCCGTATGGGTGTGCCTTGGTGTTTTGGCAGTTGGCTGGAATGCTGAAAGAACGATCTCTGTGTGCGTGTGTATATGGCTGTGTGTGCTCGTGTGTATCAGACGAAGAGAGAGAGAGAGAGAACAACACTGACATTACACAGAAGTATAAGATATGTACAGAGATTTACAGAGAGAAGTTGTGCGTGTGTCTGTCTGTGTGTGTGTGTGTGTGTGTGTATGTGTGTGTGCTTGTGTGTCAGAGAGTGGTACAGAGAGAAACACATTGAGATTGACAGACAGGACACATACTGTATATACATCCAGTAGCTGTTAATACATATCTGTGGTGAATGGCTGTGCTGAGTCATCTTCTTGTCTAACATTATGTTCATCCTGACCCCCCTACTGTGCTCTACCCAGTCAAGCGGTGGCGGGGCGTGTCCTCTGCTTCGGTGCGCCCCTACAGTTGTATAGAGGGGCTCAACTTTGTCAGCGGGCCCAGCTCTTGTCCTATCCTGCCTTACACTAAACCTCCTGCACTAACCCCCCCTACAGGTAACACACACAGTCTAACACACACATGCTATCTCACCCTACACTAAAGCTAACACACACAAACACACACTTACACTATCCTAGCGACCTGAAACTTGCTGCACTGGCCTAGCCCACAGGTCACACACGCACACATATTGTACATCAACCTGCTATGCACACTACACTGACATAGCTCACAAACTCATATATCCTTCCTTACACACCATCATGCCCAGCTCCCTCCCTTCGCTCTCACTCACTCACGTCCCACACTCTGGTGTGTAGATGACCTTGGGGCCAGTGTCCGTCTCAGATTTCTTAGGGTGATGTTTTCTTTCTTATTTTCAGCCGCTACAGTAATTTGAGACTCCTAATGCCTCGATGAGGTCATTAGTCAACAGAGAATACTGCTTATCATGCATTATTATGCTCTAAGCAGAAAAGTGCTCCGCTTGCATCTCTGTCTGGATGATGCATCACATAGCAGGGACGAAAGGAAGGCCCCATAGCTTCTGTTACTATCCAATCACAACAGCTTGTACTGTAACGGCCTGTAAGGTACTTACAGCATGTTACTGCATGTGTATATCCTAAGCCTAAATCTGACATGTACTGTAGACACATCTACTCATTTGTCTCGAACATGTTCCTTGTGTACAACTTACAAGCTAAAGAGTTTAAATCTTCAGATAAATTAGCATAACTTCCTGTCTAAAAGATGTATGGTAGAACAGGGTTATCATGCTGCTAGCGCCACAAAGATGGGTGAGCTCTTCCCCTGGGCCAGAACAGGTCGGTTCCTCTGATCCACATCCACATAAACATCCAAGATGGAAGCTTCATTAGTGGTTTATTATCTTGCTTGGTGGTGGTGTGTGTCATTGTGACTAGATTTCTAGCCTGCCACACTCAATCTCCCCCCCCTCCCCCCCTTTTCCCCAGCTTCATTTTCTCCATCCAGCCATACTTTTCTCCAGCAGACTCTTCCAGGGATTGGCAACTGCAGCCAAGCAGACAGAACCCCCACCTTCCTCTCTCACTCCTCCCACCAGAGTAAGACTTATCAAACTCTCCTATCTGTCTGTCTGTCCGTCCGTCCGTCACTCGGTGTGACTGTCTCACCCGTGTGTGTCTGTGTGTGTGTAGGTAAGGCGTTTGGAAATCGCAGGCATGCTGCAGTAAGCCCCCAGTCTTCCATCGACAGTGAGTTGGGAGTACCAGACCTAGAGGATGACTCTATCTCTATGGGCTATAAACTCCAAGACATGACAGATGTCCAAGTCATGGCTCGCTTGCAGGAGGAGAGTGAGTCTTTCCGACTATTATTTAAATCCATTTGAAATTAATTAAATTTAACTTAATGAATGAGTTGAGATTCACTTAAATGAAATGAATTGAACTGAAATGACTGACCTGGATTTAACTGAACTGTACTTTTATGCAGAAAATATGTTATAAATAGTGTTGTGGCGAAATTAATTCTTCTACAATAGCAATCGTCGACATATGCCAAGATGAGAGTTCCTGGTTTATACAAATGCTTTCAACTATTTTCAGACATATACCATGCCAGGGTCAGTCCACAAGAAGTCCTATGGACAAACTATGAACATTCATAAGGTGGTGGCCAACATGACATACGTAAAACAACAGATTATTTCAAATAATTGATCATTTGTATGAATTGTTGTATTTTTTATTTTTGCTGTTGGTGTTTTAAAAGAATATTTCCTCTCTTTTTCATTTGTTTTGTTTATGCCTCTACATAGCTGTTCGCTTGTCATAAGAATGTCCTTGTTCAGAATTATCTGCTTGTCATGTGCATGTGACAAATAAACCACTTTGACTTTGATCCTTTTAGCCAGAATACCATGAATGCTATTAAAAGACCAACCTACAATGTGTTGTTTTGGGAAAAGCTACTGGGGCGCCACCTTAAGAATGTTTGATCATTGTTTGTCGATTGGTAAGCCTTGTAAAGCATAAAATCCGACAGTGTATCTACATACATCTACATGCGTATGCGTTCGTGTGTGTGTAGGTCTACGTCAGGAATATGCCTCTACCTCAGCCACCATCAGCCGCCGCAGCTCCAGCTTCTCCCTCCACTCCCTCCGACGCAGCGAGATGGACCTGGAAGAGGAAGAGGAGGATGAGGAGGAAGGCTACGACCAGCTCCCCCCTCCTCAGCCTCAATTGTTTCGGAGCGGGTCCATGCAGAGGGGCAGCTTGCCCCACTCTCACACCTTCTCAAGCATCAGAGAGTCTGTCCGACGGAGCCCGTCCACCCACCAGTACTCCCTCTCTGGGCTGTCCCAGCACCACCTGTCCTCTGGTCCCTCCAGCCTCACCACAGACACACACATGGGTTACCGACACACTTCTGGTGAGCACATCTCAGAATTAGGCAGGATTTGCCTTTTTCCAGCCTAGCCTGCCCTTTCTAAAATCATAATTTAATGTAGCATGATTTTCTGTGGTATATCAATCTGATGGTTTAAGTAATGTGTTCTATTACTATGGTTATGTAGATAAACTGCGGAGAAGCATGCCCAACCTGATCCGAGCTCCCAGCATGCCTTGCGTCCCCAGTGTTCCAACCTTGGCCTCCCCTGTCAATAACTATCAAGGCCCCACCTCCCTGCCAATGAACTCTTTGCGGAACAGCCAGAGTTTTGACTCCTCCAATGGGCTTGCACGACTCCAGTCCTCCAGTAAGACCTGCCTCCTTCACTCTATGCATGCAGAAACTCTGGGAAGACCAGAGAGAATTGTGGGATTGACCTTCAGCCTCTTTGGAAAGGCCATGCTTCACAGTTTCACTAATGCTTGTTGTTGTCATTCTCTTTGCTGTCTCTTTTTCTTTCTCAATCTCCTTTGTTCACTCATCCATTCATTCCTTTTTGCTTCCTTTCTCTTTTTTCCTCTCTCTCGCTTTCACTGACTTCCTCTCTCATCCATCTCTCCCTCTCCCTCTCTCCCTCTCCCCAGTTCCTTCCCCGGGCCAGCTCAGCCAACGTGTCCAGAGCGTGGGCAGCTTTCCCTCTTCCACCCCCCGCCACCCCCTTAAAGCCACTGCCTATGTCAGCCCCACCGTTCAGCAGGGGCCGCCCGCCCACCACCCCTCCACCCTCTCTTCCTCCACCAGCCTCCATTCCTTTCCCAGCTCTGTTGCCCTACCCCAGCCCCTGAAAAGCAGTCCCTCGATCCCCCAGGCTCTGAAGGCCAGCGCCCCCCAGACTGTTGCTTCCCGCAGTGGCCTACCTCGTCCCACCTCTTTTATAGGAACCAATGGGACCCCCAGGCCCAGCAAGATTGCGCAGCCCACACGCAGGTAAACACAGTCATCAGGCTGGCTTCTTCTTCTTTGTTGATGTTATGGTAAATTGCAACCAACAATTAAGAGGTGCATCACCGCCACCTACGGTTTGGGAGTGTGAGGCCGGCGGCCTACACTATCTCAAAGAAAACAAAGAAAACCATTAAAACAATTAATAAGATAACACCTAAATGCTCACCCCCACTCCAGTCTCCCGAAGGAAGGATCAGAGATCCCTATCCCCCAGATAGGCTAAGTCCCTTCACCCCAAAAGTCAGAAAACCAACCAGATTCTCCCTGATGTCTCAGTCTTATTCCTAAGCACAGTTAAACAGAGTAAAACTCACAATCAATCAAGACATGGCTCACCGTTTCTAACAGTCCACACAAATCACTGTCCAAACTATCACCATGCAGGAATGAAGAGCTATTAAATAATTTAGTATCACAATATGGGAGGGGGGTGACAATCAACATAGCTTTGCAAGCACAGAAAGAAGACGCTGCATTCATGGTACTAGATAGGGCTATAGGGATAGGGGTAAGCATATTTCTCTCCTGGACATGACCACGGGTCATGATGTCATGAGCTAATATAGCAGGGTATAGGTCAAACATTGTTTATTATATTCAGAACATTCAAAACAGTATAGAAGTAATAAAGTAATCATTAGTTGTAATCTTTAATTATTGTTAATTATCAGATCTCTTCACTAACCTTTGTACTTGCAACAATAATGTCATCATTTTTAATAACAAATCACCTCTGCAAGCACTGCCTGATAGTAGACTGCACACCACTGATGAAGAATCCATGCAAAACATCATTCGGAGGGGTCTACCCACTGTAACCCTGCCACCAATCCACATATTTCAGTGGATCACACAGACAAAGTAGATGACCATCTCAGACTCTATATATACAATTCTGGTATTTAAATCTGAGCTCCTATTTTACCAGATAGGGAGTCATTGGAGCCATCAGTAAAGACCTTAAGATATTAATAAAATCGACAGAACATCCGATCAGGCTGGCTGGAGGGAACATTTCCATAAATATACTATAATAATCAGGGCCAGATACATTATATAAATTGTCTGTTAAGACAATACATTATAAAGTCTTTTTGGTGGTTGATAAGTGTCTCTTTGAAAGTTGTATTCAAGATTCACCATATTGTTGTGTGGCTGCTGGCATCTGTACCTGGCAGAAGTTATTGAATTGTATACGATAAAAACAGCCGTTAATGTGTCAATTGTTTTGCAATAGTTTGGTAAATCATGTTTTTTTTTATTTTAGAGTCTTACACTTCTACACTTAAGTTATTTATCTCTCTTGGTTTCTCTCTGTCTTTGTCTCTTTCTCTGTCTGTTTCTCATCCTCTCTATCCTTCTCCCATAGTTTACTCACCCCTCCTAAGAGCCTGGCTGCCCTAAGTGCTCTGAGGGACGGAAGCTGGAAGGATGGGTGTTACTGACCACTTGGACTAGGGTTAGGATCAGGCCAGCACCAGGCTAGAACCAGCTCTAATGTGAATCTGTCCAGGGTAGTGGGTTTGCAAAGTGAAACCCACCTAAAGACAGTGTTTCAGGTCCATTAATTGACTACACCCTTACATGACTGACAGGAAGCCATGCGTTTGACCGACCCAATAAACACATAACCCTGGGTCCAGCGGGCTGGACCCTCTGTTGTTGTTCCTCCCCAAGCACAGACTGTTCTTTAAATGGAGAAGAATGAACGCAACACCGTGCGAATGATTCATGATATTGATTGGTCTAGTATTTGCAGTGTGGATTGTAGGCTCTGCAGCGCTTTCATCTACATGGAATGGATTTCACTCCCAGCTGAGAGATGAACATCAAGAGATCCAAGCTTATTAAGATTTTCTATTATAATAATGCTTCTAATGTTTTTGTATTAAACTGGTTTACCATCATTCGTTTCTGTTTAACATTTAAAACTGTGAAACTGTCTAATCAAAGTTGAGAATGAAGAAAACGTTTTGTGATATTATATGGCTGTAGAAGTGTTGTGTTAAACTATATTTATTATTTCGGAACTTAAGGCACCTTTAACAATACTGTTGTTAACAAGTTTAATCAAATATTTCAAAAGCTTCTTTTGTAAATTCTCAAAAGGAAATCTGCACCTTCTGTTTCTTTCTTAGGATTCTTGTTAAAATTTTAAGTGTTCATATTAAAGTACATTCATATCAATATTGCACACATAAGATATAAGATAATAAAGGGATGGTACATTTTCAGTGCAAATCGAAATTTCTAAACATTCTTTTAGCATTTATTGTTTCACCGTATTTGTCTAGTGAAACAAATTGAGCAGTTCTGTGATCCCATCCTGACTATCATCATCTTACTATAATGCTAGTGTGTGTGTGTCTGTCTGTGGCTCGATTATTTTGCGAACCGGATACTGTATGAAGTTGAAATTTGGCAGGTGTATTGCAGGACCTAAGGACGCATCTTTTTTGACAAGGCAGGCTACTGTCAGTTAAGGGGCCCCCAACGGACTGACAAATTGCCATATTTGCTACATTTGGAATAACTTGCATGATATCCATAACAGTCCCGCAGTTAGAAGTCAATGAAGGTTACATATTTTGTAATTGCGTCTAATTCTGTGAGAAAAACTAATTCAGTATGAACACTATGTTGTCAATGATATTTAGGCAACAAACTATACAAAATAATGCAATGCTCGTAAGGACCATGTTGAGAGTTTATAAACTGGTGTTTTTGTGAACATTATACTCCACTACATTTACATTTGTACATTTAGCAGACGCTTTTATCCAAAGCGACTTCCAAGGGAGAGCTTTACAAAAAGTGCATAGGTCAATGATCTTAAACAACGAGATAGCTCCAAAAACATTGTGGGTAGCCAAAACATGAGCATACATTGTGATAAGCATCGGATCCAACAAATCTTTCTTAAGTACCGTTGTACTCCCGGAACAAGTGCGTCTTTAGCCTTTTCTTGAAGGTGGGGAGACAGTCAGTGTCTCTGATGGAGGTGGGGAGGTGATTCCACCATTGGGGGGCCAGACAGGAGAAGAGCTTGGGTTGGGAGTGGGCGCTCTTGAGAGGTGGGACCACCAGACGGTGTTTAGTAGAAGACTGTAGGTGGTGGGTGGGGGTGTAAGGCTGGAGGAGAGACTGGATGTAGGCAGGTGCAGTCCCGTTCACCACTCGGAAGGTCAGTACCAGGGTCTTGAATCGGATACGGGCCGTGATGGGTAGCCAGTGATGGGAGATGAGGAGCGGAGTAACATGGGAGCGACTGGGTAGGTTGAAGACCAAGCGGGCTGCTGCGTTCTGAATCCCCTGGAGAGGGCGGGTTGCGCATGTTGGGAGACCGGCGAGAAGCGAGTTGCAGTAGTCCAACTTGGAGAAGAAAAGTGCTTGGACTAGCAGCTGGGTGGAATGCTCAGACAGGTATCTCCTGATCTTCCGGATGTTGTAGAGGGTGAATCTACACGACCGGGAGACTGCAGCAATGTGGGCCGTGAGGGAGAACTTGTCATCCAGGGTACCCTGAGGTTCCTGGCAGAGGATGAAGGGGTCACCGTCGCAGATCCCAGGGTGATTGAGAGATCGTGGGAGATGGAGGGTTTAGCTGGGATGATGAGAAGTTCTGCTTTGGCGAGGTTCAGCTGGAGGTGGTGCTTGGTCATCCAGGTGGACTTGTCTGGGAGGCAGGCCTCGATTCTGGCTGAGATCCCCGGATCAGTCGGGGGGAACTACAGCTGCGTGTCTTAAGCGGAAAATGTAAAAGAAGAACACAAAATCTAGATTTTTTTTACATTTTATTATAGTATTCATCACAGTAGATATTACTGTCTCATTGGGCATCCAGTCTCTCCTTCCCGTTCACCTGATGTCATCCATAAAGAAAAACCTTTGAAAGAAGCTTTTAAACTCGCTCTGGATAAGAGCGTCTGCTAAATGACTAAATGTAAACTGTATTGTGCCAGCGTTGTTAGTCAGCACTGCACATCTCATGGATGAAATGCTGTCTTTCTAACTAACAGAAAGACAAAAAAAGAGGACACTTTATTTTCTGTAGAAAATTGAGAATTTTGTTTTGTTTGTGAATTAATGTGTTTACTGATAATCCATGTGGATGCACAATGATATCTGTGATAAAACTGTGAAATGGGTTTACCTGTGTACGTACAAACTCCAATTAAAGTAACATCAAATCATCTACAGTAACCACCATCTTAATCATCGGCTGCATCAGAGGCAAAGTCACTGCACTAATAAAGATATTTGGTGCCATCTCTAAAATAATTTGTTGACTCACAATAAACAGCAGGGAGCACTGTTGCAACATAAAGAAAGAAGGAGGGACTGAATCTGAGCGTACATGTTTCATGTTGAGTAGTTCTACCAGAATGTTTAACTGGTAAACCATGTGGTCCTTGGTGGGGGGGGGGGGGGGCGCGATATTTTGGAATAATTAAAGCAGTACTGAGGGCTTAATATTTAACAGGCTAGCATTTGGTTTCTAAGGTAACACAGTTTAAAACAGAAAAGAGCAACTAGCATAGTCTCAAAATAAGGTGAGTTGCAGTGTCAGAGTACGGTGAATTTCTCATTATCTGTCATCTCCTCGGTGTGTTCTAACCGACATTTACTTTTTTATTGAGTTGAATATCTCACAGCATAGAGAAACAGTCACAGAAATAGTGTAGCCCATAGATTGACTATAGGGTTATGACTGTATGTGTTGATTGTTGACTTGAACAGTATTTACATACTTTCTACAGACAACTCCTGAACAGTCACTGTGTGGAGCCGAAAAAAATGCCCAGTAAAGCACAAGAGGTATGTCAAAATGTAGTGCTAGATGTTCTTAGGTAGCTGCTATCACAGTAACTGTGATGTGTCCCAATGTCTGTAGGAATGATATGTGGTGGGTTATAGGAAACAAAACTCTAAATAGAGAGTATCTTCAGGCATTTTTCACAACTATGGACTTTGTCACTAGCCTTTGCTTTTTAGGTGCAGAGAGAAAGTCAGTAATTGCACAAATGGGGTATTCTTTCAGGATGCCGTGATCAATCTGAAGTCGGTCCAAGACCTTTCCCGTCAGCTGGGGTTTGAATGGCCGGTTCTAGCCTACGAGCTTGGCTTCAGTAGGGCAGAAGTACGCAAGTTTCACACCACCTCCACGGAGAAGAAAGTTCAGGCCAGGAGCATGCTGGAGTGCTGGTGAGTACTGTACATATACAGTATAAATATAAATAAATGTCTGTGTTTGAAAGAGAGAGAGAGAAAGAGAAAGAGAAAGAGAGAGAGAGAGAGAGAGAGAGAGAGAGAGAGAGAGAGAGAGAGAGAGAGAGAAAGAGAGAGAGAGAGAGAGAGAGAGAGGTAGGAGGGCTGGGAGAGACAGAAAGAGGTGGGAGGGCAGGGCAGGAAAAAAAACTAGGAGGGCAGAGGGAAAGAACAAGAAAGCAATAACAAATTAGACATGTCGATGTCATTCGAGGCAAAATGACTAAGATTATAGAGTGAAATCGAACCAACGTGATATTATTCTAAAAATACATCATGCCTAATTGGCCAGTCATTTCAACCAGTTTCACCCAATTTTAGCTACTTTTTGTGAATGTGTGTATTTGTGTGGCTCAAGGTGAGGGACTAAGAGGATTATCAAATTATTTCTGTGTCGTTATGCAACTTAATTGGATTTTGTCTATAAACCAGATGTGCATGCATCACACAGTATAGGCTACACAGGCAGTATATCACAGGCACAGCTCTAGATGTAGACAATGAATTAGAATAAGGATTGTCTTTGGAAAAGTAACAACTCTCGTTGAAGACCCCCCCCCCTGCCCCTTCCTCCTCACTCTCTTCTTCCTTTCTCCCATCCCTCGCACTCATTTCGCACTCATTTCTCTTTCATCCCTCTTTCATGTCTCTAGGTATGAGAAGTCCTGGGACATGGCCAATAAGACCAGGTTGCTGCAGGATGGGCTGGAGCGTGCCGGCAGGAGGGACCTGGCAGAGAGGCTGAGGTGCCTCCACTGGGGGCACCAGAAACTCAGCCGCAGGGTGGAGCTCCCCTCAGCCTTCCCTTTCCTCATCACCGTCCACAAGACCCTATGCTACCAGAACCGCCTGTGCCGTCTCAATGAGCTGAACCACAGGCACACTTGAGAGATGGGTGGAGGGGGGTACCATTTGCTACTGTCCCAAAGTTTGTTGGTGTCCATGAAGCATTTTAAAAATAAAGTTAAATAAACTATTTTTCAAACTCGTCCTGGCTTGTCTTTTTAATTTGTCTCAAAAGGAGTTCTTAAAATAACAAACTGCTGTGGACGGTGCACTTTCAAATGCATTTTTAATAACTTTGGGGCCAGAATATAGTCCTCCCTTTAAATCTATCATGGTGCAGTTATGCAATTATGCTTCTTCACGCCAGTTCATTAACTGGCTTTGGACATTTGTGTCTCACACACTTTTCTCTGGTTAAATTATTCGATTAATATTTGAGGAATAGTATACATTATCTCCTTGTTGATGGTATTTCATGGCATCAAATTTAATCCGCTATTGTAATATGCCAATTTGATTTTCATTTACTGTCACAGAAGTGAAGCTTATACATTTAAAATAACAAAAAGGGAATTGACTAGAGCTGGAGGTTAAATTGGAGTGCAGCACCGTCTAGATGTAGCCTATCAGACTATCGGGGTCAACAAAAAGAGTTCCTGGCTGCTTTCATTTTGACCTTAATCCTACAAAATCTGTTAAATCTCACACAGCAATTGTAGTCTACCCTCTTGACTGGCTGAAATAATCATATGTTTTGTCCGACTGGAAGAATTAAAATAATTAAAATTAAATTACACTAATGTAACGTATAGCCTAATTGTTAAGTGTATTAAAATGTAAACGTGCACAGCCGTCGCTTGTGTGAGATCGTCGTTCTGAGGATCTGAAATTGGTCAACCAAACGTAATTCAGTCCCCGTTACACACAACCTATCGAGGCCATATGCGACCAATCCATTGGTAGCAAGATTGTGTGACCACGCAAAGCTATACAGTGGCTGCTATGTCTTGAGAACAAGATGGAATTATCAATGGCTGAAAGATAACCCTAAAAGCGAATAGATTTGACTACTGAAAGTGTATGTTATTTTCAGTCTGCTTGTATTATGCTTATATCGGACTTAAAAGACAATAGTCAAATATTTTCATTCATGATATTGAGTTGTCAGTCGGCATCGAAGAAACGCTGCATTGCAAGTAGGGTATTTGCACTGAGGATAAATGCAGGGTATTTGTTTACCATTCGAAGCTATTGTAATATTGTTTCATTCATGGACACATTTACATCCGATTGACAGCTATTAACTAGGCTTCGCGCTGGTTCAGCGTCGTCAACCGTATGACTACAATATTTCGACGAGCAGGACAAATATTGACATTGAACATAGTCCTCAAGCCACACTGCTTAAATGGCTTCAATGCTCGGCTTTTTCAGTGGTCCAGAGGAACTGGAAGATGTAAATCACGCTAGGGGCTTGATTAAAGAGCTGAAACTGTTCTACGATTCTCAGCTCCTCGCGGACATTGCAATCGAAGTGGAATGCGACTACACGACGCTAGAGGTTCGAGGCAAAAGTGACAACAGAAAAGTTTTTTTTTGCAACCGTAATATCCTTGCTGCTGCCAGCCCGTACTTCAAAAGCATGTTTACCGGCGGGCTCAATGAGAGTATGCAGGATAAAGTGTTGATTCGTGGCGTGGATGCTGAGTCGATGTCACTGATAATAGATTACTGCTACACAGGCAAAGTGACCATCTATGAGGGTAATGTTCAGAAGCTCTACGCTGCCGCCAATATGCTTCAGCTTGACTACATCAGGCAGGCATGCACTAGTTTCATGACCCGAAGATTAGACCTTTCGAACTGCGTGGGGATCTTAAAATTTGCTGACACTTATGACAATCCAGATTTAAAGGTTAAATCACAGGCTTTCATAGCTAGAAACTTTTTCCAGCTCAGCACTAGTGGTAAGGAATTGTGTGAGCTGGACCTGAGACAGATGAAGGAAATGTTGTCATTAGACACACTTGATGTGGACTGTGAAAGGAAGGTGTGCTCAGCTGCCCTACAGTGGATTGATGCAAATGCACCACAAGAGACAGAGGATGCCTTGCAGATGCTCATGTGTGTGCGCTGGAGCTTGTTCACAGAAAAGGATCAAGCTTTCTTAGACAGCCTCAAGGTACCCCCCAGCCTGGAGAAATACATTGGGCACTTAATGGGTGGGGCCGCAGAAGAGGATGGAGTCCCCATGAAAGCCGGCGTTGACGACCTCAAACCCAGGATAGGCGCGAGTGCTAAAGAGATGATTCTCTTCTTTGGTTTGCCGAATGAAAACATAATGTGCTGCGACCCTTTCTCAGAGGAGCTCTACTTCATGGCTCCCCCTCTGGTGAATCTGAGCAGCCAGGACTACAAACGCTTCACCATGGAGTCCCTGATGGTCTGCGCCACGCCTGACAATACACTCTACCTGGCCTCTCACCTTTCCAAACACTTCTGGGTCTACAACCCTCTCCAGAACAGCTGGCAGGGCCTTGCCGAGAGGCTCGTGGGGAGGGTACATTCAGGGATGGGCTACCTCAGCGGCCACATCTACATCCTGGGGGGCAGGAACTCTGCCACGGATACCAGACTGAAGGAAGTGGAGTGTTACAGTATCCAGAGAAACCAGTGGACCCTGGTGGCCCCCTTGCCCCACTCCCTGGGCAAGATGCAGGTCGTTGCGGTAAACGACCACCTGTACGTGGTCAACAAACGGAGGATGCTCTGTTACGACCCCAAGAAAAACCGCTGGCGACACTGTGGCCCCCTTCGCAGAGACAAGTTGCACAAGGCCTGTGTGTTTGAAGACCAGATAGTCTGTGTGTGTGACATCCCAGTGGTAAAGACCTATAGCCCTGCCCGAGGAGAGTGGAAGAGGCTGGGGGATATCCCTATTGACAGCCGGGCCCTGAATTACCAGGTGATCCAGCACAATGGAAAACTTCTGCTTCTAACTCAGACACTACTGCAGCACAACAAAAACAGGGTCCTCATACACGAGTATGATTCTGCTAAGGAGAGCTGGAAGAACGTCATGGCCGTGTACGTCTCCTCGCTGGGTCCCGTGTGCGTTTCGACACGCGTGTACTCTGTGTGTTTGGGTTCAGCCCAGAGCTTTGCCACAGAGGAGGATGACGACAGCGGTTCTAGTGCTGACTGGGACTTTGACGGGCTGACGGATGCAGACTCAGACTCCGGCAGCTCAAGTTCCTTTTCTGACGAGAACTGGTAGTCTCTGTGGCCTGGGAGATGCCATTGCATGAAAGGGAAACCTTTCAACATTTAACCTTACCTAAATTCTGGATTTATATACAAATGGAGACACATCTAACAGTCATATTACTCAGTGGAGATGTGAGGAAACTGGTATGATCTTATGTATGTGTATACACATATATCAGGGGGTATTAATGAAGAAGAATTGACCAGAAGTCCCTTTTGAAGGCCATTTTTCATACACACCCTGGTTCAAGACTAACAATCATACCAGTGGGTATTTTCAATTGTAAAATACTTAGGAAGCCAGGAAGACTAGCTTGATGTTGTGAGCTCACATTCTGTTTTACTAAGACAAACCAGAGAGCGGTGCTCAGTTGGAAACCAAACAGGCCAGGATCAACTGTCATGACATAAAAATTCTTGCGACAGCAGACCCCAGAAACCACACTGATTTCACATTGAAACTTTTCCAATTTACAGATGCATTTTTTGTTGCTGCCACTCTATTTGTTTGTTAAGTTATTCAACTTGTAATAAAAAAAATCCCAAATGTATTCTGTGCTAGCCACTATAAGTATTTTTGCTTGTGGTCTACAGTTGCAGAGGTGACACTGACAGCGTCAACGCAATAAAACCGTGCACTAAACTGCCTCAGCTTAAGTAATAGCCATGACAACAAATAAAGTTTAAAGGACATATTTGAATATTTTGTACATTGTGAATATCATTCTAGTAACATTGATTTGATTAACATTTTATTGTTTGTATTTTAAGTTAAATATTGGAGTGTATTTGAAAATAATTACTGAAAAGGAAGACCTTGTCTTGTGCAGTAAGCATATTCAATGTAGTTCACTGTCGTTTGAGAGTTAGCTATTGTCAGGAAGAGTTGTGGTTGTTGAAGTAGGCCTACTATGAAACCATTTGCACTTATAACATTCACACATGACCCCACAGTATTTTATTTGGCTGATATTCTAGATCTAGCCATGCTGGGAATAACAAATAATAGATTCTCCTTTCCTCACCAGTATTTATTTAGTAGTTAGCCTATTTATTCCACATTTATTTAAGAGTTAATTATTCAACATCTTTAATTTATATTCAGGACCTTAAACGTGTTGGGATGTTTTGACATTGATCAGCCAGCTGCACAGACGGGTTTGTGTCATATGATACAATACTGTGGATGATACGTACGTTCACATACAACTCTATCTGGATAAATAAACTGTTGATCCTTTAAGCATTAGTAGTTGTTTTTTATTGAGGCATAACCATAGACATGTATATATGTCTATGGGCATAACGACATCTAATGGCCAGCAGAAGTGCTCAATGGTGGTTGGCTGAGCCTGTTCTCGATTGTACAGTGTTAAAAGATGTTCTCGCGACAATTCTGACGAGCTCATGAAAATGAGCGATGGCAAATGAATTCATCACTGAAAATGGCTTTGATACTGTTTTCAACAGAGATAGTTCATTTGAATCGTCATGCAATCATGAACACGAGACGTCGCAAACCAGAATTTTTAAAATAATTGTCATCGGAGACTCTAATGTGGGTAAAACATGTCTAACCTACATGTTTTGTGGGGGTAGGTTTCTTGAAAACCCCGAATCAACAATCGGTGTTGATTTCAGGGAGAGATCATTGGAACTCGATGGAGAGTGTATCAAGGTAAGAATGTAATGGTTTTATGCTCCATGAATCAGTAAACCTATATCATCGTAATGATCCGTCCGGGTAACGTTTCACTACCTAAAGCGGTTCATACGGTGGCCACGGGAACAACGGATACTCATTACCTAGCCTGCTGATGCAGCCTCTACCCTGTCATCTATCGAAGTTTTGAAGAGAATTAGGTTACTTCTATAATATTGCGTTTGCAACAACAAATAACAAATGTCCGTCTTTACTGTTAATGGAAAACATGTTTACCGTTTACTAAACAGATACAATGTGAGGGGACAATACAAATTTTTTAGTTTCGTCTATTATAGTGGATTTTTCGAAGTGAAACAACCTTTATATTTATATATTTTCTATTATATAAAAATAAAAATTGTAACCTGTGCCTACTTTACTAAAAGTATTCCCTTGGTACTAAACATAATTACCTTCATGTCAGAGAAGTACTATATTTGAAAAGCCCCTAGAGGACTTTCCACTCATATTTCTCTTTCTTCACATAGTAGGCCAGTAGTTGTTTAGGCTTCCATGCAAAAAGTTGTCAGTTTCAATCCCACCTGTTCCAACTCCATTGCTTTATTACCTCAGTTGCAGATCTGGGACACAGCGGGCCAGGAGCGCTTCAGGAAGAGCATGGTGGAGCACTACTACCGCAGCGTCCACGCTGTCATTTTTGTCTATGATGTCACCAGCATGGCCTCCTTCCATAGCCTGCCAGACTGGATTGAGGAGTGCAGCCGCCACTCTGTCTGCCCCATGGTGCCCCGCATCCTGGTAGGAAACAAGTGTGACCTGCGGAGTCACCTGGAGGTGCCCACAGCCCTGGCGCAGCGTTTGGCTGACAGCTACAACTTACCCCTGTTTGAAACCTCTGCTAAGGACCCTGGGGAGAAGGAGCATGTGGATGCCATCTTTTTGACACTGGCTTACAGACTGAAGAGCCACAAGCCGCTAAGGCTGAAGCAACCCAGTATGAGCAGTCTGAGACAACTGGGTGAACAGAAGGACCAGGGGGCGACCATGTGTTTATGCTGACTCACTGGAGCCTTTGAGGGGCTTTGTTCGAAGTTATGGCTACAGTTTATCAGGGCATTGTGTGAACTGAGCACCAAAACGATACAGTAAATACTTAGAATTTAGTCATAGACAAATATGTGTATCTATGTTTTCTGGTGTAGTGACACTGTCATACTGGTCAATTAATTACTAGTTCATTCTTTCCTTCCTACCTTGAGCTTTTTCCAAATGCAATTATGTAAGAACAGAAATCTAAGAAGGAAGAAGTAATCTAAAGCTTGTCTAAACAATTTTTAGACTGTGCCCATAAGGTTTACTTTCTCTTGTTTAAACTATGTTCTAACCATCAACCATGAAGGAAAAGACCATATGACAGGATGCTACTTCAAACAGAATGCATGGTAACATTAAACTCATATGAAAGGATCACATATGTACTGTACAGGCCCATGTCACAGCACTCACATGACTGTGTCAAATTATTATGGAAGTGTGGATGCACATAAACTGTAGCGTTGATTTTAATCGCAGTAGGCTACTGCATCTCAGTGGATCTGACAACTGTATAATAGAGACAGCAGACCAACGATGCATGAGTGACAACAGCTACAACTGAATTTTTGCACTCTATAATGTTGCGTGAACTTTCTTTCCACATAGGCCTATGTATTTTGTTTACAAGCATGCTAACTTGTTTTACTGACCAGATATTTACAGTCATTGTAAATGCAGTTGGCTAAATATAAATGAAAGTTTAACAAAGTTATTAACAAGGGAAATGTATTTGGCTCATCATGAGTCATATCGGTCACGTTAGAAAGCAATCATTTGAATGAGCATGTTTGGGTTAGGCGTTACATGAAGCCTATGATATGCTAAAAAGCTTCAACGAAATATTGCAATATAAATATTGAAATGTTTGGAAATAAAGATTGAATTGAATTGAAATGTTTGGAAATAAAGATTGAAGCCTGATCTATGCTTTTAATTGCAATATAATATGACGGACACTAGCGTAACCTACGCATCTCCTTGCTTGAGCAAGTGCACAACAATCCTCTTCACTAGTGCCTCGTAGCGGAGAAAGGTAAAAAAGCAACGGTTTATGAACAGAGAGAGGGACGTTTTAGCCGACTATTCCGCTTGGCATAATGGAGACCAAACCTGTGATAACCTGCCTCAAGACCCTCCTAATCGTCTATTCCTTCGTGTTCTGGGTAAGATATATTTTAAGGATGTGACCCGACCTTGTGTTAAATGTGAAAGCGTTATGTCGGCTCTTGTTTATCAGATGTTGGGACTACGTTGTACGTCAACATAGCCTACCCTTTATAACGGCGATTCCGTTATTTTCCCCTGATAAATTCGACTGCGCAGGCTTTTGCATCGTTGCCTAAATTCATTTTATTTGCCTTTTATCGTGGTACATACCTATATTACTGCGCTGTACCTTAACGTAGACTGTATTAACATTGACCCCGACAAGGCTTTGAAATAATATTTTTTTACTCTGATTGGGAGTAGCATCCTTTTATGACACAGATAATGCATGTCTTATGGCTGCTGACGCATATGAACAGTGAATGTCGGTAGTCTCCAGAGCGAGGAAGATTCCTTGTCATTGTTGGGCCAGACCTTCAGCACCGTGTTTTATTGCAGTGAACTAGTAAACACCAGAAAATGAGTTATGAATATGGGGGTACAGTTTGTGAAATAATGGTAAAATAAGCATCTTAACGTATGGTTTGACACTGGTCTCCTTGTTCATTTAAACTCCCGTCTTCAAGCCCAAGGAAGCATGGGACCATCACCAGCAGCTTCTTCTTAGTTAGCCTTTTAAATTATTTTACTGTATTTGCAAAACCAATATGGATATTGGTGAAAGACTAAAGGCATAGCATTTGGGACTACACACAGACGTTGGCTACCATACCTGGGTTATTAACTAGCATGTCCTAATCACAAGCCATAGCCGTCCTTCAAAGCCAGCATGTGTGGGTATCATCAATACGAATGTTTATAATTAGACCGGACATGGCAGCCATGGCACTCTCACAGCCCTGGCCTGGGACCCAAGCTATGATTATTAAGTGTCACCCCAGAGAGGATGTAAGAGGGGTGGGCGTACTTAGAAGTTAGTTGAGTCTGTCCTTCGGCTCTAGGCAGGATTCCCCAGACATAGTTCATGCCTGTGTTTTGCTGTCGTCAGCTTGTCAGGGCAGATAATGTCTTCCGGTCAGAATGGTCCGTCTCCATACGTCTCACACACACCACTGCCAGGTTAAAAGTAGCACCACCAGCAGACTCGGGGTATGTTTACCATGCTATATTAAAATGATCTGCCACCTGTTTTGGGGCCAGGGGAGAGAAGCAAAGACCTGTTCCAAACCCAGGGGGAGGGGAGGTTGTAAGGGCCAGGAATACAACAGGAGGTGTCCGAACCGTCGAGTCGCCACAGAGATGGCATTGCTTACTACACTCATAGCCTGCTACTGTAAGCTTACTGTATTTTTTTTTTTTCAACATTATGTCATTGGCTGTCATGGTTTTGTTTAGTGTTTTCCCCCAGAATATCAGTTATGTCCTGAATTTTGCAGTAGACTTGTTTATCTAGATAAAATGTACATCCAGAAGTTGTCATATCTGTTCACTCAAATGCTGGTAGTGGCGGCACCCCAGTGGCTCACCGGACTAATGCTCGCACCATGAAGGCTGGCCTGGGGTCTTTACTGCATATCATCCCATCTCTCTCTCTCCCCCCACATTTCCTGTCCTCTCCAAACACACTATCTCTATCAGAAATAAATAATAAAAGGCTGAAATGCCTCCAAATAATATATGTAAAAAATATGTGGAAGCTAGTTCCCCTAGGACCCATAGGACATTGTTATTTCCCTCCTGCCTTGGCTATGGCTGGGGAGGGTATGAGATTGGTCTGGAGGTTGGCTGTAAGGTAGTTGGGGATTCCAGTCTGCTCAATGAAACTCACTGAACCTCATTGATTTTCTGTTGTCTCCTGAGCTCTCTATACTCAGCACAGAACTAGCAGTGAAGGAAGGTAGGAAGGTTATTGTGTGTTTGTGTTAAACATTTTGTGTATTTGTGTTAATAGTGTGTGTGTGTGGGCTGATGCTAATAGGGTGTGCGGGTGTGTGTTTTCTGCCGACTAACTACAATATAGAGTAAAGAGAAATATCAGCTGACTCATGTTGTTGTAGATACTCTGAAGACCAAATTCTCATTGGCTTCATCTCATGTATGGTTAAGAACTAAGTAGAATCAGACAGAGACTAAACGGATTCAACGATGTGGAACCATGTGGAACCATGTAGAATCATGTGGAACCAACGGAAGGAACGTTTGTCACTGGGCTGTTTGGGTGTTTGTTTTTTCTGTCTCGTCTCCTGATTGATCTGGTCCATCAGGACTAGGTGATTTTATAAAATGGTGAGTTGAGGCAATTTAGTAAAGGCTCAGGGTGAGGTGACCGGAGAGCTGCAGGGTGTTTAGAGAATGCGTGTGATTGCAAACTAACATGCAAACACAGATGCACATTTTCTATCTGCAGTTCTACCCTACAGCATAATCTGCCTGGCTTGCAGTGAGACATAGAGCAGCCATTTTGGAGAAAGGTGGGAATGACTTGGCATCAGGCTTCGCTGGAGGGGGGTGTTAAACTAATCTGAGCCCCTTCTTCCTTCTGCTCTGTCCCAGAAAGCCGCACCCCGGCAGAGACACAGGCGGTTCCTCTCACAACACGTGTCTTCATGGGCTGTGTTCATTTGAAATGCTAAGAGGAGAGCAACCGGAGTATGTGCCTCGCTGAGCATCAAAGAGCTCTTTTGATTTGCACTCTCTTGCTTGGTGTGTGTGTGAGCGTCAATATGTCTGTGTGCAATGGGGGCGATAGATATCGGTAAACCAAAACATCACACCCTGTTGTCACCCTCAGACTCTCTCACTCCATCTCCAGTGTCCCCCACTCCCCTTCCTCCCCTGTTTTGTCCTTCCAGCCCTCTCTCTACTGCTCTACAGCTTGTGTGTATCTTAAAGCACCTGCTGTGCCCCCTCCCCCAGGCCAGAGTCAAGGACAAGCTGAAAGGTGATCTTGCTTTCTCACTTGTAGTTATCAAAATACCTCTCCAACTTTTGCACACAGGGGATATAGAACAATGAACAAAACCAGTTGAATGCTCCATGTTGTCTTTCTGACACCACCCCTTATGATGTTGCCTTTTGTATCTAAATGTTGATGAATTAGATTTACATTTACATTACATTACATTTATTCATTTAGCAGACGCTTTTATCCAAAGCGACTTCCAAGAGAGAGCTTTACAAAGTGCATAGGTCACTGATCATAACAACAAGATAGCCACAAAAACATTGCGAGTAGCCAAAACATGAAGCACACATTATGAACAACCAAAGTAAGTGCCAAAGGGAAGAACCATAAGAGCATGTAGTTAAACAAGTTACAATTAAACAACATGAACCGCTATAAGTGCAAGTGTACCTGTGGAAAAAACAAGCAACAATAATAAAAACAATATATCACAGCGAGTACAAACATTTTAAATCAGTTACCACTAACCACAAGAGCAACAAGTCTCTAAGCAAGAGTCATTGTGATCCTTGAGGAAACTAACATCAGGTCAAGCGAACCATTCCTAAGTACCGTTGTATTCCCGGAACAAGTGCGGCTTGAGCCTTTTCTTGAAGGTGGAGAGACAGTCTCTGATGGAGGTGGGGAGTTGATTCCACCACTGGGGGGCCAGACAGGAGAAGAGCTTGTGTTGGGACCGATTTGTTTGTTGATTTTGTTTTTGACGTTGTGTCCTTGAGCAAGGCACTTCACCCTACTTGCCTCGGGGGGAATGTCCCTGTACTTACTGTAAGTCGCTCTGGATAAGAGCATCTGCTAAATGACTAAATGTAAATGTTTTTGTTTTGTTCTCTATGTGGCTATATCTTATATCAGATGGAGCCACAGGGTGGCGCTTTCTCCTTTCAGGCCAACTCACAGCATACAGTGGAAGACCGACACTGCAGCTGAAAGAGGCCTCACTGCTTTGTGAAGCTTAGCAATTGAACAATGGTTGAATGCCCCCCCCCCCCCCCCGCCTTATTCCACTCACTATTCCTGCTCCTGTTTTCTACCTCCCCACTGCTCTCTTTTTTATTCTGTAATCATCCCCCTACAACGTGTTTTCTCTTTTTCTCTATATTCTCTTTTCCCCTCTGTTCTTTGTATTTCTTTTATATGTATAAAGTTTAGAAATAGCCTGTTTCAATATACCAATCTCCCCGCCCCCCTCTCCTTTCTTCTCTCATTCTTTTATCCAGATCACAGGGGCGATCCTGCTGGCAGTGGGAGTATGGGGGAAGCTGATGCTGGGTCCGTACATCTCTGTGATTGCGGACAATTCCACCAACGCACCTTTTGTGCTCATTAGCACCGGCACCGTCATCATCGTTTTCGGACTTTTTGGCTGCTTTGCCACCTGTAGGGGAAGCCCATGGATGCTGAAGCTGGTGAGAGTAGGGGAGAGGTGGATAATTTAAACTGAAAGGAGAGGAGAGGAGGGAGGGAGGGAGGGAGGGAGGGAGGGAGGGAGGGAGGGAGGGAGGGAGGGAGGGAGGGAGGGAGGGAGGGAGGGAGGGAGGGAGGGAGGGAGGGAGGGAGGGAGGGAGGGAGGGAGGGAGGGAGGGAGGGAGGGAGGGAGAATTTGCTTTGCCTAATCTTAGGTCACATTACTCTCCATCTGTTTTCTTTCTCTGACTAATTTTCTCTCTCTCTTGTTTCCTTTCCACCCCTTCTGTCTGTCTGCAGTATGCAATGTTCCTGTCCCTGGTCTTCTTGGCTGAGTTAGTGGCTGGGATCTCCGGTTTTGTTTTTCGCCATGAGGTCAGTCTCTCCAAGCCCACTGACACAACACCATACTCAACCTTTTATTCCATGTTGGAGAGTTTCTGTTTTATCAGTGAATATGTATGCATGTGTGTGTGCATGTGTAGATAAAGGGTACATTCTTGAGGACGTACACGGATGCCGTGTTGAACTACAACGCTCAGGATGAGACCAGTCTGGCCGTGGACATGATGCAGCACAATGTAAGTCAACAGAACAACAGCAGAAAAGTTAGTCCAGACCCTACCTACGACAAAGGCCATCTGTACGCACAAGCGCCTCCATTGACAATTTTCCAGAATGTCCGAAATTATCTTTAACAAGAAACTGGTTCTCTAGATGGTCTATGCCTAGAATACCCCAAATCAGCAAACTGACCAGACTATAGAATGTTACATCCATGAGAGATTGTATATTCAAAATCCTTCAAACTTACTGTCTTGCTTTGGAAAAGTAAAAATGCCCCACCCTCTGCCCCACTTCCCTCTCCCCCTGCGTCCCCCTATAGCTGCAATGCTGTGGGGTGTATAACTACACCAGCTGGCTGGCCAGTGTGTACTACCCTTCCAATGGCCTCCCATCCAGCTGTTGCTCCAATGCCTCCGACTGCAGCCCCCAGGACCGCCGCAATGCCACTGTGGCCCCCACTAAGGTCTACCAGAAGGTCAGTACACATCTTAGATCCCATGTTACAGCATGATATGTCCCAAAGCTTTCACCCTTTAATGTCCCAGCCTGTTTGTCCACCACACATCTGAGGTTTTCTGTATTCAGGGCTGCTACGAGCTAGTCACCTCCTTCTTAGAAACCAACATGGCCATCATCGCAGGAGTGACGTTTGGCATCGCCTTCTCACAGGTCAGAAAGGACCACAAGGCCTACATTTTTTACAAAGAGTTCAGTACATGATTCATTTGGATTGTTCATTTCTCCACTATCTTCATAAGCCTGACTCAATTGGCCTTTGTGTCTTCTCTTCCCTTTTTACTGTCTGTCCCTCCCTCCAACTCAGTTGATTGGCATGTTACTGGCATGCTGTCTTTCGAGGATCATCACGGCTAATCAATACGAGATGGTGTAACAGTGATGGAGCAGTTGAGTGGACGCACATACACTCACTCACTCACACACATTCTTCTATGCACACACACACACACACACTCCTTTTCTCTGTCACACAAACAGATTTGTTTTACTATCCTAGTGAGGACGGACAATTAACTCCTATTCAAAATTGTGTTATCCCTGAACTTAACTCTTCGTGTAATTCCAACCCTAAACCTAAAAACCCTAAAAACCCTTAGAAATAGCACTCAACGTTGTGGTCCCAAGAAAATGTCCTCACAAGTTAAGTTAAACAAGACACATTTTACTCACAAATACACACACAAACAGAAACACTGTAAATGAGCATGGATCATTTATTATTTCAGGGAGATGAAGAGGAGAGGATGACAGGGTGACACCTTTGAAGCCTGGGGAATGAGGACGGACACCCATTTCCCCAGTACAGCACATTGCATCTTTTCTCACACTGAGCTCTCTCTGTCTCCATCTCCCTGTCCAGACTTGCTATCTCCCATTTTAATAATGTAACTAATTGTAAAAAAGCCATTCCTTAATTCACTGCTGTGCCATGAAAAGCTTTCTATCTCCATCCCTCTGCCCCCCGCTGTCTGGCATTGAAGTTGCCTTTGTTCTGGTGTGGACCTGTTTGTTCTCTGTAAATCCTAACCTGAACTATTAGAGGTAACATATGAACATTGATAGTAGGTCAGTGTTAAAGCTCCTAATTAACTTCATACTTGTCCATAGATTTGCTTCTGCACATAGCACCTCTCAATCAGGCATGCAGCTCCTTCCATGCCTCTTATCACTGAAAAATACATTTGTACAGAAACAGGTAGAAAAAAACTAGACAAAATATTAAAAAATATTTACCTTACCGTTTTCACTTGTCATTTCAGAAGGATGCTTAAAGTTCAATTAAACTGATGAAGTCTAGATGTACTTATGTGTCTCACTCCATACAGTATGTTTAAAATATAAATTTTACATTCATTTTGTCTGAATGTGAAACATAGTTACTTTACTTTTATTTGAGTTGAAATGGTGTCAAATATTGAGATGTTATATGAACATGATACTCAATGTTGTGTTTATTTTTTTTTTTGTATTTATAATTTTTTTTCTGTGTTTGTCAGCGCAATTCTGTGTATGAGTGTGTGCGTGCATTGTGTTTGAGTGTGTGGGTCATGTGATAATGTGTAAGTGTGTGTTTGTGTGTGTGAGGATGTGAGTGTGTCAGCGTGTCTATCTGTGTGTGAGTGTGTGTGCATGTATGTGTTTGTTTGTGGACTTGTTTTGCTATTCTTGTGGGGAGGAAAAGGAAAATAAGAAATACTGTGAAATGTGGGGACATTCTGGAATTTATACTACATAGCAAGGTTTTAGGGGTTAGCAAGGTAACTTAAGGTTTAACCCTGGGTTTTCAGTGTCAAAACAATGTTTCACCTTTTTGCATAACTTCATACCAAAAGATTGGAAGATTGAATCTGTTAGTTTGCTTTATTTCAGGCTCTTCATGATAATTTAACATTTAATTGAAAAAAGGACAGTGGAATTAAATTTATATTACTAAATTATGTTGGAGTGTGGAGTAGTAAAATAACGTAAATCTTTGATTAAAGAGAAATAAAGAGGACATTGGTTAAAACAAGAGAGGAGAGCAAACAACGATGACATTGCTTATCAATATCTTATCATGTATTAACTGCTTATCATCAAGTGTGTCGGTCATGAATCCGAATAATGTTTATTTGAAAATGTATTTAAAAAAAATACATCCCTCACTCCTTCCATATCACTCATTCTTTCCAAATGTTACTCCATCTTTCTCCATGCCATGTTCGTGTTAAAACGTGCATGCAATTGCAAATGTTAACCCTGTAATCCCATAGTTGCTAAATTAAAACAATAACATAGCAATCTCAAAAAATCTGTAAATGTTTTTTTTAAGACCGCATTCACATAGGATCGTCAATGGATTCTGTATCCTCGTAATGTTTTTAAATGATAAATATGTTTATGATTCTGGCCATCTGGCCATGAACTCACAGAACCTGCAAACTTTCCTTCAAGCTTAAAAAAAGAAGAAAAAAGGCTACATATATTATGTATTACAATATTATAATATTAAATATTATATTATTACAATGTCTAGAACATTCAGATAATTTGTTGTTATGGAATACGTTCATCAAATTAGATTTGAGCTGTTGTGTGTATGTTATAATTCTCTGGGTGAGGGTGGTAGTCAATAACACAACACAATGCACATTACTTGTGGACATTGTACTTTTCAAATGTTCACTTATGGTAAGAAATACAAATAGAATTATAAAGTATTTGATGTTTCACTACAACTAAGTTATACGTAAATGTGTTTCCACTGGAAAATATTATTTCTTGTATTAACATTAAAATAATAAATATGTATTATTCATTATTTATACCTGAATTTAATCAATACAAACTTTATTTGTGGTTGTAGTATTGGAAACTTGTATCTGTATCCTATGTTTTTATACCAGTGTTCAACATAAAACCTCTGTAGAAAGGGGTAGACAACTGTTGCTGGGCAAAATTATACTTAATGAAGCTAGATAATAACAAAAAAAATTCTAATTCTTATTTCTGGGAAAAATATAAATTGACCATCTGTCAAAGCCAATTACCAATACAATCTTTTGCTAGCTAGCGATAGTATGGTTGTGAAAAACGTGTGTTAGACTACATTGAAGAATAGCCCATCTATGTTTAGACAGAGCGCTCTGGAATATAGGAGTGTGGTTAGCCACCAAGTGATTTGTGACATCAGACTGGCTGGTTTCGCATTCTATTTCAAACCATTATATTCTATTTCAATCTGTAAAATCATTTCAAATTTTGCATACAATGCTGTTTAAAATTAACATTGAAAATGAATTGCCTACATTCAGATTTTATTTGAGCTGGCACTAATATTGCTCAAAACTGTCATTCAAAACAGCGCACCTAAAGAACCAGTGTAGCTGTTACTATAGACACATACAGGGACGCCGCTAAAAGTGTTGGGCCCCATGAAGAGATTGCAATTTGGGTCACTGCTCCCACCCCATTTTGGTCATCTAAATTAATATTCAAAAAAATAAGTAGAAAAAACAAATCACGCATCACGTCACGTCATGTCTCTGCAACGTGACGGTCAAATTAGGCTTTGATTTGATAACCACCGTTGACACAGTTTATGCAGGGATTACAAATGTTAGGCTTTGTTAAAACAGTTAACAAAAATATATTCTGGGTATGTTGAATTTGCTTTGTAGTATAGGCTTCAGGACCTCTCAAGTTTAAGTGCTTTTTCTAGCCTGGGTTAGGGATCGTTTTAGGGATAGGGGTTGAGGCGAGGGTTAGGTTTTGGTGTAGGATTCAGGTTAGGCTTTTGGGTTAAAGTTAAGGTTTAAGGTTAGAATTTGAGAAAAAATATTTTGAATGGGACTGAATTGTGAGTACCCACAACAATATCAATACAAGTGTGTGTGTGTGTGCCTGTCTGTGTTCGCTTGACAGTATGGGTCTCTTTTGACAGGGCTCTGTCACAGATGGAGAAAGAAATGTCTGTGCAAATGTGAACCTCAGTTTGATTATATATCTCTGTGTGGTCGTTGGCTGATTCCAATAGCACACCCAAAAGCCCAGAGAAAAAGAAATGTGTAGATATGTGAGGACTGGGTTTGCAAGAAACGCTTACAGGAACCTCCCACGAGTCTGCTACAGTTAGGGTTGGGTATCGTTTGAATCTTTACAATGCCGGTGCCAAATTGATACTTTTAAAATGGTTCCGGTGCCTAAACGGTGCCTGAACTGATACCTAAAAAAAAGAGCCACAACACGACGGTGGATGGACATTAAAGAACAGCTTTTTTATTGAAAAAAAAAAATCCCTGTTGTCTGCCATGTTCTTCACGACTTGCATTGACATGAATTTTCTCAGTCTGGAAATTATTTTTCGAATTATTCTGACACCACATGAATGCAGTAGGCTATAATTTAACTAACGATCATGCATGGTGATGATGCTTCTTATGTACGTTTCGGGCAAATATTTAAATCGACAGCTCAGGCATTTAAGTGGCACCTAAATGAGGCATCGAAATCTGTGTTCTGATTGGGTCCAGTACATAGCGGTCATATAGGTACCGGTGCCATATTAGCACCGGGTTTCGATAACTAACCCTAGCTACAGTAGGCCTATTTGTCACGCTCATGCTATACTTCACTTGTGCATAGTGCCCGTGATGCAGTCAGTGATTAAAATGTCAGTGAAACACACAAATACAGATTCCTGGAATTATAGTTCGAATACAGTGCCAGTAGTGATGTTAGTGACACACGCAGATTTCTGGAATTATACATTGATATTGCAGTGGCTGTGATGCAGCTGGTGATGACAGTTCTCAGTGGTTTGGTACCTATATTTCTCAGATCACAATTGAAATTCTCTGTCATCTCTGAAGTACTTGTTCAACCCCCACATCCTTTCTAGTGAAATTGCCAATCCTGTGGTAGCCTACATTAATGCAAATTATTATGTAGCCTTCATTTGTCTGCTGTTTCCTAAGGCTAAAAATTGCCTATGCAATGTTGATCAAAATGTACTATATTGGTTCTCTGTTAGATTGTCTTACCACCACAAACATCTAAACATTTAGTTCATAACAGAAGTCATTATTACATGCGCAATGGTTGAGCCAGGTTTTCATAGTTGTAGGCCTAATTCACCATACAGCTGCAGTCAGTTTTGACATCAGTAAACACATTAATTTATGTAACAAAATTCACTGATCTATACTAAAAATATATCCACTATATTGTCATTCTGTTAGCAAGCCAGACCCTTTGAAAGCAACTATTGTCGGTTGTAAAAGTGAATTCACTTCTAAATAACAAACCAGAATTTCTCTATTTTCCTTACTACGCTTTGTTAATTGCAATAGTTCAATTGCGGTACTGCACTCCGTTGGAGTATAAAAAGGACACCTGCAGAATATGAACTTTGCAGAGTGCCCGGTTCTTGAGCTGATCGTGGGAAAATAAACCCATTATAACTTGTACACACACAGATTCCTGGCATTATTAGAGAGATGCTTGGCTTACAACAGGGGAAAGGGGGTGGGATGTGTGCCTGGGATTGGTTTCTGATTGGGTGAACCTCTCAAACAAATGATATTGAAAGCTATGATTTATTTAACCCTTGCTTTTAGATGGAAAGGCTCAGAGCTTTTATACAGGAAGACCTGATTACCCACATTATCTTAGTGCTGTGTTAGACAACAGCTGTGTGTGCTGAATTGCCCACAATAGGTTCTGTTTTAAAACTGTTAAACGCAATGAAAATCCAAGTTACTGAACCTCTGACGCATTAAACAATGTGTTTCCTGTTAAATTTGAACTAATCACGGTAATGGTGATATTATGAAGTTGCAGTGGCGTGCAGCTTACACTGCAGGGCACCAAAGTTGCATTCCACAGAGCCAACCTTTTTACACAATATCCAGCACCAGCGAAAGCATGCCAATACAGTATGTTGTAGATATTGTAACCATCAGTGATCTCTGTATTAATAAATAATAATGATAATTGAACATGATTTGTCTCATTTGTTAAATTTTGTTTTAATTAAATGTACGTATTATAACAGAGTGTATGTATGTGTGTGTGAGTGTGAGAGTGAGAGTGAGAGAGAGAGAGAGAGAGAGAGAGAGAGAGAGAGAGAGAGAGAGAGAGAGAGAGAGAGAGAGAGAGAGAGAGAGAGAGAGAGAGAGAGAGAGAGAGAACGAAAGAAAGCGGTCTTACTGGTGGGCTGTATTTGTGTGTTTGTATCACAAAAGTGTGTGATTGTGTGTTACCCTTTCAGGCTCAGCAGGTAAGAGGAAATCAGAACAGAACATTTTTGTCATTGGGAGTCAGGTGGCTGAGCGGTGAGTGAATCGGGCTAGTAATCCGAAGGTTGCCAGTTAGATTCCCGGTCATGCCAACTGACGTTGTGTCCTTGGGCAAGGCACTTCACCCTACTTGCCTCGGGGGAATGTCTCTGTACTTACTGTAAGTCGCTCTGGATAAGAGCGTCTGCTAAAATGACTAAATGTAAATGTCATTACTCTCCAGAGAGGCCGTAAGTAACTGCAGGCTGCATGACATGTCATTTCACGTACACTCACTCATCATAATATGGGCTATAGGCCTACAATATATAAGTTAATTTGGACCCATTTTAACAAATTATAAACCTATTACTTGAGGTGGCTTGTTCCGTTTTGTGAGCAAGGCTAAACCTTCCTGCAAAACACGGACACCAAAACTACGCTTTGGAAGATGTTCGAAAATCAACTGTTCAGCATAAAGTGTTAAGGTCAGGTCTTCACCACACGATGGCGACTTAGTATTGATGAAAAACGAACAAGTAGGAAATTGCTCTGCTCCGCATGTAAGCGCAGCGCTCCGGAAGCTGGGCCGTTACCCGGGGAGACCGTCCGCTCTCATCTTGTTACTGAAATTACCAGCAGATCTGCACGGCAGCGCTTCTACTAATGGACAGTGCATGCCGTCAGCCCCTGAGCCGAATACAACCATAATATGTGCGCAAACTGATTTTATTAACAACCTAACCTATTTAAGGCTAACCAATTTGTAAAGTAAGGGATAGCCTACTATGAAAGTTTTCCTTTATGTCACCTTCCCTTTAAACGGGAAACCCTCTGACTTCCTTATTATAAGCCTATAGATCTCATAAGATAGGCTAGTCATACTGAGAGACACCCCCCCCCCCTCCCTTTATCTATTTCGTCTGTCTTTCCCTGATGAAACCAGTGTAACTATAGTGACCAAGGAAAGCTCAATTTAATATTTGTTGTTGTTATATATGTCAAATGCCCATAGCCTACAAACACACAGGCCTACATCTAATGAATGTATAGCCTACTCATGTAGGCTATTATGTAAGAATACATATCCTTGTGGATAGTGTAGAACAATGATATGCTTCTCTGGGTATTTATATGTTTGTGTGGGTGTGTTCGTGTAAGTTTTTTTAATTGTGTTTTTACTCCAGTCAGCTTTAATATGTCCAGAGGGGTTTGTTCTATTCAAAGCTACAGGCCAAAAGGACGTGACTCTAGATATTGCTTACATTTAAATGCTTGACATATGTTGGCCAAACACATTAAGCTTCGCTTTCAATCAGATGTGGGATCAGTCCAGGCCTGTGATGTTGTGAAAACTGCTGACCTACATCTTGTCGAATCTGATCCTGGTTCAGTTTGACTGGTTTGAGCATTTGTACACTGGGGGAGTTGTGGGAGCCTGGGAGCTTGACACAGAGGGTTATGAGGGAGAGGCCTAAAGAGAGGCAAACAGAAGTAGAGTGTGTGTGTGTGAGAGAGACAGAGAGAGACAGAATACAATGGAGTGAAAGCTATTCAGGAAGGCTAAGGAAAGAGAGAGAGAAACTGACATGAGAGAAATGTGAGGTATCACAGATCGAAAGGGGGGGGGGGGCGGCAGGGGGGCGTTGCAGGAATTTTCAGGTAAGAGAACCAACATTTTTTTAATACTCTGAAAGAAGGTGGGGCAGCAAAGAGGCTGATGGGGAGAGAGATAAAAGAAAGAGGAGTGACCGACCAAGCAAGTTCTGTCATTCATGTTTACATTCCTCATTTATGCTGCAGTCAGTTCTCCAGTCCAGGGCTCTGAATCATTGGTGCATTCCAGAACACTCTGTGCCAGTATCTACTCTCTTTAGCACCCATGGAAAATTTACATTTACATTTAGTAGACGCTCTTATACAGAGCGACTTACAGTGAATACAGGGACATTCCCCCGAGGCAAGCGGGGTGAAGTGCCTTGCCCAAGAACACAACGTAAGTTGGCATGACCGGGAATCGAACTGGCAACCTTCGGATTACTATCCCGATTCCCTCACCGCTCAGCCACCTGACTCCCTACAAATCTGATTTGTATTTGTTTTGGCCTAAATATACATATACATTAATTAATTAACAAGAATTAAAGGAAGAGAGATTGTCTATGTGTGTGTGTGTGTATATACATACAGTCTTTACATAGCATCAGTGTTGGTTGCAACCAGGTGTGGGTCAGTATCACACAAAAGCAACCGCCGCCCTGGACAGTTCTCTATCCGTTCATTCTCACCTTTATCATCAGAGTTTGCCAATTCTTGGGTTTCTTCCATCTGTCTCTCTAGATGTGTGTGTTTACAGGCAAATCTGGGATCTTGCATACAGCATTAACTGAGGTTCGGCTGCTGACCTCTCTCACCTTTTTAAATGAATAACAGGTAGTGCAATAGTTTTTTTTACAACTGCAATCACCTCTTACATTCCTATTAGGTCAAAGCCACATCAGGGCTACAATAGAGATATTCATTCACCTGTAAAAACATTGTGTCTGACAAGCCCTTTTTAAGGTAGCATTTGATTGGCTTGATGTGAAGGCAGGGTTCAATGGGCTGATTTGCTTCCTCATGAATAATCCTAAATTCGGTTTTGTCAGATTTCTCTCTGTGCAAAAGTTCCTGCTTAATGTAAAATGTGTATGTTATAGTGATACTAAAGTGACTTTTTAACAACAAATGCCAGACCGTTTGGTTGCTATGTAAATTTACTCATTTTTGTGAATGATAGCTCAACATAGGCTACGACTTACTGTGTAGACTCAGAAGCTATTTTCTAAACATTAAATTATTTAATTGTCTGTGTTTATTTACCGTTCCATGTTAATCTGTAGGCTAATCAATATGCATCTCATAGTCTATTGCACTTGTTTTACATGCAAGAATAACTCATAAAAAAAGAAGCATTTGAGGCTGGGTACTATTTAAGGTTACCGGGTTTCGGGTTACACACAGACGATTACCTTGACAAACAGGTTTAGGGAACGCCCTTGAACACGAAACCCACTTTGCTATAAGAACCGGCTCAGAACCTCGACTTGGCAGAAATAAACGAAAGAAGACAGAAGACAAGAGACACAGAGACAACTGAATTTAAGTCTCTTAATTAGTCTGGAACCAAGTAAACTCTGACACGATTTATCCAGCGACCAATCTCTGCTCCAGCACTGAACGTGAAAAGTCGGTTGATCTCAAAGCCGATTAAGCAGGATTTAAAACAGTCCGAGGAGGGCAGCAAGCTATTCAGAGCACGCTGCGGCCGCCTTTGAGAGACATATTTGTCTATATATTTACTACAAAAAAGAGGAGCAGAACAAACTCGACAAGATGATGCAGATTTCAGAAGCCCTCAACCCGAAGAACTCCCTGTTCAACGCCATGAACCGCTTCCTCGGCGCCGTCAACAACATGGACCAGACGGTCATGGTACCCAGCCTACTCCGGGACGTTCCGCTGGACGAGGAGAGGGAGATGGCAGCTCTAAAATCTCAGACCAACAACGACCTGGACGACGCAGACATGTACAGCTACTACCAGCTCCTCAAGTCTATCCGCCGCGACATGGAATGGGGGGTCCGGTGCGCTGGGGAGAGGCGCAAGCAGGAACTCTCACGAATGGACTCCGAGGGAGAAGAGGTAGAGGAGGAGGAGGCAGACCTGGAGAAGCAGTTTCAGTTCCATTTGACAGGGCTCCAGGGCGTCCTCTCCAAGTTGACACGACAGGCTGACACCCTCACCAAACGCTACAAGCAGGAGATCGGTATTTGAGGCTGGGGTCAATAACTTTATTTGAACTGTAGCCTATTTAGTCTTAATTTCTGGTGGTGTGTTGCTTCCACTCGATAAATGGGAATGATTGGACCTGAACAAAATGATATGCCACTGATGAAATTCGTTTGATGGAGGCATTTTAAAAATTAAGAGGGCACAGAAAGCTGTCTTTCTCAATCAATGTATTGGTCTACTTTGTTGTATATGGTATAGGCCTATTGGTGTGTTAACTCCAATATCTGGATGACCTGTATTGTGGTAGGCCTATATTCGGGTTCCATTTCCTCAGTCGTTTTGCACTCTATGATTTTTGATGGCCCGTGTCCAGCGGTGCACCATACGTTCATCTCAATATGTTTATTTAATGATGTATTACATTTAATCTCGAGTTAAATATTCGAGAGAACTGTTTATTTAATTCGAAATTTCAAGCCTTCATGCTAAAGCCTACATACTTGCATTGGGACAGTCCACTCAGCGACTGACAACATGGCAGGGGACTTAGCCTGGCTAATGATGCCATTGTGTCCAATGTAGCCTAATATGTATGGCCAGCATAGCCTACTGCTTCCTATTGTATGTGACAATGAATGTGTCTTTTTGTGCATGAATTGAAGGAGGCTTGGTATACGCCACCAAGCCTATGATCCCACATGCTCCACATGCTCAATGACATGGAAACAACTGATACACTGTTATAGAGAAATGAAGTGTTTCCAAGAGGTCATGTTCTGTTGTAGCTGTTAATGTTGTTGTTTCATTACCATGGTATTAATGCAGATGTTCATATCTGCCTAAGATTTATTTTTCATTTACTGCCCTCTTTTGTATTTATGACATGTAAATAAACTTTATTTATAAATAGAACCTAATTTGTCAGCACTTTTACTCAGAAACACATTTAAGTGAGTAACTTCTTCCATTTGTATTCAACACAAGTGCTAAAATGTTAATCAGAAGTATTTTATAACCTAACCTAAGCTGTAGGGTATCTAATGCATTCTCACGTTTCTCAGTCATTTGGCTATAGTCTACTCTAGCCTACAAGGAAATTTGAGACGAAATTTAATGATACCATGATATTGTTCACACGTTTAGGCTATTAGTGTGACGATGTCTGTGCGCGTTTTCTTGCAGTGTTGGATAACCTTTAGCTACTAGCCTACTGTAAAAAACAAAACAAAAACAAAACATGCCAAATACTGCGACAGGCTAATTATGAACACGTTACTAGGACGAATGTAAAGAAATGTCCTAACTTAACCAACCCGTATAGGCTACATTTTCGAAATGTATGTCTAGGCTTCATGAGTTGAAAATCGGAGATTGTTTTTTTCTCTCCATGTTCAGAGAAAAAACATGTTTACGTTTAATTAAATTGTAAAGAGAGACAGAATATCCTATAGCAAACATTTTAAACTGTCTAGGCCTAAAAAATCGTAGGCCTATGCTATGCCGCAAAATAACCATTCACCTCATTCAAAAAAACAAGTTTATGAAAATGCCGTTCCACTACTATAAGCGATAACTATAAGCTACGGAAGCTCCCCTTTTTGAAGGGACAACATATATAACAATGATAAAATGACAATTTCAAAACTTTGAAATTACATGTTCGTGTTTTCAGGAATCGCATAGAATGTGGGCTAATATTGCCCCTCGATGCGCACTGTAGAATATTGATGTCAGCTCACGTGCGCTTCTGGACTAGACGCCAAACATTGATGGCCAATTAGCTTGCTAGCTAGCTAGCATAACAGAAATGGGCAGTAAAGACGTACCATTAACAAACAGCAGTAACTTTACACCTTGTGTATTCTTCAATACAGACTCTGAAGACTATCGATGTGTAAGTAGCTTTGTAGCTATACTACACTAGTTGCTATTTCTATCGGGCTTTTAAAGCTGGTGTTAGCCTTGTAGTAGCTGGTTTGCCGTCATTGCTACAGACAGTACCGTTTCTAACTAGTACTAGCTTTCTGTTTATCAACAGTCCACGATAACACTCAGCCAGCATGCAAGTAACGTGTGTTACCACTTACTCAGATATTGATATAATTTACTGTTAAGATATAGCTAGGCCTTTAAATATCGTACATCTATCGGAAAACGTTGTCTTCTAGTAATCCGAACCATTGTATCTAACTAGCTGGATTTTCTTAAAAAACAGCCGTTTAGCGTTGTTGTTGCTCTAAAATGCCTAGCTGTTCGCCATGGCCATCTGTTGCCATTGCTTAGCAAGGTACTCAGTATTTAACAACCCTTTGTTTACGGTTAATAGAGCCTAGTTCATCAACATAAGTAGAAACATCCTAACTTGGAGTCGTAGTTCAGTGGTTGATTCCAGCGTGGGATCGTGTAAGCTGCAGGATACAATGACACGCCTTTATCATCCAGGCATAGAGCTAACCATGATTGTGTTTTTCTGTGTCTTCCTTCATCCCGGGAGCACTGATGAACACAAAAACACACACACAACTATGACCGTATGAGTAAAGCTGAATTAATTATAGCTGAAATATTAAATATGACCAGTTATAAGGATACAGTAAATTGGAAGCCACAATGTTTGTCAGTGAGTCCCAAAGTGAGGTTTTAGTTTTTGGGTGGGTCCAAGTTGTTGTTAGCTTACAGCAATGGCCTAGTTTATCCAGGAATGCTGCAGCAATGCTGTACAGCCCATGGCCCACAAACTACTGTGTGTCCGAGAAGCTGTGAGAAGCTTGTATCACTATACCTAGGGTTGTTTATAGGGAGTCAGGTGGCTGAGCGGTGAGGGAATCGGGCTAGTAATCCGAAGGTTGCCAGTTCGATTCCCGGTCAAGCCCACTGACGTTGTGTCCTTGGGCAAGGCCCTTCACCCTACTTGCCTTGGGAGAATGTCCCTGTACTTACTGTAAGTCGCTCTGGATAAGAGCATCTGCTAAATGACTAAATGTAAATGTAAATAAATTTCTGGGGAAATTGTAGGGTGTGCTTGCTTGCGTCGGTTGCACAGGGGTCCGTTTTTGAATGACATTTTTACAACTGATATTTCTGTATATTTTATATAAAAATGCATACTTATTATTTATAAAGATTACATAGATTTAAAAGCATTTTTTTGTGCTGCTCGTTTACAACTGAAAATACGAGTGAAGTGTAGAATTAAATATGATGTCTTCTCATTTCCCCTGCAAGAGGCAGCCTCATAGCTGAATCAAAACGAATACATTTGGCAGACCGGTGTAAAAATGGACCTAATCTCTATGACTTAAACGTCCTTTTAAGTTTTCCCTTCTCGTGATATTTTCAGGCATTTAGCCTACTCATATTGCATTCATTCATTAATAAAGAACCCCATTTGAAGATTATTCTACGACGTTACCGGCAGTAGAAGATGGAATCACGATTCAAACAGTACCATCTGCTAACTGAAAATATGCCCCCAAAAACGTAAATAAGCGTGACATTTATTTAGTGGAAAATCGCTCATTCATAAAAAGCTCACTGGTAGCGATCAGTCAGTAACAACGCAAAATGCGATATAGCCCTGTGTGGAGAAGCTGCCCTGGTAAATTGTACTACTACGGTACAGTACTAGACTACTGCTGTGTTCGTCTTGGTAGCGATTGCGTTGGTTGAATTCGATTTAACGTTCCGTTGTACGGTTTAGGCTGAAATTAATTATTTTCATGAACAGATTGACAAAGTTTAGGCTGTGGCAATGAAGTTAAGGTTAGTAGTTAGATAGATTTTTGATTTAAGTAAGGAGAGTGCCGAACATGTTCTGTCGCCGTTTGACTTCCTAAACAGCTGTGTCTCGCGTAGGCTACAGCGTTTCAGTGAGCACCACTGGTTTGAAACCACAGGTAATGATAATTTCACCCACAAATCGTTTACTTGTAATGTAATGTCATAATAAATCCTACAACGAAAATGTATTTGTGAGGAATGTTTATTTTAATGATTGAAAACAGATGCATCATAGACCACTGTAGTATGTGTTGCCCGGGCAACAGAGGCTAATGTCATGATGCTAATACTTCAGTGAAATAGTAGATTACTGTTTCCGAAAGTAGATGTACTTCCTTAATAAAATCAGCTTATATTGTACATTACACATCACAATTGTGTGTCATATCACAAAGTAAAATTAGTAAATAGTTATCACCCTGGTCTCTTTGCTTGTGGCGTTTCTGCAGCTGCCTTGCAGTAAAGCAGTTAGCTTAGCTATCTCCCAGAAGTTAACGAGCTGCTAAACTAGAACTTGAGCACACCCAATTACCAGCCACCCACCTAACCCTACTTGTAAGCCTGAACAGTCAACCTAGATCAAGATTCATCCATTTACAGAAAAGGCTGAATCTGTCAAACAGTTTGGTTTGTCTGATCATTTCCAATGTAGGGTTGGGCCCTTCTTTGCCATTTGTACATTTTCCTCTTGATGTGGCTGAAAAAAGGGCAGTGTTCTCCTCGCGATCAGTAAAGCTCCACACTGCACACAGCTACACTACAGTGAGGCTTTGGTAAAAGTGTTTGTATTTGTATAATTTGTATACTCTTGGAGGACACGGTCCTGTGTCCTATGAAGCCTCTGAGACTTGTGTGTCGGGCCAGAGTAGGTGAGGGTGTGGACTAAATGGTGTAGATTTACAACCCCAATTCCCAAAAGGTTGGGACGCTGTGTAAAATGTAAATATAAACAGAATGCAATGATTTGCAACGCAAGCACACCCCACAATTTCCCCAGAAATTGTACCCTCTGTAGTTGGTTATGTAATGTTGGATAGAACGGTGGACGGGTCACTCTGACTCACTGTATCAGCTCACAGCAGGCACATACG
The DNA here is from genome assembly GCF_038355195.1 of Osmerus mordax. NCBI lineage: Eukaryota > Metazoa > Chordata > Actinopteri > Osmeriformes > Osmeridae > Osmerus > Osmerus mordax. Next base: position 6,033,226 of record NC_090051.1, on the reverse strand, counting down.
AAGTAGTAGGCTAATTAGTGAGCTTTGAGTTCTGTAAATAAATTAAAACCGGTTGCACCATAAAGATTATTTGCACTTGCGCAAATGCTCCCAAATATATTTTGAGGTCGCACAGACACAATTTCGGAAGCTTGTGCAACCAAAACGGTCGTAATTTCAAGCCCTGTATAGAGCGACATCTTCATCATGAGTGGTTAGTAAATGGACTGATGCCCTGTGAGGGATTTGTCTCCTCAGGTGGTGATCCTTGCAGTAAAACGAGCTACGGGCACGTTCTCTCTGATAGGATGGTGAGCCTCAGCAAATGTGACACATTTTATTAGCTAAGAGGGCATAAATAAATTTCTGTCCCACTAACTTTCTCTCCGTTCATTTCTCTCTCTCTCTCTTTCAGCTTCTTCATGTTATTTGTCATCTGGCTGCTACGGCGTTATAACTCTTTGGCCCAGGTAACTATCATGTTTTTGAATCTGTTTATGTTTGTGTATTGGAACATTTACCTTTGTGACTAAAGGAAGTTAAATTGAGCAGAACACATCTGGCAATAATTGAAACTTAATTAAGGTGTTCAAATGAAATCAATTATGGTTGCTATTGACTTATGGCTGGTTTTGTGTTATTATAGTGAACTGGTTCCTGTTACTCAGTCTCTGTCTGCACTCAATCATGCAATTGAATGCTTCAAATGAAGTGTGTTGTGTAAGCTTAGCCTACATGAATGTGTACATGCTTCAGTGCAGTTGCGGGTGTGTAGGCTACGTGCTTGTATCTGTTTCTGTGTGTGTGTGTGTGTGCCTGTGCACTTGTTTTTCAAGCATGTGTGTGTGAAACAGAAAGAGAAATACCTGTCCTGCCAGCCAGTCAGGTCTAAGTGCCGGCTGTCATCTAATCTAAAGTAGATGATGGATTACAGTGAAACCCTGCCTGGATCCTGTTATCTCTGGACCAGTTTAGACCAGATCATGACATGTTGCAAGTGTCTCTACGTTCCTGTCTCTTTTCCTCTACTCTTCTCTGTTTTAATTCATATAATTTCAGATTAATATACTGTATTTGTTTACATGAAACAATTTTGCCAATGGCAGTCCACAGTGAAGGGACATGCAATTATGACAAAATCACAGGAAGCACAACTCTAAATGTCAACCAAATATGTAAAAGAACAAATAACAAACATGGATACTATAGTTACCTCACTGTTCTTCATGTTTTGTCATACTCCTTGAGACACTGTTTCTCTGCTGACACATGCTGGTATAAGGTCATGTGTGGGTATATGAGACTTTGTACTCTCTGCTCTCTTTCTCTTTTTATATCTCTATTCTGTCTCTTCAACCTATCTCTGCAGAAAATGATTCTCAGTCTGACAATAGCGGCCTTCTTTGACAGCATAGCATATGTCATGGTGAGTAATTTATTTTCAACACACGCACACGCACACACCTACACACCTACACACCTACACACACACACACACACACACACACACACACACACACACACACACACACACACACACACACACACACAAGCATGCATTATGTGTTCCCTCTTCTTCCTTCCCCAGAGTGAGTCCCACCCTGAAGGCAGTTTATGCAACTTCCAGGCTTGGTGGCTCACTTACTTTGGTAAGACTCCTGTAACATCAATTATCACACACACACACTCAAACCCAAAAACCTCTGAGAGGACAGAATGAGAACAGTTGAACTGCAAATAAGATATACAAACATCATCTGTCTTACACACCATATTCGAGGACTTTTATTACAGGAAACAGGGGGAGTCAGGTGGCTGAGCGGTTAGGGAGTCGGGCTAGTAATCTGAAGGTTTCCGGTTCGATTCCCGGCTGTGCAAAATGACGTTGTGTCCTTGGGCAAGGCACTTCACCCTACTTGCCTCGGGGGGAATGTCCCTGTACTTACTGTAAGTCGCTCTGGATAAGAGCGTCTGGTCAATGACTAAATGTAAATGTAAACAAAATGACACCTTTCATGAAAATAACACGTTCCCCACAGTCAAAACTGCAGGAGCTTTCTTGTCTGCCTCTGGCACTGGGAGCCTTTATTGTGTGCAAGAAGAGAAGAGTGATGTTGGACCCGATGCTGGAAAGCCAGGTCTCAGCCAAAGGTCATATGTCTTCCAGCAGGGCAGTGACCCCCAAATACACTTTCAGAACTGTTCTTACGGGGCCTGCAATCCAGTTCTGTTTGTGTATGACAAAAGGAGAGAAAAGGAGATGCTGGATGAGAGAGGGAGGGAGTCTATGGGGGGAATATCAGATGAACATGGAGCAGGGGTGTATTTGTGCCACGCTGAGAAGAGCCATAAAACAGAGTGTGTGTCGGTTTGTGCTGATGGCTCCAGGATGATAAACCCAAGTTCGAGGCAGGAGGATTATGTAAGGTTTTTCTGTTATCACACCAGCTGTCATCGGGAGGCGCGGCGGAAGATAACTTCAGTTTCTGCCACTGCTCAGTACACAGACAGACAAAAGGAGTGTTATTGCTTCGCTGGGTGTGTTGAATTGTGTGTGTGTGTGTCAGTGTGTCCATCTCCTTAGAGACAGGATGGGTTCACTGTGTGTAGCTCGGGGAATCCATCACTCTGACAGTTAGCACTGCCTGCCCTGTCACATATAGTAACACACACACACACACAACCACCGGGACATAAGACGCTTTAGAGTGTGGCACTACCCATGGGAATTCTATTGTACATTGTTGTGTCTTACTCTCTCTCTACTTCACTCTCTTTCTCTCCATCTCTCTCATTCTCCTCTTGTTGTCTTCTTTTCCTTTGTTTGTGTTTCTCCATTGTCATCTTTGATCTCTCCTTGCACCCTCTCCCCTGTTTCCCCAAAGTTCATCATTATCTCTCTCTCTGCTCCACCTCTCATTCATCACCATCAGCCGTAGGTTTCCTTCATATTACTGCTGAATGGGGCCTCATTTATCAGAGGTTACACACACACACGTTAACTATACACAAATGTAACCAGAGATGTGTAAGCCAACCTTGATATCCCTCCTCCCTCCGTTCTTGTCTCTGCCTTCCTACATCCCTTCGCTCTCCCTCCTTTTCTCTTGTTGGTCTCTCCATCCATGCCTCCCCTCTCTTCATTCCTCCTTCGTTCTCATTTCCTTGTAACCCTCCTCTCCTCCCGCTCTGTCCCTCCATCCCCCCCATCTCCTTTCTCCTTAGACTGGAGTGCCTTGGCCTGGGTCTGCCTCATCACCTTCAACCTCTACCTCAACCTGGTCAGGGAGATGAGCACCAACAGATTTGAGATGTGAGTCCAACGCTGACCTCTGGCCACCATCAGTTATATTATTCAATTAATCTGTAACCACGTTAAAGGTCGGGTCATTTAGACTCTCAGGGCTTTGGAAATTCTATTATCCGGGTGTGTCCGTCGTGTGTTGTCTCAGGTCACCCAACACTGTAATTGAGAAGGTAGAATGGTTGTGTGTTTGTAAGTGTCTGTCTGTGTTCTTGTATTCTTTTTTCTTCCACTCATTATTCATGACTATATAGTAGATCCATCTACATACTGTGCCTGTCTGTGTGAGTGTCAGTGTGTCTAGGTAGCTGTGGTGAAGTGCCAATGGGGTGTCCTGCGGGTGTTTCCTTTATTGATTAGCAATAACCTGAGCCATACTAACTGTATAACTCTGAGAGGACAGTTTTATTTGAAGCCCGGCTTAGAATCATGTCCCCCCCTGTGCCTCCATCCCTCCCTCCCCATATCACTTTTCTCCCAATCTCCCTCCATATCTTTTTTTCTCTCCTTCCCTCTCTTCCTTCTCTTTCTCCATTCTGTCTGTCTCTCTCCCTTTTCTCTCTTCTTCCTTCTTTTCTCTGACCTCACTTTGTCCCTCCGCTCTCTCCCTTTTCTTTTCACTCCTCCCTTTCTTCCCCATTGCTTCAAATCTGAACCACCTCTAATTGGTGCCAACTAGCTTGGAAGGAGAAGGAAGCAGAGGATGAAAAAAGGAGGGGGGCATGGGGGTCACACTAGAACTCATTTTTCACTTGCTGTTGCTGTGCATATTTGTGTGTGTGTGTGTATGTGTGTGTGTAGACACACAAATACATCTCTACATCGTTTGACTAATTCTCTACCACTCTGGATGAAAAGCAAGGTTTGAATAGAACAGGAAATGGAAGACAGACATTGAGGTCAGAGAATAATAAAAAAGGCATGCAGGCAGGAATGAAGGAGGGATAAATTGAAATAGGCTTTTGGAAATATGATTCTGGAAAGGTGAAGCAGAGGGGTGGTAGAGGATGAGGGAAAGTGATAGAACGATGGGGCCTGGGCAAATAATGATAAAAGAGCAGGAATGAAGAATTGTGTGTGTGTGTGCGCTAGAGCGTATCAGGCCTGCTGTGCCTCATTAAGTCCATATTGTGCTGCAGACCACGTCATCGCCCTCGCCGAGCGCTGCGTGCGACGTGTGTGATGCATCGATTTCCTGACAAGCTCCAACCCCCCCCCACCACCACCACCACCACCACACCGTCCACATGCTGCGTGGAGTGGCGGTGTTGATTTCCCTGTTTGTGTCATCTTCCCCTTTCTCCTCCCCTCTAGATCTGTATCTCTCTCCTCCCCTTATTCCCTCCCTCTTCTCTTTTTGGGCTTCTCAATCTCTCGCTTACTCGCTGTTCACAGCTCAGTGACCACCTAGCTATCTATCTCTGTTTAGACACCCCCTAACAGACAATCACTCTCTCCCTGCCCATCTCTCTCTCTCCCTCTCGCTCACTCTATTGTATGCGCCGTCTCGCTCTCCCTTCCTTCACTCTTCTACTGTTCATCACAGAAGAACAGGAAGTGCGCTGAGAGAGAGACAGAGGAAAGAGACAGTAATAGAGGAGAAACAGAGAGGTGAGGATAGTGTTAGAGAAAGACAGACATATATACATTATACATACATGTATGCATGTTGACGCTCCTTATTGAGAAGAACATATATTTAAGAAATGTAAAGTATGTCATTTTATTCTGAAAAACTGTGGGACCCAGGTTGAACTAAAGGAAAGTGTCCTCAACCCGAAGCCCTACAAACCAAACCCAGAGAAAACACACTTCCATTCAGTAAACACTTAACTACTCTAGCCTACTCTCCAACTAGAGTGGCACAGAAAGACAGATGAGATAGATATCCACCAAAACTGTAGTGATGCAACCGAGAGTGACGCTTGTTCATGAATCTAACTCAGAAACGAGCGCAGATCGATGTGCAGAAATCGTCAATTAACAATGTAAGTATCTTCTGTAGGCATTGATTGATAGGTGGCTGAAAACCTGGGAGTCAGGTGGCTGAGCGGTTAGAGAATCAGGCTAGTAATCAGAAGGTTGCTGGTTTGATTCCCGGGCCGTGCAAATGACGTTGTGTCCTTGGGCAAGGCACTTCACCCTACTTGCCTCGGGGGAATGTCCCTGTACTTACTGTAAGTTGCTCTGGATAAGAGCGTCTGCTAAATGTAAATGAAAATTACTGTAAATGAAAATTACTGTAATTTAAATATCATGCCACTTTTCTCGGTTTAGAGGCCTCATCTGTAGAGTTGACGACATGGAGATGCAGAATTAGACCTCAAAATGGAAAACAAGTCCATTGAATCAGTCACCCCCCATAAAAGATCCCTGCCTAACAAAGTAGGCTACCTCAAAATGAAATAGAAATTCATATTAATCCCGATTATTTGTGTAAGATTAATTACTCATTAAGAGAGAACCTAGTTTCTTAGGCTAGGTACTCTTGACCCCATTCATTGTTTATTTGTTTATTATTTTGCTATAAGCTAAGTAAGTACAGTAAGTAAGTTATGGCTTCATAAGCTTAGATGCTAGTCAGAATATTTGGTCAAATAACAATTCTCCCACTCAGCCAGATTTACTGTGCTGCTCTGCAAGTCCACGCTGACTTGCAGAGCTCACTCAAGAAATTGCGTACACAAGTTGAGGCTTGACGTGACATTTGAGCGTAGGCTCCACTCACGCCCAGATTGATAAACGCCCAGCTTTGTGTGGAAATGACCTAACGTCCTGTTTTCTGTCGTTTCATAAATGAGGGCTCGTGTATGCTTGTGAATGTCAATGTGTTTGCCTCAGGTGTTAGATCATGTATTGGCAGGGAGTCCGTGTCTATTGACCGCACTTAGGTCAGGTGACTGTAGGTCTTAGAGTGTATCGACTGTGAAATCGCGTGGTCCATAAAGTATTGACCATCAGCCCCTCACTTGAGCAGAGGCTGTCTGTGTGCTCTCTCTCTGTCTCTCTCTCCATTTCGCCTCTCCTATCCATCTCTCTCTCCCTCCATTGCGCCTAGCCTAACCATCTCTCTCCCTGTCCCCCCTTTTCCAGACTGTACCACGCGATGGCATGGGGGGTGCCACTGGTCATGGCCACCCTGCCCCTCCTCAGGGGGTACTATGGACCTGCTGGAGCCTGGTGGTAAGTAGCCAATCACCTTGGTCAGTGTCAACCAAATATTGCCAGGATCACTGAGCAACTGTCATTTTATAGCAACAGTGTGTTTTGAGATGCTGGCTCGTCCAATGTGAGAGAAAGATGGATCAGAATTTGTGAGTTTATTGTTTTTATATAGTCTTGATAGAATTCTAAATATATATTTCAACCTTTCGTTTTATTCAAATGGTCAGCCCTGATCCGTAATATCCAGTTTTGGGTGAAGAACCCGTCTCATTTGTCCATCCCTTGTTTTAAATTAGTTGAGGAAAGGAGAGGATTAAAGGAAAGGTAGTTGTGTTGTATATCAGAAATGAAACAGAGACTTGATCTCAGGACCCCCCTTCCCCCAAATGTTTGTTTCTCAGTTAGCTGGGTTTGATTTCTGTCTGCCTTCTGAACTCTCTCCTCTGTCTCCCTCCAGCTGGATCACAGACAGTCACGTCGCATGGAGATTTGGAATGTGAGTGCAACCTCACAGAACGGATTGAAGGATGAGAGAGAGGAGTGTGGGGACGGAGGAAGGGCGATCAGTGCTTGCAGCACCTCCAATCTATCAGTATAGCTAAACAAGCAAATGCAGGCACTTCTCTCTCTCTCTCTCTCTCTCTCTCTCTCACACCCACACACCTCTCTGTATGTAGCAGAGCGATCAGGCTGCTTAAAAACCCTGTGAATGTATTAATCGGGGCTCAATCATTCTATGTTGGGGAGGGACGGTCTCGGGGGGGCTATAGTTGCATATCGTATGAAAGATAAGAGGGGGAGTGCACGAGCGATTAGATGCCGTTTCCTCTTCTGTTCCCAGACTCAGTTTGTCTGTCTTTATCAGCGCTCCGCCAAGCGCAGAGGCGGAAATAGGGAAAGAGAAAGAGAGCGAGAGAAAATATGAGGGAGAAGGGGACAAGGGAGCGGAGGAAGAATGAAAAGAAGCTAGGGGAGAGAGGGATTGTCATTTCAGAAGGGAAAGGACAAAGGAGAGCAAGAAGAATGATGAGAAAGAGCAAAAGAGAGCGGTAAGGAGCAAGATCAGCAAGGAGGGAAGGAATAAAGGAAAGAAATGACTCATCACCTAATTTTTTTACTTACTTTTCTATACTGTGTGAGTCCAAACCTGTTTGTCTGCACTGAGAGGAACAGGATGTGTGCGCTTGTCAAACGTGTTCAAAATACGTGTGTCCAAGACACCCTCGCTGCCCTGCTCTTTGACTCTTTCTCCGCCCTCTCCTTCCCTCCCACTGTTTCATTTTCTATTTATGTGTGGCCCGGCTAGAGTGGTTGAACAGGTTGGTCATAATCTCTGTCCTGTCCCACCAACAGTAGATAAGGAGGGTTCAGACGATACGAGAGCGGGATGGAGTCTCTATGGGGATGAATTAGCCATCAGCCACTCCTCTTGCACTCTTTTTCTCTTTTCTCTGTTTCCATCGCTCACTCATTTCTCCCTTCCACTCAGAACGTTAATGCGGCTTTCATCTTTGTTGCTTTTCATACAGGGCAGCACCAGAAGGGTGTGTGTGTGTCAGCATTCCTCTTTGTGTCAGTCTCACTCCCTCACTCCTTTTCTCTTTTTGTGTTTCTTTTGCTCATCAACATAGCATGTCTGTTTTTCACTATGAATCCCTTTCTCGTATCTCCTGTCATCAGTCTATATCTTCTCACCCCTTTTTATCACACCGTCTCCTGCTCCTCCGTCTCCACGTCTTTCTTTCCTCCTTCTTTCTCTTCCCTATTCCTCCTTTCATCCCTCCACCTTTTCTCCCTCTCTCTCGCTCTCTCTCGGTCTCTCTCAGTGCTCCGTTTTAGAGCAGAGCAGACTTTAATGGCTGATCATTATCATGCTAATTATATCACTTTGTAGCTGCCGCCTGGTATCCCTCTGCCCCCACCCCCCCACGTCTCTGTTTCTCCCTCCTGCCTCTTCTTTCCCTCTACCCCTTGTGCACCTTCTACTCCTAGTGCCTTCCACTTCCCCATCCTCCTTTTTCTCCCTCTACTCATTTGTCTCACTCCTTCCTCCTCCCAGTCATCCTTCTTCTTCCTCACAACTCTCCCTCATTCTCCTCCGTCCTTCCATCCCTCTCCCTCCTCCTCCCATCATTTTGGGGAGTCGTGGGGATGTAACTGGAAGCCCTCTATTCTGATCAGCATGTGGTTATCACACAGGGTGAGTACTTGAGAACTGTGTTGGGATTGGGGTCCCACGGGACCCAACGCAAATGTCGTGGGAGCAGCCAGTTTTAACTTTGCAGCGAGTGGTCAAAAAAAGGGGGTCCCAAGCTAACCAGAAGGATGGAGTCAAGTAATGCAGTTGGGGATAATGTAATTATGCACATTGCGGGAGTCCACACGCACATTGCGGGAGTCCACACGCACATTGCGGGAGTGGACACGCACATTGCGGGAGTCCACACGCACATTGCGGGAGTCCACACGCACATTGCGGGAGTCCACACGCACATTGCGGGAGTCCACACGCACATTGCGGGAGTGGACACGCACATTGCGGGAGTGGACACGCACATTGCGGGAGTCCACACGCACATTGCGGGAGTCCACACGCACATTGCGGGAGTCCACACGCACATTGCGGGAGTCCACACGCACATTGCGGGAGTCCACACGCACATTGCGGGAGTCCAAACGCACATTGCGGGAGTCCACACGCACATTGCGGGAGTCCACACGCACATTGCGGGAGTCCAAACGCACATTGCGGGAGTCCACACGCACATTGCGGGAGTGGACACGCACATTCTGGGAGTGGACACGCACATTGCGGGAGTCCACACGCACATTGCAGGAGTCCACACGCACATTGCGGGAGTGGACAGTAATGGTCAGATATCCAGCGGGTGAGAACCCCCTCACAGGGCTCTAGTGAGTTAAGTCAGGCAGGGATGCATTGACGTGTTAGTCTCTTGGACGCTTCTTTTCCCATTATATATTTTTGTTGACTCACTTTCAGTGTGTTGAATAGGATGGTTTTGAAGATCTTTTCATTCATTTCTCCTCCCTCTTTGTCTCCCTTTCTCTCAATCTTTAAAGGGAAAGTTCACCCCATAATCTAAAATAAATATTTTTCGTCTTACCTTAGTGCTGTTTATCCATCTAGATTGTTTTGATCATAGATGTCTGCCTTTTTTCTCAAGTATAATTAAATGTATATTTCTCAAATATAATGGAACTAGATGGGTCTTGTGGTGCTCAAAGCTCCAATCAAATACATTTGGAAAAGCTCAACAGAAATGTCTCTTTCCATAAATCATTACCTTGTTACTCAAGGTATTCCACACCTTGTTGTGAGCAGTATCACATAGGAACTATTTTCTTTCTATTTTAGTACACCGTATCGCTACACCGTATCACTTGCACAGACCCCGAGCCTCAAGTGTGCTTGTTATCATGGACAACAGAGCCACAAGTCTAACCCAATTTAGTTCCGTTATATTCAAGAGAAGGCAGACATTTCTACAGACGATATTTGTAAAACTCAGCAACTTGCAACGTGTTTTAGGACTTTTGTAAAACGACCAGTTGCGCTGAGGATTATTACTGAAATGTTAAACACTGCTTTACTTTCCCCCTCTCTCCATCCCTCCTTCTCCTTCTCTCCCCCTTTTTTGCTCCCTGTCTTCCATACAGATGGTACGTGCCACTCTTCACCCTCATCCTCCTCATGATCTGCTGCTACACCAGGATCATCTACGTGGCCAATGAGAGGGTGAGCTCAGCCTTTCCCTCTCACTGACAATCAATCAACATCAGAGTTTACCCTCTGTCCGAATCCCAGAGAACACACAGAAGTGGTAGTAGAACAAGGTGTTGCCAAGCAATTTCCTAGGCTTCAAGCATTACACTTCACCCTAACATGCTTATTATTACAATAGATCCGTTAGAAAGTTGATTGGAGTCCTGAGTCATTGCTAATGGAATCAGTACTGCCTGATCCTGAACTGAATGACCTGTTAATATAAAATCTTCTAGAACCTGCCTGGCTTGACAGAGGACCAGGGCGTAACCACGGTGATAACGGGTAGACTTGTTCTCTGTTTGACAACAGACAGGAAGTTGAGAAACTTTTATTTACCAATCAGGTTACTTCGAACTGGAATTAGCTGGAAGAGGATATAAATAACCCACAGAATGAAACTATTTAGTTCAAGTCATAAATTCTCTTGCCCCCCCCCCCCTCTTTTCTCTCTCTCTGCCTCTCTGCCTCTCTTTCTTTCTCTCTTTCTTTCTTCCTTTCTTTCTCATACACTCTGTCTCCTCCTGTTCTCATTCTCCTCCTCTCTCTCTGGGCGTGTAGGTGTGTGTTGCCACAGGCAACATTCCAGAAGGTGTGTGTTATCACCCAGAGCCAAGAGATACATTCCAGAGAGTTCACATATTTGTCATACTTCCGGCTTCAAGAACACTGGCAAACACATTGACTACCACCCCAGTCACTGGAAGGATGGGGGTGGGGGGGTGTGGGTGGGTGTGTGAGGCCTTTACATAAAAGTTGGACCTTCATTTGAAAGGCTCACAGAGACACAGACTCATAAAGAAAATGGACAGAGAGAGGAAGACGGATATAGAGGGGGAAAAAACTCACTTCCCTTTCATCATATGTATGATAAAGAGAATACATGAATATGGTCGCTTGGCAAACCTGCATAACTTATCCTGCTCACTGGTCTCTTTCTCTCCCACTGTCGCTCTTTAGCTTTCCTTCCTTTCTCTCCCCTCTCTCTGCCCCCCCTCTCCCTCTATCATATTTATGAAGAGCCCAAGTCTTATCTCCTCACAGCTGCAGACTGTCTCCCTTGAAAGACGTTTCAAAAAATCTTTGAGAGGAGAGCTGGTGATGGGTAGGAGAAAGGGGGTAGGGTGGGGGGCCGAGCCAAGAGGCTGGGGTGCGGGGGAGGGCAGGGAGTCAAACTGGGGGTGAGAAATATTGGCTTCAGAGGGGATGCAGAAAACAGTGCAGCTCATGAGGCTCATTTATTACTATTCATTTAAAGTCTTGTGGATCAATCTTTCAATTAAAGCTGTATTTTTAATAGTATTTAGAAGACTTGACTTGGTAGTAACACAAACGCACACACACATGCTCACAGACACAAAAGGAACCACGGCAACGCCTAGTCGAGAAATTGTTGAACGAATACCCTTTTCCTGTTTGTGTCAACATTTGTGAGTGACCAGAGTCTAACCTAAGTCTGTGTGTGTCTTCATAGATGCAGTCCTGGTTTGGAACATTCAACCCAGAAAGGGAAAGGAGAAAGGTAAGTTGTTTAAATATCCAAACCCTAAACCGCAATCCATGTCCATGTCCATTGTTATCAGAATGTAGTTATATCTACACAAATACACGCACACACTCGAACACAAGCACGCACTCTGACACACGTATTCCGACCCGTAGATTAGAGCATGTGTAGGATTAGCTGCTGGGGCCATGCTGGGCAGTTCTATCTCCCAGTAGGGAGCAATTTGACCCCACAATACCCCACCTCAGTCAGGGATCTGTGTTTGTGTTGCCAGTTTCCATCCCTTCTTCCTCTCCTCACTCCTTCTTTTTAGAAAGAGAGAAGAGAGAAAGATGGGGGTGAGGAGGAGGGAGAAAAAGACAAGGGGGGGGGGGGGTTAAGAAACATGATGGCCCTGGCTTGATTTTGTCGTGGTTGATGTTTTAATGTGACAGTTGTGTGTGGGGGTGGTGGGTCATGGTTGGGCCTGAGGGAATACAAAGGGAGGGCAAGGTAGATGCTGCCTTCTTGTGGCAGTTGTATTAACTGCAGGTTGATCTGAGGTAACCCATCCTCCACTGTGTGTGTGTGTGTGTGTGTGTGTGTGTGTGTGTGTGTGTGTGTGTGTGTGTGTGTGTGTGTGTGTGTGTGTGTGTGTGTGTGTGTGTGTGTGTGTGTGTGTGTGTGTGTGTGGCAGCACTCCCCTCCTGCTCGTGTGCTAATTGCTCTGTGTAACCCTTTGTGTGAATAAATCAGCAAACCTCATTTACCATTTCTCCATCTCCCCTCTCTCACCCAAGCCCCCTCACGTTTTGTCTGTCTCTCTACCACTTCCACACACCCAGCCACCCACACAGGCCCAAACGCACAGATAAAAAACAAAAAACACAAACACACAGTATGAATAAAGCAGCAAGCTGGGTTCATGGACATGAATATTTATGAGTGTTTATGCACGCGCCGGGATGCTTTAAAACAACATTCCCCCTCCTTTCCTGCCCGTTGATGCTTTCTATGCACTGTGTGTGTTTGTACGTGTGTGTGTGTGTGTGCACCAGCATTTGCAAACCAGGCAAATACTATTGTCGCCTGTTTGTGTGACCACTGTTCCCGTTGGCGATTTCACTCACCTCACCACAGCCGCCCTCACCCCTCATGTACGTTGTTCAACGTTGTCTCCCTCTCACACACTCACGTTCTCGGTGTGGTTTCTGTTCCATTGTTGGACTCACGCACACACACCATACGTACGTATACTGCCAGTGTTCACTGACTGTCATGGAAGTTATCGGTTACCCTGCTGTGACACACTGTGTGACTAGGGGGCACGCAGAAACACACACACACTTTTTTTTTTTGTCACACACACATAGAAACACGCACATGTTTGGCACACAATCTTCATCAAACTAACCCCATGCACAGGTCAGGCACAGGGTTCTTGAAAGTGAGGGTGGAAGGCCGAACACACACAAACTCTTGCATTGTCTTTGTTGGTTAGACTGCTGTCTGACATCAGTAAACAGTATGGGGCTTGTTCTGAATGTTCACATGCATGTTAGTTAGCTTTTCAGCAGAAGCTTTGCTGTGTGCGTGTAGGTGTGTGTGGGTGTGCATGTAGGCTATGCTTATTCATTAATTATGTTATCTTGAACAGACAGATGTTATTTTAGTCTGTGTCTGGAACGCATCGACCGACAAGTATCATGACCACATACCATTCAACACACTGTGTTATTCTGTGTGCATCCAAGCCCCGATGAGTTGCTCACAAACCGGGCTCTCGGATAGAAAGCGGTAACGCTGATTACCGTTGCTAATGTGCTTCATTAACGAAAGGCCGCAGAACCCGCCGTGCATAATTGCCTTTTCATTACCCCCCGCTGCCAAGGAGCACGAGGCCTCTGACACGAGAGGACTGTGATTAAAACCTTGAGCCTCATTTCTTCAACCCTCCCCTTTTCATCTCTATTCTCCCCACTTTCGCATCCCCCTCTCCACTGGATTTTCCCAACGACTAGAGAAGCAGCGGTCAAACTCATTCTTCAGACAGGTTTGAACAATCAGCCTATGTAAAAAAAAAAGAATACAAAAAAGAAAAAAGGATCTTCATAATTGCACAATTAATTGTTTTTTTGCAACCAAAAAAACAAGATTATGTAAACTAGGTTATCCACAGCACAAAACTACACGTGCACCAAGATAAAACACGACCGTGGGACTCACTCACGTGGTTTTCATTTGAATTGTTTAAACCCCGGTGCCGTGGCGAGCAACCGCCATGCTTTCCTTGTGACTAATTAATTTCCATATTGTGGCTGGGGGGGAGGGATTCGTGGTTAAGGTTTTTAGAGCGTGTGGGTATGCGTTTCCACGCTGTACAATAACAGGCGCTGGCTCCGCAACCCTTTTCAGGGAAAGGAGGGGAAAAAACACTTGAACAGAGAGGAAATCAATTCTGGGCCCGCGCTCTGTCTATTCCACTTGCGGGAAATTGATAACGGTCCATTAAAAGCCCTCTCCAATGTGCGACAACACTACGTGTGCCTGCCTGCGTGTGTGCTTGCTTGCGTGCGTGCGCACTAAAGGCCGAATTATACTTCTCCGACTCCGTTACGGACAGACGGACGGACGGAGTCGGCCGGATTGATTGAATTTAAAGTACTCCGAAGGCTGTGGGTGCTGAAAACAATTCACCGCCAGAAGAGTAGGTGGCACAACGGTTTTTTGTAAGTCGTCATCGAGTGTTTATTTACCTAGGTTATCGAGAAGTCGGAGCAAATGTACAAATTAGCCGTTTCATCAATAAAATACGCACATTTTCAGCAACTACACTGCCCATTTCTCGTCACATTTTAATTCAGATGCTGATTTACATGTACTGTTTAGCTGAAATATGAATTCTAAAAACTTTCAGCAATGGCGGTCAAAGGATTCTGTGCGTCCTGTTTATCACGGCAACCCCTCCCCCACCCCTGACGCAAGCGGTTCTTAATACGGACCAATCACAGCCAAGGCGTAAAATGACGGACGGATAGTCAGGAAAATCAGGAGGTGCACGTAGAGCTCTCCGAGGGGCACGGAGAGGGAATTCCACGTCGGAGAGGGCGTTCCCTGTGTCCGTATCCGTAAAAACGGAGAAGTATAAATCGGCCTTAACTCGCATTATTAGTAAGTGATTATTCCCGCCTCTCTCCATTCAGGTGTCCTTGGCTAAGGAGACAAAGCATTTGAAGTGGTACCCTTCCGTGTATCTTCTGGTATCTCTGTTCCCCCTCATCAACAGGTAACACTCCTTTTCTGTTTGCATCTTAGTGTCTCTCTGTGTGTTTGTACAGTTTGTGTGTGTGTTTGTTGTGCCTTTGTGTGAATGGTTTACTAGGTCTTTAAAACCAGTCTGGGTAGGGAAGGAAAGGGGGCATGTCGGCAGCTAAATGATAACACCTGAACATTTTTACTATCCCTCCCTATTTCCCCCCCTCTCTCCTTTCCTCCCATACTGTCCCTCCTTCTATTGCTTTCTCTATACACCCCCCCCCCCCCTCCCCCCAAACACTCCCTGGAGACTATGATTGACAGGTCAGGGTTACTAAGTGATTAGCTGCGGCGGCTCTGCTTGTCGCCACGGAGATGTACGTGGAGACGCGGGTCAATTACAGGGTCACCGTCTCTCAAAGGCTTGGCTGAACACCGCCCATCCCCCCTTCCTGCCCTTCTCTCTGCCTCCCTCCCTCCCCCTGCTCTCCTGCTGTCAGCCGATGAAGATGACAAAATGCATCCTGCACTGCACCCCTCCCTTCTTTCTTCCTTCTGATCTCTTTTTCTCTCCCCCTCTCTCTTGCTCCTGTGTGTCTTTGTCTTTGCTGTCCTTTCTCTTGTCCTCCATTCCCTTGCCTTTCTGTCAAATTTTCCTCTCCCTCCACTTCTTCTGCGTATAAAGGCTCTCACTCGCATGCTCTCTCTCTCTCTTTCTCTCACACTGTTACACACCCTCGGATCTTCCTTCAGAAAGGAAAAAAAAACTGGAATCGTCCTACTCCTCCTACTGATTCTCCTCCTTCTCCCTCATTCACTGAGCTGGCTGTATGTATTTCCCCAGCTATTAATGTGTTGGCTCCGTACCTCTATTTCTGCTCCACTTAGGAGAGGAGGGGAAAGCTCCCGCCCCCCCCCCCCCTCTCTCCTCCTATCCTCCCTCGCTCCCTCCCCTGAGTGCCGGAGTGTGTAATTGCGATGCAGCTGTATACTACCATACCGGAGCTCCGCTGATCTGGTGTGTTTGTATGCCTACTAGGCTATGCCTGTGGGTGTCAAGGTAGTGTGGGGTTTGTATAAGTCATGGCTGTGTGTGCGCACAGATATGTGTTTGCATGTGTGCGTCTAGGCTGTGTGTGTCTATGGAGTGTTTGCGTGAGTGTGTGTGTGTGTCTGAGTGGGAGATTATTTTTCTCTGAGCTCCAAAGCCTCCTAAACAGGGTTTAGAGAGACGGCCCGGGGCAGCGGCTAAAGCCTCTCTGTCTGTCTGTCTGTCTGTCTGTCTCCCTAACCCTTGTTTCTTGTTCCCCTCTGCCCATCTCTAGACTCTCACACTCAACATACTTTTGCTTTCTCCTATTTCCTTCAACCTTAACATGCACACACATGCAGGCGTGCAACACACCCGCATACATTTTTAACAGCCACTGGTAAATGTTTTAATTGTTTGCCAGCTGTGGCAAATGGAGTTGGCGCAGCCCCTGTAGTTATGATGGTGTTTTCACCTCTTTCTCTCCCTTGCTCCGCCTTTCCCCATCTCTTCTTCTTTCCCTTTTCTGGCTTTCACACAGCTATTAAGCTATTATACAACATACAACATCACCCTCCCTCTCCCTCCCTATCTCTCTCTCTCTCTCTCTCTCTCTCTCTGTTTTTTATCCTATCCTTGTAGTTTATCCCCCCCTCCCTTGTAATCTTTCACCCCTCTACTAATCTGTAATACGTCTCCCCTCTTTCCATCCAACCCTGTCTCCCCCTCCCATTTCCTATGTTATATACATGTGCTTGTCCAAATATATTTTAGCGATACCAAACATTTTTCCATGTCATTTGTGTTTTATATTGTGGGCCGTCATTGTGTATTTTGCAGTCAGTTTTGTCAACGTGTGTCTCATATCAGTAAGCTTTGTCTTTGCCTAGTCTTTGATTTATCATGTGATTTACCCCAACACACCGTTTTCCAGGTAGGTCTAAATTTCCTGCTTCAGGCTAGCCTACAGTGTGTGTGTCTGCATACGCATATAAATGTGGCTGTGTGCACAGGTGTGTGTGTGTGGGCAAGTGTGCCTTGGGCACGCAGACCTTCCCCATCTCCTTTCTTCACTCGGAAAAACGAGGGAGGAAATCTCTGAGCTGCAGTTATTATTCATCCCTCAAAGAAAACGGAGTAGGAGGGGGGAGGGAGGACGAGCGACGGCATGCGGGAGGGGGGATACATTAACTCTTCCGTCTCGTGCTCTGCATTCTATATCCCTCTTTCTTTCCTTCTCTCTCCACATCCGCACCCCACCTCTCACACAATCTCTCTTTCCTCTCTTTCTATCCTCTCTCTTACTTTCCCTCTCTTTTTCACATTGGCAGCTGTTTTTTCTCTCTTCCCCCCCCCCCTGCAGTTATCCAGTCTCCTGCAAAGTATTTGCAAATGTGTGTGTGTCTTGTTAAATATAATTTGGAGTTTACTTTAGCACAATGATTTACCTTGCTGTTTCTAACAAGTGCATCATTCAGACAGTAAATGCGTGCACGTGTGCACAATGCGTGCACACTAGATTCTGTGTAGGACACGCACACAAAGCTATTAATGTGTATGTGCCTGTACGAGTTGTCCTATCTGTGTGCAGTTCTTGTTTGTGTCTGCATGTGAGTGCTACTGATTGTTGCTGGGGACAGTGTTGTCTTTGTAACTAGAAATGGAGAGGCCTTCAGCCACCATCCGTCACTGAGCACGACTGCTCTCTGCTATTCATCCTCATTTACAAGCCTGGCCCATATAAAGTACACACACACACACACACACACACACACGTAGAGGCTAAACACACGAACACAGAGACTGGATGCACGACACACGTAAAAACACACAGCAGCCGGACACACACACACGGTGTAGAAACACACTGCCACATAGGCTGCGTGACGTGTTTCACACGTACAAAAGGCAAAATACACACACAGACCTGACACGCATACACACGTCTCTTACAGCTCTCCCCGGCACATCTTTAAATATTCACCACTCTGGCTGCGCTAAGAGTGCCGTAAATGCTGCCTCACACTCCAGGGAACCACTCAAGACTCCTCTATCATCTGCTCACGCACACACATGCACGCACGGACACAATCACTCACAGTAAAGCACATGGACACACATGCACAAGCAGCCTTACGACGGCATAATGAAGCTCACACATGCAAGGACACATGCATACACACACCCAACATGCGAAGGAGGTCCCGTGCAGTCAATCAATAAGAGATTACCTCCACACGCTCACATTTTGTTTGTGTGTAGCCTGTGTGTGTGTGTGTGTGTGTGTGTGTGAGTAGCCTGTGTGTGTGTGTATGCGCTGTTCTGGCTCAGAGGGTTGAGTGGTGTTGTGTTCCAGGAAACAGGATGTGTCTTTGTTTGGGTTATATTCCACTGGTAATTTTAGCTGTTAATAATCCCCTGTGTGTACAACTGTGTGTGTGTGTGTGTGCGTGTTTGTGAGTGAGCTGTGCTTCTCTGTAAGTATGTTAGGGTTAGAGAGAGAGAGAGACTGTGAGTTTGCAGGGAGAAGAGTGTGAACGATATGATCCAGCGGAAGTATACCAGCTACCCCTCCTAACCAGGAACAACCAGCTAGATTCTCACCAGTCGGTTTTCAAAACCAGACAATCGACAGAAATTCCTTTAGAGGTGGTGTCGGAGGCTCTCAACACAGCTAGAGCCTCAGACCTCTCATCTGTGCTGGTCCTCATCGAACGGTCTGCAGCCTGTTTTGTGGTTGACGTGGTCAGGCACCAGCTTCTCATCTCCACGCTGGGTGAAATGGGCATCGCTGGAATGACTTTCCTGGTTCAGGTCCTTTCTATCTGAAAGGAACCTTGCTATGGGTTGGGCCCACAGGGATCTGTGCTGGAACTCATGTCAATCTACACCGAAATTCTCGGCTTGGTCGTTGGATCACATGACTTCTCTTACCACTTCTACACTGACGACGCTCCTTTCCACCCTCCCCGAGTCAACAAAACAATTTCGGCTTGTATGGCTGATATCCCCTATTGGATGTCCTGCCATCAGCTGGAACTGAATCCCTGGCAGATTCTGTCTGGCACAAGAGCCCTCCATCACTATCGACGGCATCTCTGTGGAAGTCTCTTGCTTGGCAAGAAACCTAGGCATCATCCTCGATGTCAGACTGGATTTCAAGAAACACATGGCTCGCATGATGCAGACCTACCGGTAGTCTCCACGCCACAGAAAGAGGATCCGTCTGTTTCAGAATACTCCATACAGCTCTTCTACCAGGCCACAGTACTCTTCCGTCTTAGTTACTCCCTTCTCGCTGGCCTACCGGCGTGTGCCATACGCGCTCTGCGGATCATCCAGAAAGCTGTCGCCCGCCTAATCTTTAAGCTAGCCAAGTGCTCACACACAGCTCCCATGCTGAGATCGCTCCACTGGCTGCTGATCGCTACAGGGATCAGGCACAAATCCCTGACACTTGCTTATGCCGCGGCCAACAGGACATGCCCCACATACCTCAAGCACATTATCCAGTTGGATGTACCCACTCGGGCGCTTTGCGCTGCAACATCGGGTCATCTCGCAATTCCTGGGCAGCGAAAGAAGGGACCTCGCACTCGCACTGCTTTTTCTCCTTCCATGCTGCACAGTGATGAACTGACCTCCCTGTTCAACCATGCACCTCTCCATCCCCACAGTCCTTCAGCCGGGGTCCCAAGACGCTCCTCTTCAAGCTTCACCTTGACCAACATCTCTTTTTCTTGACCTAAAGGCACCAAAAGCAGAACTCAGCAGTTCATTACTTCTAGTGATAACTGCACATTTGCGCCTTCTGTGTATCGGAGATCCTGTTGTTCAAGTGTCTGGCAAAAGACTGCACCCGCGAGACAACGAAAAAGGGAGGGATCAAAAGGGAGAGGGGGTGGGGGGTGGAAGGAGAACGGTTGGGGAGTGGATAGTGAGAAATGATGGTGTCATTCAGGTGAATGAGAGAGTGATGTATAAGGTGGCCTGTGTGCAAGACTGGCTCTCAAACGTTTCTGGGGAGCATACCTTTGCTACTGTGTGCTTGTGTGTGTGCATGCATGTGTGGGTATGTGTTTGGTAATGTGTCGCTGTGCTCCACTGCCTACACACACACACACACCAACCAGGCGCTGCCTGCAGCTACGCTCTCTCATCTCATTCATCTTTCATTAGCCACACTAATGTATCAGAACACTGCACACACACACACACACACGTCCTCCACTTTCTTTCTCTACCTTCTATCTCTATCGCTTTCTCCCTCTCATACAGTACTCGCATATACACACAGACCAAACAGCACAGGTGAACAGTCAGGTTGAACTGTTTCGCTTGTATCCCTAAACCACATAAGTCACAGAGGGGGAGAGAATGCCTCAAAAACTATGCTCGCATTAGCAGGTAAACGCCCATTTTTTCCCCACAGATTCCGAAACATCCTTTTTTGGTAGACTGTTATAAACCTTATCACAGAGGTGTTCTGCAAGAAAAACTCAAACAAAACGGGAAATGAACAGGACATTCGTGCTTTTAGGGATGTCAAAACAAAACCAGCCTTACTCGTGTGCTAAACAGCCTTATGGTATGAACAGAGAGTAATACTAGGTGTGAAAAAGGTTTCATAACATTTTCTTATTTTATCGTTCATCCTTGTCTTTTATACATTTCCCTATCTGTCTCTTTAATTTCTGTGATGCGGTTTTCTTTCTCTCAGTCCTGAGACCTCTCTGTGTCTGTCATTTGAACTCTGCTTCCCTCGGCTTCTTCCGATTTGCTTTCCTCTGCTTTGTCACTGTTATTCAAACCATTTCCCTCTATCTCTCATTCATTCTTTCTCCTGCTCTCTCTCACTTTTTCTCCCTGGCTGACACTTCGGTCTCTCCACCAGTAGCTTCTCTCTAACGCAGTTTCATGTCTTTATAATGTTTTCCTTTTTTATTTTCCAGGCTTGCTCTTTTTTTTCTCTACCTCTTTGACACAAATTGATTTTTCTATCCACTTCCCTGTCTTGCTATCCCTTTTCCTTCATTATACACACCTTTATCTTTCTCTATGCCACCACACTCTGCTCTCTTATACCATTCTCTCTGTATAATTTTTTTATATATCCTCCTTTTCATTTCTCTCCCCCAGGTGAGGGGAAAAGCTTTTTGCCTCTAATTGCAGCTGTTCCGTTGCCATGGTGCGTGTTGCTTGGCAGTAAGAGGTGCGGCGTGTGTGTGTGTGAGTGAGTGGCAAGTAGTTGATTGCTGGCTGCCAGCTCTCATTTCCTGGATGCCGATTGTGTTTTGGCGGTGGCAAGAAAAAAAGAAGTAACCAGAAATAGCCCCCACCACAAACACTCACTCGTTCAGTCACTCACTCAATAGCATATTACATTTACATTTATGCATTTAGCAGACGCTTTTATCCAAAGCGACTTCCAAGAGAGAGCTTTACAAAAGAGCATAGGTCACTGATCATAACAACAATGTAGCCCCAAACATTGCGAGCAGCCAAAACATGAAGCATACTTTGTGGAAAACCAAATAAGTGCCAAAGGGAAGAACCATAAGAGCATGCAGTTAAACAAGTTACAATTGAACAACATGAAACTCCCCACAAAAATGCAAGAGTGTACCTGTAGAAAAAACAATTAACAGTAATATATTTCACAGCGAGTACAAGAATTTGAAACCGTTACAACTAACTAACAAGAGCAACAAGTCTCTCAATCATATACAGTTATGCAGTCTGGAAATATTTGGACCGTGAAACCATTTTTATAATTTCGTCTCTGTACGCTAGCTACCACACTGGATTTGAAATGAAACAACCGAGATGCAATTGAAATGCAGATATTAAGCTTAAATTTAAGGGGTTGAACACAAATGTATGAAACATTTTGGAATTGCAACCATTTTTATTCACAGTCCCCTTATTTCAGGTCCTTAAATGTAATTGTATACATTTACATAATAATAAATACAATTTTAAGTTGTAATACTTTGCAAGCAATGACATCTTGAAGTCTGGAACACATGGACATCACCAAACATTGGGTTTCCTCCTTTGTGATGCTTTGCCAGGCCTTTACGGCAGCTGTCTTAAGTAGTTTTTTGGTCTTTCTGCCATAGGTTGTGGTTAGTTGTCCTCCAAAAATGAAGTTCTCTAGAGAAGGGAGACTGCCGTTGGAATGAAAGGGAGAATTTCTTTTTTTTATAATAATTTTTTTACGTAGTTAAGGCGGCAGGCGTGTGTTGCTAAGGCGGCCGCCTCAACAGCAAAGTGCTGCGGGAAACCCTGAAGCTGCGCAGCAAAGACGCAACATTGCCAAACATGCATTGTGAATTGTAGACTTGCATGACAACACAGGTTATTTATTCGAATGAAACACCGTTAGCCCCATGCCAATAAACTAAATCATCACACATTCTACCTATGCTAGATCCAGGATACATTAGCATTGCTAATAGCTGTTAGTGAAAAAATGATACTTACAGCTTGCGGTTGTGATGAGCATACGATCGGAACAGCACCTCTTCAGCAACAACGGCTTAGCAAATCCTGCTTTAAATTGTCCAAGGTTTTCAAAACTGTCTGGTGAAATGGTTCGAGCAAATGAATAATTGAATGTCGAACTTCACAGGGATCTTCTCATAGACAAACATCAGCCATGCCCGTCGAGTGTTTGGTTCCTTGGGAAGACTATGAAAAGTGTCAGCATTCCCTATACAGCCTGGAACACTGCATTTACGACCGTGGTCCATTTTCAATATCCTTGAAAAACTTCCCCAACTTTCTTCTTTGTAATTCCCGTGGAAGTACACAGAGCAGCGCGCAGCTAAACTAGTGTCTTAGCTAAACTAATTTTTGGGGCATGACAAAGGTACAGACCAGAGCCAAAAAAAGTGTAGCCACATTTATGACGTCACAATGTGGCTTTTTGGAAACCGACTGTTTTACAGCGGCAGTTTCAAATTGTGAGATTTGCATAGGAAAGAGGTGTCAATGGACTTTGAGGTTCACTGTATGTCCATTTTACCCACCGTCGTTATTCAACTATGACAAGGTATATTCGGTTTTGCAGTCAATGACCCCTTTAAAAAAAGGGGTTGCATAGTATTAAAGAGTTGTAATTTCTAAACCTTCCCTCCAATTTGGATGTCAGTACCCTTAAATTGAAGCTGAAGGACTGCACTTTAAGCCTATTATTTAACTGTAACTTGAATATGTTTTGGTAAACAGCCAAAATAAGTGTGTCAGTGTCCAAATATACATGGCCCTAACGGTACACTCACCACGGACACATACACACACATCTCTGCATCCAGTCAAACCAATGAGACATTTATTTCCTGAGTTATCTTCGTTTGTGCATGCGTGTGGCCCGTCACAGCCTACCTACATTACAGCCTACAGTACTCCACAACCTTGTGCTCTTAAGAAATGTACCCACTGACCTAACCACCCCAAACATACCCCAACCCTGTCCAGCCTCCCTAACCCTCTCAGCCACCTGTCTGAGAGGTGTCTACCTCAAATAACTACTCTGTCTACATCAGGGGTGTCAAACCCTGGGTCTCGAGGCCCGCTGTCCTGCATGTTTTAGATGTTTCCCTGATCGGTGTGTTGGAGCACGGAAACATCTAAAACATGCAGGACAGCGGCCCTCGAGGACCAGGGTTTGACACCCCTGGTCTACATCAAACAATTCACAATGCAACAATGCATGCTCTTCTGTCTCCTCCGCAAAAAACCCAGTATAATGCCTCCCTATGACCTTCAGCTTTGCATTCAACCCTGTGTACCTTAACCTCAGCCTATTCCACACCACCTCTTCTCACATGCACCCTATTACACTCAACGTACCCTTAACACACCTGCTCACCCAATAAAACCATCGACCTCATCAACACCTCGCCTTACATCTTCCTCTCCTTGCCACTCCCTCCTCCTGTCAATCATCCTAAATCCACCATCAGCAGAGGAGACTGCCGTGTAGCCACCGGCCCTACCAACCTATTCTCCATCCCAAACTCCACCACCTCCCCAATCACCCATCCAAAATCCCTCACCCCACCTCTGTTTCTCTCCTCAAACCCAAACAATCCTCAATATCACTGCAAGGTCCCCCCCCCCCCCCCCCACACTCTCCTTCAGGCTGGCCCATTAGACCAGCACCGTCTGCTTCCTCCTTGGGTCCAGCAGTATCTCCAATGCACCCTCTGGCAATGTTTCAACTGTGTAGTCCAGCACACAGCCTAAGTACTCTCGCCAGTATTCTATCCAGTCGCTGCAGCACCATCTTAGCTGCCGACCCATACACAAAGCATCCATAGTCGATTGCTGACCTAATGGGTCATGTGTATTCTGCTTCCCGATCACATCCCACCACTGCTTGAATGAGGTTCAACACCAGTGGAGCAGTTAACCTCCAGCCACTCTATATGCTTCCTCCATGTAAGCATGGCATCCATCTATAGCCCCAAGTACCTAAACTCATACAACATCCCTATCTCCTGCACATACCTCTTTAGCTGTACCCCCTACAGATTCCTCCTTGTAATTACCATGAAACATGTCTTGACCTTGACATTCGAAATCCCCATGTCAGTGACCAGTTCTTTACAACATTTACCACCTCTTGCACCCTCCTCATCACCAACGCCACATTTCCTGACTTATTGATGACCCCACACAGGCACACACACATTCTTCTCTTGGTTTCTTTTTTTCCTTGCTGTGCCTATGTCTCTGAATGCCTTGGGCAAAGCTGTTGACAGTGTGAATTTGTCATTGTATGTTAGGTATTCATGAGTGTGGTGTGTATGGGTGTAGAGATGCTTTTGTGCATACGTGTGTGTCAAGGGACTCGCCAAACTGCATGTGTGTAAAAAAGCTCTGCAGATCAGGCAGGCTTTGTGTGTGTGTGTGTTGCGGGGGGGGACTTCTGATTTATTTCACCTTCAATGGGAAGTGAAATTAATATATACAGCTGCTGGTTTTCCCCCTGTACCTGTTTTCCACCAGCGTGAACCGGGTGCTAGTTCAGACCTGGTGCTAGTGCCTGTTCGGAGTTGGCTCAACTGCCGAGCCTTCTAAGAAACGGTTAGATTTTCCTCGGGCTAGAAAGCCAGCAAGGAGCCAGGTCATACGTCACAATGTACATCTAATTTTTCCCTGAACCAAGCACAACATTAACAATGGCAGAAGTCACGTAAACAAATCTATGAACACTCTCTACAAACACTATAGCTAATAAAGGAAGGAATCTTTCTCCTGGAAACAACGACAACTTGTGTCTGTAGCACCATGCGTAAGCACTTTCTGTATTTTGTTCACATGCCAATTTTTTATGAATCCTCCGCACAGTTTTATAAATGAGGCCCCTGGTTTATTGTGCATTGAATTCTGACTTTATTTATGGTGTTTGAAAAACTGTGAAACTCTCATGGCTCATGGCCAGACCGGACCAATCAGCATCCTAAGAGGAATTACTGGTAGCTACAAACGTGGTTCAAGTTAGACAGTGATAGACAGTGATAGTGGGGTTATCCAATCACCTGACAAATATTTTTGAAAGTGCCCTTTCCAAACTGTTTCCAAGGACAATTTCCCAGTTGGTTATATGTAACAAACCATCTGGCAAGTCAGGTTAGCGCCCCAGTGGCTCAACTTGTTGATCCACTGAGCTATACATCTCCATCAATTACATCAAAAAGGTTTCACCCCCACACGTGAAGTGCACCACAAATGTGATTTATTTATGCCTAAAGCAAGCCAAATATCCAATACAAACTTCTAGTTTTAGACTTTGATACCCTGGCCCCGTAGTTTGAGTAAAACGTCCTTAGATTTCTGCTATATGTTAGAGAAATATAAAGAGGGGATGCAGAGAAAGTGTGAGAGAGATGCAGTGAAAACGTAAGAGAAATTGCGAAGGAAGTACAGACAGAAAGGCCACAAATCTGACAGCTAAGCGACGGTTGGAAAGTGTGAGGAGAAGAGGGAGTCGAGCTCTCTCTTCCTCTTGTCCTTGTGAAGTGCTGTTGGCATGGCAGCCAGAAATGTATCAACCTACCTTTCACGTAACCTTTTAAAGCCCCAAGAAACTTGGTTTAAAATAGTGAATGGTGACTGTGTAGGCGTGGCTGATAACGTTTTGATTGACATCTCGACATCTCTCATAGCAACAGTCATGCACAGCAATGGCGCAAAAGAAATCTGCTTAGTTCAGCCCTACAATATTATGTTTGAGCCATCTAGCATGTGAAAACAATTCAATAAAAATTGTCACTGAATGGTGAGCTTCAAAATAATTTACTGTCTGGGTGGAGGGGGGGGGGGGTCTTGAGCTGACTCGAGTCTGTATAACTCAAGACCGATATCAACTTGGCAGAAAACTTCCCTCTGTATATCTGCGCCTCGTCCATTAATTGTATCTAGCCGGACAAGTTATCCCTTCTCAGTGTGAGGAATACAAGGTGTCGCCTGTGAACATGTTGAAATGCGAGCCCTGATTTATAATTGGGTGTGCTCAAGCCTTCGGCGAGAGCACAACCTTTGTTCTCTCACATATATATTTATTTATTTATTTATTATTTATTTTCGCCCCCCTAAGGATCAGTCAATATTTGGACTACATACACAACGGCGGTGTCAAAAGGTTCGTCTTGGTAGCGATTGCGTTGGTTGTATTTTTATTTACGTTCCGTTGCATGGTTTAAGTAGAAATTGCGTTTTTGTGGTGAAAAGTGAAGCTAACGGTGGCTAATTTGCTAGCCACAGTCACTGACGTTACTAACGTCACTACGTCACTAACGTCACGAAAACACGCGTGACTACCTGTAGCAGAACATTCGTTTCACATCTGTTAACTTGGGGGATAGCTAGGCTAACTATAGCTTTACTGCAAGGCAGCTGCAGGAACGCCACAAGCAAAGAGGCCATGGTGATAACTATTTACTCATTTTACTTTGTTATGTGAAACACAATTATGAAATGTAATGTACAATATTAGCTGATATTATTAAGGAAGTAGGCCCACATCTACTTTTGGAAACGGTAGTCTACTATTTCACTGAAGCATTAGCATCATGACATTAGCCTCTGTTGCCCGGGCAACACATACTATAGTGGTCTATGATGCATCTGTTTTCAATCTTTAAAATAAACATTCCTCACAAATACATTTTCGTTGTAGGATTTATTATGACATTACATTACAAGTAAACGATTTGTGGGTGAAATTATCATTACCTGTGGTTTCAAACCAGTGTTGCTCACTGCAATGCTGTAGCCTACGCGAGACACTACAAAAACATCTACACAGCTGTAGGAAGTCAAACGGCGACAGAACATGTTCGGCACTCCCCTTACTTAATCAAAAGTCTATCTAACTACTAACCTGAACTTCATTGCCACAGCCTAAACGTTGCCAATCTGTTCATGAAAATAATTAATTTCAGCCTAAACCGTACAACGGAACGTTAAATCCAATTCAACCAACGCTATCGCTACCAAGACGAACACAGCAGTAGTCTACTAGTACTGTACCGTAGTAGTACAATTTACCGGGGCAGCTTCTCCACACAGGGCTATATCGCATTTTGCGTTGTTACTGGCAATGATCGCTACCAGTGAGCTTTTTATGAATGAGCGATTTTCCACTAAATAAATGTCAAGCTTATTTACGTTTTGGGGGGCATATTTTCAGTTAGCAGATGGTATTGTTTGAATCGCGATTCCATCTTCTACTGCCGGGTAACGTCGTAGAATAATCTTCAAAGGGGGTTCTTTATTAATGAATGAATGCAATGAGTAGGCTAAATGCCTGAAAATATCATGAGAAGGGAAAAACTTAAAATGACGTTTAAGTCATAGAGATTAGGTCAATTTGTACACCGGTCTGCCCAATTTATTCGTTTTGTTTCAACGATGAGGCTGCCTCTTGCAGGGGAAATGAGAAGACATCTATTTCATTCTACACTTCACTCGTATTTTCAGTTGTAAATGAGCAGCAAAAAAAAATGCTTTTAAATCTATGTCATCTTTATAAATAATAAGTATGCATTTTTAGATAAAATATACAGAAATATCAGTTGTAAAAATGTCATTCAAAAACGGACCCCTGTGCAACCGACGCAAGCAAGCACACCCTACAATTTCCCCAGAAATTGTACCCTCTCTAGTTATCTTTGAGTTGAGGTTTTCTTGAAGTTGCGCCTGTTGGGGGTGGGACAACTGCCTGGATTTTTTTCATTATTGGCTTGCAGAATTTATTTTGTCATACATACCCTAGCATAACCCCGCCCAATTCAAACCCACTGTAAGGAACTTTACACAAACTTAAATGACATGATTTTCCCTACGGTATGGATATAATTACGGCATAAAATTACCGTACAGAACTTTAACTCAAACATTGCAAGCAATCTCCCGCATCCCCATAACCAATATTGCACAGATGGAGGAAAGCCTTGTTTTCAGGATTTATCGTTTGGTTTTATATGACACTACTTCAAACGTTTACAGACTGAGTCCGCAAAGGCCTGCAATCACAATCTGTATCGCTGGTCCTCCGAGAGGCTGCGGATGCTGTGGAACAACCAAATTCAGCCCGCCCTAGTGACTTAAGCACAACCAATGCTACAAAGAGCAGTGATACAGAGTTTGCCATCACACAATGACCACAAAAGTCAAGTTTGAGTAGGTTTCCTATGGTGTTCGCTCTACAGAGAGAATGTGACGTTGTAACTGACCCATCTAACCCTAACCTATACAGTAAACATATAAAAATCGGTTGGTCTTAGCTCTTTTTCAAAGGCAATTCTGCAAAAGTTGGAAAAATTCAACTCCGCGCCGGTGCGCATTGCATTCTATAGAAACAAATGGAATGGAAATGTTAAGATTCCTTCGAATTCTACCGTGATATACGTTTAAGGCCATACCGCCCAGTCCTGTTTTGTATAACGTAATGTTTGCACATGTTTGTGTTCTTATTTTTGTTTCTGTTTGTTTCATCCCCCACACTCTCAATGTGAAAATGTATCTATTTTTGTCCCTGTGTCACCCCCATCATCTCCTCCCGCTCTCTTACATCTCACCTCTCACTGCCTCCCTCTTCAGGCTCCACAATGCGGTGTATCCCCAGGAGCCGCTGTTCCCTCTGACTCTGCTTCACGTACTCTTTGCCCCCCTCCACGGCCTGGCCAATGCCTTTGTCTTCGGTCTGGACAGAGACACCTGGAGCCTGCTCAGCCCCACAGGAATACAGGTAAAGACAGAGTGCATTTGTGTCTACCTGAGTATACATCCTGACTGTCATCTTCTTGTGAGTATTTCAGACTTTGATTCATTTATTGTGTTAGCTAAACTTTGTCTCAGGGGCAGAGCTTCAGGGTATAGCAGCTAGATTGGTCTATGGTAACTAGCTAGCGATTGAGTTTCTGGGTACTTGCCGCCGAGCAGACCCAGCTTTTGTTTAACTACATGCTCTTATGGTTCTTCCCTTTTGGACTTATTTGGTTTTCACAATGTATGCTTCATGTTTTGGCTACCCGCAATGTTTGGGGCTATCTCGTTGTTATGATCAATGACCTATGCACTTTTGTAAAGCTCTCTCTTTGAAGTCGCTTTGGATAAAAGCGTCTGTTAAATGCATTTATGTAAATGTAAGACACCACTCTTCTTTCGTTCCTCGACACACCTCTCCCTTCCATTCTCTCCTCTACTCATCTCCCCGTACCCTACTCTCCTATACACACTTCTCCACTTTCTCTTGTACACACCAAAAAGGAAAGGAAAATTTAAACACATACACCTGACCACACTTTCTGTTTGTGCACATATTTTAGTGAGAGGGAGATATCAAAATATATTGATGTGACTGTCTGAGAGGGAGTTAGTGGTGTGTGTGTGTATGTGTGTGCGTGCTTGTAGGCAAGCGTGCGTGTTCTATCATGACTAACAGGCGGTTGTTATTCATCATGGCATGCGAATCCCAGCAGCCCACACACATCAGGTGCGAGATTGGCAGGGGGAGACAAGAGCGGGGGTGGGGGTAATGGCGTCAAAACATTCTCCCCTCTCCGCAGTGAATCTGTATTTTCACACTCCTCTCTCTCTCTCTCTCTGTTTTATTCCCTCCCCCTCTGTTATGAAATCTCCGCTCTCTGGCTTTCACAGCGCTCTTTTCCTTTTCCGGGCTTTTTCCTTCTGTTATTCTCTCGGTCTTCTCTAAGAGGTGCCTTGCCTCCTTTGCTGTCTACCTCATTCTCTGTCTGTTCTTCTTTATCATTAATACCTGGCACATTCTTTGCAATTCTTTTAGTTCTCTTCTCTCTTTCTTTCTCTCCTCCCTTGTGTACCTAACTCTGTTCTTTTTATCTGCTCCTATCTTTGTCTATTCCTGTCTGTAGCCTCTATCTGTCTTTTATGACCTGTTCACGGCAGCACTGTGTCCCTTTATGCCGCCTCGCAGTTCTGTATAAAAGGTATGAACACGGAATGGGGGGGGTCGTTGTTGTACCGGCATTAAGCTGGCAGCGGAGGTAGTCACAGAGCCAAATTGACGTCTGTTTAAAAGGGACAGCCGGCATGGTGGGACTACACTTATTAGACTGCGATGCGGACGTCACGCTTCTGATTCCTAAACGCCAGCATGCTATCTAAAATCACACACGGGGAGGCATCATTCCGCCTTCTTTAGGTTCAGTGTAAACAAACTAAGCCGGCATAATGGGAGATCTTATGTGTACGCCTACTTTCATTTGAACTCTGTCCTTCACTCATGCATTGTTATTGATGCCCTCTATCTCTCTCTGATATTGATCAGCATTTTTGGCCCTGTGGTACTGCAGTCAGTGTGCAGTTTAGCTATGCTTTCTGTGTTTGTTTGTTTACACTTCTGAATCTTCGAGCTTCATGGTATTATTTTGGTTGTACCTCCTTGAGTTACTATGCGTGTGTGTGTGTGTGTTTACAGCTGGCGCTCCAGTCTCGTCTGTGTGACAGGACGAATATTAGGGAGTACCACCCGGGGCTGGTCCGGTACACCCAGACAGAGCTGGAAGACTTCAGCGAAGACGGCGATGATGAAGACGCCAATGTGCTCTTCTTTTCTCCGGATATGACTCTAAAAGACAGAGGACCCTGAGCACCGAGGGAGGGGAGGAAAGAGAGAAAATAGGGTCAAGAGAGAGAGAGAGGGGTGTGGGGGAGCAGACAAAGTGTAAGAAATAGAGATCCAGGGAGTGTGTTAAACAGAAGCATGGGTTTCTGGCCAAGACAAGCGGGACATGAGCTGCCAGCTTTTATTATGGTTTTATCTATCTGATATTGTAAAGCTACACATAGGCACGCTCCTACACCCCACTCTCCCCCCAAAACTGCAGCTACCTGAAATACTGCTTCCCTGCTTGGCAGTCTATCTTTCAGTGTTAAAGAGGAAGGTCAAGAAAGCAGCGGTTGATAATGTAAAGATAATTCAAAAGCTTCCCACATATACTGGCTGTATCTCAAAACTCTCAAGAAGCCAGCTCTCTCCTTTTCCCCCTTCCTTCCCTTCCCCGCTGCATTCTGTACTAAAAAAACTTTGGGATGTAAAATGGGGGTTAACTGAACTGTAGCTCTGAAAATGTAGCCCAGTAAATGAGTGTGAAGCATCACTGCCTAGAAGAGAGACATCCTGAACTGATGTTCTGTACACAGCATGTGTGCTGAGCAAGGAGAGCAAGGGGAGACCGTTTACACCGACCCCTTTGAGCTGAGGAGAAAAAGTGGAGGAGGGGGAAGAGAGGAGGAGTGGAGGTGACAAGGCAACTTCAGACGTGTCTGTGTCGAAAGGCAAATCAGGTATCTGAGCAGAGGTGTAGCCAGTAGTGGGTGAGGGGGTTAAAGAATGGAAATTAGAGTAGGAAGATAGAGGAAACCAGAAGACGAAGAGAGCTATTAGTGAGAAAGTTCCAGGATTGCTTTGGCTCTTTGAAGTCTGGACTGTTGTCCCGTTATAAAGTATAACTGTTTTTGCTACAACTTTCTACAAGTGTCTTATTTTCATACCATTTTTTATACACGTATTGCTTCCATTTCACAGAATTGTGTTTGTTTGTTTGACTATTTATGACATGAATATTGTATATATATTTGTGTGTATATCCTATATTTATTTTGTATGCTGACTTTGTGACTGGAATGATAATTTTTAGGACCCTATGGGTGTAGTTCCTGCTGTTTGGAACACACATACATATTGTATTAACACTTTGGATTAAAGTACCTGCAAAAGGAAGACATTACACAAACCAATCAGCCCCTTTTGAAATAATACTGTACATAGTTTCTGACCAATGCACTCACTCTCTTGAAACCAAGTTCTTGTCAAATACAGCCCCACAAACTCACATTGTAAACCACTTTTTAAGGTGTTGTTTGAATACACTTCTTTATAAGAGTTGGACAGAAGAGAACCTTTGGAGTCCTGTGCCATTGGTGTTTCCTGCCTCCAAGATCTTTGACAGAATTTCAACGCTGGCTAGGAGACTACCAATCAAGGATGGATTTTTGTTTGGTTACTTAAAACTTGCACCACGCTTACATTTGGACCTGGGAGTGGTGGAGCTGTTTGTGTCCCGGGACAACGTGCAATGCCATCTATGGTTTTCTCTCTGTGCGTGGGATGGGTCTCGGCTTCTCATTAAGGGTTTGCTTATCTGTTCAGCCACTCGTTGGTTAAATGCTTCCTGGCTGTCACGTACAGGTGAAAACCCCCTCAGAAAGCATCAACGCCAAGGCAATAACTGTTCATCGGTCTGGAGGCTCTATAGGCCTCCGTCTGATCCCATCGACACCCCTACCATTTTGTTTTTCTCAAAACAAGTTTACCCCTCGCTGACTATGGCAAAGTGGTTAACAACGATTATAATCTTATAAAATCCTCTTCATTGACTTTCAATTCAAATTCACATTCTTGAATTTTGAATGGAAAGTTTGTCAAACTTGTAATGTTTAAACGGAACAGAATAGACAGTGGCCTGCCTTGCCCTTTCAAAAGCTATGCCTTTTATATCACCTCAAATTTACTTTGTGGTGGTTCATTCTACTAATAACAAAATACAAAAAACTGTGTGCTCCTCCCGGTCCCCAATCACCTGCACTATTCCCAGGTGAAGTCACCTATGAAGCTCTCCTATACCCATACACCATCCAGTGTTCAAAAGGTATAACAATAAAAAAAACTAATTAATAATTTATAATGGCTGCAAAAGACTTCACTGCACGTCCTTGGGTCCTGAGATATACTTTTACCATATTTTAACTTTATACAGTGCCTGGTTCTTGAGATAATCGAGCCACATATACACACACAGATTCCTGGCATTATAGACTTTCAATTTTGAGAATGTAACGGAAATAATGCAAGTTTGTCAAATGTGGCACATTTTTTAAAGGCAGTTTGTCAGACCTTGGGGACCCCCCCCTAATGGGTAGCGGCCGACCTTGTATTTTCAAAAGCTGCCCTTTCTATTGCCTCAAATAGACTTTTAGTTGTCATGTCCAATTAACTTCACGCACTTCATCGCACTTGGTCCTGAGCCATATACCTACCATATCTTAACTTCATACAGTGCCCGGTTCACAAGATAATCGAGCCACAGACACACACTCACACTTCTGGCATTTTGGTGTGGTGATAGATTTTTTAAACGCTACCCGCATGCTTCAGAAATCTACCCCTACCACGGAAACGCCCCCCACGCAGCTCTGCCCATGATTCATTTCAAATGGTAAAGCGTTACGCATTTCGTACCGTGAGAATGGATTTCCCTACCTTCCCTATCTTCCGCTGTGATTGGATACAATTTACACTTGCAGCCACTGGTATGTCGACACGCGCACTGCCCACTATTAGCCCGGCTTGCTCCACCAACAAATAATTTTGCAGATCTCATGAGGGAGAACAAGGGGGTGGAATAGAGAACGTGTCAGCGGAAGAGCGGAGAGAGAAAAAATTGAGAAAGTAGGCTATAGGGAGAGAGAGCGCATAGGCGTCGTTTGGCTACACAGGGATTCGGGGAGAAACCGGAGCCGATGTTGGACTTCGGCCATGACCTAGCGGTGACGCACAAAGACTCAACGAGAGAGAGAGAGAAATAGAGAGGGGGTAGGGCGACAGAAAAACATATGACTGAAGTAGCCTAGAAAGAAACCAACATCACAAGGCAGCCCATGTTTGATAAAATCTGCCCCTCTGCCTCAACTTTATGGTAGTTTTGACAGTTGCTTAAAAGTGTGAGTAGCCTCATGCCTACTAGATCTACGCTACAAAAAAGTGGCAAAATAGCCCAATTCATCAATTTATAAATTGTTCCAAATTTACCATAGATAACAACATTTATTAGTTTCCAGTTGTTCAGATTTGAAGCATAAGCATGTCTCATGCAGTTAAACCTATATGGTAGGCTTAGGATATTTAGTATTTTGAAGAAGTAGGCCTATGCCACTGCTAGACTGTCCCACTCCCTTTCCGCCTTATAGGTCTCAATAGTGTCCCACGGCCGTTTGTGTAGGCTACTATCGGGTGCGACACAGGCAGGTCACATCATACTGGTTTTTAGGTTTAGTCCCTCACAACGCAAAGTTCCTTCCGCCTCTTTACAATTTTAAACCCTGAAATCCGAGTGACTGCATGAAAACTAGTCAATCTGAAAAATTGACAACGGGTGGATTGTTCACTAATTTCACGTCTCCGGCCCAAATAAGTGTGGATAAATAGTTGAATGAGACCATGCAGTCAGGTGACAGGTATGTGTGGTGTAGGCCTACCTAATGTTTATCAGTGGCTGTCTATGGGACAAGTTTATAGGCTTGCTAGTTGTGTGTGTGTGCTTTCACCACCCTAACGCTCTCATCTCTCTTGCTCTTTATATCTTTTTTCAATATCCAGCCTGCCGCGGCAAATCGCAGTGGCATGCGAGGAGCAGACGTGGAACACCGACGGTCATTCAGTACGCCGATGTGTTTATGATCTATGTGTGTGCGTAAACCCGTGTGTGTGTGTCTGCTGTCAGCCCTACGGAGCTCAAGAGCTACGCCAGTGGGGGAAGGGGAGGGGAAGTGGGAGGGAGGGTGTGTGGGTGGGTGGCGAGCTTACGAGCGGAACTCGACAGTTCCAAGAGGGAGGGGAAGAGGAGAGAGAGAGAGGAGGGGAAGAGAATGAGGATTACAGACAGACTGCTTTCGCCGGTACACAGGCTTCTGTGGTTTTATAGGTTTATTTTAAGATTTTTTTTATCCCTTTTTTTGATTCCCCGAGATTCTGTTTGCGTGGTACTCTGGTGCAGGTGCCAATTGGTCTGATAACATGTAGTAGTGAATAGAGGAATTATTGGTAATAATCTGACAGAATTTAGGATATCGTTTTATTCTATACCGTCCGACCCTCGCTTTCTCTTCCCACTCTCCTGTATCACTGAGCAGTCTTGGCACCAAGCCAGGCCCGCCCTGCCGCGCTGGTCTGTAATTATCCCCGTTGAGGCCGAGCTAGCGCTGCGTGGCGCGCCGTGGGGAACCGCTTAGCCCTCAAAGGGGTGGTGGTGGGGTGAAACATGCGTGTTCGTGGACTGTTGTGCTTTTGTTGTAGGTCTATGCGCATCTTCTAGATTTGCTGGATTTCTGACGATGTGTAGTTTTACACCCTGAAGAAAAATGGTTCTTACCCCGTGTTATATGATCAATGTCGTATGTGTGCGTGCGTGTGTGCGGGTTTGTCTGCGTGTGACGGTAAGCGATTCATAACGATCTGCAGGTGGATTGCGCTGATTAGTACCGGCTGCTGCAGACTGAGCTGCGTGCAAAGAGCTTCCTGCAACCCGAGTCTGAAGAGTGTGTGTGTGTGTGTGTGTGTGTGTGTGTGTGTGTGTGTGTGTGTAGCCTACGTGTGTGTGAGAATGAGACAGTGTGGGTATGTGTGGGACATTGCTTGTTTGTTTATTGGCAATGAATTATTGCGAGAAAAGTGTGTGTTGGGGGGGATTGTTTGCTTAGTGTGTATTGTTATTGTCTGAGTGTGTTCCAATAGTGTGTGTTTGCATGTATGTGTGTGCGTATCAGTCCTCGTTACAGTGTCTGATTGCTAGAGCAGATGGCTGGATAACTGTGACCTCCCAGAGTGCTGTTCCTACTCCGGTGTATGTGTGTGTTCCGGCTGTTTTGGTTTTCACACACACGCAAACAAACTCTTGGGCACGAACACACGTATACTCTCACACGTGCATCACACACTAAGAACCACAATAATAATAACATTTAAGCAAATAGACAAGGAAAACCTTCACTTTCATCAACACCACACTCATACTTTGCTGTTACACACAGTTTGATCACATTTACCGTAAGCCTTCTCAAAGACAGACTGTGTTATATGTCACAGTTAACACAAAAGCACAAATATGTGTGTATGCATATTTGTGTGTGCTTACATGTTTGTAAACCAGATGCCACCTCTGTTCAGTCCATGACAGTAAACTGTTGGGTGCAACTTTGTTTCCAACTCAGACTCTTGTCTATGTCGGTTAGTCAGCATAGGCCACTGACCTGGTGGTGGCCAAAGAGAAACGGAGTGAAAGAGACAAAAAGATGGACAGAGAGAAAGACAGGAAAAGAGAGAAAGACAGAGAGAAAATCCATGGGGATTGTCTTAAAGGGCCTCTTGTATCTCCATCTGGGGAAGTATTCATGTATGTGACCTTTAACCTTGAGACCCAACCACAATGATGTCACTATCAGCTCCTCTTCAAGCAGGTTCAGACTACTGACTTAAATAATTACACTACAGCTTTAGGCCCATAGACACTACATACTGTAGACACTAGAACATACACACACACTATTTAAACAGACATTACAGGTAGACACAGCAGAATACAATTACACTGCAAAAATTACACTTGCAGGGACTACAGAAACAATAAAGGGCAGAGCTATCAAATTATAGACTTCTCTTGTTTTGTTCTAGCTGACCTTGCACAAGTCTCCATGGCAGTATGAACTCTGACTCATTTGGTAAACCACTAAAATCATTTTCTTTCAGAATCCTCATCTGGACACTCCCTCCCCTTTCGCTTTTTCTTTTTAGCCGTCCTCGCACGTGTCTTTATATGAACTGTTTAAAACCTTGCACCTAAGTTGAGGGCAGTCACACTCAACCCAAATAAACAGTTTTCCTTTGAATATTGTATGTAGTGTGCATGTGCTGGCGTGTGAATGACGGTGTGATCTCCGAGGAGGAGGATGTGCAATGCGCGTCTGGCGCAGCCTCTTTAACTCGTACTCCCAACAGCTGCACATAGTACGGCAGACCTTCCTTTGCCAGCTACTTCCTTTCATTTACTGTTCCCCACTCTCTCACTCCCACCCTCACACACACACACACCTGTGGATGTCCCTCGCCTCCTTCTTCTAGAATTGACATGGCAGTCTAGTAGATGTATCCCAGACTTCAGCAACCAATGGAATCCCCAGCCCACCAGTCTCTCTCTCTCTCTCTGTCTCTCTCTGTCTCTGTCCCTGTCTCTCTCTCTCTCTCTCTCTCTCTCTCTCTCTCTCTCTCTCTCTCTCTCTCTCTCTCTCTCTCTCTCTCTCTCTCAGCTTCTGTTCAAGCTGGGATGGCGTGACTGTAAAAATAATAATAATAACAAGAATTCGTAGCTTGGTACAACCTCTGATGAATTAAAAGTAATGTCATTATTACTTTCCATGTAGGCTAAGCTATATCAACACAAATTGAATAATCTGAGCAAATGAATACCGGTCAGTTCTGAATTGACGACTTGAGCCTTATGATTTTTTAGCACAACCATTCAGCACCATATTCACTCTTTTGTCATCAAACTCCGACGTACCTTACAATGTTCAGATCGAAATATATTTTTATTCCCGCTGAGTGTGTGTGTGTGTTCGTGTGTGTGTGTGTGTGCGTGCAGCAGCAGCCCATGTGTCTGTGTGTGGACTACGTTCGCGCGCGCGTGTGACGGTAATTGCGGTTCCCCGACTGGCCTTCTGGGTAGAGACTGCGCGAGTTGGAGTAGACAGTCGATCGGTTCACGGCAAGCTTTCACACTCATCATCCCGTTTCGCACTCCCTCAAGCTCCCGGCGTCCTCGTCTCAAAACAGAGCTGTCTAGTTTTCGGCGGATATAACACGGAAAACGAAACATTACTGGACATTCTCTGAACACAAGAATTGTCTCGAGAAAATGGACATGGAAAGACTAGCCTAGATAAAGCCTTTTGTAACGGCGTGCTCCGATGAAACCCAACATGGCGCTGCTGCGAAGTACGGGAGAGCTGAATATTTTTTTTGAGTATACGCGGACCTCACCACCTGTATCTTTGAGCTCAATCTGACAACGAAGATACCAACCCATGGGAATTGTAGTTATTATGGTTCATTTGACAGTTCTACCCAATAAAGGTTTGTATCTAAAGGGATTTTCTTTTGCCATGCCGACCTGGTGACATTTGTGCTCATTTGAAACAGCACCGTCAAGGGAGATTGAAGGAATAATAACTGAAGATATCTGATGTGTCATGGCAAGTCATTAAACCGGGAAAGAGACTCATTTTATTTGGAATGTTTGTTATTTAAGGAGAAGTCCGTAGCTCACTGCCTACGGATATCGCGTAGCCTAAACACGGATTGTTGCTTGGAACAGTTAAGAACTTGGAAAAACAGGAACCAGGCGTGAACAGCTTTCAGCCGACGGTTGGAAATAGACTCAAATATCCAGGTAAGACAAATAGGTGCATAAAACAGTTTTCCTTTAGTTGTGTTATACTATCATAAGTTATGGCTCACCCCGTAGCCCAGTCCCATCAGTTAAGAGAACATAATGCCTATTGTTGGTATCACAACTGCAACCTATTGACTTTTCTTCTAAACGAAATAGTTTCCATTCCGATCGTGGAAATAGTCATTTCAAATTCCACCACGCGTTTGGTGGAGTCCGCTTAAAGTGTGCAAGACAAGCGAAAAGAATCGGGCAGGGTCCAGAATAGCTCATAGGGTGGTCTTTGTGTGTTTCGGCGGGGCAGTGGCATGCGGTTGATAAATAACATGGCTTTAATTATTCGGCTCTGAGCTTGGTGACCAAGGCCGCCCTGTCAAGTGGACGAGTTAGAAGTGACGACATGCCACCTGGTCAGTAAATGGATGAAAAGCGATCAAATTAGTTATGGTTTAAGTCCTAATTTCTCTACAATATTCTTGGGATATGCGGTCATGTTTGTTTTACGGAGATGGGCAATATGGTTAACATTAACATCTTGTAGGCGTGCGCGTCTCGTGTCTGCGCTAAACAAGGTTACGG
This sequence comes from Osmerus mordax, assembly GCF_038355195.1. Lineage (NCBI taxonomy): Eukaryota > Metazoa > Chordata > Actinopteri > Osmeriformes > Osmeridae > Osmerus > Osmerus mordax. The sequence continues at coordinate 5,993,866 of NC_090051.1, read as the reverse complement.
AACCAGCCTCGCCCTGAACTGATTCTGTTCGCACACGGCTCAACACAGTTCGAGGAACCCCCGCGCCCCCGTTTGTTTGTTTTTGTGTGTGCGTGTGTGCGCGCGCGCGCGTTTTTGTGCGTGTAGGGTTTATGTGCGCCCCGCATGCGTTGGCTGATTTGTTTACCTCATGTCTGAAGAGCGTCTGTGGGAGGTGGATCTGTCTCTGAGGGCCCAAATGTGAGATTTGAGTAGGTCTAATCTGAATGCCGCATCACTGCCCGTACAGACGACGCACTAAAACAGTTTCATCCTTCACCATGTCTTTCAGTCCGGGTTTTGTCTGATAAAATCTAGCATAGGATATCCTACATTTCACGGACTGTATAATTAATGTGTATCCTGGTTGGCTATAGATACTCCCGTCATATTTCCAATTTTTGGAGGGTGTGTGTCCTATGTTGAAATTGCCCACGGTATGCAGATACAGAACAAGCTTCCTTTTCTTGACCAGTGCTGTATCCTGGTTAAATAAAGGTTAGAGAATCTGCGAGGGACTGATAAAGCGCTAATTGGGAAACGCGCGGGATCGATCTTTATCTCATCGGCAATTTGGTCCAAGCATAACTATTTAAAGCCAAATATTTGCCATGTAAGATAAGAACTTACCAACAGGCTGTAAAGGCAAATATTTAACGGCCAGTTCTGATCGATAAATCTGTAACTGTAGGCTATATTGGGGAAAACCTATAGCCACAGCCACAAGCCACATGCATGCCATTAACTGGATATATGTACACATTACCTTGTTAATTAGGCTATGCATTACTACATGAGTTCATGACTACACTTTGCCATACAATATACTTAAGTCATAAACGGATGCATTAGATTCTGGTCTCGATTTAGCATATTTATTAAAAGGCAAGAAAGTGCACCAGTGTTGACACGTTTCTTGGTTTAAAGTAGATTTTTGTAAAAAATAAATATACGGCTGCTGATTCTGGATCTGTCACATAAAAAAACTTGAGCAGTGGGGGAGAAAAACCCTCCTTGAAGTCCATGACAATGTCAGTCTGCAGCCTTGGGTTTTATTCTGTCTTTAATGGGTCTTGCCAGTGTGACAAACTCTGTGTGGCTCTCTGCGGGGCGATTGAGACATGATGATCTGCTGCGCTGAAGGGGCAATTCCACCACCTCCATTTTCAACCCATTAACCAGAGTTTGGTTGCGTTGTAATCTTCTGAGATCAATGGGATTTGTTTGGGGAATCCGGGCCTATACCCAAAGATGTTGTCATAATCTGCTTTGACCAAGCATAAATGTAACCACGTTTTGAGATCCTCTGACGTGTTTGAAACAAGGTATACTACAAATGGATACAAGGAAAATACTGCTTTAATTAGGCGTGATCTGCATAACTACAGTAACGACAATTGCAGTAGCCTTTTGGTCATTTGCTAATTGCTCCCATTGGGTTTAGGAAACAATTCCTTAGTGGTGGTGGCGGCGTTTCTCTGTTGTCGTCGGGTGAGTAAAACCACAATCTCAACACTGTGGAGTTCTTGGCTGCCCATGCGAGGTGCGTGTGTGAACAAAAGCGAGCGCCCTACAGAGCCTGGAGAGATTGGGTTTCGACGTGCTGCACAGCTCCCGGAGGAGACGTCACAGCTTGATTGAAGCTGCGCTGCGTCCAGGTCTCCCGAGACCTTACGCTGAAACGGGAGAGCCTTTTTTTCCCTCTCCGCCTCACAAAGCTTTTTGTTCCGCTGAGGTTGGAGCACACGGATCACTTCCTTGCAGAGAGACGTGTCATGGCCCCCCGCCAGCAGATGAGTCTCGCACAGAGAGGAAACCACTGAGACTCTTCGACTGTTCTCAGTTCACAAGAGCTGTATCCATTATTGAATAAAGTTGGTTCATTTTATTTAGTCTTGCAAATAAGATTGCGCATGGTGCTTCAGACTGATGGGAGAGGGGCTATTTTCAGCCAGGAATCACAGTAGCATACAGGCCCATGTATGTCAATCATGTTACTTCAGATTATAATTTGATCAGAGTGAGAATGACATCGCCACCTCGTTCTCTCTTGTCTTTGCAGGCCCAGTCTTGATCAAGCAGCCCCATTTGTTTTACTGGTCTACCGCCCTAGGCAGCTGACAAAATCTTACTGACACTGCTTCGCACATCACCTGAGCGGTTTGTGGTTGTAGCGGAGGGGTGGGGTGCGGTCTCCTGTATCAGACAAGTCCAGATATATTCCCTCAAAACAATTAAGATGATACAAAGAATGGAATGTTAGACAGTCGTATGCTCCTTCAACCTGTCACTCAGCGCTGGACACGAGTGGGTTCTTTGAAATTTGAGAGGCCCAAGACGATGCGTTAGTTACCAGGGTTATAATATGAACCATCCAGTGCCAATGCAATACCCTGCAGTATTGCTCCTATGCTTTTTTTCAGGGGGGGTGGTAGACCTATATTCAAACCGTTTATTTTCAATGAAAGTCATGTGACTGGCCCCGCAAGGCAGTTATAGAGACCTGGCAGCAACAGGTAGCCTAGCAAGAGAAGCAAACCTTATTCCATGCATTTGTGATGAGCAACGTCAGTATGTTGCCAGTCAAAACTAAACTAGTTAGCGTTACGCAGCTTGCACAGTTTATTCAAAGAAGTAAATGTTATTCCCAGCACCACACAGAGCTCCTCACGAGGACCGAATTGGTGAATTCACGCACATTTAGTCACTGCCAATGGATATAGTGCAGTCATTGACAGGCAATCAGGTGTAAATACCAAGGACAACCTTGCGCGAACATTAGTCGCAAATTAACTGAACTTTTGAGGCAACGAGCAATAAACACATTTCCTGTGTGTGTGAAAAAAGCTTTATCTCGTCTTTTAGGGGGGGCAGGAGGTCGTTTTGGGGGGGCGGGCCACCCCTCCAATACAATGGTAGGGGAAACGCTGCCCTCTATTTACCAAGGCAGAGTCAAATACCCTGCCACCAGTCTATATTCTGTCATGGAGTTGATATGGCCTATTTGAAATGGTATTTGATGTTTGTTGCATGGGGGACTCTTACACACATCTCAATCTCTACAACCAGCTAATGGTACATAAAGGGCCATTTAGTCCTGCTTTGGCACGCGATGAACAGGCCCAGTTCAGCAGCCGTCGCCAGGCTCTAGAGACAGCACAGACCACATAACATCGCTGTTGTTGGCCTCCTGCTGTCTGTGGGATTGTTTCACATACACAGACTTGCATACGGCTGTGTGGTGGGCAGGCAAGGCGCAAGGCCCTGTTTCACTGATTGCAAATAATGTGACAGCTGCAAACCACTGTCCATTCGTTACTTTTTCTCGTCGTCAGGTCATGGCTTTCTCCACCAACAGCCACCCCTTCTCCACTGGGGCTTTCTCCTTCTGACAATGGATACAGTGTCCACAATGTAGACATTTAGCCTAGGCCTACACGTTAGTCACAGTTTCAGCTCATCACTTTTAATAGGGAAGTTCAGTTTAATATTGCCAAATGACTGTCTAGATACTCATTCAATTGAAGTGGCTTTATACCATGAGTCTCAAACTCAAATTGACTTGCTGCTATTGCTGGTATTGTCATCTCATAGGAGGGCCACTTCAATATGCTACAACAAAGTTCTAATATCGGCTTTATACTTTTGGCATGCGCATGTGATTGGTTGACAACCATGATATACTCATATCCAGGGTAAAACCTTTTCACAGTTTGATTAGAGATATTACTGCACATCCACATTGATTATACGTAATAAAAACATTAACATAGATCGTAGAAGTGGAATGTAGATCAAATTCCCAACTGAAAATAATGTCTCCACTTCATGTTGTTGTGCTGCTAGTTAGCTAGCCTGCATTTCCTCCACAAAGAAAACCCTTTGAAACAAACTGATTCAAACAACAGTTGGTATACTGTGCCAGTGCAGTCACTCAACACTGGACAGTGGCAGTGTCTGGGCTGGGATTGCGATATGAAAGTCACAAGAGGCTTTAAGCATGGTAAATAAGCTTTTTTATATATTTTTTATCTGGCTAGCATAACCGGTTTGCTGGAAATTTGTTTTGTTGAATTGCCAATTGAAATGTTGTCCAGCATGTAATACAAGTTCATTCATGGCTAGGTACCTAGCTAGAATTTAACTTTCTTAGCAGAGAGGAACGTCCGGGAATGTGTTTTGTATTTATTTTAAGAATTTACTTTTTATTTCAATTGTGTATAAAGGGCTAGTTTGATTTGGTTTGAAACTAGAAAACATATTTAGAGTTGCGGATGGATTATAAAACTTTTATATTGTATATATCATATGTTGGACGGTGGGAGGGAAAGGGGCCTGGAAATGGCCCATGGGCCGTCAGTTTGAGACCCTTGTTTTCTACAATGATCGCAGTTTAAGAGGTGTTTTTACATTCATAAAATGTCAGTTAGGCTCTCGAGTTGAATATTGCAGGAAAAGTGTAATCTTTTTTATAAAATGTATTAATAGTGTTGTTATCACTAAGGAAACCTGCATTTACATTTTTACAAATTAGCAAAAGTAGTGTAGTGCCTGTTGATGGCACCATTTGGCAGCCAATGCTAAGGTAGCAGTGCCCTTTAGCGGCTCCTGAGAACCATGGCGCCATTGCTTAACGGGTCGATCTACTGACGGCATTCAATTTAATTCCTTTATTTTGTCAAATGTTCCTAAATATCAAAGCTACATAGCTATCTATAGTTGGATAACTACTGCCTCGTTTGTATAATTGAAGCATCACATTCCTGGTTCCAATTATTAAACATACAGCACGTTTGTCTTTCTGTATCAAAGTAGATTAGGTTTGAAAAGATTTGCAAGTGCAAAACTGTATCTAAGCGAGAAATAAAGATTTGTATCTTCGAAACCCAAATTTGAAAAGCACAGAATAGATCTGCATGCGTGTGCCTTTCAATTCTAGAGATCACACTTTTGGCCTCATTGTTAGATTTGGGTCAAAAAGATTTTAAAGCAAGGCCACGCCCATAGCTCTCCCAAGTTACACCCACCAGTGTGCTGATTGGACCAGATCTTGTCTTGCATGTGTGTTACGCGTGGCTTCACGCCATGCTCATTTGCATAAAGTTGACTTGAGCTTAACCATCATACTAGAAAGTATGAGGCGGAATTGGCCGCTAGGTGATCCACGCATGGGGCTTCACTGTGTCAGTGGATCGCAGCATTTAAGGTGCCACTGGAGCAAAGCAAATTGCTACAGTTCACCAGAGCAATCACCCATTTTATGCCCTGGAGGCATGTCTATCACATCTACTCAGTTTGGTAGTCTAAAGAAAGGAAGATGTCACAGTTGTAGTCCATACCTGTTTCAAGGCCAGATTTGCAGACTTCAGTCAGACGAGGTTTAGGTATATGTACAAACACATTGTTGCGTAGTGTGTGCATTAATCCTTGTACATCCCCACCCCCATCGCTGCAGAGATTATCCTGCGTCACACAGCTTTTTTGTTGTTGCCGCGGCTCGAATTTCTGCGCTCCAGAGTGAGCTGGCAGAGGGCCAGACAAAGGGCGTCCGGCTCTAGCTTGTGGAACCCTGAGCCTGGTTATCACCGTCTTCTCTTACTGGTATGCACAAGGTGGAACTGCAGTGAGAGTAGTTAATATTTTTGTTCTGTTTAGTGTTGTAACCTAGACTATAGGCTACATATTATTTTACCATGACCAGTCATATCCTTCTCTCACTTTCACTAGATCTCGTGCTTTTCATCCCTTGTCACACACTTTCTCTAACTTACACAGACACACTCTCTCACACACATACACACACAAACAGCATTCCAGATGGAACGGAGCAAAAATCTGAAATGGGCTATGGAGGTTATGATCAGAGGCCGCTGTTTGTTCCCTTGGATCTGACGGGTCAGGAGTTCAAATTGTGATAGTAGGTTAGGAAGGAAGCAGAGTCCATCTGGGAGGGGACGCGTTTTCGTCTCCTTCTTTTTGAATTCTCTCTCTCTCTCTCTCTCTCTCTCTCTCTCTCTCTCTCTCTCTCTCTCTCTCTCTCTCTCTCTCACTCTCACTCTCACTCTCACTCTCACTCTCACTCTCACTCTCACTCTCACTCTCACTCTCACTCTCACTCTCACTCTCACTCTCACTCTCACTCTCACTCTCACTCTCACTCTCACTCTCACTCAATTACTGGACTTCAGGTTACGAGGCTTCCTAAAAACATCCGGTGGTTTTGAGTTTTATGGTGCGAAGCGGGCTCTGCTTCAGTGCACTGTTTTAAAAAACCTGACTGGCTACTTCTCTGGACACCCCGCCCGCCTGCGTGGCCTGTGTGATGGATTGGATGGCCGTCAGGAGTTGTTTGTTGCACAAACTATTCTTAGCAGCGGAGATGGGCGTCAACATGCTCTGCCTTTTCCTCCCGTTGCGCTAGCATACTAACCCCCCTCCCACACACACACACTGGCGCCTTTTGTTTTTATTGAGTGTGGCCTTGGATTGTGCGCCATGTCGACATTTTCAGGCTTTTACACAACGTTAAAATGTTCCAAAAAGAAGCACTTACAGACACGGTGTTCAGTTCTATTGCATACGTATGATGTTCAGGCAGGCCAAGCCCCTGGGAACTAGGGAGTCTGCGTGAGAGTGATTAATAGGCTTGAGGTTGCGCTAATAAAAGTGACATGCCAGTGGCTGCAGCGTGAGGCCGTCTGACTTAACAAAGTGATGTAATATATCCCCCTTTGCAAAGCCTTGACTGACTCACTAATATCCGAATTTACCACCTCTACTCCCCAATGCCCTCCACCAATCTCCTTCCCCAGTGTGAATGTCCGCGTTAGCGTTTCTACACGGGTTAAGTATGGGTGTCAAGAGGATGGAGAAGTGTAGGAGAATATGACTGCAGCGTCTCCCCTCCCGTGTGGGTGGGTGGGAGTGGGACCCGGGGAAGGGGGAGAGCCTGAGAGGGGGGCCTATGTAGGCCTACCACGTTGTAGTTTTAGCACAAAGTTTAGGGCTGCTTGGATGTAACTAAATGATAGAATTAAGGTGTGAAACAATATGAAATTAAGGAAGCTATTCTGTGATACACTGTTGTTCATTTTCACTTGCTTCATGCAGTGGCCAATTGAGACCTGTGAATATTCCCGGTTTGAGTTTGAAAGCTGTGTTAGTCAGGGTTCCACCCACTCCTCAACCTACATTGCTTACCCGGTCAGTGGCCAATGGCTCACCCATGACTTACTGAGTATTTGAGATGGACCAGCTGTTTTTGTGAGGATGAGTGTGGAAGGAGGGCAATAATAAATGTCTGGCAGAGTAGTTGCCTCCTTTCCTGTCTCTCTCTTTCTCTCTCCCTCTCTCTCTCTCTCTCTCTCTCTCTGTACTGTGTGCCTTGCTGTGGTGCTCTCCCTCTTTTCATTTGTCTTATTTTTGCTCTCTTCATTCTCCCCAGGCTGAAGAGCGGTGGAGGCTGTGTCGTGTGCAGATGAAGGCCTGCTGGTGTTTTTAAAGTCCCACTCCTCTAAGGCTCTCATTAACCCAAGTATGGAACACAACTAGCATCAAGCTAACACCCCATTATGCTATTTCTGATTTTGTGTATGGGTCTGTATAGGCGTGTGAGTATTGCACAGATGAATCACTCGTAAACCCTGAGTTGCTTCTGGGTCATGAAATGCTAAATAGGGATGTATTTGAAAGGATATTAAATGAGATGGGATTGATTTAAATTTGCTTTTACGGAGCTTGAAGAAAGGAAAAAAAACTTATCAGGTGTCTTAGAGGTTTAGTGTTACCCACCACCTCAACAACCATCCACCCTGGGGATCTCCCAAGTCCTCATACACTATTCAAACAGTGGTTGTAACTTCAGAATTTTTTATTTTATTTTTAAAGATCAGTTTTACACGTTTTTCCCCCTCAAAATGAAATATTTCTCCTCAGGGTACCTGTTCGTGATGTTGATGCCGAGACTGAGAGGAACCTGTATTTGAGAGGAACGACATCACTCAGAGCATGGTACGTCCTCCTTCTCCCAGGGTCTGCTCTCTGAAAATGTCTCTGGTCTGTTAATTGATTATAAGTCAGCAGTGGCATGTAGTGCAGGTGGTCTGTATTCTTGGAGGGATTCACAATGGGAGTGATGCTGATAATCCTTCATACAAAATGGTTGTCAGTTGATGCATTGAAGGTTTATTACGGGCTGTTCAGATATTATTCTTCTGGTATAATGGTGTTCAAGTGTTTTTTTCATGATGGTATTTAGCATGTGATGATTCAGGAGTTCAAGAGTGTTTATAATCATACTTGTCTTTCTAATTGGGAGATTGAAGGAATCTCAAACTGAGAATACATTAATAGAAGGTGTCGTGTGAAGATGTTTTTGTGAGGAGGAGGATGACGGGTAAGAGTGGGGATAATGAAGTTGCACTAATGAGAATAAATCACTCGTATATGCAACCAAAGGCGACAATTTCTCTTTAGTTACATTTAGTCATTTAGCAGACGCTCTTATCCAGAGCGACTTACAGTAAGTACAGGGACATTCCCCCGAGGCAAGTAGGGTGAAGTGCCTTGCCCAAGGACACAACGTCAGTTGGCATGACCGGGAATCGAACTGGCAACCTTCGGATTACTAGCCCGATTCCCTCACCGCTCAGCCAACTGACTCCACAGTTAGCCAAAGGATAGTAAATTGTCTAATTTCACTTGCCCGTCATTGAGTTAGAGGCAAAGAATAAGTTTAATTCAATGATGCACTGTCAAAAAGCAGTCAATTCCAGTCTGAGCAGAAAACGTTTGATAATTGTTTGAGTCCTGTTCCTTCGTTTTGTTCTATTAATCATCTCTGCCAACTTCGAAAGTGTCTTCCGTGCCCGTAAGAGAATAAAATCAGATGTCCGCAGCAGTCTCACATCCTCGCGCCTTTCAGACCTGATCCTTATTTCAACAGAAGGCCCAGAGCTTCAGGTCTATGAACCAGCACTAGAGAGGTGGCTGAAGTCAGGTGGCAAGAGAAAGCCATTTGATAATAAATGGCAGATTAAACCTATATGCAGCCATTGTTAAAGGGTTTTCTCCGCTTGCAGCCCTGTGTACATGTTAGTTTTGTCCTCCTGTCTGCAGGTATTCATGGTTGATGACATTTGCAATGAGGCTTCTATGACTATAGAAAAGACTAAGTCTTTATTCATCCGCTCTGTAGGTGGACGCCAGACTGACGCCCCTGGCCGCCATGGGGCTGGACCGCAGTGCTCTTATGCGTGATGGGCTCCGCCTCCACGGCGGCGTGGTGTACCCAGGGATCCGGGCTGTGTCGGCAGAGAAAAGCCGCGACAACCCCGCTGTCCTCCCGTTAGGCTACGGGCGTGACGGCTTCACGGATCTCTACAAGCCCGACCTCGGCCTTGACAACCGCAAGGCTTCCAATGGGTATCTGGGCCTGTATAAGAGCCCTCCTCCAGGCCTCCACAAGCCCCTCCTGCTGCCTGGGTCTGAGGGCCTGGGGTTGGACCGGAGAGTGGGGGGTGAGAAGTCGACAGAGCTGGGGCTGGGGGGTGCTGCCACTGGGGCTAGCTTCATCCATCTGCCCTGGCTCAGCCCCTACCCAGAGGCAGGGATGTATCCCTACATGGACTCCTCCAAGTACGCTGCCCTCAATATGTACAAGGCCTCCCTGCTATCCCAGCCAAGCTCTTACTTTCCCCAGCACCTGGCCTACCAGTCCCTATGTGCGGCCCAAGGAGGCAACATCAACCCCAACGTAGCCACCTCCGCTGCCGAGAGACTGTACTTCATGCCCCCGTACCCCCCGTCACCCCTCTCTTCCTCGCTAGTGGCTCCTCCCGTGAGGATCCCCGCTGTGTCTGTGGCCCCCAGCTCTTTGGTGCATTGCCAGGAAAAAGGGCTCGGTGTGGGACCTCGCATCCACCACGAGAGCTCACCGTATGGTCAGCAGCTCCTTCAAGTTCCTCCTCCCCCCAAACACCACCAGACTCCCACAGACAGGGAGAGGGACCGAGAGAAAGATAGGGACATAGAGATGGAGAGGGACAGAGAGAGGGAGAGGGAGAGACCCACCAGTAGGAGTGGTAAACCCTGCAGACCTCCCTCCAGTAAACCCCCCCCAACCACCAGCGGCTGTAATAGCAGTAGTATCAGTGGTCTCCCCATAGACTCCTCCCCCCGGGCCTCCTCACGCCTCCCCCAGCCTCCTCCCCCTCTAATTGACACCTCAGACTTACAAAGGCTGGGTCCCAGAACAGGGCAACTAACCTCTTCCTCGTCCACCACAAAGTCCATGCCTCATGCCTTCTACATGAGCAGTGTGGCTCCAGAGAACCCCTCTCCTGCCCGCCCCAGTTCCCACAAACCAAGGCCGAGAGATGGGGGCCTGGAGCTCCGGGTTGGGGTCTGTGAGAAGAGACCTAGTCATTCCCCCTCCAAACCCTCCACAGAGTGGCCGGTCCATCCAACTCCGTCTACCAAAGACCCCCCCGAGAAGCCTCTGGACTTGTCTGGCAGAATGTTGGAGTATGGCCTGACCCCCAATGGCTACCCTGCAAAGCTCGATGCTCTAGCCATGGCTAGGGGGGGGACAGGGGGGCGATACAGCCTGCCTCCCAGCCGGGAGCATCAAAAGGAAACCCACTTCAACCCCACTGTCAGCAGCACTTCCTCCAAGGCCTCTGAGAGACCAGAGATGATCAGCACTTTACACTCCTCATGGGTGGTGCCCACCCCAACCCCCAGCTCCACCCACGCACACCACCTAGCTTTGCCCCAGTCCCCCAGACCGAGCCCAGACCAGACGCAGCCCCTACCCCAGACCTCCTCATCCTCCTCTGTTATCAAACATAAGGCCCTGGAGAAAGTCCTGCCCCAGCCTCAATGTTCTCCTAATTCCAGGTTAGGAGAGTCCATCAACCCCTCTCTGGCAACCTCTATCCCCTTGTCCCCCAAGCCTAATGGTGATTGGCTGAAACATAGCCCAGGCCAATCAGAGAGCTCTTCGGTGTTCACCAATCACAGAGAGATCCAGGAGAAGATTTCGAAAGCAGCAAAGAGACCCGAGCCGCCGACTCAAGACGTATCGTCCTTTAAACGCCAATGTATGGAGAATGGACACACCCCTAGCCACCTGTACTTGCCACAGGGTGAGGCCTATCTGCCCCCCAGCCTAGCATACGCCAACAGGTACCTGCCCTACCCCGTCCCAGACGGCATGTCCCTTCACCCCCTACCCCATACAATGCCGGGTAAGGGCCCAGTTTACCCCCACCCTGTACTGCTGGGGGGCAACAGCCTGTATCCTGCCCACCTAGCAGCCCCCAAACATTCCCTACCTTACCATCACAGTCTACCACCGGCAGCTAGCCATGCAGCTGGGGAGTACCTCACCTACAACTCCCAGGAAATGGTCCACCCTCTGATGCACCCTCTCCCGAACAGCAATCCCCAAGAACGGACAGGAGATGGGAGCCTGTCCAAGCCTGAGAGGGAGGCAAGCGAGCAGGGTGGAAATCAGACCAAGCAACCCTCCTACACGGAAAGAATAGTGTGTATTGACCTGGTTCACTCTGACACAGATGGAGAATGTTACCCGTCCTCCAACAAACACACACCACCTCTGCCACCACCCATCCAACACAGCAGGGGCAGCAAAAAGGAATGTTGTCACGATAACCAAAACGGGAGGGAGGCAGATCGTGAATCAAAACACCAGCGTCATCAGCATGATAATCGCCATCTCAGCATCAGCCAAAAACCCAACCCCCCAGACAGGCATCAAGAGACCACCTCATGTGGGAGACCCAGGGCACCTCAGGACACAGGCTGCCCTGGCATGGCCTCTACCCCACCTAAAGGCAGCCCTGTTAGGATGAGCAGGCCAGGAGAGAACCCTGAGGACCGTGGCCCAAGCCCAGACCCTGCAGACACGGTGGAGCAGGACCAGAGCACCCTGCGCTGTGCCAGGACCTCTGGAGAGAGGACTTCCAGAGAGGAGAGGGAGGAGAGGGACAGACGAGAGCCACCCCATGCCAGTCTGCGCAACCCAGACCTGGGAAGGGAGGTTCATGTGGAGAGGGACCGAGAGAGTGAGAGAGAGAGTGAGCGAGAAGACAGCATGGCTGACCTGGAAGAGTCCCATGGAGAGGGGGATGAGGAGGAGGGCGGTCACGAATCGTGTAAAACTTCGCGGAGGTCCAGCCTGGCCAAACGGATTGCTAATTCTTCGGGCTACGTTGGCGACCGCATCAAATGTGTGACCACCGAGCTGTACGCTGACTCCAGCAAGTTGAGCCGTGAACAGCGTGCCCTACAGGTGAGATAACAAAACTAGGCCTGTGGTATAGAAGGGGGAGATGGGATGACAACTGTGAAACAATTTATCTGAGAGTTTGTGTTGAAAGCAACCCAGTGCTGTTATTTATTCAGGAAATGGTCCGAAAATGTTTTCTAACTCCAAATAATGGAGAACTTAACAGTTGTTTAACTCTTCAGATACTTTTCTTCGATGGCCTCAACCATACACACACACTAGCTGTATTTCAAAGGCCAAGACTCATGCATATGGGCTCACTGTAGCATCTGAGGGCTTGTTAAATGGCAACTGAAACTGTTTGGTTAGAGGGTTAGTTCAAAGGTTAACCCAGCCTACCGTCTCAGTCTCAGTTGTGATTAGGCTGCAGTTTAAAGGTTGTTTCCGTGCGTGCGTGTGAGTAGCTAGGGCTAAACCGTGTGCGTGTGTGTGTGTGTGTGTGGGGGGGGGGGCCACATCCACTAAAACACAGAGAGCACGACTAAGCTTGTAGCTTCGCGGTACACCCTGCCCCAGGCTATGCTCAACAGCATGGTTCTAAACCAGCCCCCACCCCTGCTCCAACTCCCTCAGTCCCCTACCCTCCTAAGCACATGCTGGCCTGACACTGGTGCCCTCCACAGTCACAACTCCCCCCCTGTCCCTTACAGTGCCTGGCTGTGCACATGCCTAAATACTGAACACAATTCCAAACAGTGCTGTACACTGATAGGCTTAGTCCACTTCTACACACATGCATCCACACACACATACACACTCACAAACACACTTCCTCTTAGCCATATCGGATATTTATTTCAGGTCACTATCTCAGCTGCTAAATAGTCAGCATTGGTCAAATGTGCATGTTTGGGAATGAGACTCAAGTGTGTTAACAGGTTGCATATATGTCTTCTGATATGTTTTAAAAGCTACCCTGAAAAATTGGTGTGTGTTTGTCATGCCTGGCATGCTCCTGTACGGAGCTGGGACACAAAGCTATCAAGTGCTCTGTTTCTGCATAAAGTTGAATTTGAGCCTTTGAGTCCCAAGTTTTCAATTAATGGCTAAAGTTCAATGATTAGCCAATTCACTTTTGTCAACACAATTGACATGACACAATTAACAGAAAAGACTCAAATTCAGAACTACAGAGTTTGGTAACTTTGTTGTCTTAATTTAACCTGTTCCTCTGTTTTTATGTTGACCATGTGTGTTTTGCTTAGTGGGATTGTGGCCAGCTGATTTAGAATGTAAAAAAGACAGTGAAACGTACATACATGAATAGTACATGATATGATGGAGAGATATATTGAGCCCCCCCCCCCCCCCCCCCCATTCTAATTGCTTAGATGGAAGTCATATCACGAGAGGCGAGTAATATAACCCAACCTGCAGCTATCTGGGAGGTCAGTTTCTTTACATTTCTTATCACATCTACCTCTCAGACCGGCTTCCTTTGCCTTCTTTCTTCCCTCTTCTTTCCCTTCTCCATCACACTGCAGTACTATTTATTTCTTCCTGGGCCTCCTTACATGATTGTATCTATTTCCTATTCATATTCCATATAGGCATTGGATTGCACACACTTTTCCATTCATTACAACGTGTGTTCTTCATTACAAGAAGCTCTTCTTCTCATCCAACTTGCAGTAAATTGATTTAATTTTAGTCCGTTGGCTAGACTGGTGTTCTTCGTCTTTAGCAGCTTTGACGCTTTTTTTTCCCTATCATAACTTAGGCAAAAAAAATTGTGTGAATAGTTTTTACGTGCAAGTCATTTTTTTAAACGTTTGTTAAAAGGCTCACATGAGATACCGTTCACCAGGGTCCGTTGTCCACAAGTGTAAAGAGGCCCGAATTATCCCGCTATATCCCTCCCAACAGTTTTTTGAAAAATGTCCTGACTGCACTCTGTATCTCCATCATTTCCAACTTTTTTTCTCTATTCTCTCGACCCCCCCCCCCCCCCCCCCTTCTGTCTGTTGCTGTGTCTCAGGGCTAGCTATATGTGTTTTCCTAGCTCATGTTTCAGGAAGGGGAGATCTAGGGCAGGTCTAGGGCCCCAGAGCGCATGGCCTCACCACTGCTGCAGCAGTCTAACTCCTGTCTGGATGCTTGTGGATTTAACTACTCTGTCTGTCTTTGCTTTGATATTTTCTATTATTTTATAATATGTCTGCATTTACAAAGTGATTTCTGATACGTTGTACTTTTTATTTATTTGTATTTTTTTTACTTTCTGTATTAGCTACTCAGATCAGATTGAGGCTTAGAGAGGTGTGTTTGTGTTTGTGGTGAGGGCAGACCGGGAGTGGGTTTCATGGTTGTTTTCTCCCTGTTTGTGTGTGTGTGTGTTTGTGTGTGTGTTTGCATGGGTGTGCACGCGTAGCGGGCAATGATGCGGTTCTCGGAGCTGGAGCTGAAGGAGAAGGAGGGCGGCGGGGAGTGTGTGTCTGCATCGGCAGCAGGACGGGACTTGGCTGACAGCCAGCGCAGAGACAGAGAGCTGGAAATCTGCCAACACACCGCCAGGCATACAGGGAGGGAGGGTGAGTAACCCAGCACTTACACACAAGCCACACACACTTCTTACAAAGACACGCACACTGCATGCACACACAAACAGAAACACACACTGCAATGATGCACAGACTGTTGTGAATGCTGAGGCAGGCCTGAGTCGTTTAGCATACAAGAACACACACACACACATCACACACACACACACACACACACACACAGCAGCGCAAGAACTCGAGAGCAAGAGTGAGTGTAATTTTGAAGAAGCCTCGGTGCTTATCTGCACGGAGAGACGATAAAGAGGGAGTGGAAGAGGAGGAAGGAGGGAAAGAGATTGAGGAGCAAGGGAAATGAGAGGGGGGGGATGAGTTGGGTGAGCATGATCTTAGACGGAAAGCTGAAGAAGGGGAGTTGCTAGGTGAAAGCGGATGAGGGCTGGCGAGTAAAGGAGGGAGTGCAACGGAAACAGAGGGGTAGCGTGGGAGGGGGGGTACTTATGTTGGCTGTGAGCCCAGCAGTGTTGGAACTGAACTGACGTGTGAGTCCAATTATGGCACGGGGAGGAAGAGGGACAGTGGAGGGAGGGGGGTGGGGGGGGGGGGTCATGCTATGTGTGGGAAGGGTGTGGCCGGGTCATGCTGGAGGGGGACGGGGGCGAAGAGAGGGAGGAGGCGTGTTTTCATCTAACTGGGTTTTTTACTCCTGTCTCTCTCGCTGTGTCCCTCTCTCCAACGCTCTATGCTGAGAGACCGAGCATCCACTTATGCTGTCGTACTGTTGGCTCGGCTTTGCCCTGATTAAAAACTCTTTACCCCATCAACTTTTTACTGCCTGTCTTTTAAAAGGAGAATAAAAATGGGCCTGTGTTTAATAGGCCTTCCCTTTTCTCTTGCTTTTGCTTCTCTTTCTTTCTTTTTCTTTCCCTTTTTCTTTACCCCCTGCTCCCCCTTTTTCCTCATCTTGTCTGTCTCATCTCCTCCTTCGACTTGCTCCAGGTGGCTCGACAGCCTATGGCAGTAACAGAGTACCAGTGCTCCAGAGGTGTGGAGCTCAGAGCAAGGCTCACCAGAACCTGTTCCCTGGGCAGGGAGCCCCAGACTGGGCGCAGGCTGGCTGCCAGAGTGGGGCACGGGACAGATCCCGGAAGGCAATGCGGGAGGGGGAAAGTGGACTACCAGTGGAGTGTCGGGTTGAGGAGAACCCTGGCCTGGAGTTATTGCCCTCCAGGAAACGTGCACACAGCTCTCAGAGAGAAGGAGAAGAAGAGGAGAAGAGAGAGAGAGGGAGCCATCCAGAGACGAACTTGAAAGCCAGCAGTGGTGAGAATGAAGTCCTTTCCACCTCTCCCTCCTTTCCTTTCTTTCATCCCTTCTGCACCCACCCTCCTCTCGTTCTCATTCTTTACCATCATCTGTAAACTCCCTCTCATTCTTCTATTTCCCCATCATCCTAGTTACTGTCTCTCTCCATCTTTTTGTCTGTCCCATCCATTTGCCAGCTTTGCATGAAAAGAAAGAGTGAGAGAGATAGTGTTTAATCTGAGAGGGAGAAAAGCAAGGGACTACTCTCATCTTTTTGTGCTGCTTTTTCGCCACTGCGCTTACTGACCCTCTTCAAAGTTGCTCTTTTCTTCCACTTTCATCTCTTTAAATTTTTTTCTTCTCGTCTGTTTGGGTTTCTTTCCCCCCCAAAAATTGAAGGTGAACGGTGGAGTCTCTCCCTCTCCTCCTTCTTCCCTGTCTCTGTTACTTAGTTGGTAAAGGAGAGTAATAGCCATTTCTGGTGATTGTATCTTAATTATTTCACTAGTGCCCCCCCCCCCCTCTCTCACTTTCTCACTGTGCATGTGTAAGGGAGGCTAACACAAGGCTTTTCATATAATCAACACGTGATTCTACAGTGTCTTTAGAACACTAGTGTGTGTGTTAGAGCCGGCCATGTCCTCTGAGCACTACTCTTCTCCTCAGATGACGACCTCACCGTCAATGCCGGTAAACTGTCTGTGCCTGGCGAAGAGGACGATGAAGAGGTGCAGAAGCTGAAGGTTTGTATTGAACTGAAGGGACTTCGCCTCAGCAAGCCCAGCTCCACCTCTCCGGACAGACCAGAGGTCAAAGAGGACAGGGCGTGGCCTCATCAACTAAGGCCCAGTGAACCGGATGTGAAAGCAGTGACTCAGACGGCAGAGATCAATCGAAGCTGGGCTAATGCAAGGATAACAAACACAGAAAATAAACAAGGTAGGGTTGACTTCCTGGTAGCTAGATAACCAGCAAAAATGTACATGAAGTGTTCAACCATTAAAGGCATTGAACTTAATCATACTTGTATCATTTGATAGTGTTCTGTGCTCATTATTGCCCCAACCAGACTCATCTCCTCTGGTGTTATGTTAAATCCTTTCCTCAGAGGAGCTTGGCTACATTTTTGAGCAGGGGCTTACAAGTGGGAGGGGAAGGGAGGTAGGAGAGAAGTTCTTTCTGTGGCAGTGCAGAGGCAAGGGTATGTGGTTTTGTTGGGGGGGGGGGGTTGTGGATAACAAGAAAGTGAGAGAAGAGACAAAGAAAGAAACGTACACCTTAGGGGAACGAGAATGTGTGTGAACATGGGTTTTTGTGAACATTTGCGCGAGACAGCATGTGCAAAGCAAGCCCCTTGGAGTGAAGGAGCAGACGTTGTGACTAATGTGTGATCAATGACTACTTCCCCTCAAGGCTAGTCAGAGCAAGAGTGAGAGGGCGATAGAGCTTGTTAGACCTGGGCTTTCCCTTACTCATGTGTGTTCACTCTGCGATTGAGTCAATGAGTGAATGGAGACAGAGGGAGAGAAATGAATAGATAGTTTGAGAAAGAACAGAGGGAAATATAACTAGGGTTAAAGAGGGTTAGTGAGATGTATAGACAGATAGGTAATTATGGTGGAGGAAGAGTGATGAAGGAATGTTCTTGGGTTCTACATTTTGAAGATAATCAATTAAATTGACAGGCGGGGGTTTCCTCCTCCCCTCTCACATCACATCCTCACTGTAACTGTCCTAGAGTCCTAAATCCTGTCATCTGTGTGTTTGTGTTTGTACACGTTCCCCCACAATTTGTTCTACATTAAGATAAATGTCATTTAATAGGTCTCCTATTTTATTACGTATATTATTTTTGTTTATCTTTGTTGTATTGAATGTTTGAGCCTCTGTCTTAAGACAATTTTCTACCCCTATGGGATGGACATTTTTTTTATTGAATTTAATTCTTTAATGACATCCCCACTGCTTGCAGCAGCCACTCCGAATCTTCGGCATCCAAGGGAAAGACCACCCACGCAGGGACCCATTTCTGTGGACAGGGACCGAGGCCCCAGGGGGGAGCTCAGGAGGGGGCCGTCTGGGGGACCAGGAGTGCCCCTGTGCCCCCCTTCTCCAGTGGCCCTCCAGCCTCCTGCCACGGACACACCTCCCCTCAAATCCCGTCGTCACAGCGAAGGGGACAAACCGAAGGGCAAGCGGCCATGCAAAACCAAGCATACCGGCCCGAGAGTGGAGAAAGAGGGTGACCGGAGGAGAGAGGCATGCGTGAAAAGCACCAACCACCACCGCAGCCTAGCGGATACAAAACCAGTCCCTGAAGACAAGGTGAGCGGCGGGCTGAGATGTCTGGGTTTCTTTTATATTTCAATTTGTTTTATTGGCATGACAAAGAATGAAAGATGGAAATAAAAGGGTAAAGAGAAAAACGAGTGGACGATGGGGAAAGTCAGAGAAAGATGCGTGTGACAAAAAAGAGAAGAGGGAAATGAGGAGAGAGTCATGTTGAGTGAGCTGCAGTAGCTCTGACCTCCTGCCCTCTCTGTCTTCCTGTATCTCATTCACACATACACGCACTGTGTGTGTGTCTGTTTACTTGTGGCTCTGTGTGTGTGTGTGCCCATGTGTATATGTCTGAGAGGGTATGTGTGGGTGTCCAGGCACAGAGTGTGTATTTTGACTAGGTCAGTGCAACATGAGTGTATGTGTGCTCTTTACGTAACAAGAAAACCCTGGAGATTTTGAGCAGGAGACTCGGCAGTGAGCGCTCAATTACACACACGCACAAACAAACAAACACACTCAGAGGAATGTGGCAGACAAGGTTGTGTGTCTGCAGCTTCATAGTTCAAAAAGAATGGGGTGGCATGGGGGGAAAGGAGCTGGAGGAGGGTGGATTGGTGAAAGTGGAGGGGGCAGATGAGCACAAAACGGCTAGTTGTTTTACACTTGCACGATTCCCTTCTCTCTCCCTGTAGCCTGACAGCTGCTCTGACACATAATTCCACTGAAAGAGCACACGCCACACACACACCCTTGATGATCGATGTTTAATTTACATTTTTTCCGACAAACTCGTGTAGGTAGGTGTGATAGTCAGGTGTCCACATACTTTTGGTCAAATGGTGTATACAGTACCCAGATCTGTGCCTTGTGTGCATTGTTGAAAGTATGTGTTTGTCTCGCCATTGATACATTTGGGTCTCTAACCCCCCTACTCCTTCTCCCCCACCCCTTCTCCCCTACCCTTTCTCCCCCACCCCTTCTCCCCTACCCCTTCTCCCCTACCCCCAGGTCAGTGAGCAGCGTGTTGACCACCACCTTCAGAGAAAGACCCCCTCTTATCCGGCTGACTACACGTGCTCTCCACCACTCCCCCAGATGCACCCCTCCAGGTCTGGGCCTGTTCCTGCAGAGGGACCAGGGGAATTGCCCCTTGTGACCCCTGCAGAGTCCCCAGTCGTCCGACCCATTCCGCCAGAGGCCCGGAGACTTATAGTGAACAAGAATGCTGGAGAAACACTGCTACAGAGAGCTGCACGGCTAGGCTATGAGGTACTGAAAACGATCACACATGTGACTCTCTCTCCTCTCTTTCCGCTTCTCACTAACTGTCAACAGAGATTCCCCCTTTATCTTTTGCATCTCACCTTAGCCTCGTAATATCATCTCCTCCACTCTTGGTGACTCAGTTTACCATTAACCCACCACAGAAACTCACACCCAGAAACACACAATCCACTATGCCTCCCCCCTTCAGTATCACTCACAGCCACCTCACATCTCGTTAATTTCCCATGCTTGGGACTTGTTACATGAACACACGCACACACACCCTTAAGGCACTGGTTGAGCGTACTGCTTCTCCCTCTATATAATATTGTAGGGATGCATTTTGTTTTATTAAAACCTAGAAACCTAAAAAACATCTAGATGTCTTTTACCAAAATACCAATTAATTATAAATCCCAAAGGCCAACTTAAATAAATACATAAAATATATTGCCTGACAGAAAAAATTGGTTCAACGGGTGGAAATAATCCATAATTTATCAGGCTTTAATTAAGTAACCAAATGTTCTTATCAGACCAGTAATACTAAAAATAAACATTTATCGGCCGATGCCGATATGGCCGCCGATATATTGTGCATCCCTAAAATATAGGCGTGTTTTTTCCACCTCAGTTACTGAACTGAATATCTTTTTTATTGTACAGCTTCCCCTTTAAAATAGTTGAAGGTTGCGGTAGTGTTTTTGTCCTGTGTCTGTGTGTTTTTGACAGCTTGTTGAGTTTGTATCTTGCGCATGTGTGGGTTCCTGTCTGTGTCTCTTGTCGATTCGATCCCACTCACCCCTCCTCCTGTACTTCCCTTGTCACTTTTACCATGTCTTTGGTGCTTGCTCTCCCTCTAGGGTCAGCCTTTCTTTCTCTCCTTTGCTTTCTCTCTCTCCTCTCTCTCATTCTCTCTTTTTCCCCTCCCTCTCTCTCTTCCATGTCTACCCTTTCTCTTTGATTTTTCCCAAGAGGCCTACTTAGCCCCCTTATTTCTCGCAACCACACACAAGCTCGCCCATGTACACACACACTTGTCAGCCAGGCAGGAATAAATCCAAGACTTCTCCCCCCCCTCTTCATTTAGGGAGGTCCAAATGATTTAACTACAATATGCTGCTGTCTTTGTCCCTCAACTATGTGTGTGTTTTGATATTCTGTCCCTCTCTTTCATTAAGTATCTGCCCTTGCTGTTTTTTTTAAAAGGTGCTTTGTTCACTAGACAGGTGTGTGCGTGTGTGTGTTTCAATCTTTGTGCTGTATTTGGGGTATAATAGATCTCTCTGGAGGTGTCTCGATTGGGTTGATTGATAGGTGTCTTTCTGTTGACTTGCAATGTGCGTTGAATCTGGAGTGTCTTTAATTATGAGATGTTGGTGCAGGGGCTGTGTGTATCTGTGTGCGTGCGCGCGTGCATGTGTCACAGCAGCACTATGTATCAAAGAGCACGTTTGCAAACGTGCGTAGGGCACGTACGTGCATGTTTGTTTTTGCGACTGAGAGGTAAGCGCTGGGAGTATAATCGTGTTTTAATGGGCCTCTAATGTGTCGTGGTGACTGTGGTTAGTGGGTTGCGGTGGCTGTTTTTCTCTCCGGCCCACACGCACACATGCACACACACTACCACATACACACAGGGGCAGCGCGGCAGCAGAGTTCAGTCAGCCGTGCTTGTGTCCTGATTTATGCGTCTGTCACACCATAATTTGTTCTTCTCCACCCTTTTTCCCCCTGCTTCCCCCCCTTCCTCCCTTCTTTGAACCAGAGAAAAGAGGGGTTGAGATGTTTGCATAGTGGTCAGTGCCTTGTTTGTGTTGTCTCGGGTTGTCTCCTCCCTCCTCTTTCTCTGACTCTATTTCTGTATCTATTACTCTCTATCTTGCTCTCATCTCTCTCTCTCTCTGTTTTTTGCTGCCTGTTGCAGGAAACGCGTCTCTCACTGCCTGTGTGCGATAAGCCTGGGGCAGACCCTTGGGGGTTTTGCGCAAGAAGAATTGCACATGCACACACACACACACACACACACTCAGACATACCCATACTCACACGGGCAAGCAAACAGATGTGCAGACATGCACTGACACACAAACCAAACCTAGCCTACACATTGACAGGCACGCACAAAGTCACTCAGTCTCACACAGCTTGTCTGCCACCAGCTCCGGGCTTATCTCACACACGAAGGAAGATAAGAGAGCTCGAGACATAAACACACAGGGACACATGCACACACACACACACACAACTCTCACACGCGCACCCACACAACTTTCATGCACAGTTTACTTACTAAAACATACACACATTGTAACACACAAGTAACTGTGCACACAAACATCTGCACGCTCCCTTCTTGACACATTGCTGACGTCACTCCATTTTGTCTCCCTTTTCTCTCCTTGCATGTGTGCAGACATACTCACACATGCTTTTAGTCAATGAATGCACACACACACACACACATACATAAACACACACATAGCTGTATATGGAGATGTGCTTCTGATTACGTCATTGTCTTAGATCACTATTCTCACTCTGTAACAGCTCAAACTAATACTGTAGTAACTACCAATACCATGTAAAAGTTAATAATGTGACGGTTATCATTGTTCATGTAATAACTTGTATAATTGTATATATAATGTGTCAGGGAGATAATTGTATAATTACGACTATTTGATATTATTATGACATAGTCCGGAAGTTGTCTGCATGATCACTGTCAAATGAGCATGTTTGGCACCCCAGACACAAACACCCATACCCACACTTTTGTATAAGCCAACACTCTAATTACAGTTTAGTTTTCTTGTTCTATTCCGTGCCTTGTTGAACTGTCACACATGCAGACATGGCAGACCCAAATACACCTGCAGCAGGGGTTAAATGTCTTGGGTTAAGCATTGATTGCAGCCGACTGCACGGAAGCATTCTAGTGAGGGAAATTAGAGGAGCGAGAGAGCAAGCAAGCATCTTATTTTACTGCGGAGTGTGTGTGTGTGTGTCTGGCTTGAAGCTGGTGCTCTCGTGCTAAGCTCCTCGCTCTCCCAGTGAAATTAAACACGGCTCCAGAGGTTTAACGTTGCACCTCCTACAGCCACACGCACGCACAGACACGCAGTCAGACACACTCGCACGCAGTGAGAGCAGTCCCCGAGGGGAGCTTCATCAGGGAGCTCTTGAATTCCTCTCTAATAGGGAGGCAAAGCGCTGGCAGAGAATTCACACTAGTTTTCTCCTCTAACCTGCCTCATCTCTTCCCACTGAGAAATGTATATGACAAATCATAGGGATGAAACGGTATGTGAATTTCATATTATGATTATAGTGACCATAATGATCACGGTAATCAGTATTATTGTGGTACTGCTGGAAATTTTCTAAAAGTACTGATACACACAGGTTTTACATTGAAAACAAACATAAGATTTGTAGCACTATGCACTTTTTGAGTAGCCTGGCTCTGCCCTCCTACGTACTTCCGCTCAATTTGCATTTTGCTTCTGTACTAGGTCTGGGATTTCAGTGAATCAGTCGGTTTTCAGAAACAATTTTTTTGTAGGTCCAATCAGCGAACAGGGGGCGTGGCTGAGAACGATGACGTTGATGTCGTGCACTAGTTTGAGTTGTAGTTCAGTAATGGCCGCGGAGAAAGATGCGAGCGAAGCTATTCTGCGGTTGTGGCAATGCTACCGAATATCCATAAATTAAAGCCTGGAGCAAAAACAATCCTTGCTGAGTTTTGTTGGTGGTCATGATGTTGTGGCCCTCCTCCCCACGGGGTTCGGGAAAAGTTTGATTTTCCAGCTACGGCAGCTAGCTCCGTGGTGAAGGAGTTGGCTAAGGCGAACGCTAGCGATTGGTTATGGCAGATCAGAGTGGCTCTGGGCAGATCCAATAGTTTTAAACTTCAACAGAGTACCCGCCTTCAAGGAAGTTAACGCTTGTCAATGGAGCGATCCCAGACCCTCTGTACAAATGAAATGTACAAAGGTCTGGTTAGGACCAGGCTACTTTTTGTGTGCATAAACATTGGAATTGGAAGATTAACATTAAAGCTGGCACCATGGGAGGTTAAAGTTTCCCTAGTGCAGGTTAAAATGAACACAACCTCAAGTAGACACCATGTTAAGGTTAGGCTATGTGCTTATTTAAAGCAACACAACTAAAGCAATGTGCATGTAGGAACCATGCAACCATATATAAACAAATCCAATGTGCAGACATGATTACTGACATATTTGTTTGCCATTTTTTAAGAAATGTAGATCTTCAATATGTAGCCTTTATTCATCATTACATGGTGAGTATTGTCTGCTTGCTGGAAACAGCAGTCAAATGCACACTGACCTTGCAACAAATCCGTTTAATCACTTGGCTAACTTATTGAGCTGGCTAACTAGCAACAGGAAAAATAAGATGGTCAGAAACAAGGCAACATATTTTTTTTCCTAATACAAGTTCAAATGGATTAAACACAGAGTTGATGGCATTGCAGCTTTTGTATAGAGGTGGAGGTCGGATGCCAATTGCTTGATGCTAATGAGTTGTGTGTGTGCTATGGTGGGTGAACACTCTAGTAAACCCTGAGGGGCATTTATTTAAGGTTTGCGCAAAGGGATAGAGGACGTGTGCGGAGAGTTAAGGTTGGCTCTCCCTGGACCAAGGCTGTCGGGACCTCAAGGGGAAGGGATCAACCAAGAGTCATTGGCATTGGTGCTGGTGGCAGTGTTGTCTGGTGGGTAGAGACGGCAGACTTGTTAGGTGCTTCTTACTGGCCTACCATTGACTTGCTTACCTGATCACCAAGTAGTCGTATAGCTGTTGAGTTTGTTGGCAGCTAATTGGTAATTGCCCTGGGTGGCTTGTACCAGGGTTGTTGTCCATGGTACTGCTTCTGGATGGCAGGTCTCTTCCTGCTACAGAAACCAGAGGCTCTGTCCTCTGGTGCTGACCTGGAATAGTCCAGATTACGCTGTGTAAGGGGCAGAGGCTGAAGTGTGTGGGTGTGTGAGTCACACTAGTTGTGTAAACACAGATGTTAAAGAGAACACACACACACAGTCTTCTCCAGTCCTCCCTCACTCTTCTACAGGGTACTGCGTTAGGCAGGAATTGTGTGTGTGTGTGTGTCTATGGTATTGTTACTGTTTCTGGAGGTGTGTTTGTGGGTTACTGTGTCTAGAGAACGGGATGTGTTGGTGTCTGTGAATGGGAAGTGTTAGCTCGTGTGTGTGTGTATGTGTGGTTGTTGTGCCTTGCTTTTGTACACACTTACCCCCCAGCTCTCTCACCCCCAGGAAGTGGTGTTGTACTGCCTGGAGAACCGTGTGTGTGAGGTGAACCACCGTGACTACGCTGGCTACTGCGCTCTCCACGAGGCCTGTGCACGTGGCTGGATCAACATAGTCACACACCTGCTGGAGCATGGTGCCGACATCAACTGCAGCGCGCAGGATGGCACCAGGTACACACACACACACTTTTTAAATACTCACACGGGCACACATTTATAATTTCTCTTTCCCACACACATACTCTCACCCCTCCATGTGTGATTTCCCCCAGGCCCCTTCATGATGCGGTAGAGAACAACCACTTGGATGTGGTGCGTGTGCTGCTGTCCTATGGCGCTGATCCAACCCTGGCCACCTACTCTGGCCGCGGCCTGCTGAAGATGACCCACAGTCACAGCATGGAGCGCTTCCTCACCGGTAGCTACCTCCAAATAGACTTTTTCCTACTATACCTTAATAATCTTTCCGTTATACCCTAATGTACCTTCATCTTACTGCTATACCTTAATGTAACCTTGTCTAAACTGGAGTAATCTGGATACAAAATGCCACATAGTTCACCCACCCACACCCATATACACATTCATAGACACTTTTGCAGACACACACACACACACACACAGATGCTACACTGATCTATCAAGTTTCCTAGCAACAGAAAATGTGTTTGCTTAGTGTATGTGGGATAATGAGAGGACTGACCAGTATGTGTGTACGAGAGTGGGTGTTTGTGTGCTTGTCTGTGTTTTAGAGCGTCTGTCTGGTGTATGCTGCAGTGCATGTATTTGTATTGTGCTACAGTAGGTGTTTCTATGAACGCTCACAAAAATGATTCGTCTTGTTTACACAGAGACGAGACACACACACATACAAACATTAGCCAGTAGCATCTATTAGGGCCTAACAAGTAAAAGCCAATTATGTCCAGGACAGTCAGCACAGCAGGCCCACTGGTGAAGAGGGGGATGAGGGGGGAGGAAAGAAAGGGGGATAAGAAGGCAGAAACTAGAGCCAATAAATAATTAGGTGGACAGTGATTTTGAAGAGGGTAAAAAGATGTTGTGCTAGACAGAGTTGAGAAAGGAGGGCTGGATGGACAGGTCAATAGGGTGTAATGTTGAGCATGGAGCAGCAATGTCAAGAAAAGGGGTGCAGAGGGGAGAGAGATTCAATGAGTGAAATGGTGAGCGAGACCGACCAACATGAAACTTCCAACACAATGGAGTATCGACTCCTCCCCCCCACCTGGTCCCAGTCATCTTGAGGTTGTTAATCCCTCCGAACACACGCCAGTCGCCCCACGCCTCTTCACTGGCAGTCAGCCCGGCTCTGTGTGTGCCACCCCCGTGATGTAGCAGCTAAACCTTTATCTCTCTTTCCCTCCTCTCTTTCCCTCCCACATTTGGTCTCTCTTTTCTGTTGACACTATGCCTCATTTCTGTGTCTTTTCTCTGTGGTCTCCCTCGGTAGAGTACTTTGCTGACCTGCAGGGTCGTACAGATGATGACCCGGGGGTCTTCTGGGAATTCTACGGCAGTGCAGTGTGTGGTGAGTTAAATTTAGCAATGTTTGAGGTTCCCGATGTGTTTTGTGTCTTTTGTATTCCATGTAATCAAGCAACATTTTGTCTTTATTGTGTCATTTGTGTGTGTGTGTGTGTGTGTGTACATTTCAGAGTCTGCCGATGAGGGGTATGTGTTTGACATCCTAGCAGAGCCCCCGGGACCAGAGAAGGAAGACCCGAGGGAGGTGTTTGAATTTGAGTTCTCCGACCGCCCTCTCCTTCCCTGCTACAACATCCAGGTTTCACTCTCCCAGGGGTAAGTAACCATGCCTTGCAAACACACAAGAACCACACACACACAAACACTATCTAACTCCTTCTCTTCCCGCTCAGACCCAGAAACTGGCTTCTTCTCTCAGATGTGCTGCAGAGGTTGAGAATATCTGCTCGGTCTTTCCGTTCCACCTTCCCCCACCTGGAGGTGGTGACTGTGGCCGAGGCAGAGTTCTACCGCCAGGCCTCCTTGTCTCAGCTCTTCTCCTGCCCTGACGAGCTGGACGCCTTCCAACCAGACAGCAAGGAGCTGCTGGACCTTGTGGAGGGGAGCCCTGAGCTGGCTACCATGCTGGGCTCCAGCCTGGAGTGTCTGGATGACCATTGGGATGAGCCTAAGGAGGCTAACAAGAAGACTAATACTGTGGTTAACTCTAAAGCAGTATGCAACTCTAAGGCAATTTCTAACGCTAAGGCAATGGTTATGGCTAAGGCTAATGTCAATGCCAATATGAAGGCTATGGCTAAGAATAATGCTATGGCTAAGATGGACCCTAAGGCAAATGCAAAGGCCATGGCCAGGGCCATGGCTAATGCTGATGCTAAGGCTAAGGCTAAGGCTATGGCTAATGTAATGGCTAAGGCTGATGCTAATGCTAAGGCTAAGCAGGGATCGTGACCCTTTATCTTGACATGCATAGCACATGATAGGCTGATTAATGAACTGAAGCCATGATGATCCCCAAGTACCTAAAACTCAACTCTGAACTGTGGTTGACTGGTTACATAGCCCTGCCCCAAGTTGGACCGGTCATCTTTGCTGGCTGGCTGGCTGGAGAAGAGAATGGGTTCTTTGAGAAATGTCTTGTAACTTAAAGATGGTCTTATTTTTTTATAAATGTGTATTAATATAAGTATAGTATAAATATAGAGATCTAACAAGAAACATTCTCTTTTGAATTATCTCTTTGCTCACAATTGTGTGTGTACCACACACACACACACACGTGTGTTTGTGACGCATGCAAATTTTTTGTTGTTTTTTTGACCTAAACTTTGTGCTCGATTTGACCCTCAGGTGCTATTTTGTACCTGTGTTCAAATGCAGCTTTTAATTTAGCCTCTAATTTAATAAAGAAATGATTGTTTAATATTACAATATGAATGAAAAACAACTTGCATACTGCTTGTACATAACAGGGTGACAGTGAAATACATTTTGGGCTGTCTTTTTTGTTCTCCCTTTGTAATGAAATATCTCTTCATTTGTATTTATATTTTACAAAAGTTGCTTTTAAATAAATAAATAAAAACTGCTGAATTAATACTGTTGTCTGTGTACTCTGAAAACGCTCCCGTGGCAGTGAGGTTACATATATTGTTTTTGTATTACTTTTGTTCTGTACTGTAATTTCATTGTATCCCGTCAAGGGGTTTAAGTGCTGTTGGCTTTAATCCGAGTTGTTTTTCCATACATATTATGGAAACCTTAAATATAAAACCAGCACATTCCCTACATACTGCACCCATGTCCATTTTATGTGACCCTGGACAGTTGGGCACAAAATCATAGCACATAAATGATTGCGTATCTTTAACATGCAATGATTGAAGTCTGTGAGCAATCACCATTTTCTCAGCTTCTGGTATTTGGTATTATTAGCTGTCAGAAAATGTTTCTTAACATTTTGTTTCATTGTGTACCTGTTATAATTTAGTTGTGGACAGTCTAATTACACAAGGATAGTTGGCTGAAACTACCAAGTCATTAAGGATCTGAGGCATCAGACCAGCATCAAACCAGCATGCCCCTGCTACCAAGGTTTGTTTTGGTCTCTTCAGCATTTTTCCCATTTGAACTAAGAACTACTAGTGAACCTGATGACAAAGGTCAGTGGCAGTTGGGCTTGATGCAGGTTTGCCTGTTAACGATGGCTCCCCACCTGACCTTACATGCAACATGCTTACTTTTCTACTTTTGGAGATGTATTTGAAAACCACATTATCCCTGTATACAGTATTGCCACGATGGAGCTTCTTGATGGTCCTTTTATGGTCATATATCGTCCTCTTATGGATGTGTAGGGTACAGCAGGCCACATTTAAGGCCACATTTCTTAAAATAACGTTCTTAATTTGTCTTTTTTACTTTCTATAATTTGTATTTATCTTAATTCAGTGTAGTCAATCACAATGTGTTTTTTTGTACAACATTTTATTTACCACTTTTCTTGACCCACAATGCATTGCCGTAATGCCCCCATGACATCCACCGAGTCAGCTGATCACTCATAAGCTCTCTAGCAAGGAGAAAGATGTCGCTGGAAAATCACCGAAGGATGGACTCCCTTTTTGTCCTAGTGTTTGTGATCTTCTCAGCCGTAACGTCAGGTAAGACAAGATATACTTTTGTGTGTTAGAGATTTTCGCTAGTAGTAGTCATAATTTGTCTGGTATACAAGCTAGTCTCCACTCGCCAAATGAATGCACCATACTTAACAGTAGCCATGGAATAGGCCAGCTTGCCACCAACGAGCAAAATATAATGCGATTCGACATTTGAAAAACATGATATTTATTATCATCAGTCAATAATCAGTTGCACTAAGAGGCAAGCAATTTATTTGTGTATTTTGCCTATATTTTTCATGAAGAGTTTGTCGTTGCTAGCTACTGTAACTACAGTAGCCAGCTAAACGAGGAAAGGAGGACAAGACGTAATGAATTGCAGCGTTTTCACACATTATTGATTGGCTTCCATAACTAGATTAACTTTTATGTCATTAATAAGAACGCCAGGCCTTTCTTGCTGATTGTAAAATGTAGTGGCCTAGCTTGCATTCCAGAGAGTGGCTCATCATGTGACAACGTTACTTCCTCACCTCAGTTCCTCTTCGAGAGGCACGGGATCCGTTCATTATAATAGAGTTCTCAGTTTATTTTACATTTTTAATAAAGAGTTCAATTTACTAGGCCAATACCTCGTCAATTTAACTACCTAGTCACACTAAGCAGTTACAGTATGCCATCTGTCCTGGTCTCATAGTCAGCCCAGTCTTTCCAAACCAACAAAGCATAAGCTTTGTCAGAAACGGTGTGACGGTGAGTAAGGCCTAACCAACTAAATGGAAACCTCAGGCATCTTGGATTATACATAGATACTGTTCCTCATTGGTGTCTTTAACTTCCCATAAGGAATTGACCTACAGATGTTTTATGTTGTTTTTTTTACATAGGAGTCAGTGGAGACAGACTGACCGTGCTGCAGGCACCAGAGTATGTGTCTTTTCAAAAGGGAGATTGGTTGATCTCAGGAGAGAAGATCCCAGACCTGGTGGCTCTCACCATGGGCTTTTCCATTCAGGAGGTTTGGAGAATAGAAATTAAATTGGTGGAAATTTGTTTAATCTACACTGCCCCTGCCCCTCAAATGCCCCATCATCTAAAGTTATCATTTATGTGTGTGTAGGATCTTTCCTGGCCAGGTCTGCGGGCTGGTCCATTGTTCCAACGTCCCAGGGCTAACATGCTGGTGGTTGTGCGTGGAGTTGACAGCCTAAACCTGCCCCAGAGTGTGGCCTCTTACCCCTTGGAGAATGTATGTCTGCACGGCCTCTCGAAGTAATATGGCATGGCAGGCCTTGGACAGTAAAGTCCAGGGATTTTTTTTTTTTTTTTTGAGCTTTCTAGAATCTTTCAAACTAATTTAATTGAGAACGTGTTCAAATGCTAAACTCAAATGTTAAGCTCTGAAACACCCTGCTAGTGGGGTGTTTGTTATCAATGTATGTGAATCTCCTATGGCTGACATCGGCAGCTGAGCCATGTTCAAACTGTAACTGCCATGCTACTCATTTAGCCATATTATTTCAATGTTCCGTTTTATTGTCTTTGACTCTATGATATCACTGACTCTGGAGAGTCAAAAACTCTGGACTGCAGGCATGCCAGTAATGACTCAGACTTGTCACTGTATAAACTTCTATGTTTTGTTTCCAATATCTTCATCCAGCCTGTACCCTTTACGCTAGACAGTGTGGCTGAGACGGTCCACTCTCTGTTTTCTGAGGACACTCCTGTTGTACTTCAGCTGGCCCCCAGCGATGAGGTACTGTATTCCTGGAATAAGTTCTATGTAGAGAATCGAGTTGGATCTCCTTTATTGAATGTGGATGTGAATTTCTTGCATGTTAAGGCCCACAACTGCCTTGTACAGTACCAAGCAGGTGTGTTTTTCTCCTACCCTGCAGAGGTTGTACATGCTGGGCAAGGCCAATGCCGTGTTTGAGGACCTTCCTGTCACCCTCCAGCAGATGAGAGCACGTCTATCTCAGGACGGCTCTGTAGTTACCTCCCTGCCCCTCAACTCACTCAGCCGCAATGCAGA
Source organism: Osmerus mordax (assembly GCF_038355195.1). Lineage (NCBI taxonomy): Eukaryota > Metazoa > Chordata > Actinopteri > Osmeriformes > Osmeridae > Osmerus > Osmerus mordax. Next base: position 5,962,716 of record NC_090051.1, on the reverse strand, counting down.
GGTCAACACACACCACTGTCAGGGAGGAGTATTATCATGAAATTACTTCACCTGAGCTTGTCTGAACCCTTGGCTCTCTTTCCCTCTCAGGCTGATCTTCTCTTCTTGTCGGAGGTCCAGGTGCTGCATGACATCACAGCTCTGGTAAGACTGTCTCCTCCCTCAATCTGTCTCCGAAATAGGACCTTACAACGGCTTATTCTCACAACTATCTCACAAGTGTCCTCTTTCTATTATGTGTTAAATGTATATTGAAAGTTTTTTGAGAAAGGTGCATGCAATTTAACCACACCAATAGATAAAAACATTGTGTGCAAAAGTTAATTGGCCAGCCTATAAGTTCCAATTTTTATAACAACCTGGAATGTTACAACAGTGTTTCTTATATACTAGTATGATAATTAGACCAATACACTGTTCTTATTGGTCCAGAGACGTTCTCAAAAGTTAACAAATCTGTTTCTTATATACTAGTGTAACAATTGGACCAATACGCTGTTCCTATTGGTCCAGAAGACGTTCTCAAAAGTTAATAAATCCGTTTATATACCTCCTGAAAGTTCGCAGAGGTAAATAAAAGTTTTTACGGACCTAGCAACAAGCGGTTGCCTTGGAGATGTAGCCACTGACCTTAACAACGTGGCATCTGTTCGGCAACAAAGTAGCCTAAATTGCCAAAAAAAAAAAACTAAAACAACCAAATATGGTTTTTGTACAGATCCGCAAACGCCCCGCAATCGCTTCCCGTTTTAAAGAAGTATCTGAAGCAGACAGAATATGAATTGATGTTGTTGATATGTTGCCTTGGAGATGTAGTGACGTCACCAGTGCAAGTGCAGCTGATTGCTCTGACAACATGGCATCTGCTCCAGATTCAACCTGTTTGATTTGTGATCTTCCAACGTATTGTTGTAGTATATAAGAAACCAAATGTTTACTCCTCGACAGGTCAGCAAACGCTTTGTCGCCTCGATTTGTTAAAACGATTTGTTTGTAAACCTCGACCTACGGTCTCGGTTAACAAACGTTTTAACAAATCTCGGTTTACAAAGGCGTTTGCAGACCTGTCGAGGAGTAAACATTTGCAGTTTGTATACCTCCTGAAAGTTGGCAGAGGTAAACAAACGTTTTTTGAAACTCCACAGAGTTGTTTGACATGTTGCCTTGGCGATGTAGTGACGTCACCAGTGCAAGTGCAGCTGATTGCTCTGACAACATGGCGTCTGCTCCAGATTCACCATGTTTGATTTGGGATCTACCCCGTATTGTTGTAGTATATAAGAAACCAAATGTTAAATCTTTGACAGGTCAGCAAACGCTTTGTCGCCTCGACCTACGGTCTCGGTTAACAAACGTTTTAACAAATATCTGCTTACAAAGGCGTTTGCAGACCTGTCGAAGGGTAAACATTTGCAGTTTCATTTAGGATTTTAGGATTTTGTTTTTAGCAGTGGGGACAGGTCTGTCTGAACAACAACCCCACATATATTGCACATATTTTTGTCCTGTTTCCCATAAAGCAATAAGGTTAGGCTACTTAAAGACACCTTCCACTCATAAAGTATGTTCTAAATGGCATAAATGCTGCCAATTAATAATTGACTTAACAACTTATTGTAAATTGTCTGTAGCCTAGCCTATCGATTAAGGTAGGCCACTCTAAAGAACGTGTACACTGTCTGCTTAATTTGATCTTGACATATAGGCTAAGCATTCTGTACCAAATAATAATAATAAACCCACTATTAATTACATTATTTTAATGCAGTGTAACTACTTCAGCATAATAATGCACCTAACAAGGGCAAGGGCATTCAGCAATCGCTACCGAATCAACAGCCACGTGCAATTTAGCTAGCAGGTGAAGAATACAAACAACGAAAATCAACGGTTAACTTAATTTAAATTTGCAAGAACTATAGACTAATACAATAACAGGCTTAAATGAACTAACAATATAAGTTATACGACTTACAGTTCTCAAAGATGCACAGTGGCGCACGTGCCCGCTCGTGGTGTGAAGCGTGTGTCCGTGCTATTCTCCGACATGCACTCTAACAAACACTGCTGATAGACAGCCTTTTGAACAGCCCTATTTCTGATATCGTAGCAGCTGAAATGTTGCTCTGGATGAGCGTCTGCTAAATGACTTAATGTTGCCATGGCGGGCCGCCACACCAAAATCAACATAGAGGAAACACTGTACAAGCAATGAGACTGGATTTTTCTCCATCTGAATTAGAAGGTTGATTTAGAGCTGGATTTGATTCAAGATTGAATATAAGTGATTACAACAATCATTACTTGGGAAGATGATCTTGCATAGTTACTTTGTCATTATTTTGTGTTCAAATGGTGTGTGGTCTCAAGCGATGCTGTGAGGCAAGTTTTTGGGAATTCACCAAGGTTTCACACTTGCTGGCTGTGTTCAGAAATGTAGTCCCCTGGTCCCCTCTGTTCTGTTCCCTAGCTTCAGAGGCACCGCCACCTGGCCAAAGATCACTCCCCTGACCTTTACTCCCTGGAGCTGTCTGGCCTGGAGGAGCTGGGACGCCGCTACGGACAGGACTCCACCCAATACCGGGACGCCACGGCCATCCTCACTGCTGTCCTGCAGAAGGTATGATGGCTGGAGCATGTTTATCTGAAAAGGGGCATACTTCGTTCTCTACTGTTCCATCTCCGTTCTGTCTCTTCCTTGTCATAATATTATGAAAATGGCACCGTTTCCTACAGAGAAGTGATTTCGTTGTACTTATTTATTTGGTTGTCTCTGACATTTCTCTCTGACTCTTTACTTTTGTAGTTTGGTGAGGACCTGTATGGTCTCTATGGCAACAATGCTGTGGTGCAGGTAGTCACAGTGAAGAACTTTGAGGCACCATTGACCAGAAAGTCACGTTCTATCCTTGAGTCCAAACAAATCGTGAGTCTCATTTTATGAAACGGACAGGACCATACACTTTGCTGCTCTTGCTTTTACAATATATATTCATGTCTCCATGTATTAATTTTTGGTTTTCTTTCTCCTATCTGTGGCCCCTGCAGAGCAATCCAGGCAGCCCCTATAATTTGGCTTACAAGTATAATTTTCAGTATGCAGTCATCTTTAACATAATTCTGTGGCTGATGATCATCCTGGCTCTTGCCGTCATTGCCATCGCCTACAACCTCTGGAACATGGACCCCGGCTATGACAGCATCATCTACAGGATGACCAATCAGAAGATCCGGATGGACTGAGATCCACCCTTTCGTTTACATTCCCAAACTCTCCCATGTGTAGTCTTTTAGTCAGTGTGTTCATTTTTTGTTTGTCTGAAAACTACATTTGTGTGAAGATATACTGTATCTTGGGCCAATACCAAACCAACCCCTGGTCTCCATATACATCTGTCAAGATTTTATTAGAAAACTTAAATATTGTGGGACCTGCCTGATGTTGTGGTTTCACTAATACTGATTGGTCTATTCTACATTGTACCAAATGGGATTTTACGTCCATTCAGATCTACATTGGGGCCTAAAGACAATAGATATTGGCTTGTTGTGAATGTCTTATCAAAGTGTTAAGTAATGGCTATTTTTGGCCACTAAAACATAATCTATCACATACATTCACCAATAAAATTTGACCTGTAGTTAAGAGTTGTAGAAATAGCCTGCTGAAGTAGCCTGCTGATCTTCATGTATCGGTTAGCTGTACTAACGATAACAGTTCAACTTTGACAGTTCAACTGTAAATTGATACTGTGAAGCTTTCAACCTCACTTTTCACATGTATCCATTTAGGGTGTCCCTTCCTTAGTGGTCGTAATTTCCTTACTTTCTCTGGTGGTTCCAACTTTTGGTTGAATCAAATTATTATTGTGATGCCCTGACCGACATAACTTGTGTGTAGTTTGTTTTGCAATATGAAACTGTTGTAAGTGAGGTGAAATGTGTGTACATATTAAGATGGATATAAAATAAGTATCTTAAATTAAACTGGCTTTATCTGTATTGTGATTTTTATCCGGTGTGCTAGCATGGATTAAAAAATGGTGACGTGAAATCCCATTGTGTTGAACTGGAAATTCATGGTCACAGTCGCTCTGGATAAGAGCGTCTGCTAAAATGACTAAATGTTTTGGTTGATCATAAGGAGTGATGAATCTTAATTTCACAATTAAATGTGCAATAAAATACAACCTAAATTATTCTTCACCTTGTGTCTGTTTATAAATGACTACGATTAATCCATGTCTGGGAAATATGTAAAAAATATGAACAGGTATCAGATATGAAGCCCGCTCAAACTCGCGGAGCTGCTATGTTGGATTGGCTGGGCAGAGTGGTGTTATCTGTAAATAACCTGTGACACAAGTGACTGTCTTCCCCACGTCGTGTCACACAGCTCCTCAACCGCTTGGCTGGACCTGTCTCAGGATTCCCAGATTATTTTTCACGAACATGTTCGGGGGAATTCGCAAAAGTCAGCACAGCCGAAGTGCAATGGCCGAGCCTCGCCCTGGGTGGACCTCCTTTGTGATCAAGGTGAGTGAACCATCCCCACCTCCCACTCACCCATCCCCCCACCCCTCCCTTGCCCTGCCCCTTGAAGAGAGAGAGACACAGAGAAAGAGAGAGAGAGAGAGAGAGAGACAATACCTACAGTAACAATAAACTGAAACTGACCACAAAAAACTAAGGAGGAATCGCAAATCAAGCTGAGCTACTGGGCAGAGCGGTGTCATCTATAAGTAGCCTATGACCCACAGCTTCCTTCGCTTACGGCCATACCACCCTGAACACGCCCGATCTCGTCCGATCTCGGAAGCTAAGCAGGGTCGGGCCTGGTTAGTACTTGGATGGGAGACCGCCTGGGAATACCAGGTGCTGTAAGCTTTTTTTTCCTCTTCTCTCACCAGCAGGGGGTACTGTTTCCCCACCTCGTGTCACACAGCTCCTCAACCGCTTGGCTTGACCTGTCTCAGGATTCCCAGATTATTTTTCACAAACATGTTCGGGGGAGAGCGCGTACGCAGTCCCCCACTACCAGAAATTATGCAGTCGAGATTCCCGCATTTGGGGAATTCGCAAAGGTCAGCACAGCCGAAGTGCAATGGCCGAGCCTCGCCCTGGGTGAACCTCCTTCGTGATCAAGGTGTCTCCCCTGCCAGGTAAGTATGAGTTGGAAGGGAAACGGGTGCCCTCACCCAGGTGCCAGGGCTGCCGCAGTCACCCGCGGTGAGCAGACAGGCAGAAAAAAACAGCCAATGGAAGGGGCGGGCTGAAGGGAGCAAGCCCCACCTCCCACTCACCCATGCAGAAAGAAACAGCCAATGGAAGGGGCGGGCGGAAGGGAACCATCCCCACCTCCCACTCACCCATCCCCCCACCCCTCCCTTGCCCTGCCCCTTGAAGAGAGAGAGACACAGAGAAAGAGAGAGAGAGAGAGAGAGAGACAATACCTACAGTAACAATAAACTGAAACTGACCACAAAAAACTAAGGAGGAATCGCAAATCAAGCTGAGCTACTGGGCAGAGCGGTGTCATCTATAAGTAGCCTATGACCCACAGCTTCCTTCGCTTACGGCCATACCACCCTGAACACGCCCGATCTCGTCCGATCTCGGAAGCTAAGCAGGGTCGGGCCTGGTTAGTACTTGGATGGGAGACCGCCTGGGAATACCAGGTGCTGTAAGCTTTTTTTTCCTCTTCTCTCACCAGCAGGGGGTACTGTTTCCCCACCTCGTGTCACACAGCTCCTCAACCGCTTGGCTTGACCTGTCTCAGGATTCCCAGATTATTTTTCACAAACATGTTCGGGGGAGAGCGCGTACGCAGTCCCCCACTACCAGAAATTATGCAGTCGAGATTCCCGCATTTGGGGAATTCGCAAAGGTCAGCACAGCCGAAGTGCAATGGCCGAGCCTCGCCCTGGGTGAACCTCCTTCGTGATCAAGGTGTCTCCCCTGCCAGGTAAGTATGAGTTGGAAGGGAAACGGGTGCCCTCACCCAGGTGCCAGGGCTGCCGCAGTCACCCGCGGTGAGCAGACAGGCAGAAAAAAACAGCCAATGGAAGGGGCGGGCTGAAGGGAGCAAGCCCCACCTCCCACTCACCCATGCAGAAAGAAACAGCCAATGGAAGGGGCGGGCGGAAGGGAACCATCCCCACCTCCCACTCACCCATCCCCCCACCCCTCCCTTGCCCTGCCCCTTGAAGAGAGAGAGACACAGAGAAAGAGAGAGAGAGAGAGAGAGAGAGAGAGAGAGAGAGACAATACCTACAGTAACAATAAACTGAAACTGACCACAAAAAACTAAGGAGGAATCGCAAATCAAGCTGAGCTACTGGGCAGAGCGGTGTCATCTATAAGTAGCCTATGACCCACAGCTTCCTTCGCTTACGGCCATACCACCCTGAACACGCCCGATCTCGTCCGATCTCGGAAGCTAAGCAGGGTCGGGCCTGGTTAGTACTTGGATGGGAGACCGCCTGGGAATACCAGGTGCTGTAAGCTTTTTTTTCCTCTTCTCTCACCAGCAGGGGGTACTGTTTCCCCACCTCGTGTCACACAGCTCCTCAACCGCTTGGCTTGACCTGTCTCAGGATTCCCAGATTATTTTTCACAAACATGTTCGGGGGAGAGCGCGTACGCAGTCCCCCACTACCAGAAATTATGCAGTCGAGATTCCCGCATTTGGGGAATTCGCAAAGGTCAGCACAGCCGAAGTGCAATGGCCGAGCCTCGCCCTGGGTGAACCTCCTTCGTGATCAAGGTGTCTCCCCTGCCAGGTAAGTATGAGTTGGAAGGGAAACGGGTGCCCTCACCCAGGTGCCAGGGCTGCCGCAGTCACCCGCGGTGAGCAGACAGGCAGAAAAAAACAGCCAATGGAAGGGGCGGGCTGAAGGGAGCAAGCCCCACCTCCCACTCACCCATGCAGAAAGAAACAGCCAATGGAAGGGGCGGGCGGAAGGGAACCATCCCCACCTCCCACTCACCCATCCCCCCACCCCTCCCTTGCCCTGCCCCTTGAAGAGAGAGAGACACAGAGAAAGAGAGAGAGAGAGAGAGAGAGAGAGAGAGAGAGAGACAATACCTACAGTAACAATAAACTGAAACTGACCACAAAAAACTAAGGAGGAATCGCAAATCAAGCTGAGCTACTGGGCAGAGCGGTGTCATCTATAAGTAGCCTATGACCCACAGCTTCCTTCGCTTACGGCCATACCACCCTGAACACGCCCGATCTCGTCCGATCTCGGAAGCTAAGCAGGGTCGGGCCTGGTTAGTACTTGGATGGGAGACCGCCTGGGAATACCAGGTGCTGTAAGCTTTTTTTTCCTCTTCTCTCACCAGCAGGGGGTACTGTTTCCCCACCTCGTGTCACACAGCTCCTCAACCGCTTGGCTTGACCTGTCTCAGGATTCCCAGATTATTTTTCACAAACATGTTCGGGGGAGAGCGCGTACGCAGTCCCCCACTACCAGAAATTATGCAGTCGAGATTCCCGCATTTGGGGAATTCGCAAAGGTCAGCACAGCCGAAGTGCAATGGCCGAGCCTCGCCCTGGGTGAACCTCCTTCGTGATCAAGGTGTCTCCCCTGCCAGGTAAGTATGAGTTGGAAGGGAAACGGGTGCCCTCACCCAGGTGCCAGGGCTGCCGCAGTCACCCGCGGTGAGCAGACAGGCAGAAAAAAACAGCCAATGGAAGGGGCGGGCTGAAGGGAGCAAGCCCCACCTCCCACTCACCCATGCAGAAAGAAACAGCCAATGGAAGGGGCGGGCGGAAGGGAACCATCCCCACCTCCCACTCACCCATCCCCCCACCCCTCCCTTGCCCTGCCCCTTGAAGAGAGAGAGACACAGAGAAAGAGAGAGAGAGAGAGAGACAATACCTACAGTAACAATAAACTGAAACTGACCACAAAAAACTAAGGAGGAATCGCAAATCAAGCTGAGCTACTGGGCAGAGCGGTGTCATCTATAAGTAGCCTATGACCCACAGCTTCCTTCGCTTACGGCCATACCACCCTGAACACGCCCGATCTCGTCCGATCTCGGAAGCTAAGCAGGGTCGGGCCTGGTTAGTACTTGGATGGGAGACCGCCTGGGAATACCAGGTGCTGTAAGCTTTTTTTTCCTCTTCTCTCACCAGCAGGGGGTACTGTTTCCCCACCTCGTGTCACACAGCTCCTCAACCGCTTGGCTTGACCTGTCTCAGGATTCCCAGATTATTTTTCACAAACATGTTCGGGGGAGAGCGCGTACGCAGTCCCCCACTACCAGAAATTATGCAGTCGAGATTCCCGCATTTGGGGAATTCGCAAAGGTCAGCACAGCCGAAGTGCAATGGCCGAGCCTCGCCCTGGGTGAACCTCCTTCGTGATCAAGGTGTCTCCCCTGCCAGGTAAGTATGAGTTGGAAGGGAAACGGGTGCCCTCACCCAGGTGCCAGGGCTGCCGCAGTCACCCGCGGTGAGCAGACAGGCAGAAAAAAACAGCCAATGGAAGGGGCGGGCTGAAGGGAGCAAGCCCCACCTCCCACTCACCCATGCAGAAAGAAACAGCCAATGGAAGGGGCGGGCGGAAGGGAACCATCCCCACCTCCCACTCACCCATCCCCCCACCCCTCCCTTGCCCTGCCCCTTGAAGAGAGAGAGACACAGAGAAAGAGAGAGAGAGAGAGAGAGAGAGAGACAATACCTACAGTAACAATAAACTGAAACTGACCACAAAAAACTAAGGAGGAATCGCAAATCAAGCTGAGCTACTGGGCAGAGCGGTGTCATCTATAAGTAGCCTATGACCCACAGCTTCCTTCGCTTACGGCCATACCACCCTGAACACGCCCGATCTCGTCCGATCTCGGAAGCTAAGCAGGGTCGGGCCTGGTTAGTACTTGGATGGGAGACCGCCTGGGAATACCAGGTGCTGTAAGCATTTTTTTCCTCTTCTCTCACCAGCAGGGGGTACTGTTTCCCCACCTCGTGTCACACAGCTCCTCAACCGCTTGGCTTGACCTGTCTCAGGATTCCCAGATTATTTTTCACAAACATGTTCGGGGGAGAGCGCGTACGCAGTCCCCCACTACCAGAAATTATGCAGTCGAGATTCCCGCATTTGGGGAATTCGCAAAGGTCAGCACAGCCGAAGTGCAATGGCCGAGCCTCGCCCTGGGTGAACCTCCTTCGTGATCAAGGTGTCTCCCCTGCCAGGTAAGTATGAGTTGGAAGGGAAACGGGTGCCCTCACCCAGGTGCCAGGGCTGCCGCAGTCACCCGCGGTGAGCAGACAGGCAGAAAAAAACAGCCAATGGAAGGGGCGGGCTGAAGGGAGCAAGCCCCACCTCCCACTCACCCATGCAGAAAGAAACAGCCAATGGAAGGGGCGGGCGGAAGGGAACCATCCCCACCTCCCACTCACCCATCCCCCCACCCCTCCCTTGCCCTGCCCCTTGAAGAGAGAGAGACACAGAGAAAGAGAGAGAGAGAGAGAGAGAGACAATACCTACAGTAACAATAAACTGAAACTGACCACAAAAAACTAAGGAGGAATCGCAAATCAAGCTGAGCTACTGGGCAGAGCGGTGTCATCTATAAGTAGCCTATGACCCACAGCTTCCTTCGCTTACGGCCATACCACCCTGAACACGCCCGATCTCGTCCGATCTCGGAAGCTAAGCAGGGTCGGGCCTGGTTAGTACTTGGATGGGAGACCGCCTGGGAATACCAGGTGCTGTAAGCTTTTTTTTCCTCTTCTCTCACCAGCAGGGGGTACTGTTTCCCCACCTCGTGTCACACAGCTCCTCAACCGCTTGGCTTGACCTGTCTCAGGATTCCCAGATTATTTTTCACAAACATGTTCGGGGGAGAGCGCGTACGCAGTCCCCCACTACCAGAAATTATGCAGTCGAGATTCCCGCATTTGGGGAATTCGCAAAGGTCAGCACAGCCGAAGTGCAATGGCCGAGCCTCGCCCTGGGTGAACCTCCTTCGTGATCAAGGTGTCTCCCCTGCCAGGTAAGTATGAGTTGGAAGGGAAACGGGTGCCCTCACCCAGGTGCCAGGGCTGCCGCAGTCACCCGCGGTGAGCAGACAGGCAGAAAAAAACAGCCAATGGAAGGGGCGGGCTGAAGGGAGCAAGCCCCACCTCCCACTCACCCATGCAGAAAGAAACAGCCAATGGAAGGGGCGGGCGGAAGGGAACCATCCCCACCTCCCACTCACCCATCCCCCCACCCCTCCCTTGCCCTGCCCCTTGAAGAGAGAGAGACACAGAGAAAGAGAGAGAGAGAGAGAGAGAGACAATACCTACAGTAACAATAAACTGAAACTGACCACAAAAAACTAAGGAGGAATCGCAAATCAAGCTGAGCTACTGGGCAGAGCGGTGTCATCTATAAGTAGCCTATGACCCACAGCTTCCTTCGCTTACGGCCATACCACCCTGAACACGCCCGATCTCGTCCGATCTCGGAAGCTAAGCAGGGTCGGGCCTGGTTAGTACTTGGATGGGAGACCGCCTGGGAATACCAGGTGCTGTAAGCTTTTTCTTCCTCTTCTCTCACCAGCAGGGGGTACTGTTTCCCCACCTCGTGTCACACAGCTCCTCAACCGCTTGGCTTGACCTGTCTCAGGATTCCCAGATTATTTTTCACAAACATGTTCGGGGGAGAGCGCGTACGCAGTCCCCCACTACCAGAAATTATGCAGTCGAGATTCCCGCATTTGGGGAATTCGCAGGGGAAGTTTCTACAGTCGTGCAAAGTCTACGTTGACTGTAGACAGTTACGCCTTCTGGTTGGTCAGAACTGACTGTAGACTCCCAATGGGATAGCCGAATTCGACCGTAGACATCCAATCACAACGCTGATATTCAAATCTACCAAGTGACAGTGCTGAGCTGTCACTGGATCTGTATTGACCTTACGGTATTTTTGGTAGATCTAAGTCTTAAGTCATTCATGTTTACACAAAGTTTCAAAACATTGTAAATAGTATACATTCAGTGGTGGATGATTTCGAAAACTAAATTTATCTAGCTAGATTTCTGTATACAGGTACAGTAGAGCTAGCTACTCTAAAGTACAGTAAAGTACAGTAGCGCATCTCTCCGTTAAATCCCCTCACTCACTCCATTCTAACACAGAGATCGTATTACATATTTAAGATCGTATTTACCAAGTGACAGCGCCGAGCCATATTGACACTACTACGGTATTTCTGGTAAGTCTTAAGTCATGTTTATACAACGTTTCAAAACATTGTAAATAGTATACATTCAGTGGTGGATGATTTCGAAAACTAAATTTATCTAGCTAGATTTCTGTAGACAGGTACAGTAGAGCTAAGTATGTATTAGCTAGATTTTTCGATTTGCTTAAACTAAATTTATCTAGCTAGATTTCTGTAGACAGGTACAGTAGAGCTAAGTATGTATTAGCTAGATTTTTCGATTTGCTTAATCTAAATTTATCTAGCTAGATTTCTGTAGACAGGTACAGTAGAGCTAAGTATGAATTAGCTAGATTTTTCGATTTGCTTAAACTAAATTTATCTAGCTAGATTTCTGTAGACAGGTACACTAGAGCTAGCTACTCTAAAGTACAGTAAAGTACAGTAGCGCATCTCTCCGTTAAATCCCCTCACTCCATTCTAACACAGATTTGGTAGTTTTTACATATTTATTTGAGATCGTATTTGTTATGCCATCTACACAAAACGTCTGATTTCCCTGAACAAACAAATGTGGCGGTGTCTAAATATACAATTGTGTTTGAATTGCTATATTCAAGGCTGAAAGTTGTTAAACTGGTAGACCTCCCTTGCATCCCCAGAGTACTGATTACTGATACCACTCACTTGTTCTCCCTCTGCCACTTACTGCCACTACTTAAACTGTTCATTGACACCCTGTCCTTTTTGAAGTACTGTTTGCTGTTTGCCACCATACCAAATCTACGAAGCGGTCTGCAAGTATTGTCTTATTTGGAAACACTTCTGTCCTATTCTTTTGCATCTGGACCTGTACCTGATTTGATTTTCAATTAATACCTCTGCGCTTGGATTCAGCCATTCCATTGCACCATTACAGAATCATTGTAGGCACACTAACACTGATCTGCAACACAAAAGCATACACCTTCTCAGTTTGTGTATTTTAAATGACATGAATTCTTTCAGGTTGAAATTATTTGGCAAATTGGTGTAAATGTAAATAATAATGTTGTTGTTTCGTTACTGTACCTTGGTGTATTTCAGAAGAGTCTGTAGAGCTGTATTTCTACCACTGAAGATGGCAACCCCCGTCATTCGAGTGATCAACCCTGAGGCCCCAGCAAGTCGTCAACAGGCTGTGTTGGTGGCAACCAAGGAGTCCTGTACCTATCGGGAAAAAAAGATTTTCTTCCCCAATCCTCCACAGGAGCTGCTGAACCAGGCCACTGCCCTGGCCCATGCACAGACGCTCCTTCGAGCAGAGGGCATCCCTGCGCCATCACGCCAGATGTGCCTAGGAAAGCTGGTGGTGCCGTTTGGGCAGTATATGAACGCACCACTCCACTGGATTGTGGAAAATGATGTGGGCTACATGAAGTAGTAAGTAAAACTGTTGTGGGCTTTGCATATCAAATTGCATTTATTTTCAACACAAAACTATGGCTACCATCAGGGTTTATAATTCATCTTTGCAACGTTTCTTTACTCCTCCTCATACTCAGTGATATTAATGATCACGATGCTAAGTTGATGTCTATTATTCCAGCGTCCTTGACAAGCACAGGTCAGAGGTGACCAACCCTCACCGTAAGGGAGAGATAGGGAACCTGTGGATAAAGGAGTACCTGGCAGAGTATGCAGAGAGCTTCCCACAAATATTGAATCTTCTTGAGGCCAACACTGACAGCTGTATTTACGGTCAGAGAGGGTTTGAGTCACACACCTTCCAAGAGATGTGGGAACTCTATAGGCAGTACCAGGCTCAGAAGGACAGGCCAGAACAGTTCACAACTGAGCAGAGGAAGGGCATTATTGATGCTTATGGTTCTGTGAGGAGGTGGTTGCACACACCAGTGACCCACATAACCAGCATCCAGATGAAGCGGTTTAGGAAATACATTAATGACAGAGACAAGCAAGTAAGTGTTATGAAACAGGAAGAGCAGAGTAGCATACTAATATGTTTGTTTTTGGTCATTAAAAAAAGGATATCATACAATCTAGAGAGTAACAATAGATTTGTTGTCCAGCAACTGCAGGCCACCACTTCCAAATGTGATGCTCCTGAATGGCCAGGCAATGAGGTGGAACTTGTGGCTGCAAGCCAGTCTGTGGAAGGTAAGTGAGATACAGAGTAAATGCACACTAAACTGTATATCTTTTTTTATAATTCATATTACAAAACGACTACTTCATTCTGTTCATTTTTAGAGTCGGACAAGTCGCAAGACTTCAAGGGCTTATTTAGTCAGCCTCTGCGATCCCAATTCCCGGGTGAACCCGCTGTCTGACCCAAGAAGCCAGCCACCGCTGTCCGGTCTCAGCAGCCTGCCACCTCTGTCCGTTCTCAGCAGCCAGCCACCTCTGTCCGAGGGAGACAGAGGGAACAAACAGGGCCCAGACCCGCCTGGCCACGGTGCACTTGACAAACAGGTGGTAAATGTTTTCAGTGTCAGTGCAACCGTGGGGGCAGAGCTCGGTACGGGCCATGCGCCGTCTATGCATGAATTCTCTGGTGGGGAGACAGCCGTGAGCAGTTGACCAATTCAAATCCTTTTGTTTATTGTTGATGCATTTATGGTTAATGTTTTTCCATACCTGTTGGATGTCCAGGGCCGGCCTGGCCTTGGGTGGTGTGGTGATGTCCTTCCCTCTGATGTGTGCCATGATGTCCTTGTATTTCCAGGAGGCCAGGCCGGCTGCAGGCAGACCCGTCCTGAAGGCAAAGTTCTTCCACTCCCTGTATACTTTTGGGGGGTCCCAGCAGTAGGGCACAGTGTGGTTGATGGTGGTGTTAGTGATACGGAGTGCTCTGAGTATGGGTGTGGCGAAGTACCTCTCAAAGGTTCCTGCCTTCCTGTCCGGTTTATGGATATTTGTGACCAGTCGTGAGAGGCCCTGTGCCCTAATGATGTTGAGGATGTCTGGGACCCCCTTCCCCCCCTTCTCCTCTGCGCTGAACATGATGGTCCTCTTCAAGCGCTCCATGGTGCTCCCCCAGACAAAGGTGAACATCAGGCGCTCGATGGTTTTGCTCGTCACCCTGTCCGGGGGAAACACCCTCCCGACGTAGAGGAGAATGGGGAGGATAATTGCCTTCAGGATCAAGATCTTGCCCGTTATTGTGAGGGACCGTGCACTCCATTGGGCGATCTTTTGCTTGGCATGGCTGATGGTGTTGGCCCAGGTCAGGGTCCCTTTCCCGTTGTTCTGGTAGATGACTCCGAGCAGCTTGATGTTGTCTGTCTTTACAGGGAAAGAGGTGGTGATGTCTTCTTTCCAGTGTTGCGACAGGTACAGTTCGCTCTTACCTCGATTGACCAGGGCGCCAGTGGCTGCACAGTAGTCGTCCACCACCTTCGTTGCCGCGGCGATGGACCGACTATCTGTGCCGACGATGGTGATGTCGTCCATGTACGCCACCACCCGGAGCCTCTCTCCCTGGGCCCCCGGGAGGTGATAACCCTGGATGTTCTGTGTAGCTCTGATTTTACGGAGGAAAGGCTCCAGGTAGATGACGTACAGCAGGGGTGCTAGGGGGCATCCTTGTCTGACCCCAGACCGGATGGGAAAGGGGTCTGTTAGCTGTCTGTTGACCAGGACTCTGCTTGTGATGTTGTTGTAGCAGAGCCTGGTCCAGTGGATGAGGTGTTGTGGGAAGTTCATCCTCCCTAGCACCTCCTGCAGGAAGCCATGGCTTACCCGGTCGAAGGCCTTCTCTTGGTCGAGGCAGAGGAGCGCGAAGGGGGACCTCCGCTCCTGGGAGTGGAAGATGAGGTCTCTCACCAGGAGCAGGTTGTCGTTTATGGACCTTCCGGGGACGCCGCAGGTCTGGTCCGGGTTGATGATTGCGGGGAGGTGTGTTTGGAAGCGCCACATGAGGGCCTTCGTGAGGATTTTGTAGTCGGAACAGAGGAGGTTGATGGGGCGCCAATTCCGGAGGTCCTTGAGGTCCCCCTTCTTGGGTATTAGTGTTACTGTACTCTGTCTCATCGATTCTCCTAGCCTCCTTTCCCTGTAGACCGCTCGGAGGACCTGGGCCAGATCGCCCTTGATGAGTTCCCAGAAGGCCTGATAGAATTCCGCCGGGATCCCGTCCGGTCCCGGGGCCTTCTGGGTGTTCATGGCGTGCACGGCCCGGGTGAGCTCCTCCAGACTCAGCTCTGGTTCCTCGCCCTCGCCCCCCTCTTTGATTTGGTCCAGACCGTCGAGGAAGGTTTCCGCCAGAGTCCCGTCCGCCGGCTTGGTGTCGAACAGCCGGCCGTAGAACTCCTCGGTCACCCTCCTGATGTCGTCGCTGTCTGTGACGGTCTGGCCGCTGGTGTTATAGAGGGACAGGATGCCTTGTTGTTTAGACCGTGCCCTGCGGAAGAAGTATTTGGTGCATTTCTCCTCCTCCTCCAGGCCCTTGAGTTTATCCCTGAAAGTCTTCCTCTCCTGTTCTTCCCGATAGAGTGTGGCCAGGTGCTCCTTGGTCTCTGACAGCTCCCGGGTCACGTCGAATCCTCTGAGTTGGAGGAGGCTCAGGCGTTGCAGGGCCCCGTTGTGGTGGTAGAAACGGGCCCTCTGTTCCCGAGCCTTCCTCCTTCCCACCCCTCCGAAGAACCCCTTGACCCGGGACTTGACCATTTCCCACCACTCTATCGGGGATGTAAATAGTTCTTTCAGGGTCCTCCACTCCAGGTAGCGCCTGGAGAAGGAGTGGCTGATGGAGGGGTCCTGGAGTACAGATGTGTTCATCCTCCAGGGCCCCCTCGTTGGTCTGGCTGGTCCCTCCCATCGCAGGGTCACGGTCAGCATCCTGTGGTCTGAGAAGTGCGTCGCCTGGGTCTTGAAGGAGCACACTCCCAGACCTGGCGAGAGCAAGAACATGTCGATCCTTGAAGAGGCAGAGCCCGAGGATCTCACCCACGTGTGTGTTGGGGGGGAGGTGCCGCCGACATCCATCAGGGAGAAGTCATTGATGATGTCCTGTAGTGCTTTGGTGGATCTGTCCTTCCAGGGTTTGCTCCGATCCTCATCCCTCAGGGCGCAGTTGAAATCACCCCCTACCAATACTGGCATGGGGGTCATCAGAAGAGGTCGAAGCTTCGCGTAGAGGGAGACTCTCTCTGTGGCGTTGGAGGGGCCGTAGACGTTGATGACCCTGAGCGGGGAACCCCGGACCTCCAGGTCGACGGCCAGGATCCGCCCGCTCTCGACGACTCGGTGGCTGGTTTGTCGGAGGAATGGATTGGCCACCAACATCCCGACCCCATCCGATTTATTGGTGTTGGAACCTGACCAGAGAGAGTCTCCCCGAGTCCACTCCCCCTCCAGAAGTGCATCCATCTCCATGTAGGGGATGGCACACTCCTGGAGGAGGTAGATGTCGGCCGGTTGTGTTGAGAGGTGTCTGAAAACGGTTGCCCTCTTCTCCAGTCGTAACATGCTGCGGGTGTTGAGTGATGTTATTGTGATAGTCATGGTGATTGTGATGATTTGACGGGTCCGCTGATTCCTGTGGCGATGATTTGGAGGTTCCTGATGGCCTCCTGTCCATATTCCGGGTCGGGCACCTCCCCCTGATTGCTCACGGCTTCGTCGTCCCCCCACCGTCTGCCTGGTGGTGGAGATTCGGCTGGCACGGAGGGTCCTTGGGTGGGCCGGGGCTGGCTGGTCTGATCCTGTGTGGGCTCAGAGACTGCTGTGGAGGGTTGGCGTCTGGACTTGGGACCAGGGTGAGGTCGTGGGGGAAGGGGGGGAGGGGGAGGGGGGGGGGGACCTGGAGGCTTTGGTGGTGGTTTCGGGGGGGATGGAGAGTCAGAAGTCGGGGTGGAGTCGTCTTCGGAGGTGGCAGTGGTGGGTTTGCGCTTCCTCTTCAGAACGACCATGTTCCAGTCAGTGAGTGGTGAGTCCTCGTTGTAGAGTGACTGGGAGTGTGGGGGTAAGTCGTGGGAGGGAATGATCCCTACCAGAGCCGGTTCCCTCACATTCACCGGCTTGGCAGGGGTGGATGTACGTATTGGGAGATACACCGGGGAGGTCATGTCGGTGGAGTCAGAGTCCGGTCGTGTCGTCCCCGGTGGATTTGCCGTGGTGGGGGTCGGCAGGTCTGTCTGGGAGTCCGGTAGGTCTGGTTGTGTCGTCGGGGATGAGACTGCCCCCGGGAGTGGGGAGAGGGGGTGGATGTCGGTCGGGGAGTCAGGGGGGAGGTCGGTGAAGGGGGCCGGTACCGAGTCGGGTTCCGATACCGGGTCGGGGTCAGTAATTATGAATAGGGGGGGTGTGGAGGAGTCTGAGGAGGGGGAGGGGGAGGGGGAAGGGGGGAGGGGGGGGGAGGTTGGTGGAGGGGGGTCGGCCTGCTCCTTCTGAGGTTGAGCTCCGGGCGGTGCCGTAGGGGGGGTATTGGCCGGCCTCCTTGTCTTGTTGGCGTAGGAGTGGGGGCAGTCTCTGTAGAGGTGTCCCTGAAGCCCACACAGGTTGCAGGGGCGTGTGTTAGTGCATTCCGCCGTGGGGTGTTCCCCTCGGCAGATGCGGCAGATGGTCTTTGTGCAGGCCGCGGCCAGATGTCCAAGGTGGCCGCAGGTCCTGCACAATTTGGGCATACCGTAGTAGTGGACGGTGCCCCTGTGGTTCCCCAGGTTGATGGTACTGGGGATGTGTTGGACACCGCCCACCGCTGAAGGATCCGGTGTGAGCTGGACCAGCCATTTCCGTGCCCCGGTCCACACTCCATCCTCGTCCAGGACCCTCCTCGCTCCAGAGTTGACGCGGGCATAGCGGCGCAGCCAAACCTCCACGTCGTACTCCTGCACAGCTTCGTTGTGGAATTGAATGGTGACTACTTTGTTTTCCCTGTCTGAAAGTGGTTCTGTGTGGAGATGGCTGAAAGGCGGGTTATTTTTGTTCTGGCGGTACCTGGTCCAAAATTGCTCTAACAGTTGTGGTGTTTTGAAACTGACCTCAAAGGTGTTGGGGGTTGAGGGCGGTTTCACCAGGCAGTTGAGATCGAGCGGCGCAAAGCCCATACCTCGTTGGAGTACGGCTCTGCTGAATTCCAGGCGGGTCATTCCGGTTGTGGTGTCTCTCTGTCCTGTCGTCGTTGCGGTGGTTGTGGATCCTTTGGTGACTCCGTCCCCGGCAGCCTCATCGGATTTCACCGTCACTCTGACGGCGTTCACCCGTCTCATCGCCCCAGGGTTCATCCTGGCAGCCATGGTGATGGTGCGTGTTCCCCGAACCTGCAAGGGTGGGGGGGGGAAGAAGACTCAGAGCCGGCTGAGGCCACTCGGTAGCCCGTCCCCAAGGGACGGTACTCTCCTGTGGCCCGCCTGCTCCTAGAGGTGGTGTTGGGGCTCCTGGCCCTCCTCCCGTCTGGTCTGAGATGGACAGTCTTCCTATGGAGGACAGAGGAAGACCTGAGAGCAAGGCAGAGCCACCAGAGTGCTTGGCCCTTGGCGTGCCACTCTCCTGTGGCCTGCTTGCTCTCGGCGTAGGTGGTGGGGCTCTCTCCCGTCTGTCCCTCCTTCCTCCGGGTCTGGTCTGGCGGAAAAGGTCCTTATCCCGACTTTTCGAGCGGTCTGGCCAGCCGCAAAGGGGGGGGGGGGTATGGGGATCCGGGAGATGCGGGGTACTGGGAGTCGAGGGTGGGGCCGGTCTGCACCGACCTAGCCCCTCCTTCTGTTCCTCTGCCTCCTGCCTCTCACCGGGGCCAGCGGGCACCGGAGGATTCCGGTCCTATCCTGGGTGTTCCGCAGCTGGGCGGGTCTGGGAGTCGGCGGAGTACTGGGAAAGCCGGAGGGGTCAGGGCTGGTCTACCACGACCTAGCACCCTCCTCCTGCTCCCCTGCCTCCTGCCCCTCACCGGGCCCTGTGGCACCGGAGGGTTCCGGGCCTGTTCGGGGTGTTCCGCAGCTGGGTGGTTGGTTGCCTGGCAGGGGAGACACCTTGATCAGGAAGTATCAAATCGGCACTCTGGTTCCCGTTTAGCCGTGGTGGTCAGGAAAGAAATCGAAAGTCCGGGGTCTTGCGGTGTATGCGACACGGCTTGCGATTCCTTTGTTGGCTCTGCGGTGGAAGCCAGGTTTTCGATCCCCCTTTCTCTCTTCATTACTTTCCCCCCTTTTTCACCACTTGGCTGGAGACAGAGGCAGAATACGTGGCCTGACCGCGGTTCTGCCAAAATCTTCAGCCCAACCACCCCGCCCTGGGTGAACCTCCTTCGTGATCAAGGTGTCTCCCCTGCCAGGTAAGTATGAGTTGGAAGGGAAACGGGTGCCCTCACCCAGGTGCCAGGGCTGCCGCAGTCACCCGCGGTGAGCAGACAGGCAGAAAAAAACAGCCAATGGAAGGGGCGGGCTGAAGGGAGCAAGCCCCACCTCCCACTCACCCATGCAGAAAGAAACAGCCAATGGAAGGGGCGGGCGGAAGGGAACCATCCCCACCTCCCACTCACCCATCCCCCCACCCCTCCCTTGCCCTGCCCCTTGAAGAGAGAGAGACACAGAGAAAGAGAGAGAGAGAGAGAGAGAGACAATACCTACAGTAACAATAAACTGAAACTGACCACAAAAAACTAAGGAGGAATCGCAAATCAAGCTGAGCTACTGGGCAGAGCGGTGTCATCTATAAGTAGCCTATGACCCACAGCTTCCTTCGCTTACGGCCATACCACCCTGAACACGCCCGATCTCGTCCGATCTCGGAAGCTAAGCAGGGTCGGGCCTGGTTAGTACTTGGATGGGAGACCGCCTGGGAATACCAGGTGCTGTAAGCTTTTTTTTCCTCTTCTCTCACCAGCAGGGGGTACTGTTTCCCCACCTCGTGTCACACAGCTCCTCAACCGCTTGGCTTGACCTGTCTCAGGATTCCCAGATTATTTTTCACAAACATGTTCGGGGGAGAGCGCGTACGCAGTCCCCCACTACCAGAAATTATGCAGTCGAGATTCCCGCATTTGGGGAATTCGCAAAGGTCAGCACAGCCGAAGTGCAATGGCCGAGCCTCGCCCTGGGTGAACCTCCTTCGTGATCAAGGTGTCTCCCCTGCCAGGTAAGTATGAGTTGGAAGGGAAACGGGTGCCCTCACCCAGGTGCCAGGGCTGCCGCAGTCACCCGCGGTGAGCAGACAGGCAGAAAAAAACAGCCAATGGAAGGGGCGGGCTGAAGGGAGCAAGCCCCACCTCCCACTCACCCATGCAGAAAGAAACAGCCAATGGAAGGGGCGGGCGGAAGGGAACCATCCCCACCTCCCACTCACCCATCCCCCCACCCCTCCCTTGCCCTGCCCCTTGAAGAGAGAGAGACACAGAGAAAGAGAGAGAGAGAGAGAGACAATACCTACAGTAACAATAAACTGAAACTGACCACAAAAAACTAAGGAGGAATCGCAAATCAAGCTGAGCTACTGGGCAGAGCGGTGTCATCTATAAGTAGCCTATGACCCACAGCTTCCTTCGCTTACGGCCATACCACCCTGAACACGCCCGATCTCGTCCGATCTCGGAAGCTAAGCAGGGTCGGGCCTGGTTAGTACTTGGATGGGAGACCGCCTGGGAATACCAGGTGCTGTAAGCTTTTTTTTCCTCTTCTCTCACCAGCAGGGGGTACTGTTTCCCCACCTCGTGTCACACAGCTCCTCAACCGCTTGGCTTGACCTGTCTCAGGATTCCCAGATTATTTTTCACAAACATGTTCGGGGGAGAGCGCGTACGCAGTCCCCCACTACCAGAAATTATGCAGTCGAGATTCCCGCATTTGGGGAATTCGCAAAGGTCAGCACAGCCGAAGTGCAATGGCCGAGCCTCGCCCTGGGTGAACCTCCTTCGTGATCAAGGTGTCTCCCCTGCCAGGTAAGTATGAGTTGGAAGGGAAACGGGTGCCCTCACCCAGGTGCCAGGGCTGCCGCAGTCACCCGCGGTGAGCAGACAGGCAGAAAAAAACAGCCAATGGAAGGGGCGGGCTGAAGGGAGCAAGCCCCACCTCCCACTCACCCATGCAGAAAGAAACAGCCAATGGAAGGGGCGGGCGGAAGGGAACCATCCCCACCTCCCACTCACCCATCCCCCCACCCCTCCCTTGCCCTGCCCCTTGAAGAGAGAGAGACACAGAGAAAGAGAGAGAGAGAGAGAGACAATACCTACAGTAACAATAAACTGAAACTGACCACAAAAAACTAAGGAGGAATCGCAAATCAAGCTGAGCTACTGGGCAGAGCGGTGTCATCTATAAGTAGCCTATGACCCACAGCTTCCTTCGCTTACGGCCATACCACCCTGAACACGCCCGATCTCGTCCGATCTCGGAAGCTAAGCAGGGTCGGGCCTGGTTAGTACTTGGATGGGAGACCGCCTGGGAATACCAGGTGCTGTAAGCTTTTTTTTCCTCTTCTCTCACCAGCAGGGGGTACTGTTTCCCCACCTCGTGTCACACAGCTCCTCAACCGCTTGGCTTGACCTGTCTCAGGATTCCCAGATTATTTTTCACAAACATGTTCGGGGGAGAGCGCGTACGCAGTCCCCCACTACCAGAAATTATGCAGTCGAGATTCCCGCATTTGGGGAATTCGCAAAGGTCAGCACAGCCGAAGTGCAATGGCCGAGCCTCGCCCTGGGTGAACCTCCTTCGTGATCAAGGTGTCTCCCCTGCCAGGTAAGTATGAGTTGGAAGGGAAACGGGTGCCCTCACCCAGGTGCCAGGGCTGCCGCAGTCACCCGCGGTGAGCAGACAGGCAGAAAAAAACAGCCAATGGAAGGGGCGGGCTGAAGGGAGCAAGCCCCACCTCCCACTCACCCATGCAGAAAGAAACAGCCAATGGAAGGGGCGGGCGGAAGGGAACCATCCCCACCTCCCACTCACCCATCCCCCCACCCCTCCCTTGCCCTGCCCCTTGAAGAGAGAGAGACACAGAGAAAGAGAGAGAGAGAGAGAGACAATACCTACAGTAACAATAAACTGAAACTGACCACAAAAAACTAAGGAGGAATCGCAAATCAAGCTGAGCTACTGGGCAGAGCGGTGTCATCTATAAGTAGCCTATGACCCACAGCTTCCTTCGCTTACGGCCATACCACCCTGAACACGCCCGATCTCGTCCGATCTCGGAAGCTAAGCAGGGTCGGGCCTGGTTAGTACTTGGATGGGAGACCGCCTGGGAATACCAGGTGCTGTAAGCTTTTTTTTCCTCTTCTCTCACCAGCAGGGGGTACTGTTTCCCCACCTCGTGTCACACAGCTCCTCAACCGCTTGGCTTGACCTGTCTCAGGATTCCCAGATTATTTTTCACAAACATGTTCGGGGGAGAGCGCGTACGCAGTCCCCCACTACCAGAAATTATGCAGTCGAGATTCCCGCATTTGGGGAATTCGCAAAGGTCAGCACAGCCGAAGTGCAATGGCCGAGCCTCGCCCTGGGTGAACCTCCTTCGTGATCAAGGTGTCTCCCCTGCCAGGTAAGTATGAGTTGGAAGGGAAACGGGTGCCCTCACCCAGGTGCCAGGGCTGCCGCAGTCACCCGCGGTGAGCAGACAGGCAGAAAAAAACAGCCAATGGAAGGGGCGGGCTGAAGGGAGCAAGCCCCACCTCCCACTCACCCATGCAGAAAGAAACAGCCAATGGAAGGGGCGGGCGGAAGGGAACCATCCCCACCTCCCACTCACCCATCCCCCCACCCCTCCCTTGCCCTGCCCCTTGAAGAGAGAGAGACACAGAGAAAGAGAGAGAGAGAGAGAGACAATACCTACAGTAACAATAAACTGAAACTGACCACAAAAAACTAAGGAGGAATCGCAAATCAAGCTGAGCTACTGGGCAGAGCGGTGTCATCTATAAGTAGCCTATGACCCACAGCTTCCTTCGCTTACGGCCATACCACCCTGAACACGCCCGATCTCGTCCGATCTCGGAAGCTAAGCAGGGTCGGGCCTGGTTAGTACTTGGATGGGAGACCGCCTGGGAATACCAGGTGCTGTAAGCTTTTTTTTCCTCTTCTCTCACCAGCAGGGGGTACTGTTTCCCCACCTCGTGTCACACAGCTCCTCAACCGCTTGGCTTGACCTGTCTCAGGATTCCCAGATTATTTTTCACAAACATGTTCGGGGGAGAGCGCGTACGCAGTCCCCCACTACCAGAAATTATGCAGTCGAGATTCCCGCATTTGGGGAATTCGCAAAGGTCAGCACAGCCGAAGTGCAATGGCCGAGCCTCGCCCTGGGTGAACCTCCTTCGTGATCAAGGTGTCTCCCCTGCCAGGTAAGTATGAGTTGGAAGGGAAACGGGTGCCCTCACCCAGGTGCCAGGGCTGCCGCAGTCACCCGCGGTGAGCAGACAGGCAGAAAAAAACAGCCAATGGAAGGGGCGGGCTGAAGGGAGCAAGCCCCACCTCCCACTCACCCATGCAGAAAGAAACAGCCAATGGAAGGGGCGGGCGGAAGGGAACCATCCCCACCTCCCACTCACCCATCCCCCCACCCCTCCCTTGCCCTGCCCCTTGAAGAGAGAGAGACACAGAGAAAGAGAGAGAGAGAGAGAGACAATACCTACAGTAACAATAAACTGAAACTGACCACAAAAAACTAAGGAGGAATCGCAAATCAAGCTGAGCTACTGGGCAGAGCGGTGTCATCTATAAGTAGCCTATGACCCACAGCTTCCTTCGCTTACGGCCATACCACCCTGAACACGCCCGATCTCGTCCGATCTCGGAAGCTAAGCAGGGTCGGGCCTGGTTAGTACTTGGATGGGAGACCGCCTGGGAATACCAGGTGCTGTAAGCTTTTTCTTCCTCTTCTCTCACCAGCAGGGGGTACTGTTTCCCCACCTCGTGTCACACAGCTCCTCAACCGCTTGGCTTGACCTGTCTCAGGATTCCCAGATTATTTTTCACAAACATGTTCGGGGGAGAGCGCGTACGCAGTCCCCCACTACCAGAAATTATGCAGTCGAGATTCCCGCATTTGGGGAATTCGCAGGGGAAGTTTCTACAGTCGTGCAAAGTCTACGTTGACTGTAGACAGTTACGCCTTCTGGTTGGTCAGAACTGACTGTAGACTCCCAATGGGATAGCCGAATTCGACCGTAGACATCCAATCACAACGCTGATATTCAAATCTACCAAGTGACAGTGCTGAGCTGTCACTGGATCTGTATTGACCTTACGGTATTTTTGGTAGATCTAAGTCTTAAGTCATTCATGTTTACACAAAGTTTCAAAACATTGTAAATAGTATACATTCAGTGGTGGATGATTTCGAAAACTAAATTTATCTAGCTAGATTTCTGTATACAGGTACAGTAGAGCTAGCTACTCTAAAGTACAGTAAAGTACAGTAGCGCATCTCTCCGTTAAATCCCCTCACTCACTCCATTCTAACACAGAGATCGTATTACATATTTAAGATCGTATTTACCAAGTGACAGCGCCGAGCCATATTGACACTACTACGGTATTTCTGGTAAGTCTTAAGTCATGTTTATACAACGTTTCAAAACATTGTAAATAGTATACATTCAGTGGTGGATGATTTCGAAAACTAAATTTATCTAGCTAGATTTCTGTAGACAGGTACAGTAGAGCTAAGTATGTATTAGCTAGATTTTTCGATTTGCTTAAACTAAATTTATCTAGCTAGATTTCTGTAGACAGGTACAGTAGAGCTAAGTATGTATTAGCTAGATTTTTCGATTTGCTTAATCTAAATTTATCTAGCTAGATTTCTGTAGACAGGTACAGTAGAGCTAAGTATGAATTAGCTAGATTTTTCGATTTGCTTAAACTAAATTTATCTAGCTAGATTTCTGTAGACAGGTACACTAGAGCTAGCTACTCTAAAGTACAGTAAAGTACAGTAGCGCATCTCTCCGTTAAATCCCCTCACTCCATTCTAACACAGATTTGGTAGTTTTTACATATTTATTTGAGATCGTATTTGTTATGCCATCTACACAAAACGTCTGATTTCCCTGAACAAACAAATGTGGCGGTGTCTAAATATACAATTGTGTTTGAATTGCTATATTCAAGGCTGAAAGTTGTTAAACTGGTAGACCTCCCTTGCATCCCCAGAGTACTGATTACTGATACCACTCACTTGTTCTCCCTCTGCCACTTACTGCCACTACTTAAACTGTTCATTGACACCCTGTCCTTTTTGAAGTACTGTTTGCTGTTTGCCACCATACCAAATCTACGAAGCGGTCTGCAAGTATTGTCTTATTTGGAAACACTTCTGTCCTATTCTTTTGCATCTGGACCTGTACCTGATTTGATTTTCAATTAATACCTCTGCGCTTGGATTCAGCCATTCCATTGCACCATTACAGAATCATTGTAGGCACACTAACACTGATCTGCAACACAAAAGCATACACCTTCTCAGTTTGTGTATTTTAAATGACATGAATTCTTTCAGGTTGAAATTATTTGGCAAATTGGTGTAAATGTAAATAATAATGTTGTTGTTTCGTTACTGTACCTTGGTGTATTTCAGAAGAGTCTGTAGAGCTGTATTTCTACCACTGAAGATGGCAACCCCCGTCATTCGAGTGATCAACCCTGAGGCCCCAGCAAGTCGTCAACAGGCTGTGTTGGTGGCAACCAAGGAGTCCTGTACCTATCGGGAAAAAAAGATTTTCTTCCCCAATCCTCCACAGGAGCTGCTGAACCAGGCCACTGCCCTGGCCCATGCACAGACGCTCCTTCGAGCAGAGGGCATCCCTGCGCCATCACGCCAGATGTGCCTAGGAAAGCTGGTGGTGCCGTTTGGGCAGTATATGAACGCACCACTCCACTGGATTGTGGAAAATGATGTGGGCTACATGAAGTAGTAAGTAAAACTGTTGTGGGCTTTGCATATCAAATTGCATTTATTTTCAACACAAAACTATGGCTACCATCAGGGTTTATAATTCATCTTTGCAACGTTTCTTTACTCCTCCTCATACTCAGTGATATTAATGATCACGATGCTAAGTTGATGTCTATTATTCCAGCGTCCTTGACAAGCACAGGTCAGAGGTGACCAACCCTCACCGTAAGGGAGAGATAGGGAACCTGTGGATAAAGGAGTACCTGGCAGAGTATGCAGAGAGCTTCCCACAAATATTGAATCTTCTTGAGGCCAACACTGACAGCTGTATTTACGGTCAGAGAGGGTTTGAGTCACACACCTTCCAAGAGATGTGGGAACTCTATAGGCAGTACCAGGCTCAGAAGGACAGGCCAGAACAGTTCACAACTGAGCAGAGGAAGGGCATTATTGATGCTTATGGTTCTGTGAGGAGGTGGTTGCACACACCAGTGACCCACATAACCAGCATCCAGATGAAGCGGTTTAGGAAATACATTAATGACAGAGACAAGCAAGTAAGTGTTATGAAACAGGAAGAGCAGAGTAGCATACTAATATGTTTGTTTTTGGTCATTAAAAAAAGGATATCATACAATCTAGAGAGTAACAATAGATTTGTTGTCCAGCAACTGCAGGCCACCACTTCCAAATGTGATGCTCCTGAATGGCCAGGCAATGAGGTGGAACTTGTGGCTGCAAGCCAGTCTGTGGAAGGTAAGTGAGATACAGAGTAAATGCACACTAAACTGTATATCTTTTTTTATAATTCATATTACAAAACGACTACTTCATTCTGTTCATTTTTAGAGTCGGACAAGTCGCAAGACTTCAAGGGCTTATTTAGTCAGCCTCTGCGATCCCAATTCCCGGGTGAACCCGCTGTCTGACCCAAGAAGCCAGCCACCGCTGTCCGGTCTCAGCAGCCTGCCACCTCTGTCCGTTCTCAGCAGCCAGCCACCTCTGTCCGAGGGAGACAGAGGGAACAAACAGGGCCCAGACCCGCCTGGCCACGGTGCACTTGACAAACAGGTGGTAAATGTTTTCAGTGTCAGTGCAACCGTGGGGGCAGAGCTCGGTACGGGCCATGCGCCGTCTATGCATGAATTCTCTGGTGGGGAGACAGCCGTGAGCAGTTGACCAATTCAAATCCTTTTGTTTATTGTTGATGCATTTATGGTTAATGTTTTTCCATACCTGTTGGATGTCCAGGGCCGGCCTGGCCTTGGGTGGTGTGGTGATGTCCTTCCCTCTGATGTGTGCCATGATGTCCTTGTATTTCCAGGAGGCCAGGCCGGCTGCAGGCAGACCCGTCCTGAAGGCAAAGTTCTTCCACTCCCTGTATACTTTTGGGGGGTCCCAGCAGTAGGGCACAGTGTGGTTGATGGTGGTGTTAGTGATACGGAGTGCTCTGAGTATGGGTGTGGCGAAGTACCTCTCAAAGGTTCCTGCCTTCCTGTCCGGTTTATGGATATTTGTGACCAGTCGTGAGAGGCCCTGTGCCCTAATGATGTTGAGGATGTCTGGGACCCCCTTCCCCCCCTTCTCCTCTGCGCTGAACATGATGGTCCTCTTCAAGCGCTCCATGGTGCTCCCCCAGACAAAGGTGAACATCAGGCGCTCGATGGTTTTGCTCGTCACCCTGTCCGGGGGAAACACCCTCCCGACGTAGAGGAGAATGGGGAGGATAATTGCCTTCAGGATCAAGATCTTGCCCGTTATTGTGAGGGACCGTGCACTCCATTGGGCGATCTTTTGCTTGGCATGGCTGATGGTGTTGGCCCAGGTCAGGGTCCCTTTCCCGTTGTTCTGGTAGATGACTCCGAGCAGCTTGATGTTGTCTGTCTTTACAGGGAAAGAGGTGGTGATGTCTTCTTTCCAGTGTTGCGACAGGTACAGTTCGCTCTTACCTCGATTGACCAGGGCGCCAGTGGCTGCACAGTAGTCGTCCACCACCTTCGTTGCCGCGGCGATGGACCGACTATCTGTGCCGACGATGGTGATGTCGTCCATGTACGCCACCACCCGGAGCCTCTCTCCCTGGGCCCCCGGGAGGTGATAACCCTGGATGTTCTGTGTAGCTCTGATTTTACGGAGGAAAGGCTCCAGGTAGATGACGTACAGCAGGGGTGCTAGGGGGCATCCTTGTCTGACCCCAGACCGGATGGGAAAGGGGTCTGTTAGCTGTCTGTTGACCAGGACTCTGCTTGTGATGTTGTTGTAGCAGAGCCTGGTCCAGTGGATGAGGTGTTGTGGGAAGTTCATCCTCCCTAGCACCTCCTGCAGGAAGCCATGGCTTACCCGGTCGAAGGCCTTCTCTTGGTCGAGGCAGAGGAGCGCGAAGGGGGACCTCCGCTCCTGGGAGTGGAAGATGAGGTCTCTCACCAGGAGCAGGTTGTCGTTTATGGACCTTCCGGGGACGCCGCAGGTCTGGTCCGGGTTGATGATTGCGGGGAGGTGTGTTTGGAAGCGCCACATGAGGGCCTTCGTGAGGATTTTGTAGTCGGAACAGAGGAGGTTGATGGGGCGCCAATTCCGGAGGTCCTTGAGGTCCCCCTTCTTGGGTATTAGTGTTACTGTACTCTGTCTCATCGATTCTCCTAGCCTCCTTTCCCTGTAGACCGCTCGGAGGACCTGGGCCAGATCGCCCTTGATGAGTTCCCAGAAGGCCTGATAGAATTCCGCCGGGATCCCGTCCGGTCCCGGGGCCTTCTGGGTGTTCATGGCGTGCACGGCCCGGGTGAGCTCCTCCAGACTCAGCTCTGGTTCCTCGCCCTCGCCCCCCTCTTTGATTTGGTCCAGACCGTCGAGGAAGGTTTCCGCCAGAGTCCCGTCCGCCGGCTTGGTGTCGAACAGCCGGCCGTAGAACTCCTCGGTCACCCTCCTGATGTCGTCGCTGTCTGTGACGGTCTGGCCGCTGGTGTTATAGAGGGACAGGATGCCTTGTTGTTTAGACCGTGCCCTGCGGAAGAAGTATTTGGTGCATTTCTCCTCCTCCTCCAGGCCCTTGAGTTTATCCCTGAAAGTCTTCCTCTCCTGTTCTTCCCGATAGAGTGTGGCCAGGTGCTCCTTGGTCTCTGACAGCTCCCGGGTCACGTCGAATCCTCTGAGTTGGAGGAGGCTCAGGCGTTGCAGGGCCCCGTTGTGGTGGTAGAAACGGGCCCTCTGTTCCCGAGCCTTCCTCCTTCCCACCCCTCCGAAGAACCCCTTGACCCGGGACTTGACCATTTCCCACCACTCTATCGGGGATGTAAATAGTTCTTTCAGGGTCCTCCACTCCAGGTAGCGCCTGGAGAAGGAGTGGCTGATGGAGGGGTCCTGGAGTACAGATGTGTTCATCCTCCAGGGCCCCCTCGTTGGTCTGGCTGGTCCCTCCCATCGCAGGGTCACGGTCAGCATCCTGTGGTCTGAGAAGTGCGTCGCCTGGGTCTTGAAGGAGCACACTCCCAGACCTGGCGAGAGCAAGAACATGTCGATCCTTGAAGAGGCAGAGCCCGAGGATCTCACCCACGTGTGTGTTGGGGGGGAGGTGCCGCCGACATCCATCAGGGAGAAGTCATTGATGATGTCCTGTAGTGCTTTGGTGGATCTGTCCTTCCAGGGTTTGCTCCGATCCTCATCCCTCAGGGCGCAGTTGAAATCACCCCCTACCAATACTGGCATGGGGGTCATCAGAAGAGGTCGAAGCTTCGCGTAGAGGGAGACTCTCTCTGTGGCGTTGGAGGGGCCGTAGACGTTGATGACCCTGAGCGGGGAACCCCGGACCTCCAGGTCGACGGCCAGGATCCGCCCGCTCTCGACGACTCGGTGGCTGGTTTGTCGGAGGAATGGATTGGCCACCAACATCCCGACCCCATCCGATTTATTGGTGTTGGAACCTGACCAGAGAGAGTCTCCCCGAGTCCACTCCCCCTCCAGAAGTGCATCCATCTCCATGTAGGGGATGGCACACTCCTGGAGGAGGTAGATGTCGGCCGGTTGTGTTGAGAGGTGTCTGAAAACGGTTGCCCTCTTCTCCAGTCGTAACATGCTGCGGGTGTTGAGTGATGTTATTGTGATAGTCATGGTGATTGTGATGATTTGACGGGTCCGCTGATTCCTGTGGCGATGATTTGGAGGTTCCTGATGGCCTCCTGTCCATATTCCGGGTCGGGCACCTCCCCCTGATTGCTCACGGCTTCGTCGTCCCCCCACCGTCTGCCTGGTGGTGGAGATTCGGCTGGCACGGAGGGTCCTTGGGTGGGCCGGGGCTGGCTGGTCTGATCCTGTGTGGGCTCAGAGACTGCTGTGGAGGGTTGGCGTCTGGACTTGGGACCAGGGTGAGGTCGTGGGGGAAGGGGGGGAGGGGGAGGGGGGGGGGGACCTGGAGGCTTTGGTGGTGGTTTCGGGGGGGATGGAGAGTCAGAAGTCGGGGTGGAGTCGTCTTCGGAGGTGGCAGTGGTGGGTTTGCGCTTCCTCTTCAGAACGACCATGTTCCAGTCAGTGAGTGGTGAGTCCTCGTTGTAGAGTGACTGGGAGTGTGGGGGTAAGTCGTGGGAGGGAATGATCCCTACCAGAGCCGGTTCCCTCACATTCACCGGCTTGGCAGGGGTGGATGTACGTATTGGGAGATACACCGGGGAGGTCATGTCGGTGGAGTCAGAGTCCGGTCGTGTCGTCCCCGGTGGATTTGCCGTGGTGGGGGTCGGCAGGTCTGTCTGGGAGTCCGGTAGGTCTGGTTGTGTCGTCGGGGATGAGACTGCCCCCGGGAGTGGGGAGAGGGGGTGGATGTCGGTCGGGGAGTCAGGGGGGAGGTCGGTGAAGGGGGCCGGTACCGAGTCGGGTTCCGATACCGGGTCGGGGTCAGTAATTATGAATAGGGGGGGTGTGGAGGAGTCTGAGGAGGGGGAGGGGGAGGGGGAAGGGGGGAGGGGGGGGGAGGTTGGTGGAGGGGGGTCGGCCTGCTCCTTCTGAGGTTGAGCTCCGGGCGGTGCCGTAGGGGGGGTATTGGCCGGCCTCCTTGTCTTGTTGGCGTAGGAGTGGGGGCAGTCTCTGTAGAGGTGTCCCTGAAGCCCACACAGGTTGCAGGGGCGTGTGTTAGTGCATTCCGCCGTGGGGTGTTCCCCTCGGCAGATGCGGCAGATGGTCTTTGTGCAGGCCGCGGCCAGATGTCCAAGGTGGCCGCAGGTCCTGCACAATTTGGGCATACCGTAGTAGTGGACGGTGCCCCTGTGGTTCCCCAGGTTGATGGTACTGGGGATGTGTTGGACACCGCCCACCGCTGAAGGATCCGGTGTGAGCTGGACCAGCCATTTCCGTGCCCCGGTCCACACTCCATCCTCGTCCAGGACCCTCCTCGCTCCAGAGTTGACGCGGGCATAGCGGCGCAGCCAAACCTCCACGTCGTACTCCTGCACAGCTTCGTTGTGGAATTGAATGGTGACTACTTTGTTTTCCCTGTCTGAAAGTGGTTCTGTGTGGAGATGGCTGAAAGGCGGGTTATTTTTGTTCTGGCGGTACCTGGTCCAAAATTGCTCTAACAGTTGTGGTGTTTTGAAACTGACCTCAAAGGTGTTGGGGGTTGAGGGCGGTTTCACCAGGCAGTTGAGATCGAGCGGCGCAAAGCCCATACCTCGTTGGAGTACGGCTCTGCTGAATTCCAGGCGGGTCATTCCGGTTGTGGTGTCTCTCTGTCCTGTCGTCGTTGCGGTGGTTGTGGATCCTTTGGTGACTCCGTCCCCGGCAGCCTCATCGGATTTCACCGTCACTCTGACGGCGTTCACCCGTCTCATCGCCCCAGGGTTCATCCTGGCAGCCATGGTGATGGTGCGTGTTCCCCGAACCTGCAAGGGTGGGGGGGGGAAGAAGACTCAGAGCCGGCTGAGGCCACTCGGTAGCCCGTCCCCAAGGGACGGTACTCTCCTGTGGCCCGCCTGCTCCTAGAGGTGGTGTTGGGGCTCCTGGCCCTCCTCCCGTCTGGTCTGAGATGGACAGTCTTCCTATGGAGGACAGAGGAAGACCTGAGAGCAAGGCAGAGCCACCAGAGTGCTTGGCCCTTGGCGTGCCACTCTCCTGTGGCCTGCTTGCTCTCGGCGTAGGTGGTGGGGCTCTCTCCCGTCTGTCCCTCCTTCCTCCGGGTCTGGTCTGGCGGAAAAGGTCCTTATCCCGACTTTTCGAGCGGTCTGGCCAGCCGCAAAGGGGGGGGGGGGTATGGGGATCCGGGAGATGCGGGGTACTGGGAGTCGAGGGTGGGGCCGGTCTGCACCGACCTAGCCCCTCCTTCTGTTCCTCTGCCTCCTGCCTCTCACCGGGGCCAGCGGGCACCGGAGGATTCCGGTCCTATCCTGGGTGTTCCGCAGCTGGGCGGGTCTGGGAGTCGGCGGAGTACTGGGAAAGCCGGAGGGGTCAGGGCTGGTCTACCACGACCTAGCACCCTCCTCCTGCTCCCCTGCCTCCTGCCCCTCACCGGGCCCTGTGGCACCGGAGGGTTCCGGGCCTGTTCGGGGTGTTCCGCAGCTGGGTGGTTGGTTGCCTGGCAGGGGAGACACCTTGATCAGGAAGTATCAAATCGGCACTCTGGTTCCCGTTTAGCCGTGGTGGTCAGGAAAGAAATCGAAAGTCCGGGGTCTTGCGGTGTATGCGACACGGCTTGCGATTCCTTTGTTGGCTCTGCGGTGGAAGCCAGGTTTTCGATCCCCCTTTCTCTCTTCATTACTTTCCCCCCTTTTTCACCACTTGGCTGGAGACAGAGGCAGAATACGTGGCCTGACCGCGGTTCTGCCAAAATCTTCAGCCCAACCACCCCGCCCTGGGTGAACCTCCTTCGTGATCAAGGTGTCTCCCCTGCCAGGTAAGTATGAGTTGGAAGGGAAACGGGTGCCCTCACCCAGGTGCCAGGGCTGCCGCAGTCACCCGCGGTGAGCAGACAGGCAGAAAAAAACAGCCAATGGAAGGGGCGGGCTGAAGGGAGCAAGCCCCACCTCCCACTCACCCATGCAGAAAGAAACAGCCAATGGAAGGGGCGGGCGGAAGGGAACCATCCCCACCTCCCACTCACCCATCCCCCCACCCCTCCCTTGCCCTGCCCCTTGAAGAGAGAGAGACACAGAGAAAGAGAGAGAGAGAGAGAGAGAGACAATACCTACAGTAACAATAAACTGAAACTGACCACAAAAAACTAAGGAGGAATCGCAAATCAAGCTGAGCTACTGGGCAGAGCGGTGTCATCTATAAGTAGCCTATGACCCACAGCTTCCTTCGCTTACGGCCATACCACCCTGAACACGCCCGATCTCGTCCGATCTCGGAAGCTAAGCAGGGTCGGGCCTGGTTAGTACTTGGATGGGAGACCGCCTGGGAATACCAGGTGCTGTAAGCTTTTTTTTCCTCTTCTCTCACCAGCAGGGGGTACTGTTTCCCCACCTCGTGTCACACAGCTCCTCAACCGCTTGGCTTGACCTGTCTCAGGATTCCCAGATTATTTTTCACAAACATGTTCGGGGGAGAGCGCGTACGCAGTCCCCCACTACCAGAAATTATGCAGTCGAGATTCCCGCATTTGGGGAATTCGCAAAGGTCAGCACAGCCGAAGTGCAATGGCCGAGCCTCGCCCTGGGTGAACCTCCTTCGTGATCAAGGTGTCTCCCCTGCCAGGTAAGTATGAGTTGGAAGGGAAACGGGTGCCCTCACCCAGGTGCCAGGGCTGCCGCAGTCACCCGCGGTGAGCAGACAGGCAGAAAAAAACAGCCAATGGAAGGGGCGGGCTGAAGGGAGCAAGCCCCACCTCCCACTCACCCATGCAGAAAGAAACAGCCAATGGAAGGGGCGGGCGGAAGGGAACCATCCCCACCTCCCACTCACCCATCCCCCCACCCCTCCCTTGCCCTGCCCCTTGAAGAGAGAGAGACACAGAGAAAGAGAGAGAGAGAGAGAGAGAGACAATACCTACAGTAACAATAAACTGAAACTGACCACAAAAAACTAAGGAGGAATCGCAAATCAAGCTGAGCTACTGGGCAGAGCGGTGTCATCTATAAGTAGCCTATGACCCACAGCTTCCTTCGCTTACGGCCATACCACCCTGAACACGCCCGATCTCGTCCGATCTCGGAAGCTAAGCAGGGTCGGGCCTGGTTAGTACTTGGATGGGAGACCGCCTGGGAATACCAGGTGCTGTAAGCTTTTTTTTCCTCTTCTCTCACCAGCAGGGGGTACTGTTTCCCCACCTCGTGTCACACAGCTCCTCAACCGCTTGGCTTGACCTGTCTCAGGATTCCCAGATTATTTTTCACAAACATGTTCGGGGGAGAGCGCGTACGCAGTCCCCCACTACCAGAAATTATGCAGTCGAGATTCCCGCATTTGGGGAATTCGCAAAGGTCAGCACAGCCGAAGTGCAATGGCCGAGCCTCGCCCTGGGTGAACCTCCTTCGTGATCAAGGTGTCTCCCCTGCCAGGTAAGTATGAGTTGGAAGGGAAACGGGTGCCCTCACCCAGGTGCCAGGGCTGCCGCAGTCACCCGCGGTGAGCAGACAGGCAGAAAAAAACAGCCAATGGAAGGGGCGGGCTGAAGGGAGCAAGCCCCACCTCCCACTCACCCATGCAGAAAGAAACAGCCAATGGAAGGGGCGGGCGGAAGGGAACCATCCCCACCTCCCACTCACCCATCCCCCCACCCCTCCCTTGCCCTGCCCCTTGAAGAGAGAGAGACACAGAGAAAGAGAGAGAGAGAGAGAGAGAGACAATACCTACAGTAACAATAAACTGAAACTGACCACAAAAAACTAAGGAGGAATCGCAAATCAAGCTGAGCTACTGGGCAGAGCGGTGTCATCTATAAGTAGCCTATGACCCACAGCTTCCTTCGCTTACGGCCATACCACCCTGAACACGCCCGATCTCGTCCGATCTCGGAAGCTAAGCAGGGTCGGGCCTGGTTAGTACTTGGATGGGAGACCGCCTGGGAATACCAGGTGCTGTAAGCTTTTTTTTCCTCTTCTCTCACCAGCAGGGGGTACTGTTTCCCCACCTCGTGTCACACAGCTCCTCAACCGCTTGGCTTGACCTGTCTCAGGATTCCCAGATTATTTTTCACAAACATGTTCGGGGGAGAGCGCGTACGCAGTCCCCCACTACCAGAAATTATGCAGTCGAGATTCCCGCATTTGGGGAATTCGCAAAGGTCAGCACAGCCGAAGTGCAATGGCCGAGCCTCGCCCTGGGTGAACCTCCTTCGTGATCAAGGTGTCTCCCCTGCCAGGTAAGTATGAGTTGGAAGGGAAACGGGTGCCCTCACCCAGGTGCCAGGGCTGCCGCAGTCACCCGCGGTGAGCAGACAGGCAGAAAAAAACAGCCAATGGAAGGGGCGGGCTGAAGGGAGCAAGCCCCACCTCCCACTCACCCATGCAGAAAGAAACAGCCAATGGAAGGGGCGGGCGGAAGGGAACCATCCCCACCTCCCACTCACCCATCCCCCCACCCCTCCCTTGCCCTGCCCCTTGAAGAGAGAGAGACACAGAGAAAGAGAGAGAGAGAGAGAGAGAGACAATACCTACAGTAACAATAAACTGAAACTGACCACAAAAAACTAAGGAGGAATCGCAAATCAAGCTGAGCTACTGGGCAGAGCGGTGTCATCTATAAGTAGCCTATGACCCACAGCTTCCTTCGCTTACGGCCATACCACCCTGAACACGCCCGATCTCGTCCGATCTCGGAAGCTAAGCAGGGTCGGGCCTGGTTAGTACTTGGATGGGAGACCGCCTGGGAATACCAGGTGCTGTAAGCTTTTTTTTCCTCTTCTCTCACCAGCAGGGGGTACTGTTTCCCCACCTCGTGTCACACAGCTCCTCAACCGCTTGGCTTGACCTGTCTCAGGATTCCCAGATTATTTTTCACAAACATGTTCGGGGGAGAGCGCGTACGCAGTCCCCCACTACCAGAAATTATGCAGTCGAGATTCCCGCATTTGGGGAATTCGCAAAGGTCAGCACAGCCGAAGTGCAATGGCCGAGCCTCGCCCTGGGTGAACCTCCTTCGTGATCAAGGTGTCTCCCCTGCCAGGTAAGTATGAGTTGGAAGGGAAACGGGTGCCCTCACCCAGGTGCCAGGGCTGCCGCAGTCACCCGCGGTGAGCAGACAGGCAGAAAAAAACAGCCAATGGAAGGGGCGGGCTGAAGGGAGCAAGCCCCACCTCCCACTCACCCATGCAGAAAGAAACAGCCAATGGAAGGGGCGGGCGGAAGGGAACCATCCCCACCTCCCACTCACCCATCCCCCCACCCCTCCCTTGCCCTGCCCCTTGAAGAGAGAGAGACACAGAGAAAGAGAGAGAGAGAGAGAGAGAGACAATACCTACAGTAACAATAAACTGAAACTGACCACAAAAAACTAAGGAGGAATCGCAAATCAAGCTGAGCTACTGGGCAGAGCGGTGTCATCTATAAGTAGCCTATGACCCACAGCTTCCTTCGCTTACGGCCATACCACCCTGAACACGCCCGATCTCGTCCGATCTCGGAAGCTAAGCAGGGTCGGGCCTGGTTAGTACTTGGATGGGAGACCGCCTGGGAATACCAGGTGCTGTAAGCTTTTTTTTCCTCTTCTCTCACCAGCAGGGGGTACTGTTTCCCCACCTCGTGTCACACAGCTCCTCAACCGCTTGGCTTGACCTGTCTCAGGATTCCCAGATTATTTTTCACAAACATGTTCGGGGGAGAGCGCGTACGCAGTCCCCCACTACCAGAAATTATGCAGTCGAGATTCCCGCATTTGGGGAATTCGCAAAGGTCAGCACAGCCGAAGTGCAATGGCCGAGCCTCGCCCTGGGTGAACCTCCTTCGTGATCAAGGTGTCTCCCCTGCCAGGTAAGTATGAGTTGGAAGGGAAACGGGTGCCCTCACCCAGGTGCCAGGGCTGCCGCAGTCACCCGCGGTGAGCAGACAGGCAGAAAAAAACAGCCAATGGAAGGGGCGGGCTGAAGGGAGCAAGCCCCACCTCCCACTCACCCATGCAGAAAGAAACAGCCAATGGAAGGGGCGGGCGGAAGGGAACCATCCCCACCTCCCACTCACCCATCCCCCCACCCCTCCCTTGCCCTGCCCCTTGAAGAGAGAGAGACACAGAGAAAGAGAGAGAGAGAGAGAGAGAGACAATACCTACAGTAACAATAAACTGAAACTGACCACAAAAAACTAAGGAGGAATCGCAAATCAAGCTGAGCTACTGGGCAGAGCGGTGTCATCTATAAGTAGCCTATGACCCACAGCTTCCTTCGCTTACGGCCATACCACCCTGAACACGCCCGATCTCGTCCGATCTCGGAAGCTAAGCAGGGTCGGGCCTGGTTAGTACTTGGATGGGAGACCGCCTGGGAATACCAGGTGCTGTAAGCTTTTTTTTCCTCTTCTCTCACCAGCAGGGGGTACTGTTTCCCCACCTCGTGTCACACAGCTCCTCAACCGCTTGGCTTGACCTGTCTCAGGATTCCCAGATTATTTTTCACAAACATGTTCGGGGGAGAGCGCGTACGCAGTCCCCCACTACCAGAAATTATGCAGTCGAGATTCCCGCATTTGGGGAATTCGCAAAGGTCAGCACAGCCGAAGTGCAATGGCCGAGCCTC
Source organism: Osmerus mordax (assembly GCF_038355195.1). Lineage (NCBI taxonomy): Eukaryota > Metazoa > Chordata > Actinopteri > Osmeriformes > Osmeridae > Osmerus > Osmerus mordax. Next base: position 5,925,086 of record NC_090051.1, on the reverse strand, counting down.
GCCCTGGGTGAACCTCCTTCGTGATCAAGGTGTCTCCCCTGCCAGGTAAGTATGAGTTGGAAGGGAAACGGGTGCCCTCACCCAGGTGCCAGGGCTGCCGCAGTCACCCGCGGTGAGCAGACAGGCAGAAAAAAACAGCCAATGGAAGGGGCGGGCTGAAGGGAGCAAGCCCCACCTCCCACTCACCCATGCAGAAAGAAACAGCCAATGGAAGGGGCGGGCGGAAGGGAACCATCCCCACCTCCCACTCACCCATCCCCCCACCCCTCCCTTGCCCTGCCCCTTGAAGAGAGAGAGACACAGAGAAAGAGAGAGAGAGAGAGAGAGAGACAATACCTACAGTAACAATAAACTGAAACTGACCACAAAAAACTAAGGAGGAATCGCAAATCAAGCTGAGCTACTGGGCAGAGCGGTGTCATCTATAAGTAGCCTATGACCCACAGCTTCCTTCGCTTACGGCCATACCACCCTGAACACGCCCGATCTCGTCCGATCTCGGAAGCTAAGCAGGGTCGGGCCTGGTTAGTACTTGGATGGGAGACCGCCTGGGAATACCAGGTGCTGTAAGCTTTTTTTTCCTCTTCTCTCACCAGCAGGGGGTACTGTTTCCCCACCTCGTGTCACACAGCTCCTCAACCGCTTGGCTTGACCTGTCTCAGGATTCCCAGATTATTTTTCACAAACATGTTCGGGGGAGAGCGCGTACGCAGTCCCCCACTACCAGAAATTATGCAGTCGAGATTCCCGCATTTGGGGAATTCGCAAAGGTCAGCACAGCCGAAGTGCAATGGCCGAGCCTCGCCCTGGGTGAACCTCCTTGGTGATCAAGGTGTCTCCCCTGCCAGGTAAGTATGAGTTGGAAGGGAAACGGGTGCCCTCACCCAGGTGCCAGGGCTGCCGCAGTCACCCGCGGTGAGCAGACAGGCAGAAAAAAACAGCCAATGGAAGGGGCGGGCTGAAGGGAGCAAGCCCCACCTCCCACTCACCCATGCAGAAAGAAACAGCCAATGGAAGGGGCGGGCGGAAGGGAACCATCCCCACCTCCCACTCACCCATCCCCCCACCCCTCCCTTGCCCTGCCCCTTGAAGAGAGAGAGACACAGAGAAAGAGAGAGAGAGAGAGAGAGAGAGAGAGAGAGAGAGACAATACCTACAGTAACAATAAACTGAAACTGACCACAAAAAACTAAGGAGGAATCGCAAATCAAGCTGAGCTACTGGGCAGAGCGGTGTCATCTATAAGTAGCCTATGACCCACAGCTTCCTTCGCTTACGGCCATACCACCCTGAACACGCCCGATCTCGTCCGATCTCGGAAGCTAAGCAGGGTCGGGCCTGGTTAGTACTTGGATGGGAGACCGCCTGGGAATACCAGGTGCTGTAAGCTTTTTTTTCCTCTTCTCTCACCAGCAGGGGGTACTGTTTCCCCACCTCGTGTCACACAGCTCCTCAACCGCTTGGCTTGACCTGTCTCAGGATTCCCAGATTATTTTTCACAAACATGTTCGGGGGAGAGCGCGTACGCAGTCCCCCACTACCAGAAATTATGCAGTCGAGATTCCCGCATTTGGGGAATTCGCAAAGGTCAGCACAGCCGAAGTGCAATGGCCGAGCCTCGCCCTGGGTGAACCTCCTTGGTGATCAAGGTGTCTCCCCTGCCAGGTAAGTATGAGTTGGAAGGGAAACGGGTGCCCTCACCCAGGTGCCAGGGCTGCCGCAGTCACCCGCGGTGAGCAGACAGGCAGAAAAAAACAGCCAATGGAAGGGGCGGGCTGAAGGGAGCAAGCCCCACCTCCCACTCACCCATGCAGAAAGAAACAGCCAATGGAAGGGGCGGGCGGAAGGGAACCATCCCCACCTCCCACTCACCCATCCCCCCACCCCTCCCTTGCCCTGCCCCTTGAAGAGAGAGAGACACAGAGAAAGAGAGAGAGAGAGAGAGAGAGACAATACCTACAGTAACAATAAACTGAAACTGACCACAAAAAACTAAGGAGGAATCGCAAATCAAGCTGAGCTACTGGGCAGAGCGGTGTCATCTATAAGTAGCCTATGACCCACAGCTTCCTTCGCTTACGGCCATACCACCCTGAACACGCCCGATCTCGTCCGATCTCGGAAGCTAAGCAGGGTCGGGCCTGGTTAGTACTTGGATGGGAGACCGCCTGGGAATACCAGGTGCTGTAAGCTTTTTTTTCCTCTTCTCTCACCAGCAGGGGGTACTGTTTCCCCACCTCGTGTCACACAGCTCCTCAACCGCTTGGCTTGACCTGTCTCAGGATTCCCAGATTATTTTTCACAAACATGTTCGGGGGAGAGCGCGTACGCAGTCCCCCACTACCAGAAATTATGCAGTCGAGATTCCCGCATTTGGGGAATTCGCAAAGGTCAGCACAGCCGAAGTGCAATGGCCGAGCCTCGCCCTGGGTGAACCTCCTTCGTGATCAAGGTGTCTCCCCTGCCAGGTAAGTATGAGTTGGAAGGGAAACGGGTGCCCTCACCCAGGTGCCAGGGCTGCCGCAGTCACCCGCGGTGAGCAGACAGGCAGAAAAAAACAGCCAATGGAAGGGGCGGGCTGAAGGGAGCAAGCCCCACCTCCCACTCACCCATGCAGAAAGAAACAGCCAATGGAAGGGGCGGGCGGAAGGGAACCATCCCCACCTCCCACTCACCCATCCCCCCACCCCTCCCTTGCCCTGCCCCTTGAAGAGAGAGAGACACAGAGAAAGAGAGAGAGAGAGAGAGACAATACCTACAGTAACAATAAACTGAAACTGACCACAAAAAACTAAGGAGGAATCGCAAATCAAGCTGAGCTACTGGGCAGAGCGGTGTCATCTATAAGTAGCCTATGACCCACAGCTTCCTTCGCTTACGGCCATACCACCCTGAACACGCCCGATCTCGTCCGATCTCGGAAGCTAAGCAGGGTCGGGCCTGGTTAGTACTTGGATGGGAGACCGCCTGGGAATACCAGGTGCTGTAAGCTTTTTTTTCCTCTTCTCTCACCAGCAGGGGGTACTGTTTCCCCACCTCGTGTCACACAGCTCCTCAACCGCTTGGCTTGACCTGTCTCAGGATTCCCAGATTATTTTTCACAAACATGTTCGGGGGAGAGCGCGTACGCAGTCCCCCACTACCAGAAATTATGCAGTCGAGATTCCCGCATTTGGGGAATTCGCAAAGGTCAGCACAGCCGAAGTGCAATGGCCGAGCCTCGCCCTGGGTGAACCTCCTTGGTGATCAAGGTGTCTCCCCTGCCAGGTAAGTATGAGTTGGAAGGGAAACGGGTGCCCTCACCCAGGTGCCAGGGCTGCCGCAGTCACCCGCGGTGAGCAGACAGGCAGAAAAAAACAGCCAATGGAAGGGGCGGGCTGAAGGGAGCAAGCCCCACCTCCCACTCACCCATGCAGAAAGAAACAGCCAATGGAAGGGGCGGGCGGAAGGGAACCATCCCCACCTCCCACTCACCCATCCCCCCACCCCTCCCTTGCCCTGCCCCTTGAAGAGAGAGAGACACAGAGAAAGAGAGAGAGAGAGAGAGAGAGAGAGAGAGAGAGAGACAATACCTACAGTAACAATAAACTGAAACTGACCACAAAAAACTAAGGAGGAATCGCAAATCAAGCTGAGCTACTGGGCAGAGCGGTGTCATCTATAAGTAGCCTATGACCCACAGCTTCCTTCGCTTACGGCCATACCACCCTGAACACGCCCGATCTCGTCCGATCTCGGAAGCTAAGCAGGGTCGGGCCTGGTTAGTACTTGGATGGGAGACCGCCTGGGAATACCAGGTGCTGTAAGCTTTTTTTTCCTCTTCTCTCACCAGCAGGGGGTACTGTTTCCCCACCTCGTGTCACACAGCTCCTCAACCGCTTGGCTTGACCTGTCTCAGGATTCCCAGATTATTTTTCACAAACATGTTCGGGGGAGAGCGCGTACGCAGTCCCCCACTACCAGAAATTATGCAGTCGAGATTCCCGCATTTGGGGAATTCGCAAAGGTCAGCACAGCCGAAGTGCAATGGCCGAGCCTCGCCCTGGGTGAACCTCCTTCGTGATCAAGGTGTCTCCCCTGCCAGGTAAGTATGAGTTGGAAGGGAAACGGGTGCCCTCACCCAGGTGCCAGGGCTGCCGCAGTCACCCGCGGTGAGCAGACAGGCAGAAAAAAACAGCCAATGGAAGGGGCGGGCTGAAGGGAGCAAGCCCCACCTCCCACTCACCCATGCAGAAAGAAACAGCCAATGGAAGGGGCGGGCGGAAGGGAACCATCCCCACCTCCCACTCACCCATCCCCCCACCCCTCCCTTGCCCTGCCCCTTGAAGAGAGAGAGACACAGAGAAAGAGAGAGAGAGAGAGAGAGAGAGAGAGAGAGAGAGACAATACCTACAGTAACAATAAACTGAAACTGACCACAAAAAACTAAGGAGGAATCGCAAATCAAGCTGAGCTACTGGGCAGAGCGGTGTCATCTATAAGTAGCCTATGACCCACAGCTTCCTTCGCTTACGGCCATACCACCCTGAACACGCCCGATCTCGTCCGATCTCGGAAGCTAAGCAGGGTCGGGCCTGGTTAGTACTTGGATGGGAGACCGCCTGGGAATACCAGGTGCTGTAAGCTTTTTTTTCCTCTTCTCTCACCAGCAGGGGGTACTGTTTCCCCACCTCGTGTCACACAGCTCCTCAACCGCTTGGCTTGACCTGTCTCAGGATTCCCAGATTATTTTTCACAAACATGTTCGGGGGAGAGCGCGTACGCAGTCCCCCACTACCAGAAATTATGCAGTCGAGATTCCCGCATTTGGGGAATTCGCAAAGGTCAGCACAGCCGAAGTGCAATGGCCGAGCCTCGCCCTGGGTGAACCTTTTAAGCTTTTATTGGTTTTACCAAAATTAAAAACAGTTATTTACAGCATTGGTAAAAACTTCCACCACATTTCACCCAGTGTCGATACGTCAATCACAATCACCCTTTACCTCAAAACGAAAAACACAAATTCACCAGTGTGGGCCCTCCCTGCGCCAACCTAAACCCTCCAGGAAAGCGAGGAAAAACTCCTCACAAAAACTCTTTGAGAAAATTAAGAAGAAACCTCGGGAGGAGCCATTCGAGGGGGTATCCCCTCCTCCAGGGATGGTTGGGGGTGCTGCAGGTCGGGCCGAGTCCAAGTGCAGTGCAAATGATGTGTGTCTGAGGTGAGAGTTTCTGTAACGTTCCGGTAAGTGGGGTGGGGTGTGTGGGTGGCGGGGTTGGAGGGGCCAGACTTCTTGATGAGTGGGATGGGGGGGGGGGTTTCTTGTGGCGGGGGGTGGGGGGTGTAGTGTCCTTTTCGGGGGCCCAGGGAGAGGGGTTCCAGGTGCTGCAGCTGGTGTGCCGGGGAGGGGTGATGACCGGTCCTTGGGGGGGGGGGGGGGGGGGGGGGGGGGGGGTAGAGGGTGCTGCTGCTGGGATGGTGTTGGCAAACTGGAACCCTGTGAGGTGATAGGGGGAGAGAGTGGAGAGGGGAGGAAAGGAGGGGGTGAGCAAGGGTAGTGGGGTGCAGGTGTAATGTGCTGTTGTACTTCCCTTGTGGCCTGGTGGGTTTCTCCTCTCCGGACCCTCGTACTGGGGACAGGTGTTGGTGTCCCTGGGTCTTCGGGCTTGGTACCGGAACGGGTGAAGCGGTGGGGTGAGTGGAGTGGTGGCTGCCAGGGCGGTGGTGATGGTGTTGGGGGCGATGAGGGTGTTGGACGGGGAATGCCGCCGGCCTTCGGGGACGGAGCATGTAGTGCAGAGATGGTGTGGTGGCATGGGGGGCTGAGTTAGATGGACACGTCCTTCCACCTCTCCACCCCCCATGTGTCTCTGGCGGTGTCCGGGTTATTTTTAAAGTCCAGGATGGCGTAGTCCCTGAGGAGGAGAGTGATTCTCCTCCTCTGGACAATGAAAGGGTGGTCCTGTTGATGATAGACCCTGCTGTTCCTTGTCTCCCATATCACCTGCTTGACGGCGCTGACGATCCTCCACTGATGTTGTAGGCGGGGGGTCGTACAGCCCCCCGGAGGACCGAACAGGATGTCGTCCGCCGTCAAGCGAGGCAAGGTGTTGTTCCTGTAGAGGGAGACAGAGGGAACAAACAGGGCCCAGACCCGCCTGGCCACGGTGCACTTGACAAACAGGTGGTAAATGTTTTCAGTGTCAGTGCAACCGTGGGGGCAGAGCTCGGTACGGGCCATGCGCCGTCTATGCATGAATTCTCTGGTGGGGAGACAGCCGTGAGCAGTTGACCAATTCAAATCCTTTTGTTTATTGTTGATGCATTTATGGTTAATGTTTTTCCATACCTGTTGGATGTCCAGGGCCGGCCTGGCCTTGGGTGGTGTGGTGATGTCCTTCCCTCTGATGTGTGCCATGATGTCCTTGTATTTCCAGGAGGCCAGGCCGGCTGCAGGCAGACCCGTCCTGAAGGCAAAGTTCTTCCACTCCCTGTATACTTTTGGGGGGTCCCAGCAGTAGGGCACAGTGTGGTTGATGGTGGTGTTGGTGATACGGAGTGCTCTGAGTATGGGTGTGGCGAAGTACCTCTCAAAGGTTCCTGCCTTCCTGTCCGGTTTATGGATATTTGTGACCAGTCGTGAGAGGCCCTGTGCCCTAATGATGTTGAGGATGTCTGGGACCCCCTTCCCCCCCTTCTCCTCTGCGCTGAACATGATGGTCCTCTTCAAGCGCTCCATGGTGCTCCCCCAGACAAAGGTGAACATCAGGCGCTCGATGGTTTTGCTCGTCACCCTGTCCGGGGGAAACACCCTCCCGACGTAGAGGAGAATGGGGAGGATAATTGCCTTCAGGATCAAGATCTTGCCCGTTATTGTGAGGGACCGTGCACTCCATTGGGCGATCTTTTGCTTGGCATGGCTGATGGTGTTGGCCCAGGTCAGGGTCCCTTTCCCGTTGTTCTGGTAGATGACTCCGAGCAGCTTGATGTTGTCTGTCTTTACAGGGAAAGAGGTGGTGATGTCTTCTTTCCAGTGTTGCGACAGGTACAGTTCGCTCTTACCTCGATTGACCAGGGCGCCAGTGGCTGCACAGTAGTCGTCCACCACCTTCGTTGCCGCGGCGATGGACCGACTATCTGTGCCGACGATGGTGATGTCGTCCATGTACGCCACCACCCGGAGCCTCTCTCCCTGGGCCCCCGGGAGGTGATAACCCTGGATGTTCTGTGTAGCTCTGATTTTACGGAGGAAAGGCTCCAGGTAGATGACGTACAGCAGGGGTGCTAGGGGGCATCCTTGTCTGACCCCAGACCGGATGGGAAAGGGGTCTGTTAGCTGTCTGTTGACCAGGACTCTGCTTGTGATGTTGTTGTAGCAGAGCCTGGTCCAGTGGATGAGGTGTTGTGGGAAGTTCATCCTCCCTAGCACCTCCTGCAGGAAGCCATGGCTTACCCGGTCGAAGGCCTTCTCTTGGTCGAGGCAGAGGAGCGCGAAGGGGGACCTCCGCTCCTGGGAGTGGAAGATGAGGTCTCTCACCAGGAGCAGGTTGTCGTTTATGGACCTTCCGGGGACGCCGCAGGTCTGGTCCGGGTTGATGATTGCGGGGAGGTGTGTTTGGAAGCGCCACATGAGGGCCTTCGTGAGGATTTTGTAGTCGGAACAGAGGAGGTTGATGGGGCGCCAATTCCGGAGGTCCTTGAGGTCCCCCTTCTTGGGTATTAGTGTTACTGTACTCTGTCTCATCGATTCTCCTAGCCTCCTTTCCCTGTAGACCGCTCGGAGGACCTGGGCCAGATCGCCCTTGATGAGTTCCCAGAAGGCCTGATAGAATTCCGCCGGGATCCCGTCCGGTCCCGGGGCCTTCTGGGTGTTCATGGCGTGCACGGCCCGGGTGAGCTCCTCCAGACTCAGCTCTGGTTCCTCGCCCTCGCCCCCCTCTTTGATTTGGTCCAGACCGTCGAGGAAGGTTTCCGCCAGAGTCCCGTCCGCCGGCTTGGTGTCGAACAGCCGGCCGTAGAACTCCTCGGTCACCCTCCTGATGTCGTCGCTGTCTGTGACGGTCTGGCCGCTGGTGTTATAGAGGGACAGGATGCCTTGTTGTTTAGACCGTGCCCTGCGGAAGAAGTATTTGGTGCATTTCTCCTCCTCCTCCAGGCCCTTGAGTTTATCCCTGAAAGTCTTCCTCTCCTGTTCTTCCCGATAGAGTGTGGCCAGGTGCTCCTTGGTCTCTGACAGCTCCCGGGTCACGTCGAATCCTCTGAGTTGGAGGAGGCTCAGGCGTTGCAGGGCCCCGTTGTGGTGGTAGAAACGGGCCCTCTGTTCCCGAGCCTTCCTCCTTCCCACCCCTCCGAAGAACCCCTTGACCCGGGACTTGACCATTTCCCACCACTCTATCGGGGATGTAAATAGTTCTTTCAGGGTCCTCCACTCCAGGTAGCGCCTGGAGAAGGAGTGGCTGATGGAGGGGTCCTGGAGTACAGATGTGTTCATCCTCCAGGGCCCCCTCGTTGGTCTGGCTGGTCCCTCCCATCGCAGGGTCACGGTCAGCATCCTGTGGTCTGAGAAGTGCGTCGCCTGGGTCTTGAAGGAGCACACTCCCAGACCTGGCGAGAGCAAGAACATGTCGATCCTTGAAGAGGCAGAGCCCGAGGATCTCACCCACGTGTGTGTTGGGGGGGAGGTGCCGCCGACATCCATCAGGGAGAAGTCATTGATGATGTCCTGTAGTGCTTTGGTGGATCTGTCCTTCCAGGGTTTGCTCCGATCCTCATCCCTCAGGGCGCAGTTGAAATCCCCCCCTACCAATACTGGCATGGGGGTCATCAGAAGAGGTCGAAGCTTCGCGTAGAGGGAGACTCTCTCTGTGGCGTTGGAGGGGCCGTAGACGTTGATGACCCTGAGCGGGGAACCCCGGACCTCCAGGTCGACGGCCAGGATCCGCCCGCTCTCGACGACTCGGTGGCTGGTTTGTCGGAGGAATGGATTGGCCACCAACATCCCGACCCCATCCGATTTATTGGTGTTGGAACCTGACCAGAGAGAGTCTCCCCGAGTCCACTCCCCCTCCAGAAGTGCATCCATCTCCATGTAGGGGATGGCACACTCCTGGAGGAGGTAGATGTCGGCCGGTTGTGTTGAGAGGTGTCTGAAAACGGTTGCCCTCTTCTCCAGTCGTAACATGCTGCGGGTGTTGAGTGATGTTATTGTGATACTCATGGTGATTGTGATGATTTGACGGGTCCGCTGATTCCTGTGGCGATGATTTGGAGGTTCCTGATGGCCTCCTGTCCATATTCCGGGTCGGGCACCTCCCCCTGATTGCTCACGGCTTCGTCGTCCCCCCACCGTCTGCCTGGTGGTGGAGATTCGGCTGGCACGGAGGGTCCTTGGGTGGGCCGGGGCTGGCTGGTCTGATCCTGTGTGGGCTCAGAGACTGCTGTGGAGGGTTGGCGTCTGGACTTGGGACCAGGGTGAGGTCGTGGGGGAAGGGGGGGAGGGGGAGGGGGGGGGGGACCTGGAGGCTTTGGTGGTGGTTTCGGGGGGGATGGAGAGTCAGAAGTCGGGGTGGAGTCGTCTTCGGAGGTGGCAGTGGTGGGTTTGCGCTTCCTCTTCAGAACGACCATGTTCCAGTCAGTGAGTGGTGAGTCCTCGTTGTAGAGTGACTGGGAGTGTGGGGGTAAGTCGTGGGAGGGAATGATCCCTACCAGAGCCGGTTCCCTCACATTCACCGGCTTGGCAGGGGTGGATGTACGTATTGGGAGATACACCGGGGAGGTCATGTCGGTGGAGTCAGAGTCCGGTCGTGTCGTCCCCGGTGGATTTGCCGTGGTGGGGGTCGGCAGGTCTGTCTGGGAGTCCGGTAGGTCTGGTTGTGTCGTCGGGGATGAGACTGCCCCCGGGAGTGGGGAGAGGGGGTGGATGTCGGTCGGGGAGTCAGGGGGGAGGTCGGTGAAGGGGGCCGGTACCGAGTCGGGTTCCGATACCGGGTCGGGGTCAGTAATTATGAATAGGGGGGGTGTGGAGGAGTCTGAGGAGGGGGAGGGGGAGGGGGAAGGGGGGAGGGGGGGGGAGGTTGGTGGAGGGGGGTCGGCCTGCTCCTTCTGAGGTTGAGCTCCGGGCAGTGCCGTAGGGGGGGTATTGGCCGGCCTCCTTGTCTTGTTGGCGTAGGAGTGGGGGCAGTCTCTGTAGAGGTGTCCCTGAAGCCCACACAGGTTGCAGGGGCGTGTGTTAGTGCATTCCGCCGTGGGGTGTTCCCCTCGGCAGATGCGGCAGATGGTCTTTGTGCAGGCCGCGGCCAGATGTCCAAGGTGGCCGCAGGTCCTGCACAACTTGGGCATACCGTAGTAGTGGACGGTGCCCCTGTGGTTCCCCAGGTTGATGGTACTGGGGATGTGTTGGACACCGCCCACCGCTGAAGGATCCGGTGTGAGCTGGACCAGCCATTTCCGTGCCCCGGTCCACACTCCATCCTCGTCCAGGACCCTCCTCGCTCCAGAGTTGACGCGGGCATAGCGGCGCAGCCAAACCTCCACGTCGTACTCCTGCACAGCTTCGTTGTGGAATTGAATGGTGACTACTTTGTTTTCCCTGTCTGAAAGTGGTTCTGTGTGGAGATGGCTGAAAGGCGGGTTATTTTTGTTCTGGCGGTACATGGTCCAAAATTGCTCTAACAGTTGTGGTGTTTTGAAACTGACCTCAAAGGTGTTGGGGGTTGAGGGCGGTTTCACCAGGCAGTTGAGATCGAGCGGCGCAAAGCCCATACCTCGTTGGAGTACGGCTCTGCTGAATTCCAGGCGGGTCATTCCGGTTGTGGTGTCTCTCTGTCCTGTCGTCGTTGCGGTGGTTGTGGATCCTTTGGTGACTCCGTCCCCGGCAGCCTCATCGGATTTCACCGTCACTCTGACGGCGTTCACCCGTCTCATCGCCCCAGGGTTCATCCTGGCAGCCATGGTGATGGTGCGTGTTCCCCGAACCTGCAAGGGTGGGGGGGGAAGAAGACTCAGAGCCGGCTGAGGCCACTCGGTAGCCCGTCCCCAAGGGACGGTACTCTCCTGTGGCCCGCCTGCTCCTAGAGGTGGTGTTGGGGCTCCTGGCCCTCCTCCCGTCTGGTCTGAGATGGACAGTCTTCCTATGGAGGACAGAGGAAGACCTGAGAGCAAGGCAGAGCCACCAGAGTGCTTGGCCCTTGGCGTGCCACTCTCCTGTGGCCTGCTTGCTCTCGGCGTAGGTGGTGGGGCTCTCTCCCGTCTGTCCCTCCTTCCTCCGGGTCTGGTCTGGCGGAAAAGGTCCTTATCCCGACTTTTCGAGCGGTCTGGCCAGCCGCAAAGGGGGGGGGGGGGTATGGGGATCCGGGAGATGCGGGGTACTGGGAGTCGAGGGTGGGGCCGGTCTGCACCGACCTAGCCCCTCCTTCTGTTCCTCTGCCTCCTGCCTCTCACCGGGGCCAGCGGGCACCGGAGGATTCCGGTCCTGTCCTGGGTGTTCCGCAGCTGGGCGGGTCTGGGAGTCGGCGGAGTACTGGGAAAGCCGGAGGGGTCAGGGCTGGTCTACCACGACCTAGCACCCTCCTCCTGCTCCCCTGCCTCCTGCCCCTCACCGGGCCCTGTGGCACCGGAGGGTTCCGGGCCTGTTCGGGGTGTTCCGCAGCTGGGTGGTTGGGCTGGAGATTTTGGCAGAACCGCGGTCAGGCCACGTATCCTGCCTCTGTCTCCAGCCAAGTGGTGAAAAAGGGGGGAAAGTAATGAAGAGAGAAAGGGGGATCGAAAACCTGGCTTCCACCGCAGAGCCAACAAAGGAATCGCAAGCCGTGTCGCATACACCGCAAGACCCCGGACTTTCGATTTCTTTCCTGACCACCACGGCTAAACGGGAACCAGAGTGCCGATTTGATACTTCCTGATCAAGGTGTCTCCCCTGCCAGGTAAGTATGAGTTGGAAGGGAAACGGGTGCCCTCACCCAGGTGCCAGGGCTGCCGCAGTCACCCGCGGTGAGCAGACAGGCAGAAAAAAACAGCCAATGGAAGGGGCGGGCTGAAGGGAGCAAGCCCCACCTCCCACTCACCCATGCAGAAAGAAACAGCCAATGGAAGGGGCGGGCGGAAGGGAACCATCCCCACCTCCCACTCACCCATCCCCCCACCCCTCCCTTGCCCTGCCCCTTGAAGAGAGAGAGACACAGAGAAAGAGAGAGAGAGAGAGAGACAATACCTACAGTAACAATAAACTGAAACTGACCACAAAAAACTAAGGAGGAATCGCAAATCAAGCTGAGCTACTGGGCAGAGCGGTGTCATCTATAAGTAGCCTATGACCCACAGCTTCCTTCGCTTACGGCCATACCACCCTGAACACGCCCGATCTCGTCCGATCTCGGAAGCTAAGCAGGGTCGGGCCTGGTTAGTACTTGGATGGGAGACCGCCTGGGAATACCAGGTGCTGTAAGCTTTTTCTTCCTCTTCTCTCACCAGCAGGGGGTACTGTTTCCCCACCTCGTGTCACACAGCTCCTCAACCGCTTGGCTTGACCTGTCTCAGGATTCCCAGATTATTTTTCACAAACATGTTCGGGGGAGAGCGCGTACGCAGTCCCCCACTACCAGAAATTATGCAGTCGAGATTCCCGCATTTGGGGAATTCGCAGGGGAAGTTTCTACAGTCGTGCAAAGTCTACGTTGACTGTAGACAGTTACGCCTTCTGGTTGGTCAGAACTGACTGTAGACTCCCAATGGGATAGCCGAATTCGACCGTAGACATCCAATCACAACGCTGATATTCAAATCTACCAAGTGACAGTGCTGAGCTGTCACTGGATCTGTATTGACCTTACGGTATTTTTGGTAGATCTAAGTCTTAAGTCATTCATGTTTACACAAAGTTTCAAAACATTGTAAATAGTATACATTCAGTGGTGGATGATTTCGAAAACTAAATTTATCTAGCTAGATTTCTGTATACAGGTACAGTAGAGCTAGCTACTCTAAAGTACAGTAAAGTACAGTAGCGCATCTCTCCGTTAAATCCCCTCACTCACTCCATTCTAACACAGAGATCGTATTACATATTTAAGATCGTATTTACCAAGTGACAGCGCCGAGCCATATTGACACTACTACGGTATTTCTGGTAAGTCTTAAGTCATGTTTATACAACGTTTCAAAACATTGTAAATAGTATACATTCAGTGGTGGATGATTTCGAAAACTAAATTTATCTAGCTAGATTTCTGTAGACAGGTACAGTAGAGCTAAGTATGTATTAGCTAGATTTTTCGATTTGCTTAAACTAAATTTATCTAGCTAGATTTCTGTAGACAGGTACAGTAGAGCTAAGTATGTATTAGCTAGATTTTTCGATTTGCTTAATCTAAATTTATCTAGCTAGATTTCTGTAGACAGGTACAGTAGAGCTAAGTATGAATTAGCTAGATTTTTCGATTTGCTTAAACTAAATTTATCTAGCTAGATTTCTGTAGACAGGTACACTAGAGCTAGCTACTCTAAAGTACAGTAAAGTACAGTAGCGCATCTCTCCGTTAAATCCCCTCACTCCATTCTAACACAGATTTGGTAGTTTTTACATATTTATTTGAGATCGTATTTGTTATGCCATCTACACAAAACGTCTGATTTCCCTGAACAAACAAATGTGGCGGTGTCTAAATATACAATTGTGTTTGAATTGCTATATTCAAGGCTGAAAGTTGTTAAACTGGTAGACCTCCCTTGCATCCCCAGAGTACTGATTACTGATACCACTCACTTGTTCTCCCTCTGCCACTTACTGCCACTACTTAAACTGTTCATTGACACCCTGTCCTTTTTGAAGTACTGTTTGCTGTTTGCCACCATACCAAATCTACGAAGCGGTCTGCAAGTATTGTCTTATTTGGAAACACTTCTGTCCTATTCTTTTGCATCTGGACCTGTACCTGATTTGATTTTCAATTAATACCTCTGCGCTTGGATTCAGCCATTCCATTGCACCATTACAGAATCATTGTAGGCACACTAACACTGATCTGCAACACAAAAGCATACACCTTCTCAGTTTGTGTATTTTAAATGACATGAATTCTTTCAGGTTGAAATTATTTGGCAAATTGGTGTAAATGTAAATAATAATGTTGTTGTTTCGTTACTGTACCTTGGTGTATTTCAGAAGAGTCTGTAGAGCTGTATTTCTACCACTGAAGATGGCAACCCCCGTCATTCGAGTGATCAACCCTGAGGCCCCAGCAAGTCGTCAACAGGCTGTGTTGGTGGCAACCAAGGAGTCCTGTACCTATCGGGAAAAAAAGATTTTCTTCCCCAATCCTCCACAGGAGCTGCTGAACCAGGCCACTGCCCTGGCCCATGCACAGACGCTCCTTCGAGCAGAGGGCATCCCTGCGCCATCACGCCAGATGTGCCTAGGAAAGCTGGTGGTGCCGTTTGGGCAGTATATGAACGCACCACTCCACTGGATTGTGGAAAATGATGTGGGCTACATGAAGTAGTAAGTAAAACTGTTGTGGGCTTTGCATATCAAATTGCATTTATTTTCAACACAAAACTATGGCTACCATCAGGGTTTATAATTCATCTTTGCAACGTTTCTTTACTCCTCCTCATACTCAGTGATATTAATGATCACGATGCTAAGTTGATGTCTATTATTCCAGCGTCCTTGACAAGCACAGGTCAGAGGTGACCAACCCTCACCGTAAGGGAGAGATAGGGAACCTGTGGATAAAGGAGTACCTGGCAGAGTATGCAGAGAGCTTCCCACAAATATTGAATCTTCTTGAGGCCAACACTGACAGCTGTATTTACGGTCAGAGAGGGTTTGAGTCACACACCTTCCAAGAGATGTGGGAACTCTATAGGCAGTACCAGGCTCAGAAGGACAGGCCAGAACAGTTCACAACTGAGCAGAGGAAGGGCATTATTGATGCTTATGGTTCTGTGAGGAGGTGGTTGCACACACCAGTGACCCACATAACCAGCATCCAGATGAAGCGGTTTAGGAAATACATTAATGACAGAGACAAGCAAGTAAGTGTTATGAAACAGGAAGAGCAGAGTAGCATACTAATATGTTTGTTTTTGGTCATTAAAAAAAGGATATCATACAATCTAGAGAGTAACAATAGATTTGTTGTCCAGCAACTGCAGGCCACCACTTCCAAATGTGATGCTCCTGAATGGCCAGGCAATGAGGTGGAACTTGTGGCTGCAAGCCAGTCTGTGGAAGGTAAGTGAGATACAGAGTAAATGCACACTAAACTGTATATCTTTTTTTATAATTCATATTACAAAACGACTACTTCATTCTGTTCATTTTTAGAGTCGGACAAGTCGCAAGACTTCAAGGGCTTATTTAGTCAGCCTCTGCGATCCCAATTCCCGGGTGAACCCGCTGTCTGACCCAAGAAGCCAGCCACCGCTGTCCGGTCTCAGCAGCCTGCCACCTCTGTCCGTTCTCAGCAGCCAGCCACCTCTGTCCGAGGGAGACAGAGGGAACAAACAGGGCCCAGACCCGCCTGGCCACGGTGCACTTGACAAACAGGTGGTAAATGTTTTCAGTGTCAGTGCAACCGTGGGGGCAGAGCTCGGTACGGGCCATGCGCCGTCTATGCATGAATTCTCTGGTGGGGAGACAGCCGTGAGCAGTTGACCAATTCAAATCCTTTTGTTTATTGTTGATGCATTTATGGTTAATGTTTTTCCATACCTGTTGGATGTCCAGGGCCGGCCTGGCCTTGGGTGGTGTGGTGATGTCCTTCCCTCTGATGTGTGCCATGATGTCCTTGTATTTCCAGGAGGCCAGGCCGGCTGCAGGCAGACCCGTCCTGAAGGCAAAGTTCTTCCACTCCCTGTATACTTTTGGGGGGTCCCAGCAGTAGGGCACAGTGTGGTTGATGGTGGTGTTAGTGATACGGAGTGCTCTGAGTATGGGTGTGGCGAAGTACCTCTCAAAGGTTCCTGCCTTCCTGTCCGGTTTATGGATATTTGTGACCAGTCGTGAGAGGCCCTGTGCCCTAATGATGTTGAGGATGTCTGGGACCCCCTTCCCCCCCTTCTCCTCTGCGCTGAACATGATGGTCCTCTTCAAGCGCTCCATGGTGCTCCCCCAGACAAAGGTGAACATCAGGCGCTCGATGGTTTTGCTCGTCACCCTGTCCGGGGGAAACACCCTCCCGACGTAGAGGAGAATGGGGAGGATAATTGCCTTCAGGATCAAGATCTTGCCCGTTATTGTGAGGGACCGTGCACTCCATTGGGCGATCTTTTGCTTGGCATGGCTGATGGTGTTGGCCCAGGTCAGGGTCCCTTTCCCGTTGTTCTGGTAGATGACTCCGAGCAGCTTGATGTTGTCTGTCTTTACAGGGAAAGAGGTGGTGATGTCTTCTTTCCAGTGTTGCGACAGGTACAGTTCGCTCTTACCTCGATTGACCAGGGCGCCAGTGGCTGCACAGTAGTCGTCCACCACCTTCGTTGCCGCGGCGATGGACCGACTATCTGTGCCGACGATGGTGATGTCGTCCATGTACGCCACCACCCGGAGCCTCTCTCCCTGGGCCCCCGGGAGGTGATAACCCTGGATGTTCTGTGTAGCTCTGATTTTACGGAGGAAAGGCTCCAGGTAGATGACGTACAGCAGGGGTGCTAGGGGGCATCCTTGTCTGACCCCAGACCGGATGGGAAAGGGGTCTGTTAGCTGTCTGTTGACCAGGACTCTGCTTGTGATGTTGTTGTAGCAGAGCCTGGTCCAGTGGATGAGGTGTTGTGGGAAGTTCATCCTCCCTAGCACCTCCTGCAGGAAGCCATGGCTTACCCGGTCGAAGGCCTTCTCTTGGTCGAGGCAGAGGAGCGCGAAGGGGGACCTCCGCTCCTGGGAGTGGAAGATGAGGTCTCTCACCAGGAGCAGGTTGTCGTTTATGGACCTTCCGGGGACGCCGCAGGTCTGGTCCGGGTTGATGATTGCGGGGAGGTGTGTTTGGAAGCGCCACATGAGGGCCTTCGTGAGGATTTTGTAGTCGGAACAGAGGAGGTTGATGGGGCGCCAATTCCGGAGGTCCTTGAGGTCCCCCTTCTTGGGTATTAGTGTTACTGTACTCTGTCTCATCGATTCTCCTAGCCTCCTTTCCCTGTAGACCGCTCGGAGGACCTGGGCCAGATCGCCCTTGATGAGTTCCCAGAAGGCCTGATAGAATTCCGCCGGGATCCCGTCCGGTCCCGGGGCCTTCTGGGTGTTCATGGCGTGCACGGCCCGGGTGAGCTCCTCCAGACTCAGCTCTGGTTCCTCGCCCTCGCCCCCCTCTTTGATTTGGTCCAGACCGTCGAGGAAGGTTTCCGCCAGAGTCCCGTCCGCCGGCTTGGTGTCGAACAGCCGGCCGTAGAACTCCTCGGTCACCCTCCTGATGTCGTCGCTGTCTGTGACGGTCTGGCCGCTGGTGTTATAGAGGGACAGGATGCCTTGTTGTTTAGACCGTGCCCTGCGGAAGAAGTATTTGGTGCATTTCTCCTCCTCCTCCAGGCCCTTGAGTTTATCCCTGAAAGTCTTCCTCTCCTGTTCTTCCCGATAGAGTGTGGCCAGGTGCTCCTTGGTCTCTGACAGCTCCCGGGTCACGTCGAATCCTCTGAGTTGGAGGAGGCTCAGGCGTTGCAGGGCCCCGTTGTGGTGGTAGAAACGGGCCCTCTGTTCCCGAGCCTTCCTCCTTCCCACCCCTCCGAAGAACCCCTTGACCCGGGACTTGACCATTTCCCACCACTCTATCGGGGATGTAAATAGTTCTTTCAGGGTCCTCCACTCCAGGTAGCGCCTGGAGAAGGAGTGGCTGATGGAGGGGTCCTGGAGTACAGATGTGTTCATCCTCCAGGGCCCCCTCGTTGGTCTGGCTGGTCCCTCCCATCGCAGGGTCACGGTCAGCATCCTGTGGTCTGAGAAGTGCGTCGCCTGGGTCTTGAAGGAGCACACTCCCAGACCTGGCGAGAGCAAGAACATGTCGATCCTTGAAGAGGCAGAGCCCGAGGATCTCACCCACGTGTGTGTTGGGGGGGAGGTGCCGCCGACATCCATCAGGGAGAAGTCATTGATGATGTCCTGTAGTGCTTTGGTGGATCTGTCCTTCCAGGGTTTGCTCCGATCCTCATCCCTCAGGGCGCAGTTGAAATCACCCCCTACCAATACTGGCATGGGGGTCATCAGAAGAGGTCGAAGCTTCGCGTAGAGGGAGACTCTCTCTGTGGCGTTGGAGGGGCCGTAGACGTTGATGACCCTGAGCGGGGAACCCCGGACCTCCAGGTCGACGGCCAGGATCCGCCCGCTCTCGACGACTCGGTGGCTGGTTTGTCGGAGGAATGGATTGGCCACCAACATCCCGACCCCATCCGATTTATTGGTGTTGGAACCTGACCAGAGAGAGTCTCCCCGAGTCCACTCCCCCTCCAGAAGTGCATCCATCTCCATGTAGGGGATGGCACACTCCTGGAGGAGGTAGATGTCGGCCGGTTGTGTTGAGAGGTGTCTGAAAACGGTTGCCCTCTTCTCCAGTCGTAACATGCTGCGGGTGTTGAGTGATGTTATTGTGATAGTCATGGTGATTGTGATGATTTGACGGGTCCGCTGATTCCTGTGGCGATGATTTGGAGGTTCCTGATGGCCTCCTGTCCATATTCCGGGTCGGGCACCTCCCCCTGATTGCTCACGGCTTCGTCGTCCCCCCACCGTCTGCCTGGTGGTGGAGATTCGGCTGGCACGGAGGGTCCTTGGGTGGGCCGGGGCTGGCTGGTCTGATCCTGTGTGGGCTCAGAGACTGCTGTGGAGGGTTGGCGTCTGGACTTGGGACCAGGGTGAGGTCGTGGGGGAAGGGGGGGAGGGGGAGGGGGGGGGGGACCTGGAGGCTTTGGTGGTGGTTTCGGGGGGGATGGAGAGTCAGAAGTCGGGGTGGAGTCGTCTTCGGAGGTGGCAGTGGTGGGTTTGCGCTTCCTCTTCAGAACGACCATGTTCCAGTCAGTGAGTGGTGAGTCCTCGTTGTAGAGTGACTGGGAGTGTGGGGGTAAGTCGTGGGAGGGAATGATCCCTACCAGAGCCGGTTCCCTCACATTCACCGGCTTGGCAGGGGTGGATGTACGTATTGGGAGATACACCGGGGAGGTCATGTCGGTGGAGTCAGAGTCCGGTCGTGTCGTCCCCGGTGGATTTGCCGTGGTGGGGGTCGGCAGGTCTGTCTGGGAGTCCGGTAGGTCTGGTTGTGTCGTCGGGGATGAGACTGCCCCCGGGAGTGGGGAGAGGGGGTGGATGTCGGTCGGGGAGTCAGGGGGGAGGTCGGTGAAGGGGGCCGGTACCGAGTCGGGTTCCGATACCGGGTCGGGGTCAGTAATTATGAATAGGGGGGGTGTGGAGGAGTCTGAGGAGGGGGAGGGGGAGGGGGAAGGGGGGAGGGGGGGGGAGGTTGGTGGAGGGGGGTCGGCCTGCTCCTTCTGAGGTTGAGCTCCGGGCGGTGCCGTAGGGGGGGTATTGGCCGGCCTCCTTGTCTTGTTGGCGTAGGAGTGGGGGCAGTCTCTGTAGAGGTGTCCCTGAAGCCCACACAGGTTGCAGGGGCGTGTGTTAGTGCATTCCGCCGTGGGGTGTTCCCCTCGGCAGATGCGGCAGATGGTCTTTGTGCAGGCCGCGGCCAGATGTCCAAGGTGGCCGCAGGTCCTGCACAATTTGGGCATACCGTAGTAGTGGACGGTGCCCCTGTGGTTCCCCAGGTTGATGGTACTGGGGATGTGTTGGACACCGCCCACCGCTGAAGGATCCGGTGTGAGCTGGACCAGCCATTTCCGTGCCCCGGTCCACACTCCATCCTCGTCCAGGACCCTCCTCGCTCCAGAGTTGACGCGGGCATAGCGGCGCAGCCAAACCTCCACGTCGTACTCCTGCACAGCTTCGTTGTGGAATTGAATGGTGACTACTTTGTTTTCCCTGTCTGAAAGTGGTTCTGTGTGGAGATGGCTGAAAGGCGGGTTATTTTTGTTCTGGCGGTACCTGGTCCAAAATTGCTCTAACAGTTGTGGTGTTTTGAAACTGACCTCAAAGGTGTTGGGGGTTGAGGGCGGTTTCACCAGGCAGTTGAGATCGAGCGGCGCAAAGCCCATACCTCGTTGGAGTACGGCTCTGCTGAATTCCAGGCGGGTCATTCCGGTTGTGGTGTCTCTCTGTCCTGTCGTCGTTGCGGTGGTTGTGGATCCTTTGGTGACTCCGTCCCCGGCAGCCTCATCGGATTTCACCGTCACTCTGACGGCGTTCACCCGTCTCATCGCCCCAGGGTTCATCCTGGCAGCCATGGTGATGGTGCGTGTTCCCCGAACCTGCAAGGGTGGGGGGGGGAAGAAGACTCAGAGCCGGCTGAGGCCACTCGGTAGCCCGTCCCCAAGGGACGGTACTCTCCTGTGGCCCGCCTGCTCCTAGAGGTGGTGTTGGGGCTCCTGGCCCTCCTCCCGTCTGGTCTGAGATGGACAGTCTTCCTATGGAGGACAGAGGAAGACCTGAGAGCAAGGCAGAGCCACCAGAGTGCTTGGCCCTTGGCGTGCCACTCTCCTGTGGCCTGCTTGCTCTCGGCGTAGGTGGTGGGGCTCTCTCCCGTCTGTCCCTCCTTCCTCCGGGTCTGGTCTGGCGGAAAAGGTCCTTATCCCGACTTTTCGAGCGGTCTGGCCAGCCGCAAAGGGGGGGGGGGGGTATGGGGATCCGGGAGATGCGGGGTACTGGGAGTCGAGGGTGGGGCCGGTCTGCACCGACCTAGCCCCTCCTTCTGTTCCTCTGCCTCCTGCCTCTCACCGGGGCCAGCGGGCACCGGAGGATTCCGGTCCTATCCTGGGTGTTCCGCAGCTGGGCGGGTCTGGGAGTCGGCGGAGTACTGGGAAAGCCGGAGGGGTCAGGGCTGGTCTACCACGACCTAGCACCCTCCTCCTGCTCCCCTGCCTCCTGCCCCTCACCGGGCCCTGTGGCACCGGAGGGTTCCGGGCCTGTTCGGGGTGTTCCGCAGCTGGGTGGTTGGTTGCCTGGCAGGGGAGACACCTTGATCAGGAAGTATCAAATCGGCACTCTGGTTCCCGTTTAGCCGTGGTGGTCAGGAAAGAAATCGAAAGTCCGGGGTCTTGCGGTGTATGCGACACGGCTTGCGATTCCTTTGTTGGCTCTGCGGTGGAAGCCAGGTTTTCGATCCCCCTTTCTCTCTTCATTACTTTCCCCCCTTTTTCACCACTTGGCTGGAGACAGAGGCAGAATACGTGGCCTGACCGCGGTTCTGCCAAAATCTTCAGCCCAACCACCCCGCCCTGGGTGAACCTCCTTCGTGATCAAGGTGTCTCCCCTGCCAGGTAAGTATGAGTTGGAAGGGAAACGGGTGCCCTCACCCAGGTGCCAGGGCTGCCGCAGTCACCCGCGGTGAGCAGACAGGCAGAAAAAAACAGCCAATGGAAGGGGCGGGCTGAAGGGAGCAAGCCCCACCTCCCACTCACCCATGCAGAAAGAAACAGCCAATGGAAGGGGCGGGCGGAAGGGAACCATCCCCACCTCCCACTCACCCATCCCCCCACCCCTCCCTTGCCCTGCCCCTTGAAGAGAGAGAGACACAGAGAAAGAGAGAGAGAGAGAGAGAGAGACAATACCTACAGTAACAATAAACTGAAACTGACCACAAAAAACTAAGGAGGAATCGCAAATCAAGCTGAGCTACTGGGCAGAGCGGTGTCATCTATAAGTAGCCTATGACCCACAGCTTCCTTCGCTTACGGCCATACCACCCTGAACACGCCCGATCTCGTCCGATCTCGGAAGCTAAGCAGGGTCGGGCCTGGTTAGTACTTGGATGGGAGACCGCCTGGGAATACCAGGTGCTGTAAGCTTTTTTTTCCTCTTCTCTCACCAGCAGGGGGTACTGTTTCCCCACCTCGTGTCACACAGCTCCTCAACCGCTTGGCTTGACCTGTCTCAGGATTCCCAGATTATTTTTCACAAACATGTTCGGGGGAGAGCGCGTACGCAGTCCCCCACTACCAGAAATTATGCAGTCGAGATTCCCGCATTTGGGGAATTCGCAAAGGTCAGCACAGCCGAAGTGCAATGGCCGAGCCTCGCCCTGGGTGAACCTCCTTCGTGATCAAGGTGTCTCCCCTGCCAGGTAAGTATGAGTTGGAAGGGAAACGGGTGCCCTCACCCAGGTGCCAGGGCTGCCGCAGTCACCCGCGGTGAGCAGACAGGCAGAAAAAAACAGCCAATGGAAGGGGCGGGCTGAAGGGAGCAAGCCCCACCTCCCACTCACCCATGCAGAAAGAAACAGCCAATGGAAGGGGCGGGCGGAAGGGAACCATCCCCACCTCCCACTCACCCATCCCCCCACCCCTCCCTTGCCCTGCCCCTTGAAGAGAGAGAGACACAGAGAAAGAGAGAGAGAGAGAGAGAGAGACAATACCTACAGTAACAATAAACTGAAACTGACCACAAAAAACTAAGGAGGAATCGCAAATCAAGCTGAGCTACTGGGCAGAGCGGTGTCATCTATAAGTAGCCTATGACCCACAGCTTCCTTCGCTTACGGCCATACCACCCTGAACGCGCCCGATCTCGTCCGATCTCGGAAGCTAAGCAGGGTCGGGCCTGGTTAGTACTTGGATGGGAGACCGCCTGGGAATACCAGGTGCTGTAAGCTTTTTTTTCCTCTTCTCTCACCAGCAGGGGGTACTGTTTCCCCACCTCGTGTCACACAGCTCCTCAACCGCTTGGCTTGACCTGTCTCAGGATTCCCAGATTATTTTTCACAAACATGTTCGGGGGAGAGCGCGTACGCAGTCCCCCACTACCAGAAATTATGCAGTCGAGATTCCCGCATTTGGGGAATTCGCAAAGGTCAGCACAGCCGAAGTGCAATGGCCGAGCCTCGCCCTGGGTGAACCTCCTTCGTGATCAAGGTGTCTCCCCTGCCAGGTAAGTATGAGTTGGAAGGGAAACGGGTGCCCTCACCCAGGTGCCAGGGCTGCCGCAGTCACCCGCGGTGAGCAGACAGGCAGAAAAAAACAGCCAATGGAAGGGGCGGGCTGAAGGGAGCAAGCCCCACCTCCCACTCACCCATGCAGAAAGAAACAGCCAATGGAAGGGGCGGGCGGAAGGGAACCATCCCCACCTCCCACTCACCCATCCCCCCACCCCTCCCTTGCCCTGCCCCTTGAAGAGAGAGAGACACAGAGAAAGAGAGAGAGAGAGAGAGAGAGACAATACCTACAGTAACAATAAACTGAAACTGACCACAAAAAACTAAGGAGGAATCGCAAATCAAGCTGAGCTACTGGGCAGAGCGGTGTCATCTATAAGTAGCCTATGACCCACAGCTTCCTTCGCTTACGGCCATACCACCCTGAACACGCCCGATCTCGTCCGATCTCGGAAGCTAAGCAGGGTCGGGCCTGGTTAGTACTTGGATGGGAGACCGCCTGGGAATACCAGGTGCTGTAAGCTTTTTTTTCCTCTTCTCTCACCAGCAGGGGGTACTGTTTCCCCACCTCGTGTCACACAGCTCCTCAACCGCTTGGCTTGACCTGTCTCAGGATTCCCAGATTATTTTTCACAAACATGTTCGGGGGAGAGCGCGTACGCAGTCCCCCACTACCAGAAATTATGCAGTCGAGATTCCCGCATTTGGGGAATTCGCAAAGGTCAGCACAGCCGAAGTGCAATGGCCGAGCCTCGCCCTGGGTGAACCTCCTTCGTGATCAAGGTGTCTCCCCTGCCAGGTAAGTATGAGTTGGAAGGGAAACGGGTGCCCTCACCCAGGTGCCAGGGCTGCCGCAGTCACCCGCGGTGAGCAGACAGGCAGAAAAAAACAGCCAATGGAAGGGGCGGGCTGAAGGGAGCAAGCCCCACCTCCCACTCACCCATGCAGAAAGAAACAGCCAATGGAAGGGGCGGGCGGAAGGGAACCATCCCCACCTCCCACTCACCCATCCCCCCACCCCTCCCTTGCCCTGCCCCTTGAAGAGAGAGAGACACAGAGAAAGAGAGAGAGAGAGAGAGAGAGAGAGA
The DNA here is from genome assembly GCF_038355195.1 of Osmerus mordax. Taxonomy (NCBI): domain Eukaryota; kingdom Metazoa; phylum Chordata; class Actinopteri; order Osmeriformes; family Osmeridae; genus Osmerus; species Osmerus mordax. The sequence continues at coordinate 5,901,063 of NC_090051.1, read as the reverse complement.
CAATACCTACAGTAACAATAAACTGAAACTGACCACAAAAAACTAAGGAGGAATCGCAAATCAAGCTGAGCTACTGGGCAGAGCGGTGTCATCTATAAGTAGCCTATGACCCACAGCTTCCTTCGCTTACGGCCATACCACCCTGAACACGCCCGATCTCGTCCGATCTCGGAAGCTAAGCAGGGTCGGGCCTGGTTAGTACTTGGATGGGAGACCGCCTGGGAATACCAGGTGCTGTAAGCTTTTTTTTCCTCTTCTCTCACCAGCAGGGGGTACTGTTTCCCCACCTCGTGTCACACAGCTCCTCAACCGCTTGGCTTGACCTGTCTCAGGATTCCCAGATTATTTTTCACAAACATGTTCGGGGGAGAGCGCGTACGCAGTCCCCCACTACCAGAAATTATGCAGTCGAGATTCCCGCATTTGGGGAATTCGCAAAGGTCAGCACAGCCGAAGTGCAATGGCCGAGCCTCGCCCTGGGTGAACCTCCTTCGTGATCAAGGTGTCTCCCCTGCCAGGTAAGTATGAGTTGGAAGGGAAACGGGTGCCCTCACCCAGGTGCCAGGGCTGCCGCAGTCACCCGCGGTGAGCAGACAGGCAGAAAAAAACAGCCAATGGAAGGGGCGGGCTGAAGGGAGCAAGCCCCACCTCCCACTCACCCATGCAGAAAGAAACAGCCAATGGAAGGGGCGGGCGGAAGGGAACCATCCCCACCTCCCACTCACCCATCCCCCCACCCCTCCCTTGCCCTGCCCCTTGAAGAGAGAGAGACACAGAGAAAGAGAGAGAGAGAGAGAGAGAGAGAGAGAGAGACAATACCTACAGTAACAATAAACTGAAACTGACCACAAAAAACTAAGGAGGAATCGCAAATCAAGCTGAGCTACTGGGCAGAGCGGTGTCATCTATAAGTAGCCTATGACCCACAGCTTCCTTCGCTTACGGCCATACCACCCTGAACACGCCCGATCTCGTCCGATCTCGGAAGCTAAGCAGGGTCGGGCCTGGTTAGTACTTGGATGGGAGACCGCCTGGGAATACCAGGTGCTGTAAGCTTTTTTTTCCTCTTCTCTCACCAGCAGGGGGTACTGTTTCCCCACCTCGTGTCACACAGCTCCTCAACCGCTTGGCTTGACCTGTCTCAGGATTCCCAGATTATTTTTCACAAACATGTTCGGGGGAGAGCGCGTACGCAGTCCCCCACTACCAGAAATTATGCAGTCGAGATTCCCGCATTTGGGGAATTCGCAAAGGTCAGCACAGCCGAAGTGCAATGGCCGAGCCTCGCCCTGGGTGAACCTTTTAAGCTTTTATTGGTTTTACCAAAATTAAAAACAGTTATTTACAGCATTGGTAAAAACTTCCACCACATTTCACCCAGTGTCGATACGTCAATCACAATCACCCTTTACCTCAAAACGAAAAACACAAATTCACCAGTGTGGGCCCTCCCTGCGCCAACCTAAACCCTCCAGGAAAGCGAGGAAAAACTCCTCACAAAAACTCTTTGAGAAAATTAAGAAGAAACCTCGGGAGGAGCCATTCGAGGGGGTATCCCCTCCTCCAGGGATGGTTGGGGGTGCTGCAGGTCGGGCCGAGTCCAAGTGCAGTGCAAATGATGTGTGTCTGAGGTGAGAGTTTCTGTAACGTTCCGGTAAGTGGGGTGGGGTGTGTGGGTGGCGGGGTTGGAGGGGCCAGACTTCTTGATGAGTGGGATGGGGGGGGGGTTTCTTGTGGCGGGGGGTGGGGGGTGTAGTGTCCTTTTCGGGGGCCCAGGGAGAGGGGTTCCAGGTGCTGCAGCTGGTGTGCCGGGGAGGGGCGATGACCGGTCCTTGGGGGGGGGGGGGGGGGGGGGGGGGGGGGGGTAGAGGGTGCTGCTGCTGGGATGGTGTTGGCAAACTGGAACCCTGTGAGGTGATAGGGGGAGAGAGTGGAGAGGGGAGGAAAGGAGGGGGTGAGCAAGGGTAGTGGGGTGCAGGTGTAATGTGCTGTTGTACTTCCCTTGTGGCCTGGTGGGTTTCTCCTCTCCGGACCCTCGTACTGGGGACAGGTGTTGGTGTCCCTGGGTCTTCGGGCTTGGTGCCGGAACGGGTGAAGCGGTGGGGTGAGTGGAGTGGTGGCTGCCAGGGCGGTGGTGATGGTGTTGGGGGCGATGAGGGTGTTGGACGGGGAACGCCGCCGGCCTTCGGGGACGGAGCATGTAGTGCAGAGATGGTGTGGTGGCATGGGGGGCTGAGTTAGATGGACACGTCCTTCCACCTCTCCACCCCCCATGTGTCTCTGGCGGTGTCCGGGTTATTTTTAAAGTCCAGGATGGCGTAGTCCCTGAGGAGGAGAGTGATTCTCCTCCTCTGGACAATGAAAGGGTGGTCCTGTTGATGATAGACCCTGCTGTTCCTTGTCTCCCATATCACCTGCTTGACGGCGCTGACGATCCTCCACTGATGTTGTAGGCGGGGGGTCGTACAGCCCCCCGGAGGACCGAACAGGATGTCGTCCGCCGTCAAGCGAGGCAAGGTGTTGTTCCTGTAGAGGGAGACAGAGGGAACAAACAGGGCCCAGACCCGCCTGGCCACGGTGCACTTGACAAACAGGTGGTAAATGTTTTCAGTGTCAGTGCAACCGTGGGGGCAGAGCTCGGTACGGGCCATGCGCCGTCTATGCATGAATTCTCTGGTGGGGAGACAGCCGTGAGCAGTTGACCAATTCAAATCCTTTTGTTTATTGTTGATGCATTTATGGTTAATGTTTTTCCATACCTGTTGGATGTCCAGGGCCGGCCTGGCCTTGGGTGGTGTGGTGATGTCCTTCCCTCTGATGTGTGCCATGATGTCCTTGTATTTCCAGGAGGCCAGGCCGGCTGCAGGCAGACCCGTCCTGAAGGCAAAGTTCTTCCACTCCCTGTATACTTTTGGGGGGTCCCAGCAGTAGGGCACAGTGTGGTTGATGGTGGTGTTGGTGATACGGAGTGCTCTGAGTATGGGTGTGGCGAAGTACCTCTCAAAGGTTCCTGCCTTCCTGTCCGGTTTATGGATATTTGTGACCAGTCGTGAGAGGCCCTGTGCCCTAATGATGTTGAGGATGTCTGGGACCCCCTTCCCCCCCTTCTCCTCTGCGCTGAACATGATGGTCCTCTTCAAGCGCTCCATGGTGCTCCCCCAGACAAAGGTGAACATCAGGCGCTCGATGGTTTTGCTCGTCACCCTGTCCGGGGGAAACACCCTCCCGACGTAGAGGAGAATGGGGAGGATAATTGCCTTCAGGATCAAGATCTTGCCCGTTATTGTGAGGGACCGTGCACTCCATTGGGCGATCTTTTGCTTGGCATGGCTGATGGTGTTGGCCCAGGTCAGGGTCCCTTTCCCGTTGTTCTGGTAGATGACTCCGAGCAGCTTGATGTTGTCTGTCTTTACAGGGAAAGAGGTGGTGATGTCTTCTTTCCAGTGTTGCGACAGGTACAGTTCGCTCTTACCTCGATTGACCAGGGCGCCAGTGGCTGCACAGTAGTCGTCCACCACCTTCGTTGCCGCGGCGATGGACCGACTATCTGTGCCGACGATGGTGATGTCGTCCATGTACGCCACCACCCGGAGCCTCTCTCCCTGGGCCCCCGGGAGGTGATAACCCTGGATGTTCTGTGTAGCTCTGATTTTACGGAGGAAAGGCTCCAGGTAGATGACGTACAGCAGGGGTGCTAGGGGGCATCCTTGTCTGACCCCAGACCGGATGGGAAAGGGGTCTGTTAGCTGTCTGTTGACCAGGACTCTGCTTGTGATGTTGTTGTAGCAGAGCCTGGTCCAGTGGATGAGGTGTTGTGGGAAGTTCATCCTCCCTAGCACCTCCTGCAGGAAGCCATGGCTTACCCGGTCGAAGGCCTTCTCTTGGTCGAGGCAGAGGAGCGCGAAGGGGGACCTCCGCTCCTGGGAGTGGAAGATGAGGTCTCTCACCAGGAGCAGGTTGTCGTTTATGGACCTTCCGGGGACGCCGCAGGTCTGGTCCGGGTTGATGATTGCGGGGAGGTGTGTTTGGAAGCGCCACATGAGGGCCTTCGTGAGGATTTTGTAGTCGGAACAGAGGAGGTTGATGGGGCGCCAATTCCGGAGGTCCTTGAGGTCCCCCTTCTTGGGTATTAGTGTTACTGTACTCTGTCTCATCGATTCTCCTAGCCTCCTTTCCCTGTAGACCGCTCGGAGGACCTGGGCCAGATCGCCCTTGATGAGTTCCCAGAAGGCCTGATAGAATTCCGCCGGGATCCCGTCCGGTCCCGGGGCCTTCTGGGTGTTCATGGCGTGCTCGGCCCGGGTGAGCTCCTCCAGACTCAGCTCTGGTTCCTCGCCCTCGCCCCCCTCTTTGATTTGGTCCAGACCGTCGAGGAAGGTTTCCGCCAGAGTCCCGTCCGCCGGCTTGGTGTCGAACAGCCGGCCGTAGAACTCCTCGGTCACCCTCCTGATGTCGTCGCTGTCTGTGACGGTCTGGCCGCTGGTGTTATAGAGGGACAGGATGCCTTGTTGTTTAGACCGTGCCCTGCGGAAGAAGTATTTGGTGCATTTCTCCTCCTCCTCCAGGCCCTTGAGTTTATCCCTGAAAGTCTTCCTCTCCTGTTCTTCCCGATAGAGTGTGGCCAGGTGCTCCTTGGTCTCTGACAGCTCCCGGGTCACGTCGAATCCTCTGAGTTGGAGGAGGCTCAGGCGTTGCAGGGCCCCGTTGTGGTGGTAGAAACGGGCCCTCTGTTCCCGAGCCTTCCTCCTTCCCACCCCTCCGAAGAACCCCTTGACCCGGGACTTGACCATTTCCCACCACTCTATCGGGGATGTAAATAGTTCTTTCAGGGTCCTCCACTCCAGGTAGCGCCTGGAGAAGGAGTGGCTGATGGAGGGGTCCTGGAGTACAGATGTGTTCATCCTCCAGGGCCCCCTCGTTGGTCTGGCTGGTCCCTCCCATCGCAGGGTCACGGTCAGCATCCTGTGGTCTGAGAAGTGCGTCGCCTGGGTCTTGAAGGAGCACACTCCCAGACCTGGCGAGAGCAAGAACATGTCGATCCTTGAAGAGGCAGAGCCCGAGGATCTCACCCACGTGTGTGTTGGGGGGGAGGTGCCGCCGACATCCATCAGGGAGAAGTCATTGATGATGTCCTGTAGTGCTTTGGTGGATCTGTCCTTCCAGGGTTTGCTCCGATCCTCATCCCTCAGGGCGCAGTTGAAATCACCCCCTACCAATACTGGCATGGGGGTCATCAGAAGAGGTCGAAGCTTCGCGTAGAGGGAGACTCTCTCTGTGGCGTTGGAGGGGCCGTAGACGTTGATGACCCTGAGCGGGGAACCCCGGACCTCCAGGTCGACGGCCAGGATCCGCCCGCTCTCGACGACTCGGTGGCTGGTTTGTCGGAGGAATGGATTGGCCACCAACATCCCGACCCCATCCGATTTATTGGTGTTGGAACCTGACCAGAGAGAGTCTCCCCGAGTCCACTCCCCCTCCAGAAGTGCATCCATCTCCATGTAGGGGATGGCACACTCCTGGAGGAGGTAGATGTCGGCCGGTTGTGTTGAGAGGTGTCTGAAAACGGTTGCCCTCTTCTCCAGTCGTAACATGCTGCGGGTGTTGAGTGATGTTATTGTGATAGTCATGGTGATTGTGATGATTTGACGGGTCCGCTGATTCCTGTGGCGATGATTTGGAGGTTCCTGATGGCCTCCTGTCCATATTCCGGGTCGGGCACCTCCCCCTGATTGCTCACGGCTTCGTCGTCCCCCCACCGTCTGCCTGGTGGTGGAGATTCGGCTGGCACGGAGGGTCCTTGGGTGGGCCGGGGCTGGCTGGTCTGATCCTGTGTGGGCTCAGAGACTGCTGTGGAGGGTTGGCGTCTGGACTTGGGACCAGGGTGAGGTCGTGGGGGAAGGGGGGGAGGGGGAGGGGGGGGGGGACCTGGAGGCTTTGGTGGTGGTTTCGGGGGGGATGGAGAGTCAGAAGTCGGGGTGGAGTCGTCTTCGGAGGTGGCAGTGGTGGGTTTGCGCTTCCTCTTCAGAACGACCATGTTCCAGTCAGTGAGTGGTGAGTCCTCGTTGTAGAGTGACTGGGAGTGTGGGGGTAAGTCGTGGGAGGGAATGATCCCTACCAGAGCCGGTTCCCTCACATTCACCGGCTTGGCAGGGGTGGATGTACGTATTGGGAGATACACCGGGGAGGTCATGTCGGTGGAGTCAGAGTCCGGTCGTGTCGTCCCCGGTGGATTTGCCGTGGTGGGGGTCGGCAGGTCTGTCTGGGAGTCCGGTAGGTCTGGTTGTGTCGTCGGGGATGAGACTGCCCCCGGGAGTGGGGAGAGGGGGTGGATGTCGGTCGGGGAGTCAGGGGGGAGGTCGGTGAAGGGGGCCGGTACCGAGTCGGGTTCCGATACCGGGTCGGGGTCAGTAATTATGAATAGGGGGGGTGTGGAGGAGTCTGAGGAGGGGGAGGGGGAGGGGGAAGGGGGGAGGGGGGGGGAGGTTGGTGGAGGGGGGTCGGCCTGCTCCTTCTGAGGTTGGGCTCCGGGCGGTGCCGTAGGGGGGGTATTGGCCGGCCTCCTTGTCTTGTTGGCGTAGGAGTGGGGGCAGTCTCTGTAGAGGTGTCCCTGAAGCCCACACAGGTTGCAGGGGCGTGTGTTAGTGCATTCCGCCGTGGGGTGTTCCCCTCGGCAGATGCGGCAGATGGTCTTTGTGCAGGCCGCGGCCAGATGTCCAAGGTGGCCGCAGGTCCTGCACAATTTGGGCATACCGTAGTAGTGGACGGTGCCCCTGTGGTTCCCCAGGTTGATGGTACTGGGGATGTGTTGGACACCGCCCACCGCTGAAGGATCCGGTGTGAGCTGGACCAGCCATTTCCGTGCCCCGGTCCACACTCCATCCTCGTCCAGGACCCTCCTCGCTCCAGAGTTGACGCGGGCATAGCGGCGCAGCCAAACCTCCACGTCGTACTCCTGCACAGCTTCGTTGTGGAATTGAATGGTGACTACTTTGTTTTCCCTGTCTGAAAGTGGTTCTGTGTGGAGATGGCTGAAAGGCGGGTTATTTTTGTTCTGGCGGTACATGGTCCAAAATTGCTCTAACAGTTGTGGTGTTTTGAAACTGACCTCAAAGGTGTTGGGGGTTGAGGGCGGTTTCACCAGGCAGTTGAGATCGAGCGGCGCAAAGCCCATACCTCGTTGGAGTACGGCTCTGCTGAATTCCAGGCGGGTCATTCCGGTTGTGGTGTCTCTCTGTCCTGTCGTCGTTGCGGTGGTTGTGGATCCTTTGGTGACTCCGTCCCCGGCAGCCTCATCGGATTTCACCGTCACTCTGACGGCGTTCACCCGTCTCATCGCCCCAGGGTTCATCCTGGCAGCCATGGTGATGGTGCGTGTTCCCCGAACCTGCAAGGGTGGGGGGGGAAGAAGACTCAGAGCCGGCTGAGGCCACTCGGTAGCCCGTCCCCAAGGGACGGTACTCTCCTGTGGCCCGCCTGCTCCTAGAGGTGGTGTTGGGGCTCCTGGCCCTCCTCCCGTCTGGTCTGAGATGGACAGTCTTCCTATGGAGGACAGAGGAAGACCTGAGAGCAAGGCAGATCCACCAGAGTGCTTGGCCCTTGGCGTGCCACTCTCCTGTGGCCTGCTTGCTCTCGGCGTAGGTGGTGGGGCTCTCTCCCGTCTGTCCCTCCTTCCTCCGGGTCTGGTCTGGCGGAAAAGGTCCTTATCCCGACTTTTCGAGCGGTCTGGCCAGCCGCAAAGGGGGGGGGGGGGTATGGGGATCCGGGAGATGCGGGGTACTGGGAGTCGAGGGTGGGGCCGGTCTGCACCGACCTAGCCCCTCCTTCTGTTCCTCTGCCTCCTGCCTCTCACCGGGGCCAGCGGGCACCGGAGGATTCCGGTCCTATCCTGGGTGTTCCGCAGCTGGGCGGGTCTGGGAGTCGGCGGAGTACTGGGAAAGCCGGAGGGGTCAGGGCTGGTCTACCACGACCTAGCACCCTCCTCCTGCTCCCCTGCCTCCTGCCCCTCACCGGGCCCTGTGGCACCGGAGGGTTCCGGGCCTGTTCGGGGTGTTCCGCAGCTGGGTGGTTGGGCTGAAGATTTTGGCAGAACCGCGGTCAGGCCACGTATTCTGCCTCTGTCTCCAGCCAAGTGGTGAAAAAAGGGGGGAAAGTAATGAAGAGAGAAAGGGGGATCGAAAACCTGGCTTCCACCGCAGAGCCAACAAAGGAATCGCAAGCCGTGTCGCATACACCGCAAGACCCCGGACTTTCGATTTCTTTCCTGACCACCACGGCTAAACGGGAACCAGAGTGCCGATTTGATACTTCCTGATCAAGGTGTCTCCCCTGCCAGGTAAGTATGAGTTGGAAGGGAAACGGGTGCCCTCACCCAGGTGCCAGGGCTGCCGCAGTCACCCGCGGTGAGCAGACAGGCAGAAAAAAACAGCCAATGGAAGGGGCGGGCTGAAGGGAGCAAGCCCCACCTCCCACTCACCCATGCAGAAAGAAACAGCCAATGGAAGGGGCGGGCGGAAGGGAACCATCCCCACCTCCCACTCACCCATCCCCCCACCCCTCCCTTGCCCTGCCCCTTGAAGAGAGAGAGACACAGAGAAAGAGAGAGAGAGAGAGAGAGAGACAATACCTACAGTAACAATAAACTGAAACTGACCACAAAAAACTAAGGAGGAATCGCAAATCAAGCTGAGCTACTGGGCAGAGCGGTGTCATCTATAAGTAGCCTATGACCCACAGCTTCCTTCGCTTACGGCCATACCACCCTGAACACGCCCGATCTCGTCCGATCTCGGAAGCTAAGCAGGGTCGGGCCTGGTTAGTACTTGGATGGGAGACCGCCTGGGAATACCAGGTGCTGTAAGCTTTTTTTTCCTCTTCTCTCACCAGCAGGGGGTACTGTTTCCCCACCTCGTGTCACACAGCTCCTCAACCGCTTGGCTTGACCTGTCTCAGGATTCCCAGATTATTTTTCACAAACATGTTCGGGGGAGAGCGCGTACGCAGTCCCCCACTACCAGAAATTATGCAGTCGAGATTCCCGCATTTGGGGAATTCGCAAAGGTCAGCACAGCCGAAGTGCAATGGCCGAGCCTCGCCCTGGGTGAACCTCCTTCGTGATCAAGGTGTCTCCCCTGCCAGGTAAGTATGAGTTGGAAGGGAAACGGGTGCCCTCACCCAGGTGCCAGGGCTGCCGCAGTCACCCGCGGTGAGCAGACAGGCAGAAAAAAACAGCCAATGGAAGGGGCGGGCTGAAGGGAGCAAGCCCCACCTCCCACTCACCCATGCAGAAAGAAACAGCCAATGGAAGGGGCGGGCGGAAGGGAACCATCCCCACCTCCCACTCACCCATCCCCCCACCCCTCCCTTGCCCTGCCCCTTGAAGAGAGAGAGACACAGAGAAAGAGAGAGAGAGAGAGAGAGAGAGAGAGAGAGAGAGACAATACCTACAGTAACAATAAACTGAAACTGACCACAAAAAACTAAGGAGGAATCGCAAATCAAGCTGAGCTACTGGGCAGAGCGGTGTCATCTATAAGTAGCCTATGACCCACAGCTTCCTTCGCTTACGGCCATACCACCCTGAACACGCCCGATCTCGTCCGATCTCGGAAGCTAAGCAGGGTCGGGCCTGGTTAGTACTTGGATGGGAGACCGCCTGGGAATACCAGGTGCTGTAAGCTTTTTTTTCCTCTTCTCTCACCAGCAGGGGGTACTGTTTCCCCACCTCGTGTCACACAGCTCCTCAACCGCTTGGCTTGACCTGTCTCAGGATTCCCAGATTATTTTTCACAAACATGTTCGGGGGAGAGCGCGTACGCAGTCCCCCACTACCAGAAATTATGCAGTCGAGATTCCCGCATTTGGGGAATTCGCAAAGGTCAGCACAGCCGAAGTGCAATGGCCGAGCCTCGCCCTGGGTGAACCTCCTTCGTGATCAAGGTGTCTCCCCTGCCAGGTAAGTATGAGTTGGAAGGGAAACGGGTGCCCTCACCCAGGTGCCAGGGCTGCCGCAGTCACCCGCGGTGAGCAGACAGGCAGAAAAAAACAGCCAATGGAAGGGGCGGGCTGAAGGGAGCAAGCCCCACCTCCCACTCACCCATGCAGAAAGAAACAGCCAATGGAAGGGGCGGGCGGAAGGGAACCATCCCCACCTCCCACTCACCCATCCCCCCACCCCTCCCTTGCCCTGCCCCTTGAAGAGAGAGAGACACAGAGAAAGAGAGAGAGAGAGAGAGAGAGAGAGAGAGAGAGAGAGAGACAATACCTACAGTAACAATAAACTGAAACTGACCACAAAAAACTAAGGAGGAATCGCAAATCAAGCTGAGCTACTGGGCAGAGCGGTGTCATCTATAAGTAGCCTATGACCCACAGCTTCCTTCGCTTACGGCCATACCACCCTGAACACGCCCGATCTCGTCCGATCTCGGAAGCTAAGCAGGGTCGGGCCTGGTTAGTACTTGGATGGGAGACCGCCTGGGAATACCAGGTGCTGTAAGCTTTTTTTTCCTCTTCTCTCACCAGCAGGGGGTACTGTTTCCCCACCTCGTGTCACACAGCTCCTCAACCGCTTGGCTTGACCTGTCTCAGGATTCCCAGATTATTTTTCACAAACATGTTCGGGGGAGAGCGCGTACGCAGTCCCCCACTACCAGAAATTATGCAGTCGAGATTCCCGCATTTGGGGAATTCGCAAAGGTCAGCACAGCCGAAGTGCAATGGCCGAGCCTCGCCCTGGGTGAACCTCCTTCGTGATCAAGGTGTCTCCCCTGCCAGGTAAGTATGAGTTGGAAGGGAAACGGGTGCCCTCACCCAGGTGCCAGGGCTGCCGCAGTCACCCGCGGTGAGCAGACAGGCAGAAAAAAACAGCCAATGGAAGGGGCGGGCTGAAGGGAGCAAGCCCCACCTCCCACTCACCCATGCAGAAAGAAACAGCCAATGGAAGGGGCGGGCGGAAGGGAACCATCCCCACCTCCCACTCACCCATCCCCCCACCCCTCCCTTGCCCTGCCCCTTGAAGAGAGAGAGACACAGAGAAAGAGAGAGAGAGAGAGAGAGAGACAATACCTACAGTAACAATAAACTGAAACTGACCACAAAAAACTAAGGAGGAATCGCAAATCAAGCTGAGCTACTGGGCAGAGCGGTGTCATCTATAAGTAGCCTATGACCCACAGCTTCCTTCGCTTACGGCCATACCACCCTGAACACGCCCGATCTCGTCCGATCTCGGAAGCTAAGCAGGGTCGGGCCTGGTTAGTACTTGGATGGGAGACCGCCTGGGAATACCAGGTGCTGTAAGCTTTTTTTTCCTCTTCTCTCACCAGCAGGGGGTACTGTTTCCCCACCTCGTGTCACACAGCTCCTCAACCGCTTGGCTTGACCTGTCTCAGGATTCCCAGATTATTTTTCACAAACATGTTCGGGGGAGAGCGCGTACGCAGTCCCCCACTACCAGAAATTATGCAGTCGAGATTCCCGCATTTGGGGAATTCGCAAAGGTCAGCACAGCCGAAGTGCAATGGCCGAGCCTCGCCCTGGGTGAACCTCCTTCGTGATCAAGGTGTCTCCCCTGCCAGGTAAGTATGAGTTGGAAGGGAAACGGGTGCCCTCACCCAGGTGCCAGGGCTGCCGCAGTCACCCGCGGTGAGCAGACAGGCAGAAAAAAACAGCCAATGGAAGGGGCGGGCTGAAGGGAGCAAGCCCCACCTCCCACTCACCCATGCAGAAAGAAACAGCCAATGGAAGGGGCGGGCGGAAGGGAACCATCCCCACCTCCCACTCACCCATCCCCCCACCCCTCCCTTGCCCTGCCCCTTGAAGAGAGAGAGACACAGAGAAAGAGAGAGAGAGAGAGAGAGAGAGAGAGAGAGAGAGACAATACCTACAGTAACAATAAACTGAAACTGACCACAAAAAACTAAGGAGGAATCGCAAATCAAGCTGAGCTACTGGGCAGAGCGGTGTCATCTATAAGTAGCCTATGACCCACAGCTTCCTTCGCTTACGGCCATACCACCCTGAACACGCCCGATCTCGTCCGATCTCGGAAGCTAAGCAGGGTCGGGCCTGGTTAGTACTTGGATGGGAGACCGCCTGGGAATACCAGGTGCTGTAAGCTTTTTTTTCCTCTTCTCTCACCAGCAGGGGGTACTGTTTCCCCACCTCGTGTCACACAGCTCCTCAACCGCTTGGCTTGACCTGTCTCAGGATTCCCAGATTATTTTTCACAAACATGTTCGGGGGAGAGCGCGTACGCAGTCCCCCACTACCAGAAATTATGCAGTCGAGATTCCCGCATTTGGGGAATTCGCAAAGGTCAGCACAGCCGAAGTGCAATGGCCGAGCCTCGCCCTGGGTGAACCTCCTTCGTGATCAAGGTGTCTCCCCTGCCAGGTAAGTATGAGTTGGAAGGGAAACGGGTGCCCTCACCCAGGTGCCAGGGCTGCCGCAGTCACCCGCGGTGAGCAGACAGGCAGAAAAAAACAGCCAATGGAAGGGGCGGGCTGAAGGGAGCAAGCCCCACCTCCCACTCACCCATGCAGAAAGAAACAGCCAATGGAAGGGGCGGGCGGAAGGGAACCATCCCCACCTCCCACTCACCCATCCCCCCACCCCTCCCTTGCCCTGCCCCTTGAAGAGAGAGAGACACAGAGAAAGAGAGAGAGAGAGAGAGAGAGACAATACCTACAGTAACAATAAAGACCACAAAAAACTAAGGAGGAATCGCAAATCAAGCTGAGCTACTGGGCAGAGCGGTGTCATCTATAAGTAGCCTATGACCCACAGCTTCCTTCGCTTACGGCCATACCACCCTGAACACGCCCGATCTCGTCCGATCTCGGAAGCTAAGCAGGGTCGGGCCTGGTTAGTACTTGGATGGGAGACCGCCTGGGAATACCAGGTGCTGTAAGCTTTTTTTTCCTCTTCTCTCACCAGCAGGGGGTACTGTTTCCCCACCTCGTGTCACACAGCTCCTCAACCGCTTGGCTTGACCTGTCTCAGGATTCCCAGATTATTTTTCACAAACATGTTCGGGGAGAGCGCGTACGCAGTCCCCCACTACCAGAATTATGCAGTCGAGATTCCCGCATTTGGGGAATTCGCAAAGGTCAGCACAGCCGAAGTGCAATGGCCGAGCCTCGCCCTGGTGAACCTCCTTCGTGATCAAGGTGTCTCCCCTGCCAGGTAAGTATGAGTTGGAAGGGAAACGGGTGCCCTCACCCAGGTGCCAGGGCTGCCGCAGTCACCCGCGGTGAGCAGACAGGCAGAAAAAAACAGCCAATGGAAGGGGCGGGCTGAAGGGAGCAAGCCCCACCTCCCACTCACCCATGCAGAAAGAAACAGCCAATGGAAGGGGCGGGCGGAAGGGAACCATCCCCACCTCCCACTCACCCATCCCCCCACCCCTCCCTTGCCCTGCCCCTTAGAAGAGAGAGAGACACAGAGAAAGAGAGAGAGAGAGAGAGAGAGAGAGAGAGAGAGAGACAATACCTACAGTAACAATAAACTGAAACTGACCACAAAAAAACTAAGGAGGAATCGCAAATCAAGCTGAGCTACTGGGCAGAGCGGTGTCATCTATAAGTAGCCTATGACCCACAGCTTCCTTCGCTTACGGCCATACCACCCTGAACACGCCCGATCTCGTCCGATCTCGGAAGCTAAGCAGGGTCGGGCCTGGTTAGTACTTGGATGGGAGACCGCCTGGGAATACCAGGTGCTGTAAGCTTTTTTTTCTCTTCTCTCACCAGCAGGGGGTACTGTTTCCCCACCTCGTGTCACACAGCTCCTCAACCGCTTGGCTTGACCTGTCTCAGGATTCCCAGATTATTTTTCACAAACATGTTCGGGGGAGAGCGCGTACGCAGTCCCCCACTACCAGAAATTATGCAGTCGAGATTCCGCATTTGGGGAATTCGCAAAGGTCAGCACAGCCGAAGTGCAATGGCCGAGCCTCGCCCTGGGTGAACCTTTTAAGCTTTTATTGGTTTTACCAAAATTAAAAACAGTTATTTACAGCATTGGTAAAAACTTCCACCACATTTCACCCAGTGTCGATACGTCAATCACAATCACCCTTTACCTCAAACGAAAAACACAAATTCACCAGTGTGGGCCCTCCCTGCGCCAACCTAAACCCTCCAGGAAAGCGAGGAAAAACTCCTCACAAAAACTCTTTGAGAAAATTAAGAAGAAACCTCGGGAGGAGCCATTCGAGGGGGTATCCCCTCCTCCAGGGATGGTTGGGGGTGCTGCAGGTCGGGCCGAGTCCAAGTGCAGTGCAAATGATGTGTGTCTGAGGTGAGAGTTTCTGTAACGTTCCGGTAAGTGGGGTGGGTGTGTGGGTGGCGGGGTTGGAGGGGCCAGACTTCTTGATGAGTGGGATGGGGGGGGGGGTTTCTTGTGGCGGGGGGTGGGGGGTGTAGTGTCCTTTTCGGGGGCCCAGGGAGAGGGGTTCCAGGTGCTGCAGCTGGTGTGCCGGGGAGGGGTGATGACCGGTCCTTGGGGGGGGGGGGGGGGGGGGGGGGGGGTAGAGGGTGCTGCTGCTGGGATGGTGTTGGCAAACTGGAACCCTGTGAGGTGATAGGGGGAGAGAGTGGAGAGGGGAGGAAAGGAGGGGTGTGAGCAAGGGTAGTGGGGTGCAGTGTAATGTGCTGTTGTACTTCCCTTGTGGCCTGGTGGGTTTCTCCTCTCGGACCCTCGTACTGGGGACAGGTGTTGGTGTCCTGGGTCTTCGGGCTTGGTGCCGGAACGGGTGAAGCGGTGGGGTGAGTGGAGTGGTGGCTGCCAGGGCGGTGGTGATGGTGTTGGGGGCGATGAGGGTGTTGGACGGGAATGCCGCCGGCCCTCGGGGACGGAGCATGTAGTGCAGAGATGGTGTGGTGGCATGGGGGGCTGAGTTAGATGGACACGTTCCTTCCACCTCTCCACCCCCCATGTGTCTCTGGCGGTGTCCGGGTTATTTTTAAAGTCCAGGATGGCGTAGTCCCTGAGGAGGAGAGTGATTCTCCTCCTCTGGACAATGAAAGGGTGGTCCTGTTGATGATAGACCCTGCTGTTCCTTGTCTCCCATATCACCTGCTTGACGGCGCTGACGATCCTCCACTGATGTTGTAGGCGGGGGGTCGTACAGCCCCCCGGAGGACCGAACAGGATGTCGTCGCCGTCAAGCGAGGCAAGGTGTTGTTCCTGTAGAGGGAGACAGAGGGAACAAACAGGGCCCAGACCCGCCTGGCCACGTGCATGCACTTGACAAACAGGTGGTAAATGTTTTCAGTGTCAGTGCAACCGTGGGGGCAGAGCTCGGTACGGGCCATGCGCCGTCTATGCATGAATTCTCTGGTGGGGAGACAGCCGTGAGCAGTTGACCATTCAAATCCTTTTGTTTATTGTTGATGCATTTATGGTTAATGTTTTTCCATACCTGTTGGATGTCCAGGGCCGGCCTGGCCTTGGGTGGTGTGGTGATGTCCTTCCCTCTGATGTGTGCCATGATGTCCTTGTATTTCCAGGAGGCCAGGCCGGCTGCAGGCAGACCCGTCCTGAAGGCAAAGTTCTTCCACTCCCTGTATACTTTTGGGGGGTCCCAGCAGTAGGGCACAGTGTGGTTGATGGTGGTGTTGGTGATACGGAGTGCTCTGAGTATGGGTGTGGCGAAGTACCTCTCAAAGGTTCCTGCCTTCCTGTCCGGTTTATGGATATTTGTGACCAGTCGTGAGAGGCCCTGTGCCCTAATGATGTTGAGGATGTCTGGGACCCCCTTCCCCCCCTTCTCCTCTGCGCTGAACATGATGGTCCCTCTTCAAGCGCTCCATGGTGCTCCCCCAGACAAAGGTGAACATCAGGCGCTCGATGGTTTTGCTCGTCACCCTGTCCGGGGGAAACACCCTCCCGACGTAGAGGAGAATGGGGAGGATAATTGCCTTCAGGATCAAGATCTTGCCCGTTATTGTGAGGGACCGTGCACTCCATTGGGCGATCTTTTGCTTGGCATGGCTGATGGTGTTGGCCCAGGTCAGGGTCCCTTTCCCGTTGTTCTGGTAGATGACTCCGAGCAGCTTGATGTTGTCTGTCTTTACAGGGAAAGAGGTGGTGATGTCTTCTTTCCAGTGTTGCGACAGGTACAGTTCGCTCTTACCTCGATTGACCAGGGCGCCAGTGGCTGCACAGTAGTCGTCCACCACCTTCGTTGCCGCGGCGATGGACCGACTATCTGTGCCGACGATGGTGATGTCGTCCATGTACGCCACCACCCGGAGCCTCTCTCCCTGGGCCCCCGGGAGGTGATAACCCTGGATGTTCTGTGTAGCTCTGATTTTACGGAGGAAAGGCTCCAGGTAGATGACGTACAGCAGGGGTGCTAGGGGGCATCCTTGTCTGACCCCAGACCGGATGGGAAAGGGGTCTGTTAGCTGTCTGTTGACCAGGACTCTGCTTGTGATGTTGTTGTAGCAGAGCCTGGTCCAGTGGATGAGGTGTTGTGGGAAGTTCATCCTCCCTAGCACCTCCTGCAGGAAGCCATGGCTTACCCGGTCGAAGGCCTTCTCTTGGTCGAGGCAGAGGAGCGCGAAGGGGGACCTCCGCTCCTGGGAGTGGAAGATGAGGTCTCTCACCAGGAGCAGGTTGTCGTTTATGGACCTTCCGGGGACGCCGCAGGTCTGGTCCGGGTTGATGATTGCGGGGAGGTGTGTTTGGAAGCGCCACATGAGGGCCTTCGTGAGGATTTTGTAGTCGGAACAGAGGAGGTTGATGGGGCGCCAATTCCGGAGCTCCTTGAGGTCCCCCTTCTTGGGTATTAGTGTTACTGTACTCTGTCTCATCGATTCTCCTAGCCTCCTTTCCCTGTAGACCGCTCGGAGGACCTGGGCCAGATCGCCCTTGATGAGTTCCCAGAAGGCCTGATAGAATTCCGCCGGGATCCCGTCCGGTCCCGGGGCCTTCTGGGTGTTCATGGCGTGCACGGCCCGGGTGAGCTCCTCCAGACTCAGCTCTGGTTCCTCGCCCTCGCCCCCCTCTTTGATTTGGTCCAGACCGTCGAGGAAGGTTTCCGCCAGAGTCCCGTCCGCCGGCTTGGTGTCGAACAGCCGGCCGTAGAACTCCTCGGTCACCCTCCTGATGTCGTCGCTGTCTGTGACGGTCTGGCCGCTGGTGTTATAGAGGGACAGGATGCCTTGTTGTTTAGACCGTGCCCTGCGGAAGAAGTATTTGGTGCATTTCTCCTCCTCCTCCAGGCCCTTGAGTTTATCCCTGAAAGTCTTCCTCTCCTGTTCTTCCCGATAGAGTGTGGCCAGGTGCTCCTTGGTCTCTGACAGCTCCCGGGTCACGTCGAATCCTCTGAGTTGGAGGAGGCTCAGGCGTTGCAGGGCCCCGTTGTGGTGGTAGAAACGGGCCCTCTGTTCCCGAGCCTTCCTCCTTCCCACCCCTCCGAAGAAACCCCTTGACCCGGGACTTGACCATTTCCCACCACTCTATCGGGGATGTAAATAGTTCTTTCAGGGTCCTCCACTCCAGGTAGCGCCTGGAGAAGGAGTGGCTGATGGAGGGGTCCTGGAGTACAGATGTGTTCATCCTCCAGGGCCCCCTCGTTGGTCTGGCTGGTCCCTCCCATCGCAGGGTCACGGTCAGCATCCTGTGGTCTGAGAAGTGCGTCGCCTGGGTCTTGAAGGAGCACACTCCCAGACCTGGCGAGAGCAAGAACATGTCGATCCTTGAAGAGGCAGAGCCCGAGGATCTCACCCACGTGTGTGTTGGGGGGGAGGTGCCGCCGACATCCATCAGGGAGAAGTCATTGATGATGTCCTGTAGTGCTTTGGTGGATCTGTCCTTCCAGGGTTTGCTCCGATCCTCATCCCTCAGGGCGCAGTTGAAATCACCCCCTACCAATACTGGCATGGGGGTCATCAGAAGAGGTCGAAGCTTCGCGTAGAGGGAGACTCTCTCTGTGGCGTTGGAGGGGCCGTAGACGTTGATGACCCTGAGCGGGGAACCCCGGACCTCCAGGTCGACGGCCAGGATCCGCCCGCTCTCGACGACTCGGTGGCTGGTTTGTCGGAGGAATGGATTGGCCACCAACATCCCGACCCCATCCGATTTATTGGTGTTGGAACCTGACCAGAGAGAGTCTCCCCGAGTCCACTCCCCCTCCAGAAGTGCATCCATCTCCATGTAGGGGATGGCACACTCCTGGAGGAGGTAGATGTCGGCCGGTTGTGTTGAGAGGTGTCTGAAAACGGTTGCCCTCTTCTCCAGTCGTAACATACTGCGGGTGTTGAGTGATGTTATTGTGATAGTCATGGTGATTGTGATGATTTGACGGGTCCGCTGATTCCTGTGGCGATGATTTGGAGGTTCCTGATGGCCTCCTGTCCATATTCCGGGTCGGGCACCTCCCCCTGATTGCTCACGGCTTCGTCGTCCCCCCACCGTCTGCCTGGTGGTGGAGATTCGGCTGGCACGGAGGGTCCTTGGGTGGGCCGGGGCTGGCTGGTCTGATCCTGTGTGGGCTCAGAGACTGCTGTGGAGGGTTGGCGTCTGGACTTGGGACCAGGGTGAGGTCGTGGGGGAAGGGGGGGAGGGGGAGGGGGGGGGGGACCTGGAGGCTTTGGTGGTGGTTTCGGGGGGGGATGGAGAGTCAGAAGTCGGGGTGGAGTCGTCTTCGGAGGTGGCAGTGGTGGGTTTGCGCTTCCTCTTCAGAACGACCATGTTCCAGTCAGTGAGTGGTGAGTCCTCGTTGTAGAGTGACTGGGAGTGTGGGGGTAAGTCGTGGGAGGGAATGATCCCTACCAGAGCCGGTTCCCTCACATTCACCGGCTTGGCAGGGGTGGATGTACGTATTGGGAGATACACCGGGGAGGTCATGTCGGTGGAGTCAGAGTCCGGTCGTGTCGTCCCCGGTGGATTTGCCGTGGTGGGGGTCGGCAGGTCTGTCTGGGAGTCCGGTAGGTCTGGTTGTGTCGTCGGGGATGAGACTGCCCCCGGGAGTGGGGAGAGGGGGTGGATGTCGGTCGGGGAGTCAGGGGGGAGGTCGGTGAAGGGGGCCGGTACCGAGTCGGGTTCCGATACCGGGTCGGGGTCAGTAATTATGAATAGGGGGGGTGTGGAGGAGTCTGAGGAGGGGGAGGGGGAGGGGGAAGGGGGGAGGGGGGGGGAGGTTGGTGGAGGGGGGTCGGCCTGCTCCTTCTGAGGTTGAGCTCCGGGCGGTGCCGTAGGGGGGGTATTGGCCGGCCTCCTTGTCTTGTTGGCGTAGGAGTGGGGGCAGTCTCTGTAGAGGTGTCCCTGAAGCCCACACAGGTTGCAGGGGCGTGTGTTAGTGCATTCCGCCGTGGGGTGTTCCCCTCGGCAGATGCGGCAGATGGTCTTTGTGCAGGCCGCGGCCAGATGTCCAAGGTGGCCGCAGGTCCTGCACAATTTGGGCATACCGTAGTAGTGGACGGTGCCCCTGTGGTTCCCCAGGTTGATGGTACTGGGGATGTGTTGGACACCGCCCACCGCTGAAGGATCCGGTGTGAGCTGGACCAGCCATTTCCGTGCCCCGGTCCACACTCCATCCTCGTCCAGGACCCTCCTCGCTCCAGAGTTGACGCGGGCATAGCGGCGCAGCCAAACCTCCACGTCGTACTCCTGCACAGCTTCGTTGTGGAATTGAATGGTGACTACTTTGTTTTCCCTGTCTGAAAGTGGTTCTGTGTGGAGATGGCTGAAAGGCGGGTTATTTTTGTTCTGGCGGTACATGGTCCAAAATTGCTCTAACAGTTGTGGTGTTTTGAAACTGACCTCAAAGGTGTTGGGGGTTGAGGGCGGTTTCACCAGGCAGTTGAGATCGAGCGGCGCAAAGCCCATACCTCGTTGGAGTACGGCTCTGCTGAATTCCAGGCGGGTCATTCCGGTTGTGGTGTCTCTCTGTCCTGTCGTCGTTGCGGTGGTTGTGGATCCTTTGGTGACTCCGTCCCCGGCAGCCTCATCGGATTTCACCGTCACTCTGACGGCGTTCACCCGTCTCATCGCCCCAGGGTTCATCCTGGCAGCCATGGTGATGGTGCGTGTTCCCCGAACCTGCAAGGGTGGGGGGGGGAAGAAGACTCAGAGCCGGCTGAGGCCACTCGGTAGCCCGTCCCCAAGGGACGGTACTCTCCTGTGGCCCGCCTGCTCCTAGAGGTGGTGTTGGGGCTCCTGGCCCTCCTCCCGTCTGGTCTGAGATGGACAGTCTTCCTATGGAGGACAGAGGAAGACCTGAGAGCAAGGCAGAGCCACCAGAGTGCTTGGCCCTTGGCGTGCCACTCTCCTGTGGCCTGCTTGCTCTCGGCGTAGGTGGTGGGGCTCTCTCCCGTCTGTCCCTCCTTCCTCCGGGTCTGGTCTGGCGGAAAAGGTCCTTATCCCGACTTTTCGAGCGGTCTGGCCAGCCGCAAAGGGGGGGGGGGGGTATGGGGATCCGGGAGATGCGGGGTACTGGGAGTCGAGGGTGGGGCCGGTCTGCACCGACCTAGCCCCTCCTTCTGTTCCTCTGCCTCCTGCCTCTCACCGGGGCCAGCGGGCACCGGAGGATTCCGGTCCTGTCCTGGGTGTTCCGCAGCTGGGCGGGTCTGGGAGTCGGCGGAGTACTAGGAAAGCCGGAGGGGTCAGGGCTGGTCTACCACGACCTAGCACCCTCCTCCTGCTCCCCTGCCTCCTGCCCCTCACCGGGCCCTGTGGCACCGGAGGGTTCCGGGCCTGTTCGGGGTGTTCCGCAGCTGGGTGGTTGGGCTGAAGATTTTGGCAGAACCGCGGTCAGGCCACGTATTCTGCCTCTGTCTCCAGCCAAGTGGTGAAAAAAAGGGGGGAAAGTAATGAAGAGAGAAAAGGGGATCGAAAACCTGGCTTCCACCGCAGAGCCAACAAAGGAATCGCAAGCCGTGTCGCATACACCGCAAGACCCCGGACTTTCGATTCCTTTCCTGACCACCACGGCTAAACGGGAACCAGAGTGCCGATTTGATACTTCCTGATCAAGGTGTCTCCCCTGCCAGGTAAGTATGAGTTGGAAGGGAAACGGGTGCCCTCACCCAGGTGCCAGGGCTGCCGCAGTCACCCGCGGTGAGCAGACAGGCAGAAAAAAACAGCCAATGGAAGGGGCGGGCTGAAGGGAGCAAGCCCCACCTCCCACTCACCCATGCAGAAAGAAACAGCCAATGGAAGGGGCGGGCGGAAGGGAACCATCCCCACCTCCCACTCACCCATCCCCCCACCCCTCCCTTGCCCTGCCCCTTGAAGAGAGAGAGACACAGAGAAAGAGAGAGAGAGAGAGAGAGAGAGAGAGAGAGACAATACCTACAGTAACAATAAACTGAAACTGACCACAAAAAACTAAGGAGGAATCGCAAATCAAGCTGAGCTACTGGGCAGAGCGGTGTCATCTATAAGTAGCCTATGACCCACAGCTTCCTTCGCTTACGGCCATACCACCCTGAACACGCCCGATCTCGTCCGATCTCGGAAGCTAAGCAGGGTCGGGCCTGGTTAGTACTTGGATGGGAGACCGCCTGGGAATACCAGGTGCTGTAAGCTTTTTTTTCCTCTTCTCTCACCAGCAGGGGGTACTGTTTCCCCACCTCGTGTCACACAGCTCCTCAACCGCTTGGCTTGACCTGTCTCAGGATTCCCAGATTATTTTTCACAAACATGTTCGGGGGAGAGCGCGTACGCAGTCCCCCACTACCAGAAATTATGCAGTCGAGATTCCCGCATTTGGGGAATTCGCAAAGGTCAGCACAGCCGAAGTGCAATGGCCGAGCCTCGCCCTGGGTGAACCTCCTTCGTGATCAAGGTGTCTCCCCTGCCAGGTAAGTATGAGTTGGAAGGGAAACGGGTGCCCTCACCCAGGTGCCAGGGCTGCCGCAGTCACCCGCGGTGAGCAGACAGGCAGAAAAAAACAGCCAATGGAAGGGGCGGGCTGAAGGGAGCAAGCCCCACCTCCCACTCACCCATGCAGAAAGAAACAGCCAATGGAAGGGGCGGGCGGAAGGGAACCATCCCCACCTCCCACTCACCCATCCCCCCACCCCTCCCTTGCCCTGCCCCTTGAAGAGAGAGAGACACAGAGAAAGAGAGAGAGAGAGAGAGACAATACCTACAGTAACAATAAACTGAAACTGACCACAAAAAACTAAGGAGGAATCGCAAATCAAGCTGAGCTACTGGGCAGAGCGGTGTCATCTATAAGTAGCCTATGACCCACAGCTTCCTTCGCTTACGGCCATACCACCCTGAACACGCCCGATCTCGTCCGATCTCGGAAGCTAAGCAGGGTCGGGCCTGGTTAGTACTTGGATGGGAGACCGCCTGGGAATACCAGGTGCTGTAAGCTTTTTTTTCCTCTTCTCTCACCAGCAGGGGGTACTGTTTCCCCACCTCGTGTCACACAGCTCCTCAACCGCTTGGCTTGACCTGTCTCAGGATTCCCAGATTATTTTTCACAAACATGTTCGGGGGAGAGCGCGTACGCAGTCCCCCACTACCAGAAATTATGCAGTCGAGATTCCCGCATTTGGGGAATTCGCAAAGGTCAGCACAGCCGAAGTGCAATGGCCGAGCCTCGCCCTGGGTGAACCTTTTAAGCTTTTATTGGTTTTACCAAAATTAAAAACAGTTATTTACAGCATTGGTAAAAACTTCCACCACATTTCACCCAGTGTCGATACGTCAATCACAATCACCCTTTACCTCAAAACGAAAAACACAAATTCACCAGTGTGGGCCCTCCCTGCGCCAACCTAAACCCTCCAGGAAAGCGAGGAAAAACTCCTCACAAAAACTCTTTGAGAAAATTAAGAAGAAACCTCGGGAGGAGCCATTCGAGGGGGTATCCCCTCCTCCAGGGATGGTTGGGGGTGCTGCAGGTCGGGCCGAGTCCAAGTGCAGTGCAAATGATGTGTGTCTGAGGTGAGAGTTTCTGTAACGTTCCGGTAAGTGGGGTGGGGTGTGTGGGTGGCGGGGTTGGAGGGGCCAGACTTCTTGATGAGTGGGATGGGGGGGGGGTTTCTTGTGGCGGGGGGTGGGGGGTGTAGTGTCCTTTTCGGGGGCCCAGGGAGAGGGGTTCCAGGTGCTGCAGCTGGTGTGCCGGGGAGGGGCGATGACCGGTCCTTGGGGGGGGGGGGGGGGGGGGGGGGGGGGGTAGAGGGTGCTGCTGCTGGGATGGTGTTGGCAAACTGGAACCCTGTGAGGTGATAGGGGGAGAGAGTGGAGAGGGGAGGAAAGGAGGGGGTGAGCAAGGGTAGTGGGGTGCAGGTGTAATGTGCTGTTGTACTTCCCTTGTGGCCTGGTGGGTTTCTCCTCTCCGGACCCTCGTACTGGGGACAGGTGTTGGTGTCCCTGGGTCTTCGGGCTTGGTGCCGGAACGGGTGAAGCGGTGGGGTGAGTGGAGTGGTGGCTGCCAGGGCGGTGGTGATGGTGTTGGGGGCGATGAGGGTGTTGGACGGGGAACGCCGCCGGCCTTCGGGGACGGAGCATGTAGTGCAGAGATGGTGTGGTGGCATGGGGGGCTGAGTTAGATGGACACGTCCTTCCACCTCTCCACCCCCCATGTGTCTCTGGCGGTGTCCGGGTTATTTTTAAAGTCCAGGATGGCGTAGTCCCTGAGGAGGAGAGTGATTCTCCTCCTCTGGACAATGAAAGGGTGGTCCTGTTGATGATAGACCCTGCTGTTCCTTGTCTCCCATATCACCTGCTTGACGGCGCTGACGATCCTCCACTGATGTTGTAGGCGGGGGGTCGTACAGCCCCCCGGAGGACCGAACAGGATGTCGTCCGCCGTCAAGCGAGGCAAGGTGTTGTTCCTGTAGAGGGAGACAGAGGGAACAAACAGGGCCCAGACCCGCCTGGCCACGGTGCACTTGACAAACAGGTGGTAAATGTTTTCAGTGTCAGTGCAACCGTGGGGGCAGAGCTCGGTACGGGCCATGCGCCGTCTATGCATGAATTCTCTGGTGGGGAGACAGCCGTGAGCAGTTGACCAATTCAAATCCTTTTGTTTATTGTTGATGCATTTATGGTTAATGTTTTTCCATACCTGTTGGATGTCCAGGGCCGGCCTGGCCTTGGGTGGTGTGGTGATGTCCTTCCCTCTGATGTGTGCCATGATGTCCTTGTATTTCCAGGAGGCCAGGCCGGCTGCAGGCAGACCCGTCCTGAAGGCAAAGTTCTTCCACTCCCTGTATACTTTTGGGGGGTCCCAGCAGTAGGGCACAGTGTGGTTGATGGTGGTGTTGGTGATACGGAGTGCTCTGAGTATGGGTGTGGCGAAGTACCTCTCAAAGGTTCCTGCCTTCCTGTCCGGTTTATGGATATTTGTGACCAGTCGTGAGAGGCCCTGTGCCCTAATGATGTTGAGGATGTCTGGGACCCCCTTCCCCCCCTTCTCCTCTGCGCTGAACATGATGGTCCTCTTCAAGCGCTCCATGGTGCTCCCCCAGACAAAGGTGAACATCAGGCGCTCGATGGTTTTGCTCGTCACCCTGTCCGGGGGAAACACCCTCCCGACGTAGAGGAGAATGGGGAGGATAATTGCCTTCAGGATCAAGATCTTGCCCGTTATTGTGAGGGACCGTGCACTCCATTGGGCGATCTTTTGCTTGGCATGGCTGATGGTGTTGGCCCAGGTCAGGGTCCCTTTCCCGTTGTTCTGGTAGATGACTCCGAGCAGCTTGATGTTGTCTGTCTTTACAGGGAAAGAGGTGGTGATGTCTTCTTTCCAGTGTTGCGACAGGTACAGTTCGCTCTTACCTCGATTGACCAGGGCGCCAGTGGCTGCACAGTAGTCGTCCACCACCTTCGTTGCCGCGGCGATGGACCGACTATCTGTGCCGACGATGGTGATGTCGTCCATGTACGCCACCACCCGGAGCCTCTCTCCCTGGGCCCCCGGGAGGTGATAACCCTGGATGTTCTGTGTAGCTCTGATTTTACGGAGGAAAGGCTCCAGGTAGATGACGTACAGCAGGGGTGCTAGGGGGCATCCTTGTCTGACCCCAGACCGGATGGGAAAGGGGTCTGTTAGCTGTCTGTTGACCAGGACTCTGCTTGTGATGTTGTTGTAGCAGAGCCTGGTCCAGTGGATGAGGTGTTGTGGGAAGTTCATCCTCCCTAGCACCTCCTGCAGGAAGCCATGGCTTACCCGGTCGAAGGCCTTCTCTTGGTCGAGGCAGAGGAGCGCGAAGGGGGACCTCCGCTCCTGGGAGTGGAAGATGAGGTCTCTCACCAGGAGCAGGTTGTCGTTTATGGACCTTCCGGGGACGCCGCAGGTCTGGTCCGGGTTGATGATTGCGGGGAGGTGTGTTTGGAAGCGCCACATGAGGGCCTTCGTGAGGATTTTGTAGTCGGAACAGAGGAGGTTGATGGGGCGCCAATTCCGGAGGTCCTTGAGGTCCCCCTTCTTGGGTATTAGTGTTACTGTACTCTGTCTCATCGATTCTCCTAGCCTCCTTTCCCTGTAGACCGCTCGGAGGACCTGGGCCAGATCGCCCTTGATGAGTTCCCAGAAGGCCTGATAGAATTCCGCCGGGATCCCGTCCGGTCCCGGGGCCTTCTGGGTGTTCATGGCGTGCACGGCCCGGGTGAGCTCCTCCAGACTCAGCTCTGGTTCCTCGCCCTCGCCCCCCTCTTTGATTTGGTCCAGACCGTCGAGGAAGGTTTCCGCCAGAGTCCCGTCCGCCGGCTTGGTGTCGAACAGCCGGCCGTAGAACTCCTCGGTCACCCTCCTGATGTCGTCGCTGTCTGTGACGGTCTGGCCGCTGGTGTTATAGAGGGACAGGATGCCTTGTTGTTTAGACCGTGCCCTGCGGAAGAAGTATTTGGTGCATTTCTCCTCCTCCTCCAGGCCCTTGAGTTTATCCCTGAAAGTCTTCCTCTCCTGTTCTTCCCGATAGAGTGTGGCCAGGTGCTCCTTGGTCTCTGACAGCTCCCGGGTCACGTCGAATCCTCTGAGTTGGAGGAGGCTCAGGCGTTGCAGGGCCCCGTTGTGGTGGTAGAAACGGGCCCTCTGTTCCCGAGCCTTCCTCCTTCCCACCCCTCCGAAGAACCCCTTGACCCGGGACTTGACCATTTCCCACCACTCTATCGGGGATGTAAATAGTTCTTTCAGGGTCCTCCACTCCAGGTAGCGCCTGGAGAAGGAGTGGCTGATGGAGGGGTCCTGGAGTACAGATGTGTTCATCCTCCAGGGCCCCCTCGTTGGTCTGGCTGGTCCCTCCCATCGCAGGGTCACGGTCAGCATCCTGTGGTCTGAGAAGTGCGTCGCCTGGGTCTTGAAGGAGCACACTCCCAGACCTGGCGAGAGCAAGAACATGTCGATCCTTGAAGAGGCAGAGCCCGAGGATCTCACCCACGTGTGTGTTGGGGGGGAGGTGCCGCCGACATCCATCAGGGAGAAGTCATTGATGATGTCCTGTAGTGCTTTGGTGGATCTGTCCTTCCAGGGTTTGCTCCGATCCTCATCCCTCAGGGCGCAGTTGAAATCACCCCCTACCAATACTGGCATGGGGGTCATCAGAAGAGGTCGAAGCTTCGCGTAGAGGGAGACTCTCTCTGTGGCGTTGGAGGGGCCGTAGACGTTGATGACCCTGAGCGGGGAACCCCGGACCTCCAGGTCGACGGCCAGGATCCGCCCGCTCTCGACGACTCGGTGGCTGGTTTGTCGGAGGAATGGATTGGCCACCAACATCCCGACCCCATCCGATTTATTGGTGTTGGAACCTGACCAGAGAGAGTCTCCCCGAGTCCACTCCCCCTCCAGAAGTGCATCCATCTCCATGTAGGGGATGGCACACTCCTGGAGGAGGTAGATGTCGGCCGGTTGTGTTGAGAGGTGTCTGAAAACGGTTGCCCTCTTCTCCAGTCGTAACATGCTGCGGGTGTTGAGTGATGTTATTGTGATAGTCATGGTGATTGTGATGATTTGACGGGTCCGCTGATTCCTGTGGCGATGATTTGGAGGTTCCTGATGGCCTCCTGTCCATATTCCGGGTCGGGCACCTCCCCCTGATTGCTCACGGCTTCGTCGTCCCCCCACCGTCTGCCTGGTGGTGGAGATTCGGCTGGCACGGAGGGTCCTTGGGTGGGCCGGGGCTGGCTGGTCTGATCCTGTGTGGGCTCAGAGACTGCTGTGGAGGGTTGGCGTCTGGACTTGGGACCAGGGTGAGGTCGTGGGGGAAGGGGGGGAGGGGGAGGGGGGGGGGGACCTGGAGGCTTTGGTGGTGGTTTCGGGGGGGATGGAGAGTCAGAAGTCGGGGTGGAGTCGTCTTCGGAGGTGGCAGTGGTGGGTTTGCGCTTCCTCTTCAGAACGACCATGTTCCAGTCAGTGAGTGGTGAGTCCTCGTTGTAGAGTGACTGGGAGTGTGGGGGTAAGTCGTGGGAGGGAATGATCCCTACCAGAGCCGGTTCCCTCACATTCACCGGCTTGGCAGGGGTGGATGTACGTATTGGGAGATACACCGGGGAGGTCATGTCGGTGGAGTCAGAGTCCGGTCGTGTCGTCCCCGGTGGATTTGCCGTGGTGGGGGTCGGCAGGTCTGTCTGGGAGTCCGGTAGGTCTGGTTGTGTCGTCGGGGATGAGACTGCCCCCGGGAGTGGGGAGAGGGGGTGGATGTCGGTCGGGGAGTCAGGGGGGAGGTCGGTGAAGGGGGCCGGTACCGAGTCGGGTTCCGATACCGGGTCGGGGTCAGTAATTATGAATAGGGGGGGTGTGGAGGAGTCTGAGGAGGGGGAGGGGGAGGGGGAAGGGGGGAGGGGGGGGGAGGTTGGTGGAGGGGGGTCGGCCTGCTCCTTCTGAGGTTGAGCTCCGGGCGGTGCCGTAGGGGGGGTATTGGCCGGCCTCCTTGTCTTGTTGGCGTAGGAGTGGGGGCAGTCTCTGTAGAGGTGTCCCTGAAGCCCACACAGGTTGCAGGGGCGTGTGTTAGTGCATTCCGCCGTGGGGTGTTCCCCTCGGCAGATGCGGCAGATGGTCTTTGTGCAGGCCGCGGCCAGATGTCCAAGGTGGCCGCAGGTCCTGCACAATTTGGGCATACCGTAGTAGTGGACGGTGCCCCTGTGGTTCCCCAGGTTGATGGTACTGGGGATGTGTTGGACACCGCCCACCGCTGAAGGATCCGGTGTGAGCTGGACCAGCCATTTCCGTGCCCCGGTCCACACTCCATCCTCGTCCAGGACCCTCCTCGCTCCAGAGTTGACGCGGGCATAGCGGCGCAGCCAAACCTCCACGTCGTACTCCTGCACAGCTTCGTTGTGGAATTGAATGGTGACTACTTTGTTTTCCCTGTCTGAAAGTGGTTCTGTGTGGAGATGGCTGAAAGGCGGGTTATTTTTGTTCTGGCGGTACATGGTCCAAAATTGCTCTAACAGTTGTGGTGTTTTGAAACTGACCTCAAAGGTGTTGGGGGTTGAGGGCGGTTTCACCAGGCAGTTGAGATCGAGCGGCGCAAAGCCCATACCTCGTTGGAGTACGGCTCTGCTGAATTCCAGGCGGGTCATTCCGGTTGTGGTGTCTCTCTGTCCTGTCGTCGTTGCGGTGGTTGTGGATCCTTTGGTGACTCCGTCCCCGGCAGCCTCATCGGATTTCACCGTCACTCTGACGGCGTTCACCCGTCTCATCGCCCCAGGGTTCATCCTGGCAGCCATGGTGATGGTGCGTGTTCCCCGAACCTGCAAGGGTGGGGGGGGGAAGAAGACTCAGAGCCGGCTGAGGCCACTCGGTAGCCCGTCCCCAAGGGACGGTACTCTCCTGTGGCCCGCCTGCTCCTAGAGGTGGTGTTGGGGCTCCTGGCCCTCCTCCCGTCTGGTCTGAGATGGACAGTCTTCCTATGGAGGACAGAGGAAGACCTGAGAGCAAGGCAGAGCCACCAGAGTGCTTGGCCCTTGGCGTGCCACTCTCCTGTGGCCTGCTTGCTCTCGGCGTAGGTGGTGGGGCTCTCTCCCGTCTGTCCCTCCTTCCTCCGGGTCTGGTCTGGCGGAAAAGGTCCTTATCCCGACTTTTCGAGCGGTCTGGCCAGCCGCAAAGGGGGGGGGGGGGTATGGGGATCCGGGAGATGCGGGGTACTGGGAGTCGAGGGTGGGGCCGGTCTGCACCGACCTAGCCCCTCCTTCTGTTCCTCTGCCTCCTGCCTCTCACCGGGGCCAGCGGGCACCGGAGGATTCCGGTCCTGTCCTGGGTGTTCCGCAGCTGGGCGGGTCTGGGAGTCGGCGGAGTACTAGGAAAGCCGGAGGGGTCAGGGCTGGTCTACCACGACCTAGCACCCTCCTCCTGCTCCCCTGCCTCCTGCCCCTCACCGGGCCCTGTGGCACCGGAGGGTTCCGGGCCTGTTCGGGGTGTTCCGCAGCTGGGTGGTTGGGCTGAAGATTTTGGCAGAACCGCGGTCAGGCCACGTATTCTGCCTCTGTCTCCAGCCAAGTGGTGAAAAAAAGGGGGGAAAGTAATGAAGAGAGAAAAGGGGATCGAAAACCTGGCTTCCACCGCAGAGCCAACAAAGGAATCGCAAGCCGTGTCGCATACACCGCAAGACCCCGGACTTTCGATTCCTTTCCTGACCACCACGGCTAAACGGGAACCAGAGTGCCGATTTGATACTTCCTGATCAAGGTGTCTCCCCTGCCAGGTAAGTATGAGTTGGAAGGGAAACGGGTGCCCTCACCCAGGTGCCAGGGCTGCCGCAGTCACCCGCGGTGAGCAGACAGGCAGAAAAAAACAGCCAATGGAAGGGGCGGGCTGAAGGGAGCAAGCCCCACCTCCCACTCACCCATGCAGAAAGAAACAGCCAATGGAAGGGGCGGGCGGAAGGGAACCATCCCCACCTCCCACTCACCCATCCCCCCACCCCTCCCTTGCCCTGCCCCTTGAAGAGAGAGAGACACAGAGAAAGAGAGAGAGAGAGAGAGAGAGAGAGAGAGAGAGAGACAATACCTACAGTAACAATAAACTGAAACTGACCACAAAAAACTAAGGAGGAATCGCAAATCAAGCTGAGCTACTGGGCAGAGCGGTGTCATCTATAAGTAGCCTATGACCCACAGCTTCCTTCGCTTACGGCCATACCACCCTGAACACGCCCGATCTCGTCCGATCTCGGAAGCTAAGCAGGGTCGGGCCTGGTTAGTACTTGGATGGGAGACCGCCTGGGAATACCAGGTGCTGTAAGCTTTTTTTTCCTCTTCTCTCACCAGCAGGGGGTACTGTTTCCCCACCTCGTGTCACACAGCTCCTCAACCGCTTGGCTTGACCTGTCTCAGGATTCCCAGATTATTTTTCACAAACATGTTCGGGGGAGAGCGCGTACGCAGTCCCCCACTACCAGAAATTATGCAGTCGAGATTCCCGCATTTGGGGAATTCGCAAAGGTCAGCACAGCCGAAGTGCAATGGCCGAGCCTCGCCCTGGGTGAACCTCCTTCGTGATCAAGGTGTCTCCCCTGCCAGGTAAGTATGAGTTGGAAGGGAAACGGGTGCCCTCACCCAGGTGCCAGGGCTGCCGCAGTCACCCGCGGTGAGCAGACAGGCAGAAAAAAACAGCCAATGGAAGGGGCGGGCTGAAGGGAGCAAGCCCCACCTCCCACTCACCCATGCAGAAAGAAACAGCCAATGGAAGGGGCGGGCGGAAGGGAACCATCCCCACCTCCCACTCACCCATCCCCCCACCCCTCCCTTGCCCTGCCCCTTGAAGAGAGAGAGACACAGAGAAAGAGAGAGAGAGAGAGAGAGAGAGAGAGAGAGACAATACCTACAGTAACAATAAACTGAAACTGACCACAAAAAACTAAGGAGGAATCGCAAATCAAGCTGAGCTACTGGGCAGAGCGGTGTCATCTATAAGTAGCCTATGACCCACAGCTTCCTTCGCTTACGGCCATACCACCCTGAACACGCCCGATCTCGTCCGATCTCGGAAGCTAAGCAGGGTCGGGCCTGGTTAGTACTTGGATGGGAGACCGCCTGGGAATACCAGGTGCTGTAAGCTTTTTTTTCCTCTTCTCTCACCAGCAGGGGGTACTGTTTCCCCACCTCGTGTCACACAGCTCCTCAACCGCTTGGCTTGACCTGTCTCAGGATTCCCAGATTATTTTTCACAAACATGTTCGGGGGAGAGCGCGTACGCAGTCCCCCACTACCAGAAATTATGCAGTCGAGATTCCCGCATTTGGGGAATTCGCAAAGGTCAGCACAGCCGAAGTGCAATGGCCGAGCCTCGCCCTGGGTGAACCTCCTTCGTGATCAAGGTGTCTCCCCTGCCAGGTAAGTATGAGTTGGAAGGGAAACGGGTGCCCTCACCCAGGTGCCAGGGCTGCCGCAGTCACCCGCGGTGAGCAGACAGGCAGAAAAAAACAGCCAATGGAAGGGGCGGGCTGAAGGGAGCAAGCCCCACCTCCCACTCACCCATGCAGAAAGAAACAGCCAATGGAAGGGGCGGGCGGAAGGGAACCATCCCCACCTCCCACTCACCCATCCCCCCACCCCTCCCTTGCCCTGCCCCTTGAAGAGAGAGAGACACAGAGAAAGAGAGAGAGAGAGAGAGAGAGACAATACCTACAGTAACAATAAACTGAAACTGACCACAAAAAACTAAGGAGGAATCGCAAATCAAGCTGAGCTACTGGGCAGAGCGGTGTCATCTATAAGTAGCCTATGACCCACAGCTTCCTTCGCTTACGGCCATACCACCCTGAACACGCCCGATCTCGTCCGATCTCGGAAGCTAAGCAGGGTCGGGCCTGGTTAGTACTTGGATGGGAGACCGCCTGGGAATACCAGGTGCTGTAAGCTTTTTTTTCCTCTTCTCTCACCAGCAGGGGGTACTGTTTCCCCACCTCGTGTCACACAGCTCCTCAACCGCTTGGCTTGACCTGTCTCAGGATTCCCAGATTATTTTTCACAAACATGTTCGGGGGAGAGCGCGTACGCAGTCCCCCACTACCAGAAATTATGCAGTCGAGATTCCCGCATTTGGGGAATTCGCAAAGGTCAGCACAGCCGAAGTGCAATGGCCGAGCCTCGCCCTGGGTGAACCTCCTTCGTGATCAAGGTGTCTCCCCTGCCAGGTAAGTATGAGTTGGAAGGGAAACGGGTGCCCTCACCCAGGTGCCAGGGCTGCAGCAGTCACCCGCGGTGAGCAGACAGGCAGAAAAAAACAGCCAATGGAAGGGGCGGGCTGAAGGGAGCAAGCCCCACCTCCCACTCACCCATGCAGAAAGAAACAGCCAATGGAAGGGGCGGGCGGAAGGGAACCATCCCCACCTCCCACTCACCCATCCCCCCACCCCTCCCTTGCCCTGCCCCTTGAAGAGAGAGAGACACAGAGAAAGAGAGAGAGAGAGAGAGAGACAATACCTACAGTAACAATAAACTGAAACTGACCACAAAAAACTAAGGAGGAATCGCAAATCAAGCTGAGCTACTGGGCAGAGCGGTGTCATCTATAAGTAGCCTATGACCCACAGCTTCCTTCGCTTACGGCCATACCACCCTGAACACGCCCGATCTCGTCCGATCTCGGAAGCTAAGCAGGGTCGGGCCTGGTTAGTACTTGGATGGGAGACCGCCTGGGAATACCAGGTGCTGTAAGCTTTTTTTTCCTCTTCTCTCACCAGCAGGGGGTACTGTTTCCCCACCTCGTGTCACACAGCTCCTCAACCGCTTGGCTTGACCTGTCTCAGGATTCCCAGATTATTTTTCACAAACATGTTCGGGGGAGAGCGCGTACGCAGTCCCCCACTACCAGAAATTATGCAGTCGAGATTCCCGCATTTGGGGAATTCGCAAAGGTCAGCACAGCCGAAGTGCAATGGCCGAGCCTCGCCCTGGGTGAACCTCCTTCGTGATCAAGGTGTCTCCCCTGCCAGGTAAGTATGAGTTGGAAGGGAAACGGGTGCCCTCACCCAGGTGCCAGGGCTGCCGCAGTCACCCGCGGTGAGCAGACAGGCAGAAAAAAACAGCCAATGGAAGGGGCGGGCTGAAGGGAGCAAGCCCCACCTCCCACTCACCCATGCAGAAAGAAACAGCCAATGGAAGGGGCGGGCGGAAGGGAACCATCCCCACCTCCCACTCACCCATCCCCCCACCCCTCCCTTGCCCTGCCCCTTGAAGAGAGAGAGACACAGAGAAAGAGAGAGAGAGAGAGAGAGAGAGAGAGAGAGAGAGAGAGAGACAATACCTACAGTAACAATAAACTGAAACTGACCACAAAAAACTAAGGAGGAATCGCAAATCAAGCTGAGCTACTGGGCAGAGCGGTGTCATCTATAAGTAGCCTATGACCCACAGCTTCCTTCGCTTACGGCCATACCACCCTGAACACGCCCGATCTCGTCCGATCTCGGAAGCTAAGCAGGGTCGGGCCTGGTTAGTACTTGGATGGGAGACCGCCTGGGAATACCAGGTGCTGTAAGCTTTTTTTTCCTCTTCTCTCACCAGCAGGGGGTACTGTTTCCCCACCTCGTGTCACACAGCTCCTCAACCGCTTGGCTTGACCTGTCTCAGGATTCCCAGATTATTTTTCACAAACATGTTCGGGGGAGAGCGCGTACGCAGTCCCCCACTACCAGAAATTATGCAGTCGAGATTCCCGCATTTGGGGAATTCGCAAAGGTCAGCACAGCCGAAGTGCAATGGCCGAGCCTCGCCCTGGGTGAACCTCCTTCGTGATCAAGGTGTCTCCCCTGCCAGGTAAGTATGAGTTGGAAGGGAAACGGGTGCCCTCACCCAGGTGCCAGGGCTGCCGCAGTCACCCGCGGTGAGCAGACAGGCAGAAAAAAACAGCCAATGGAAGGGGCGGGCTGAAGGGAGCAAGCCCCACCTCCCACTCACCCATGCAGAAAGAAACAGCCAATGGAAGGGGCGGGCGGAAGGGAACCATCCCCACCTCCCACTCACCCATCCCCCCACCCCTCCCTTGCCCTGCCCCTTGAAGAGAGAGAGACACAGAGAAAGAGAGAGAGAGAGAGAGAGAGACAATACCTACAGTAACAATAAACTGAAACTGACCACAAAAAACTAAGGAGGAATCGCAAATCAAGCTGAGCTACTGGGCAGAGCGGTGTCATCTATAAGTAGCCTATGACCCACAGCTTCCTTCGCTTACGGCCATACCACCCTGAACACGCCCGATCTCGTCCGATCTCGGAAGCTAAGCAGGGTCGGGCCTGGTTAGTACTTGGATGGGAGACCGCCTGGGAATACCAGGTGCTGTAAGCTTTTTTTTCCTCTTCTCTCACCAGCAGGGGGTACTGTTTCCCCACCTCGTGTCACACAGCTCCTCAACCGCTTGGCTTGACCTGTCTCAGGATTCCCAGATTATTTTTCACAAACATGTTCGGGGGAGAGCGCGTACGCAGTCCCCCACTACCAGAAATTATGCAGTCGAGATTCCCGCATTTGGGGAATTCGCAAAGGTCAGCACAGCCGAAGTGCAATGGCCGAGCCTCGCCCTGGGTGAACCTCCTTCGTGATCAAGGTGTCTCCCCTGCCAGGTAAGTATGAGTTGGAAGGGAAACGGGTGCCCTCACCCAGGTGCCAGGGCTGCAGCAGTCACCCGCGGTGAGCAGACAGGCAGAAAAAAACAGCCAATGGAAGGGGCGGGCTGAAGGGAGCAAGCCCCACCTCCCACTCACCCATGCAGAAAGAAACAGCCAATGGAAGGGGCGGGCGGAAGGGAACCATCCCCACCTCCCACTCACCCATCCCCCCACCCCTCCCTTGCCCTGCCCCTTGAAGAGAGAGAGACACAGAGAAAGAGAGAGAGAGAGAGAGAGACAATACCTACAGTAACAATAAACTGAAACTGACCACAAAAAACTAAGGAGGAATCGCAAATCAAGCTGAGCTACTGGGCAGAGCGGTGTCATCTATAAGTAGCCTATGACCCACAGCTTCCTTCGCTTACGGCCATACCACCCTGAACACGCCCGATCTCGTCCGATCTCGGAAGCTAAGCAGGGTCGGGCCTGGTTAGTACTTGGATGGGAGACCGCCTGGGAATACCAGGTGCTGTAAGCTTTTTTTTCCTCTTCTCTCACCAGCAGGGGGTACTGTTTCCCCACCTCGTGTCACACAGCTCCTCAACCGCTTGGCTTGACCTGTCTCAGGATTCCCAGATTATTTTTCACAAACATGTTCGGGGGAGAGCGCGTACGCAGTCCCCCACTACCAGAAATTATGCAGTCGAGATTCCCGCATTTGGGGAATTCGCAAAGGTCAGCACAGCCGAAGTGCAATGGCCGAGCCTCGCCCTGGGTGAACCTCCTTCGTGATCAAGGTGTCTCCCCTGCCAGGTAAGTATGAGTTGGAAGGGAAACGGGTGCCCTCACCCAGGTGCCAGGGCTGCCGCAGTCACCCGCGGTGAGCAGACAGGCAGAAAAAAACAGCCAATGGAAGGGGCGGGCTGAAGGGAGCAAGCCCCACCTCCCACTCACCCATGCAGAAAGAAACAGCCAATGGAAGGGGCGGGCGGAAGGGAACCATCCCCACCTCCCACTCACCCATCCCCCCACCCCTCCCTTGCCCTGCCCCTTGAAGAGAGAGAGACACAGAGAAAGAGAGAGAGAGAGAGAGAGAGAGAGAGAGAGAGAGAGAGAGACAATACCTACAGTAACAATAAACTGAAACTGACCACAAAAAACTAAGGAGGAATCGCAAATCAAGCTGAGCTACTGGGCAGAGCGGTGTCATCTATAAGTAGCCTATGACCCACAGCTTCCTTCGCTTACGGCCATACCACCCTGAACACGCCCGATCTCGTCCGATCTCGGAAGCTAAGCAGGGTCGGGCCTGGTTAGTACTTGGATGGGAGACCGCCTGGGAATACCAGGTGCTGTAAGCTTTTTTTTCCTCTTCTCTCACCAGCAGGGGGTACTGTTTCCCCACCTCGTGTCACACAGCTCCTCAACCGCTTGGCTTGACCTGTCTCAGGATTCCCAGATTATTTTTCACAAACATGTTCGGGGGAGAGCGCGTACGCAGTCCCCCACTACCAGAAATTATGCAGTCGAGATTCCCGCATTTGGGGAATTCGCAAAGGTCAGCACAGCCGAAGTGCAATGGCCGAGCCTCGCCCTGGGTGAACCTCCTTCGTGATCAAGGTGTCTCCCCTGCCAGGTAAGTATGAGTTGGAAGGGAAACGGGTGCCCTCACCCAGGTGCCAGGGCTGCCGCAGTCACCCGCGGTGAGCAGACAGGCAGAAAAAAACAGCCAATGGAAGGGGCGGGCTGAAGGGAGCAAGCCCCACCTCCCACTCACCCATGCAGAAAGAAACAGCCAATGGAAGGGGCGGGCGGAAGGGAACCATCCCCACCTCCCACTCACCCATCCCCCCACCCCTCCCTTGCCCTGCCCCTTGAAGAGAGAGAGACACAGAGAAAGAGAGAGAGAGAGAGAGAGAGAGAGAGAGAGAGAGAGAGAGACAATACCTACAGTAACAATAAACTGAAACTGACCACAAAAAACTAAGGAGGAATCGCAAATCAAGCTGAGCTACTGGGCAGAGCGGTGTCATCTATAAGTAGCCTATGACCCACAGCTTCCTTCGCTTACGGCCATACCACCCTGAACACGCCCGATCTCGTCCGATCTCGGAAGCTAAGCAGGGTCGGGCCTGGTTAGTACTTGGATGGGAGACCGCCTGGGAATACCAGGTGCTGTAAGCTTTTTTTTCCTCTTCTCTCACCAGCAGGGGGTACTGTTTCCCCACCTCGTGTCACACAGCTCCTCAACCGCTTGGCTTGACCTGTCTCAGGATTCCCAGATTATTTTTCACAAACATGTTCGGGGGAGAGCGCGTACGCAGTCCCCCACTACCAGAAATTATGCAGTCGAGATTCCCGCATTTGGGGAATTCGCAAAGGTCAGCACAGCCGAAGTGCAATGGCCGAGCCTCGCCCTGGGTGAACCTCCTTCGTGATCAAGGTGTCTCCCCTGCCAGGTAAGTATGAGTTGGAAGGGAAACGGGTGCCCTCACCCAGGTGCCAGGGCTGCCGCAGTCACCCGCGGTGAGCAGACAGGCAGAAAAAAACAGCCAATGGAAGGGGCGGGCTGAAGGGAGCAAGCCCCACCTCCCACTCACCCATGCAGAAAGAAACAGCCAATGGAAGGGGCGGGCGGAAGGGAACCATCCCCACCTCCCACTCACCCATCCCCCCACCCCTCCCTTGCCCTGCCCCTTGAAGAGAGAGAGACACAGAGAAAGAGAGAGAGAGAGAGAGAGAGACAATACCTACAGTAACAATAAACTGAAACTGACCACAAAAAACTAAGGAGGAATCGCAAATCAAGCTGAGCTACTGGGCAGAGCGGTGTCATCTATAAGTAGCCTATGACCCACAGCTTCCTTCGCTTACGGCCATACCACCCTGAACACGCCCGATCTCGTCCGATCTCGGAAGATAAGCAGGGTCGGGCCTGGTTAGTACTTGGATGGGAGACCGCCTGGGAATACCAGGTGCTGTAAGCTTTTTTTTCCTCTTCTCTCACCAGCAGGGGGTACTGTTTCCCCACCTCGTGTCACACAGCTCCTCAACCGCTTGGCTTGACCTGTCTCAGGATTCCCAGATTATTTTTCACAAACATGTTCGGGGGAGAGCGCGTACGCAGTCCCCCACTACCAGAAATTATGCAGTCGAGATTCCCGCATTTGGGGAATTCGCAGGGGAAGTTTCTACAGTCGTGCAAAGTCTACGTTGACTGTAGACAGTTACGCCTTCTGGTTGGTCAGAACTGACTGTAGACTCCCAATGGGATAGCCGAATTCGACCGTAGACATCCAATCACAACGCTGATATTCAAATCTACCAAGTGACAGTGCTGAGCTGTCACTGGATCTGTATTGACCTTACGGTATTTTTGGTAGATCTAAGTCTTAAGTCATTCATGTTTACACAAAGTTTCAAAACATTGTAAATAGTATACATTCAGTGGTGGATGATTTCGAAAACTAAATTTATCTAGCTAGATTTCTGTATACAGGTACAGTAGAGCTAGCTACTCTAAAGTACAGTAAAGTACAGTAGCGCATCTCTCCGTTAAATCCCCTCACTCACTCCATTCTAACACAGAGATCGTATTACATATTTAAGATCGTATTTACCAAGTGACAGCGCCGAGCCATATTGACACTACTACGGTATTTCTGGTAAGTCTTAAGTCATGTTTATACAACGTTTCAAAACATTGTAAATAGTATACATTCAGTGGTGGATGATTTCGAAAACTAAATTTATCTAGCTAGATTTCTGTAGACAGGTACAGTAGAGCTAAGTATGTATTAGCTAGATTTTTCGATTTGCTTAAACTAAATTTATCTAGCTAGATTTCTGTAGACAGGTACAGTAGAGCTAAGTATGTATTAGCTAGATTTTTCGATTTGCTTAATCTAAATTTATCTAGCTAGATTTCTGTAGACAGGTACAGTAGAGCTAAGTATGAATTAGCTAGATTTTTCGATTTGCTTAAACTAAATTTATCTAGCTAGATTTCTGTAGACAGGTACACTAGAGCTAGCTACTCTAAAGTACAGTAAAGTACAGTAGCGCATCTCTCCGTTAAATCCCCTCACTCCATTCTAACACAGATTTGGTAGTTTTTACATATTTATTTGAGATCGTATTTGTTATGCCATCTACACAAAACGTCTGATTTCCCTGAACAAACAAATGTGGCGGTGTCTAAATATACAATTGTGTTTGAATTGCTATATTCAAGGCTGAAAGTTGTTAAACTGGTAGACCTCCCTTGCATCCCCAGAGTACTGATTACTGATACCACTCACTTGTTCTCCCTCTGCCACTTACTGCCACTACTTAAACTGTTCATTGACACCCTGTCCTTTTTGAAGTACTGTTTGCTGTTTGCCACCATACCAAATCTACGAAGCGGTCTGCAAGTATTGTCTTATTTGGAAACACTTCTGTCCTATTCTTTTGCATCTGGACCTGTACCTGATTTGATTTTCAATTAATACCTCTGCGCTTGGATTCAGCCATTCCATTGCACCATTACAGAATCATTGTAGGCACACTAACACTGATCTGCAACACAAAAGCATACACCTTCTCAGTTTGTGTATTTTAAATGACATGAATTCTTTCAGGTTGAAATTATTTGGCAAATTGGTGTAAATGTAAATAATAATGTTGTTGTTTCGTTACTGTACCTTGGTGTATTTCAGAAGAGTCTGTAGAGCTGTATTTCTACCACTGAAGATGGCAACCCCCGTCATTCGAGTGATCAACCCTGAGGCCCCAGCAAGTCGTCAACAGGCTGTGTTGGTGGCAACCAAGGAGTCCTGTACCTATCGGGAAAAAAAGATTTTCTTCCCCAATCCTCCACAGGAGCTGCTGAACCAGGCCACTGCCCTGGCCCATGCACAGACGCTCCTTCGAGCAGAGGGCATCCCTGCGCCATCACGCCAGATGTGCCTAGGAAAGCTGGTGGTGCCGTTTGGGCAGTATATGAACGCACCACTCCACTGGATTGTGGAAAATGATGTGGGCTACATGAAGTAGTAAGTAAAACTGTTGTGGGCTTTGCATATCAAATTGCATTTATTTTCAACACAAAACTATGGCTACCATCAGGGTTTATAATTCATCTTTGCAACGTTTCTTTACTCCTCCTCATACTCAGTGATATTAATGATCACGATGCTAAGTTGATGTCTATTATTCCAGCGTCCTTGACAAGCACAGGTCAGAGGTGACCAACCCTCACCGTAAGGGAGAGATAGGGAACCTGTGGATAAAGGAGTACCTGGCAGAGTATGCAGAGAGCTTCCCACAAATATTGAATCTTCTTGAGGCCAACACTGACAGCTGTATTTACGGTCAGAGAGGGTTTGAGTCACACACCTTCCAAGAGATGTGGGAACTCTATAGGCAGTACCAGGCTCAGAAGGACAGGCCAGAACAGTTCACAACTGAGCAGAGGAAGGGCATTATTGATGCTTATGGTTCTGTGAGGAGGTGGTTGCACACACCAGTGACCCACATAACCAGCATCCAGATGAAGCGGTTTAGGAAATACATTAATGACAGAGACAAGCAAGTAAGTGTTATGAAACAGGAAGAGCAGAGTAGCATACTAATATGTTTGTTTTTGGTCATTAAAAAAAGGATATCATACAATCTAGAGAGTAACAATAGATTTGTTGTCCAGCAACTGCAGGCCACCACTTCCAAATGTGATGCTCCTGAATGGCCAGGCAATGAGGTGGAACTTGTGGCTGCAAGCCAGTCTGTGGAAGGTAAGTGAGATACAGAGTAAATGCACACTAAACTGTATATCTTTTTTTATAATTCATATTACAAAACGACTACTTCATTCTGTTCATTTTTAGAGTCGGACAAGTCGCAAGACTTCAAGGGCTTATTTAGTCAGCCTCTGCGATCCCAATTCCCGGGTGAACCCGCTGTCTGACCCAAGAAGCCAGCCACCGCTGTCCGGTCTCAGCAGCCTGCCACCTCTGTCCGTTCTCAGCAGCCAGCCACCTCTGTCCGTTCTCAGCAGCCTGCCACCTCTGTCCATTCTCAGCAGCCAGCCACCTCTGTCCGTTCTCAGCAGCCAGCCACCTCTGTCCGTTCTCAGCAGCCAGCCACCGCTGTCCGGTCTCAGCAGCCTGCCACCTCTGTCCATTCTCAGCAGCCTGCCACCTCTGTCCATTCTCAGCAGCCAGCCACCGCTGTCCGGTCCGAGCAGCCAGCCACCGTGTCCCAGGGTCACACAACACCTGTGAATGACTCCCCTGTAAGTGATATTGACATTATGTGCAAAGAATTG
This sequence comes from Osmerus mordax, assembly GCF_038355195.1. Lineage (NCBI taxonomy): Eukaryota > Metazoa > Chordata > Actinopteri > Osmeriformes > Osmeridae > Osmerus > Osmerus mordax. The sequence goes on along the minus strand of NC_090051.1, from coordinate 5,860,293 downwards.
TAAATTATTTGTTTTTTAAATGTTTTTTAAAATATGTACACAATAACAACCGGATGTTTTGTACACGTTGCAGGCAGAGCTGGAGGGTTGGGTGCGTCTCTGGGAAGACCCCAATGGCATCCCATCTGCCGACATCTCCTGGGTGAAGGAGGATGCCGAGAGAGGGCTGTTCACCCCTGTTCAGACCTTCAAGGACATCACCGGTCTCCTGAAAAAGCGGCGGGTGTTGAAATCCGACAGGATGTGGTTTTACCCACCTGAACCTCCCGGCTTTGTCAGCGGTGGTGTGCCAAGTCCACAGCTCTTTTTTAGGAGCCGTGTCTTCCTTTGGCGCCCTGTCGGAGTGTGGAGGTACTCCCTGAAGTGTCCTCGAGGGGATGGTTGCGTGGGGGCCGGACGAAATGTGCACCTGTACAAGTCAGGCTACCACACCGGGGTATAACTAACTTCACCCGTCTGACGAGTTATTACATGACAGTTGACAATATGTATTACCATGCGGCAAACACACAGCACAGAAAGTCATATCAGTCTTTACTTGACTTGATTTGTTTCCCCCATGTTTACTTTAGGTGCGTCACATCTGTGATGTATCCGACTGGTACTCCTTGCTGACCGAGGTCCTGTGCTGCGGACCCTGCACAAAGGCAGCCAGGAGTGGAGAAGGTGGCACAGTGGGACGGTGGCTTGCGTGGGACTCTGCTATTGTAACGCAACTTAGCGAGGCTCACCAAGCCATGTTCCCTGCCATCCTTACCAGCAAGTAAGTATACCAAACCTAATGTCTGCATTGAACAAACTTAGCAGTGGTCACACAAATCAATCTCAAATGATTGTGACTCTACTTACAGACGAGGTGTGGATCGAAATGTTGTGCGGCTCTTGAGGGACCGGACCGAAGGGAACACCATGGTCAAGGTGTGGAGGCAGGTACAGGAGAGTCACGTCGAGGAGTACCTTCATCGCAAGGACCTGTACACCACACTCCTCATGACCTTGGCTGAACCCGGAGGGATAGTCGCTGCATTGGGGCACACGTTTCAGGCTCCACCGCCTCAGAGAGAGCTTCCCTCCGCACGGCTCCTGCGTCACGCCTTCCTGCTGGCGGAGGCAAGCAATGTGGAGGACTACAGGAGCCAGATCCTCTCCACTTTTGGCACTGTGCTGAAAATGGATTCCACCAAGAAAGTAGGCTGATCAAAACATAATGCGACACTGTATGATACAAAGCAAATTTCAGTATTGTTTTTGCTTTTATGAAGAACCCTATGATGCAAAATGTAAAAAAAAAAAATACAACAAAAACCACATACCAATAGAATCTAATGGAGGTTATCATATCACATGCAAACTTTACATATTTTTTAGGTGGTGAAGAAGCTGTCTGGGGAGGGCAAAGGCTCAGCCGAGTGGTTCACCAGCATCGGCAACGAGCACTCCCAAATTGTGACCTTTGTGCTGACGTGCGAGGAGTCCACAGACAAGCTGACACCAATGTGCCGTGGAGTCATGGAGAGGTTCCAGCTGGCCAACCAACCTGCCCCCAAAATCATGTACGTTGACCGTGGTTGTTGCCGTGCACAGGGCCCAACGGCGTTGGAGACCATGTTTCAGCCCTGGGTGGACGATGGGATGGTCGTGCGCCTGGACATCTTCCATTGGATCCACAGATTTGATGCAGCTATCCGCACAGAGTCTCACTCCAAATACGCTGCCTTCAAGTCTGCCATAGCTGGAGCGGTCATGGCCTACAACAGGGCTGATCTGGAGCTGCTCATAGGGGCCGTAAGGAACCAGAACGTGTTGCTGGGCGCCTTATCCGATGAGGATATTGTTCAACAGCACCTCTCAAGGGACCAGCTCCAACACCACGTGAGGAGAGTCACTCTCGGAGCTCAGGAAACCTTCCGGCTCGTCCACCAGACCATCGAGGAGCTGAAGGGTCCCGCTGGGCTGGACGAGAGTGGAGTGAGCCTCTTCAAAACACCTGGTACAAAAAAAAAGAAGCAAATTACCCAAAAAACACGACATCCACACAATTGATACAACATCATGGCTATAGGGTGATGGTGTAGCATACAAAATAAACATAACACACGGTGTGTGATTGTGTATTTATAGACGCCATTGATGAGTTGTGGGCAGCCCAGCAGCGACACCTGGAGTGCATCCAGGATCCTCCAGGTATGGATATGTACAGGGTGGCACGTATCACAACCACCAACAACGTGGACTTGCCCTACTACAAGGGCGTGAGAGGGAGCAACAGCCTGGAAGGTTTCCACAAAGCCCTCCCCCACATGATTCCAGGTACGCAACTGCTGTCTGTATACTCTGTTACAAATCAAACATGTGACCCTGTCGTTATTTTAATACCTTTTTATGGTGACTTTCAGGTCCCCACTGTGCAGCACGGCCTTATCAGGTGTACCTGATCAGTGGCATCGCACGGTGGAACTCTGACAGGAGCGCGGCTGCTGTGTTTGGAGGAAAAGGGAGGCACCACAGGACCTACTCTGCGCCGCTGATCAGCCGCCTCAACACCCGCTGTCGGCAGCTGTTCGGAGAGGCTCTGGAGGAGAATTTCCAGGCCCCTGCTAATGTCAACTCCCACGAGCTGCTCGGGCTGGAGTACCTCTTCAGCCAGAGCACGGGCGAAACGGGGCACCTCCTCTCTCTTCAAGATCTGGTCAACGATGGGCCCGGTCCAGATGAGGAAGTGGTTCAGCCTGGACAGCCAGATCCGGATGACGCAGACGAGGCTTACCAGAGCGAAGAGGAGGCCCATTACAATGATGTGCTGGATGCCACTCTGCCCCATATCACTCTCACCAGTGACAAAACTGCCACCGTTCACCCTCCGGCCTTTGTGAGTAGCTGTGTTGTCTGGTAGAATTAAATGCAAAGCACTGGTTATTGAAATAAAAGACAATTCTCATGCAATTTGTTGTTTTGTTTTTTTTACAGGAGGATGCCTGCAGTCAAAACCCTCTTCCTGGTTTCCAGAAGTTGGAAGCGTTCTGTTCTGCTCTGGTGGAGATTGGCCTTATAGAGACCAAGCTGTCACTGACCACAGAGCAGAGAAACGAGCTCCTCCAACTATGGAACACAGTGGAGGAGCATGACAAACGGCCACAGCAGTTCACCCAGCTGTATCGGACACACTGGGGCAACACCCTCTACTGCCGCACAAAGAGGGATGACCTGGTGGATGCTGCTGTGATACAGAAGCTGAAGATGGCGAAGCGGTATGCACCAGCACAACAGGACATCAGCGCTCTGCACAACAGGCTGATGTACACCCTGGTGAAATTACTTTGGTTGCGCTCACCTCCAGGGTCTCGCAGTAGTCCTGAGAAGACCACCATCTTGAAGGCCTACGAGCGGATCCAGCACAGGGTTTTGGTGGATGATCCCATCCTGTCCAAAGCAGGCATCCCTCTGCCAAAGATCAACACCAAGACCGTCCGGAATTTCATTCATCGGCAAGAGCGCCTTCTCAACCTGCATGCCACCAAACAGCCGTGCACCATCTCAAAAACCACGTCCATCTCGGCAGCAGACCTGCCTCCAGCACCACACCAGCCAGCGGTCCTCCCTCCACCAGACTACCCCTTGATGGAGTATGTGTCTAAACCTAGCACGGCAGGGACGAAGGCCCTTAAGGGAAGGACTGACATAATTGCGCCACTCTCCTGGTCTCAACCACCACTGCCACCGCCTGTGAAAAAAAACCTAGCCCCTGCCACCTGCACCATCACCCGACCCGTGCCCTCCCTCACGGCCGCCTCTACCTCTACACGCTCTGTGCCTTCCCTCGTGGCCGCCTCTACCTCTACACGCTCTGTGCCCTCCCTCGTGGCCGCCTCTACCTCTACACGATCTGTGCCCTCCCTTGCGGCCGCCTCTACCTCTACCTCCACCAGACCTGTGCCCTCCCCCTCTGCAATCGCCGGTCTGCCTACATCAGTCCCTCCAACTGTGCCCGCTACTACTACATTGTGGGCAAAGTCAACGCACTACAAGAGGAAGTTGAAGGATGTACCCACAGAGGTGGGAGTAAAAGTCTCACGGGTGAAAAATCTCCCTGTCTGTGCACTCTGTGGCCAACCAACCCAGGGACACAACAAATACAAAAAAAAGAGCTTCTGCCCGGTCAAAAAGATGTCCCCGTCTAAAGGCCTGGAGGGCTTTGTATTTGAGAGTTACGAACACTTTAAGTCAGTTGCTGACCTGTTGGGGTAATGACCCGGCTGTAAATGCATTTAATTGTGTGTGTATATATTGTACATTTTGTTCATTAGTGTTTGTCTTAAACATGTTCAATTTGAAATTGTCTAATCTGTAGTGCTGGAGGAGAGTGATTTGTCTGTAAATATCTAATTTGTCTGTAAATATTTGATTTCACTGTACATATCTGATCTTGAAATAATTGCACATCTTGGTTTTCATGACTTCATTCTCAATCTTGTAAATAATAGCCTGATACTGTTTTGTTTTTTTTTACACTAGTGCTGCACAATAAAGTGATCAGTGCTACAGTAACACAGTTGTGGACTATCAATGAATGAATGCAACAACAGGGGTGATAAGAAATCTGGTTTATTGGCCAAGTATGTAAAACACACATTTAGATCCAGTTGTTGGTAACTCAAACAATACAGACAACGTAAAAATGATTGATGGGTAATATACAATGCACATATTTCATGCAAAACCAACTAGTATACATCATAAGAAAGGGTGTGTCAATTATAACAACTGTGCAACAAATATGTATACTATTATAATAAATATATATACTATATATAATAAATATGTATGCTTTTTATAATAAATATGTATACTATTTATAATAAATATGTATACTATTTATTTAAAGAACAGATATTGGTTAATTCACTCACAGTATGACGGCTGTTGAAAAGTGTAGACAACGCGACAGCGCCTCTGGAGGATGACACCTAAAAAAACAAGTGAAGTGGGAAAAGTGTCAGTGGGACGTAGACTTTTCGCTAGAGATTTGCACTACTGTTCAGTCCACCGCCATTCGCAAAGGTCAGCACAGCCGAAGTGCAATGGCCGAGCCTCGCCCTGGGTGAACCTCCTTCGTGATCAAGGTGTCTCCCCTGCCAGGTAAGTATGAGTTGGAAGGGAAACGGGTGCCCTCACCCAGGTGCCAGGGCTGCCGCAGTCACCCGCGGTGAGCAGACAGGCAGAAAAAAACAGCCAATGGAAGGGGCGGGCTGAAGGGAGCAAGCCCCACCTCCCACTCACCCATGCAGAAAGAAACAGCCAATGGAAGGGGCGGGCGGAAGGGAACCATCCCCACCTCCCACTCACCCATCCCCCCACCCCTCCCTTGCCCTGCCCCTTGAAGAGAGAGAGACACAGAGAAAGAGAGAGAGAGAGAGAGACAATACCTACAGTAACAATAAACTGAAACTGACCACAAAAAACTAAGGAGGAATCGCAAATCAAGCTGAGCTACTGGGCAGAGCGGTGTCATCTATAAGTAGCCTATGACCCACAGCTTCCTTCGCTTACGGCCATACCACCCTGAACACGCCCGATCTCGTCCGATCTCGGAAGCTAAGCAGGGTCGGGCCTGGTTAGTACTTGGATGGGAGACCGCCTGGGAATACCAGGTGCTGTAAGCTTTTTTTTCCTCTTCTCTCACCAGCAGGGGGTACTGTTTCCCCACCTCGTGTCACACAGCTCCTCAACCGCTTGGCTTGACCTGTCTCAGGATTCCCAGATTATTTTTCACAAACATGTTCGGGGGAGAGCGCGTACGCAGTCCCCCACTACCAGAAATTATGCAGTCGAGATTCCCGCATTTGGGGAATTCGCAAAGGTCAGCACAGCCGAAGTGCAATGGCCGAGCCTCGCCCTGGGTGAACCTCCTTCGTGATCGAGGTGTCTCCCCTGCCAGGTAAGTATGAGTTGGAAGGGAAACGGGTGCCCTCACCCAGGTGCCAGGGCTGCCGCAGTCACCCGCGGTGAGCAGACAGGCAGAAAAAAACAGCCAATGGAAGGGGCGGGCTGAAGGGAGCAAGCCCCACCTCCCACTCACCCATGCAGAAAGAAACAGCCAATGGAAGGGGCGGGCGGAAGGGAACCATCCCCACCTCCCACTCACCCATCCCCCCACCCCTCCCTTGCCCTGCCCCTTGAAGAGAGAGAGACACAGAGAAAGAGAGAGAGAGAGAGAGAGAGACAATACCTACAGTAACAATAAACTGAAACTGACCACAAAAAACTAAGGAGGAATCGCAAATCAAGCTGAGCTACTGGGCAGAGCGGTGTCATCTATAAGTAGCCTATGACCCACAGCTTCCTTCGCTTACGGCCATACCACCCTGAACACGCCCGATCTCGTCCGATCTCGGAAGCTAAGCAGGGTCGGGCCTGGTTAGTACTTGGATGGGAGACCGCCTGGGAATACCAGGTGCTGTAAGCTTTTTTTTCCTCTTCTCTCACCAGCAGGGGGTACTGTTTCCCCACCTCGTGTCACACAGCTCCTCAACCGCTTGGCTTGACCTGTCTCAGGATTCCCAGATTATTTTTCACAAACATGTTCGGGGGAGAGCGCGTACGCAGTCCCCCACTACCAGAAATTATGCAGTCGAGATTCCCGCATTTGGGGAATTCGCAAAGGTCAGCACAGCCGAAGTGCAATGGCCGAGCCTCGCCCTGGGTGAACCTCCTTCGTGATCAAGGTGTCTCCCCTGCCAGGTAAGTATGAGTTGGAAGGGAAACGGGTGCCCTCACCCAGGTGCCAGGGCTGCCGCAGTCACCCGCGGTAAGCAGACAGGCAGAAAAAAACAGCCAATGGAAGGGGCGGGCTGAAGGGAGCAAGCCCCACCTCCCACTCACCCATGCAGAAAGAAACAGCCAATGGAAGGGGCGGGCGGAAGGGAACCATCCCCACCTCCCACTCACCCATCCCCCCACCCCTCCCTTGCCCTGCCCCTTGAAGAGAGAGAGACACAGAGAAAGAGAGAGAGAGAGAGAGAGAGAGACAATACCTACAGTAACAATAAACTGAAACTGACCACAAAAAACTAAGGAGGAATCGCAAATCAAGCTGAGCTACTGGGCAGAGCGGTGTCATCTATAAGTAGCCTATGACCCACAGCTTCCTTCGCTTACGGCCATACCACCCTGAACACGCCCGATCTCGTCCGATCTCGGAAGCTAAGCAGGGTCGGGCCTGGTTAGTACTTGGATGGGAGACCGCCTGGGAATACCAGGTGCTGTAAGCTTTTTCTTCCTCTTCTCTCACCAGCAGGCGGTACTGTTTCCCCACCTCGTGTCACACAGCTCCTCAACCGCTTGGCTTGACCTGTCTCAGGATTCCCAGATTATTTTTCACAAACATGTTCGGGGGAGAGCGCGTACGCAGTCCCCCACTACCAGAAATTATGCAGTCGAGATTCCCGCATTTGGGGAATTCGCAAAGGTCAGCACAGCCGAAGTGCAATGGCCGAGCCTCGCCCTGGGTGAACCTTTTAAGCTTTTATTGGTTTTACCAAAATTAAAAACAGTTATTTACAGCATTGGTAAAAACTTCCACCACATTTCACCCAGTGTCGATACGTCAATCACAATCACCCTTTACCTCAAAACGAAAAACACAAATTCACCAGTGTGGGCCCTCCCTGCGCCAACCTAAACCCTCCAGGAAAGCGAGGAAAAACTCCTCACAAAAACTCTTTGAGAAAATTAAGAAGAAACCTCGGGAGGAGCCATTCGAGGGGGTATCCCCTCCTCCAGGGATGGTTGGGGGTGCTGCAGGTCGGGCCGAGTCCAAGTGCAGTGCAAATGATGTGTGTCTGAGGTGAGAGTTTCTGTAACGTTCCGGTAAGTGGGGTGGGGTGTGTGGGTGGCGGGGTTGGAGGGGCCAGACTTCTTGATGAGTGGGATGGGGGGGGGGTTTCTTGTGGCGGGGGGTGGGGGGTGTAGTGTCCTTTTCGGGGGCCCAGGGAGAGGGGTTCCAGGTGCTGCAGCTGGTGTGCCGGGGAGGGGCGATGACCGGTCCTTGGGGGGGGGGGGGGGGGGGGGGGGGGGGTAGAGGGTGCTGCTGCTGGGATGGTGTTGGCAAACTGGAACCCTGTGAGGTGATAGGGGGAGAGAGTGGAGAGGGGAGGAAAGGAGGGGGTGAGCAAGGGTAGTGGGGTGCAGGTGTAATGTGCTGTTGTACTTCCCTTGTGGCCTGGTGGGTTTCTCCTCTCCGGACCCTCGTACTGGGGACAGGTGTTGGTGTCCCTGGGTCTTCGGGCTTGGTGCCGGAACGGGTGAAGCGGTGGGGTGAGTGGAGTGGTGGCTGCCAGGGCGGTGGTGATGGTGTTGGGGGCGATGAGGGTGTTGGACGGGGAACGCCGCCGGCCTTCGGGGACGGAGCATGTAGTGCAGAGATGGTGTGGTGGCATGGGGGGCTGAGTTAGATGGACACGTCCTTCCACCTCTCCACCCCCCATGTGTCTCTGGCGGTGTCCGGGTTATTTTTAAAGTCCAGGATGGCGTAGTCCCTGAGGAGGAGAGTGATTCTCCTCCTCTGGACAATGAAAGGGTGGTCCTGTTGATGATAGACCCTGCTGTTCCTTGTCTCCCATATCACCTGCTTGACGGCGCTGACGATCCTCCACTGATGTTGTAGGCGGGGGGTCGTACAGCCCCCCGGAGGACCGAACAGGATGTCGTCCGCCGTCAAGCGAGGCAAGGTGTTGTTCCTGTAGAGGGAGACAGAGGGAACAAACAGGGCCCAGACCCGCCTGGCCACGGTGCACTTGACAAACAGGTGGTAAATGTTTTCAGTGTCAGTGCAACCGTGGGGGCAGAGCTCGGTACGGGCCATGCGCCGTCTATGCATGAATTCTCTGGTGGGGAGACAGCCGTGAGCAGTTGACCAATTCAAATCCTTTTGTTTATTGTTGATGCATTTATGGTTAATGTTTTTCCATACCTGTTGGATGTCCAGGGCCGGCCTGGCCTTGGGTGGTGTGGTGATGTCCTTCCCTCTGATGTGTGCCATGATGTCCTTGTATTTCCAGGAGGCCAGGCCGGCTGCAGGCAGACCCGTCCTGAAGGCAAAGTTCTTCCACTCCCTGTATACTTTTGGGGGGTCCCAGCAGTAGGGCACAGTGTGGTTGATGGTGGTGTTGGTGATACGGAGTGCTCTGAGTATGGGTGTGGCGAAGTACCTCTCAAAGGTTCCTGCCTTCCTGTCCGGTTTATGGATATTTGTGACCAGTCGTGAGAGGCCCTGTGCCCTAATGATGTTGAGGATGTCTGGGACCCCCTTCCCCCCCTTCTCCTCTGCGCTGAACATGATGGTCCTCTTCAAGCGCTCCATGGTGCTCCCCCAGACAAAGGTGAACATCAGGCGCTCGATGGTTTTGCTCGTCACCCTGTCCGGGGGAAACACCCTCCCGACGTAGAGGAGAATGGGGAGGATAATTGCCTTCAGGATCAAGATCTTGCCCGTTATTGTGAGGGACCGTGCACTCCATTGGGCGATCTTTTGCTTGGCATGGCTGATGGTGTTGGCCCAGGTCAGGGTCCCTTTCCCGTTGTTCTGGTAGATGACTCCGAGCAGCTTGATGTTGTCTGTCTTTACAGGGAAAGAGGTGGTGATGTCTTCTTTCCAGTGTTGCGACAGGTACAGTTCGCTCTTACCTCGATTGACCAGGGCGCCAGTGGCTGCACAGTAGTCGTCCACCACCTTCGTTGCCGCGGCGATGGACCGACTATCTGTGCCGACGATGGTGATGTCGTCCATGTACGCCACCACCCGGAGCCTCTCTCCCTGGGCCCCCGGGAGGTGATAACCCTGGATGTTCTGTGTAGCTCTGATTTTACGGAGGAAAGGCTCCAGGTAGATGACGTACAGCAGGGGTGCTAGGGGGCATCCTTGTCTGACCCCAGACCGGATGGGAAAGGGGTCTGTTAGCTGTCTGTTGACCAGGACTCTGCTTGTGATGTTGTTGTAGCAGAGCCTGGTCCAGTGGATGAGGTGTTGTGGGAAGTTCATCCTCCCTAGCACCTCCTGCAGGAAGCCATGGCTTACCCGGTCGAAGGCCTTCTCTTGGTCGAGGCAGAGGAGCGCGAAGGGGGACCTCCGCTCCTGGGAGTGGAAGATGAGGTCTCTCACCAGGAGCAGGTTGTCGTTTATGGACCTTCCGGGGACGCCGCAGGTCTGGTCCGGGTTGATGATTGCGGGGAGGTGTGTTTGGAAGCGCCACATGAGGGCCTTCGTGAGGATTTTGTAGTCGGAACAGAGGAGGTTGATGGGGCGCCAATTCCGGAGGTCCTTGAGGTCCCCCTTCTTGGGTATTAGTGTTACTGTACTCTGTCTCATCGATTCTCCTAGCCTCCTTTCCCTGTAGACCGCTCGGAGGACCTGGGCCAGATCGCCCTTGATGAGTTCCCAGAAGGCCTGATAGAATTCCGCCGGGATCCCGTCCGGTCCCGGGGCCTTCTGGGTGTTCATGGCGTGCACGGCCCGGGTGAGCTCCTCCAGACTCAGCTCTGGTTCCTCGCCCTCGCCCCCCTCTTTGATTTGGTCCAGACCGTCGAGGAAGGTTTCCGCCAGAGTCCCGTCCGCCGGCTTGGTGTCGAACAGCCGGCCGTAGAACTCCTCGGTCACCCTCCTGATGTCGTCGCTGTCTGTGACGGTCTGGCCGCTGGTGTTATAGAGGGACAGGATGCCTTGTTGTTTAGACCGTGCCCTGCGGAAGAAGTATTTGGTGCATTTCTCCTCCTCCTCCAGGCCCTTGAGTTTATCCCTGAAAGTCTTCCTCTCCTGTTCTTCCCGATAGAGTGTGGCCAGGTGCTCCTTGGTCTCTGACAGCTCCCGGGTCACGTCGAATCCTCTGAGTTGGAGGAGGCTCAGGCGTTGCAGGGCCCCGTTGTGGTGGTAGAAACGGGCCCTCTGTTCCCGAGCCTTCCTCCTTCCCACCCCTCCGAAGAACCCCTTGACCCGGGACTTGACCATTTCCCACCACTCTATCGGGGATGTAAATAGTTCTTTCAGGGTCCTCCACTCCAGGTAGCGCCTGGAGAAGGAGTGGCTGATGGAGGGGTCCTGGAGTACAGATGTGTTCATCCTCCAGGGCCCCCTCGTTGGTCTGGCTGGTCCCTCCCATCGCAGGGTCACGGTCAGCATCCTGTGGTCTGAGAAGTGCGTCGCCTGGGTCTTGAAGGAGCACACTCCCAGACCTGGCGAGAGCAAGAACATGTCGATCCTTGAAGAGGCAGAGCCCGAGGATCTCACCCACGTGTGTGTTGGGGGGGAGGTGCCGCCGACATCCATCAGGGAGAAGTCATTGATGATGTCCTGTAGTGCTTTGGTGGATCTGTCCTTCCAGGGTTTGCTCCGATCCTCATCCCTCAGGGCGCAGTTGAAATCACCCCCTACCAATACTGGCATGGGGGTCATCAGAAGAGGTCGAAGCTTCGCGTAGAGGGAGACTCTCTCTGTGGCGTTGGAGGGGCCGTAGACGTTGATGACCCTGAGCGGGGAACCCCGGACCTCCAGGTCGACGGCCAGGATCCGCCGGCTCTCGACGACTCGGTGGCTGGTTTGTCGGAGGAATGGATTGGCCACCAACATCCCGACCCCATCCGATTTATTGGTGTTGGAACCTGACCAGAGAGAGTCTCCCCGAGTCCACTCCCCCTCCAGAAGTGCATCCATCTCCATGTAGGGGATGGCACACTCCTGGAGGAGGTAGATGTCGGCCGGTTGTGTTGAGAGGTGTCTGAAAACGGTTGCCCTCTTCTCCAGTCGTAACATGCTGCGGGTGTTGAGTGATGTTATTGTGATAGTCATGGTGATTGTGATGATCCCTACCAGAGCCGGTTCCCTCACATTCACCGGCTTGGCAGGGGTGGATGTACGTATTGGGAGATACACCGGGGAGGTCATGTCGGTGGAGTCAGAGTCCGGTCGTGTCGTCCCCGGTGGATTTGCCGTGGTGGGGGTCGGCAGGTCTGTCTGGGAGTCCGGTAGGTCTGGTTGTGTCGTCGGGGATGAGACTGCCCCCGGGAGTGGGGAGAGGGGGTGGATGTCGGTCGGGGAGTCAGGGGGGAGGTCGGTGAAGGGGGCCGGTACCGAGTCGGGTTCCGATACCGGGTCGGGGTCAGTAATTATGAATAGGGGGGGTGTGGAGGAGTCTGAGGAGGGGGAGGGGGAGGGGGAAGGGGGGAGGGGGGGGGAGGTTGGTGGAGGGGGGTCGGCCTGCTCCTTCTGAGGTTGAGCTCCGGGCGGTGCCGTAGGGGGGGTATTGGCCGGCCTCCTTGTCTTGTTGGCGTAGGAGTGGGGGCAGTCTCTGTAGAGGTGTCCCTGAAGCCCACACAGGTTGCAGGGGCGTGTGTTAGTGCATTCCGCCGTGGGGTGTTCCCCTCGGCAGATGCGGCAGATGGTCTTTGTGCAGGCCGCGGCCAGATGTCCAAGGTGGCCGCAGGTCCTGCACAATTTGGGCATACCGTAGTAGTGGACGGTGCCCCTGTGGTTCCCCAGGTTGATGGTACTGGGGATGTGTTGGACACCGCCCACCGCTGAAGGATCCGGTGTGAGCTGGACCAGCCATTTCCGTGCCCCGGTCCACACTCCATCCTCGTCCAGGACCCTCCTCGCTCCAGAGTTGACGCGGGCATAGCGGCGCAGCCAAACCTCCACGTCGTACTCCTGCACAGCTTCGTTGTGGAATTGAATGGTGACTACTTTGTTTTCCCTGTCTGAAAGTGGTTCTGTGTGGAGATGGCTGAAAGGCGGGTTATTTTTGTTCTGGCGGTACCTGGTCCAAAATTGCTCTAACAGTTGTGGTGTTTTGAAACTGACCTCAAAGGTGTTGGGGGTTGAGGGCGGTTTCACCAGGCAGTTGAGATCGAGCGGCGCAAAGCCCATACCTCGTTGGAGTACGGCTCTGCTGAATTCCAGGCGGGTCATTCCGGTTGTGGTGTCTCTCTGTCCTGTCGTCGTTGCGGTGGTTGTGGATCCTTTGGTGACTCCGTCCCCGGCAGCCTCATCGGATTTCACCGTCACTCTGACGGCGTTCACCCGTCTCATCGCCCCAGGGTTCATCCTGGCAGCCATGGTGATGGTGCGTGTTCCCCGAACCTGCAAGGGTGGGGGGGGGAAGAAGACTCAGAGCCGGCTGAGGCCACTCGGTAGCCCGTCCCCAAGGGACGGTACTCTCCTGTGGCCCGCCTGCTCCTAGAGGTGGTGTTGGGGCTCCTGGCCCTCCTCCCGTCTGGTCTGAGATGGACAGTCTTCCTATGGAGGACAGAGGAAGACCTGAGAGCAAGGCAGAGCCACCAGAGTGCTTGGCCCTTGGCGTGCCACTCTCCTGTGGCCTGCTTGCTCTCGGCGTAGGTGGTGGGGCTCTCTCCCGTCTGTCCCTCCTTCCTCCGGGTCTGGTCTGGCGGAAAAGGTCCTTATCCCGACTTTTCGAGCGGTCTGGCCAGCCGCAAAGGGGGGGGGGGTATGGGGATCCGGGAGATGCGGGGTACTGGGAGTCGAGGGTGGGGCCGGTCTGCACCGACCTAGCCCCTCCTTCTGTTCCTCTGCCTCCTGCCTCTCACCGGGGCCAGCGGGCACCGGAGGATTCCGGTCCTATCCTGGGTGTTCCGCAGCTGGGCGGGTCTGGGAGTCGGCGGAGTACTGGGAAAGCCGGAGGGGTCAGGGCTGGTCTACCACGACCTAGCACCCTCCTCCTGCTCCCCTGCCTCCTGCCCCTCACCGGGCCCTGTGGCACCGGAGGGTTCCGGGCCTGTTCGGGGTGTTCCGCAGCTGGGTGGTTGGGCTGAAGATTTTGGCAGAACCGCGGTCAGGCCACGTATTCTGCCTCTGTCTCCAGCCAAGTGGTGAAAAAGGGGGGAAAGTAATGAAGAGAGAAAGGGGGATCGAAAACCTGGCTTCCACCGCAGAGCCAACAAAGGAATCGCAAGCCGTGTCGCATACACCGCAAGACCCCGGACTTTCGATTTCTTTCCTGACCACCACGGCTAAACGGGAACCAGAGTGCCGATTTGATACTTCCTGATCAAGGTGTCTCCCCTGCCAGGTAAGTATGAGTTGGAAGGGAAACGGGTGCCCTCACCCAGGTGCCAGGGCTGCCGCAGTCACCCGCGGTGAGCAGACAGGCAGAAAAAAACAGCCAATGGAAGGGGCGGGCTGAAGGGAGCAAGCCCCACCTCCCACTCACCCATGCAGAAAGAAACAGCCAATGGAAGGGGCGGGCGGAAGGGAACCATCCCCACCTCCCACTCACCCATCCCCCCACCCCTCCCTTGCCCTGCCCCTTGAAGAGAGAGAGACACAGAGAAAGAGAGAGAGAGAGAGAGACAATACCTACAGTAACAATAAACTGAAACTGACCACAAAAAACTAAGGAGGAATCGCAAATCAAGCTGAGCTACTGGGCAGAGCGGTGTCATCTATAAGTAGCCTATGACCCACAGCTTCCTTCGCTTACGGCCATACCACCCTGAACACGCCCGATCTCGTCCGATCTCGGAAGCTAAGCAGGGTCGGGCCTGGTTAGTACTTGGATGGGAGACCGCCTGGGAATACCAGGTGCTGTAAGCTTTTTCTTCCTCTTCTCTCACCAGCAGGCGGTACTGTTTCCCCACCTCGTGTCACACAGCTCCTCAACCGCTTGGCTTGACCTGTCTCAGGATTCCCAGATTATTTTTCACAAACATGTTCGGGGGAGAGCGCGTACGCAGTCCCCCACTACCAGAAATTATGCAGTCGAGATTCCCGCATTTGGGGAATTCGCAAAGGTCAGCACAGCCGAAGTGCAATGGCCGAGCCTCGCCCTGGGTGAACCTTTTAAGCTTTTATTGGTTTTACCAAAATTAAAAACAGTTATTTACAGCATTGGTAAAAACTTCCACCACATTTCACCCAGTGTCGATACGTCAATCACAATCACCCTTTACCTCAAAACGAAAAACACAAATTCACCAGTGTGGGCCCTCCCTGCGCCAACCTAAACCCTCCAGGAAAGCGAGGAAAAACTCCTCACAAAAACTCTTTGAGAAAATTAAGAAGAAACCTCGGGAGGAGCCATTCGAGGGGGTATCCCCTCCTCCAGGGATGGTTGGGGGTGCTGCAGGTCGGGCCGAGTCCAAGTGCAGTGCAAATGATGTGTGTCTGAGGTGAGAGTTTCTGTAACGTTCCGGTAAGTGGGGTGGGGTGTGTGGGTGGCGGGGTTGGAGGGGCCAGACTTCTTGATGAGTGGGATGGGGGGGGGGTTTCTTGTGGCGGGGGGTGGGGGGTGTAGTGTCCTTTTCGGGGGCCCAGGGAGAGGGGTTCCAGGTGCTGCAGCTGGTGTGCCGGGGAGGGGCGATGACCGGTCCTTGGGGGGGGGGGGGGGGGGGGGGGGGGGGGTAGAGGGTGCTGCTGCTGGGATGGTGTTGGCAAACTGGAACCCTGTGAGGTGATAGGGGGAGAGAGTGGAGAGGGGAGGAAAGGAGGGGGTGAGCAAGGGTAGTGGGGTGCAGGTGTAATGTGCTGTTGTACTTCCCTTGTGGCCTGGTGGGTTTCTCCTCTCCGGACCCTCGTACTGGGGACAGGTGTTGGTGTCCCTGGGTCTTCGGGCTTGGTGCCGGAACGGGTGAAGCGGTGGGGTGAGTGGAGTGGTGGCTGCCAGGGCGGTGGTGATGGTGTTGGGGGCGATGAGGGTGTTGGACGGGGAACGCCGCCGGCCTTCGGGGACGGAGCATGTAGTGCAGAGATGGTGTGGTGGCATGGGGGGCTGAGTTAGATGGACACGTCCTTCCACCTCTCCACCCCCCATGTGTCTCTGGCGGTGTCCGGGTTATTTTTAAAGTCCAGGATGGCGTAGTCCCTGAGGAGGAGAGTGATTCTCCTCCTCTGGACAATGAAAGGGTGGTCCTGTTGATGATAGACCCTGCTGTTCCTTGTCTCCCATATCACCTGCTTGACGGCGCTGACGATCCTCCACTGATGTTGTAGGCGGGGGGTCGTACAGCCCCCCGGAGGACCGAACAGGATGTCGTCCGCCGTCAAGCGAGGCAAGGTGTTGTTCCTGTAGAGGGAGACAGAGGGAACAAACAGGGCCCAGACCCGCCTGGCCACGGTGCACTTGACAAACAGGTGGTAAATGTTTTCAGTGTCAGTGCAACCGTGGGGGCAGAGCTCGGTACGGGCCATGCGCCGTCTATGCATGAATTCTCTGGTGGGGAGACAGCCGTGAGCAGTTGACCAATTCAAATCCTTTTGTTTATTGTTGATGCATTTATGGTTAATGTTTTTCCATACCTGTTGGATGTCCAGGGCCGGCCTGGCCTTGGGTGGTGTGGTGATGTCCTTCCCTCTGATGTGTGCCATGATGTCCTTGTATTTCCAGGAGGCCAGGCCGGCTGCAGGCAGACCCGTCCTGAAGGCAAAGTTCTTCCACTCCCTGTATACTTTTGGGGGGTCCCAGCAGTAGGGCACAGTGTGGTTGATGGTGGTGTTGGTGATACGGAGTGCTCTGAGTATGGGTGTGGCGAAGTACCTCTCAAAGGTTCCTGCCTTCCTGTCCGGTTTATGGATATTTGTGACCAGTCGTGAGAGGCCCTGTGCCCTAATGATGTTGAGGATGTCTGGGACCCCCTTCCCCCCCTTCTCCTCTGCGCTGAACATGATGGTCCTCTTCAAGCGCTCCATGGTGCTCCCCCAGACAAAGGTGAACATCAGGCGCTCGATGGTTTTGCTCGTCACCCTGTCCGGGGGAAACACCCTCCCGACGTAGAGGAGAATGGGGAGGATAATTGCCTTCAGGATCAAGATCTTGCCCGTTATTGTGAGGGACCGTGCACTCCATTGGGCGATCTTTTGCTTGGCATGGCTGATGGTGTTGGCCCAGGTCAGGGTCCCTTTCCCGTTGTTCTGGTAGATGACTCCGAGCAGCTTGATGTTGTCTGTCTTTACAGGGAAAGAGGTGGTGATGTCTTCTTTCCAGTGTTGCGACAGGTACAGTTCGCTCTTACCTCGATTGACCAGGGCGCCAGTGGCTGCACAGTAGTCGTCCACCACCTTCGTTGCCGCGGCGATGGACCGACTATCTGTGCCGACGATGGTGATGTCGTCCATGTACGCCACCACCCGGAGCCTCTCTCCCTGGGCCCCCGGGAGGTGATAACCCTGGATGTTCTGTGTAGCTCTGATTTTACGGAGGAAAGGCTCCAGGTAGATGACGTACAGCAGGGGTGCTAGGGGGCATCCTTGTCTGACCCCAGACCGGATGGGAAAGGGGTCTGTTAGCTGTCTGTTGACCAGGACTCTGCTTGTGATGTTGTTGTAGCAGAGCCTGGTCCAGTGGATGAGGTGTTGTGGGAAGTTCATCCTCCCTAGCACCTCCTGCAGGAAGCCATGGCTTACCCGGTCGAAGGCCTTCTCTTGGTCGAGGCAGAGGAGCGCGAAGGGGGACCTCCGCTCCTGGGAGTGGAAGATGAGGTCTCTCACCAGGAGCAGGTTGTCGTTTATGGACCTTCCGGGGACGCCGCAGGTCTGGTCCGGGTTGATGATTGCGGGGAGGTGTGTTTGGAAGCGCCACATGAGGGCCTTCGTGAGGATTTTGTAGTCGGAACAGAGGAGGTTGATGGGGCGCCAATTCCGGAGGTCCTTGAGGTCCCCCTTCTTGGGTATTAGTGTTACTGTACTCTGTCTCATCGATTCTCCTAGCCTCCTTTCCCTGTAGACCGCTCGGAGGACCTGGGCCAGATCGCCCTTGATGAGTTCCCAGAAGGCCTGATAGAATTCCGCCGGGATCCCGTCCGGTCCCGGGGCCTTCTGGGTGTTCATGGCGTGCACGGCCCGGGTGAGCTCCTCCAGACTCAGCTCTGGTTCCTCGCCCTCGCCCCCCTCTTTGATTTGGTCCAGACCGTCGAGGAAGGTTTCCGCCAGAGTCCCGTCCGCCGGCTTGGTGTCGAACAGCCGGCCGTAGAACTCCTCGGTCACCCTCCTGATGTCGTCGCTGTCTGTGACGGTCTGGCCGCTGGTGTTATAGAGGGACAGGATGCCTTGTTGTTTAGACCGTGCCCTGCGGAAGAAGTATTTGGTGCATTTCTCCTCCTCCTCCAGGCCCTTGAGTTTATCCCTGAAAGTCTTCCTCTCCTGTTCTTCCCGATAGAGTGTGGCCAGGTGCTCCTTGGTCTCTGACAGCTCCCGGGTCACGTCGAATCCTCTGAGTTGGAGGAGGCTCAGGCGTTGCAGGGCCCCGTTGTGGTGGTAGAAACGGGCCCTCTGTTCCCGAGCCTTCCTCCTTCCCACCCCTCCGAAGAACCCCTTGACCCGGGACTTGACCATTTCCCACCACTCTATCGGGGATGTAAATAGTTCTTTCAGGGTCCTCCACTCCAGGTAGCGCCTGGAGAAGGAGTGGCTGATGGAGGGGTCCTGGAGTACAGATGTGTTCATCCTCCAGGGCCCCCTCGTTGGTCTGGCTGGTCCCTCCCATCGCAGGGTCACGGTCAGCATCCTGTGGTCTGAGAAGTGCGTCGCCTGGGTCTTGAAGGAGCACACTCCCAGACCTGGCGAGAGCAAGAACATGTCGATCCTTGAAGAGGCAGAGCCCGAGGATCTCACCCACGTGTGTGTTGGGGGGGAGGTGCCGCCGACATCCATCAGGGAGAAGTCATTGATGATGTCCTGTAGTGCTTTGGTGGATCTGTCCTTCCAGGGTTTGCTCCGATCCTCATCCCTCAGGGCGCAGTTGAAATCACCCCCTACCAATACTGGCATGGGGGTCATCAGAAGAGGTCGAAGCTTCGCGTAGAGGGAGACTCTCTCTGTGGCGTTGGAGGGGCCGTAGACGTTGATGACCCTGAGCGGGGAACCCCGGACCTCCAGGTCGACGGCCAGGATCCGCCGGCTCTCGACGACTCGGTGGCTGGTTTGTCGGAGGAATGGATTGGCCACCAACATCCCGACCCCATCCGATTTATTGGTGTTGGAACCTGACCAGAGAGAGTCTCCCCGAGTCCACTCCCCCTCCAGAAGTGCATCCATCTCCATGTAGGGGATGGCACACTCCTGGAGGAGGTAGATGTCGGCCGGTTGTGTTGAGAGGTGTCTGAAAACGGTTGCCCTCTTCTCCAGTCGTAACATGCTGCGGGTGTTGAGTGATGTTATTGTGATAGTCATGGTGATTGTGATGATCCCTACCAGAGCCGGTTCCCTCACATTCACCGGCTTGGCAGGGGTGGATGTACGTATTGGGAGATACACCGGGGAGGTCATGTCGGTGGAGTCAGAGTCCGGTCGTGTCGTCCCCGGTGGATTTGCCGTGGTGGGGGTCGGCAGGTCTGTCTGGGAGTCCGGTAGGTCTGGTTGTGTCGTCGGGGATGAGACTGCCCCCGGGAGTGGGGAGAGGGGGTGGATGTCGGTCGGGGAGTCAGGGGGGAGGTCGGTGAAGGGGGCCGGTACCGAGTCGGGTTCCGATACCGGGTCGGGGTCAGTAATTATGAATAGGGGGGGTGTGGAGGAGTCTGAGGAGGGGGAGGGGGAGGGGGAAGGGGGGAGGGGGGGGGAGGTTGGTGGAGGGGGGTCGGCCTGCTCCTTCTGAGGTTGAGCTCCGGGCGGTGCCGTAGGGGGGGTATTGGCCGGCCTCCTTGTCTTGTTGGCGTAGGAGTGGGGGCAGTCTCTGTAGAGGTGTCCCTGAAGCCCACACAGGTTGCAGGGGCGTGTGTTAGTGCATTCCGCCGTGGGGTGTTCCCCTCGGCAGATGCGGCAGATGGTCTTTGTGCAGGCCGCGGCCAGATGTCCAAGGTGGCCGCAGGTCCTGCACAATTTGGGCATACCGTAGTAGTGGACGGTGCCCCTGTGGTTCCCCAGGTTGATGGTACTGGGGATGTGTTGGACACCGCCCACCGCTGAAGGATCCGGTGTGAGCTGGACCAGCCATTTCCGTGCCCCGGTCCACACTCCATCCTCGTCCAGGACCCTCCTCGCTCCAGAGTTGACGCGGGCATAGCGGCGCAGCCAAACCTCCACGTCGTACTCCTGCACAGCTTCGTTGTGGAATTGAATGGTGACTACTTTGTTTTCCCTGTCTGAAAGTGGTTCTGTGTGGAGATGGCTGAAAGGCGGGTTATTTTTGTTCTGGCGGTACCTGGTCCAAAATTGCTCTAACAGTTGTGGTGTTTTGAAACTGACCTCAAAGGTGTTGGGGGTTGAGGGCGGTTTCACCAGGCAGTTGAGATCGAGCGGCGCAAAGCCCATACCTCGTTGGAGTACGGCTCTGCTGAATTCCAGGCGGGTCATTCCGGTTGTGGTGTCTCTCTGTCCTGTCGTCGTTGCGGTGGTTGTGGATCCTTTGGTGACTCCGTCCCCGGCAGCCTCATCGGATTTCACCGTCACTCTGACGGCGTTCACCCGTCTCATCGCCCCAGGGTTCATCCTGGCAGCCATGGTGATGGTGCGTGTTCCCCGAACCTGCAAGGGTGGGGGGGGGAAGAAGACTCAGAGCCGGCTGAGGCCACTCGGTAGCCCGTCCCCAAGGGACGGTACTCTCCTGTGGCCCGCCTGCTCCTAGAGGTGGTGTTGGGGCTCCTGGCCCTCCTCCCGTCTGGTCTGAGATGGACAGTCTTCCTATGGAGGACAGAGGAAGACCTGAGAGCAAGGCAGAGCCACCAGAGTGCTTGGCCCTTGGCGTGCCACTCTCCTGTGGCCTGCTTGCTCTCGGCGTAGGTGGTGGGGCTCTCTCCCGTCTGTCCCTCCTTCCTCCGGGTCTGGTCTGGCGGAAAAGGTCCTTATCCCGACTTTTCGAGCGGTCTGGCCAGCCGCAAAGGGGGGGGGGGTATGGGGATCCGGGAGATGCGGGGTACTGGGAGTCGAGGGTGGGGCCGGTCTGCACCGACCTAGCCCCTCCTTCTGTTCCTCTGCCTCCTGCCTCTCACCGGGGCCAGCGGGCACCGGAGGATTCCGGTCCTATCCTGGGTGTTCCGCAGCTGGGCGGGTCTGGGAGTCGGCGGAGTACTGGGAAAGCCGGAGGGGTCAGGGCTGGTCTACCACGACCTAGCACCCTCCTCCTGCTCCCCTGCCTCCTGCCCCTCACCGGGCCCTGTGGCACCGGAGGGTTCCGGGCCTGTTCGGGGTGTTCCGCAGCTGGGTGGTTGGGCTGAAGATTTTGGCAGAACCGCGGTCAGGCCACGTATTCTGCCTCTGTCTCCAGCCAAGTGGTGAAAAAGGGGGGAAAGTAATGAAGAGAGAAAGGGGGATCGAAAACCTGGCTTCCACCGCAGAGCCAACAAAGGAATCGCAAGCCGTGTCGCATACACCGCAAGACCCCGGACTTTCGATTTCTTTCCTGACCACCACGGCTAAACGGGAACCAGAGTGCCGATTTGATACTTCCTGATCAAGGTGTCTCCCCTGCCAGGTAAGTATGAGTTGGAAGGGAAACGGGTGCCCTCACCCAGGTGCCAGGGCTGCCGCAGTCACCCGCGGTGAGCAGACAGGCAGAAAAAAACAGCCAATGGAAGGGGCGGGCTGAAGGGAGCAAGCCCCACCTCCCACTCACCCATGCAGAAAGAAACAGCCAATGGAAGGGGCGGGCGGAAGGGAACCATCCCCACCTCCCACTCACCCATCCCCCCACCCCTCCCTTGCCCTGCCCCTTGAAGAGAGAGAGACACAGAGAAAGAGAGAGAGAGAGAGAGACAATACCTACAGTAACAATAAACTGAAACTGACCACAAAAAACTAAGGAGGAATCGCAAATCAAGCTGAGCTACTGGGCAGAGCGGTGTCATCTATAAGTAGCCTATGACCCACAGCTTCCTTCGCTTACGGCCATACCACCCTGAACACGCCCGATCTCGTCCGATCTCGGAAGCTAAGCAGGGTCGGGCCTGGTTAGTACTTGGATGGGAGACCGCCTGGGAATACCAGGTGCTGTAAGCTTTTTTTTCCTCTTCTCTCACCAGCAGGGGGTACTGTTTCCCCACCTCGTGTCACACAGCTCCTCAACCGCTTGGCTTGACCTGTCTCAGGATTCCCAGATTATTTTTCACAAACATGTTCGGGGGAGAGCGCGTACGCAGTCCCCCACTACCAGAAATTATGCAGTCGAGATTCCCGCATTTGGGGAATTCGCAAAGGTCAGCACAGCCGAAGTGCAATGGCCGAGCCTCGCCCTGGGTGAACCTCCTTCGTGATCAAGGTGTCTCCCCTGCCAGGTAAGTATGAGTTGGAAGGGAAACGGGTGCCCTCACCCAGGTGCCAGGGCTGCCGCAGTCACCCGCGGTGAGCAGACAGGCAGAAAAAAACAGCCAATGGAAGGGGCGGGCTGAAGGGAGCAAGCCCCACCTCCCACTCACCCATGCAGAAAGAAACAGCCAATGGAAGGGGCGGGCGGAAGGGAACCATCCCCACCTCCCACTCACCCATCCCCCCACCCCTCCCTTGCCCTGCCCCTTGAAGAGAGAGAGACACAGAGAAAGAGAGAGAGAGAGAGAGAGAGAGAGAGAGAGAGACAATACCTACAGTAACAATAAACTGAAACTGACCACAAAAAACTAAGGAGGAATCGCAAATCAAGCTGAGCTACTGGGCAGAGCGGTGTCATCTATAAGTAGCCTATGACCCACAGCTTCCTTCGCTTACGGCCATACCACCCTGAACACGCCCGATCTCGTCCGATCTCGGAAGCTAAGCAGGGTCGGGCCTGGTTAGTACTTGGATGGGAGACCGCCTGGGAATACCAGGTGCTGTAAGCTTTTTTTTCCTCTTCTCTCACCAGCAGGGGGTACTGTTTCCCCACCTCATGTCACACAGCTCCTCAACCGCTTGGCTTGACCTGTCTCAGGATTCCCAGATTATTTTTCACAAACATGTTCGGGGGAGAGCGCGTACGCAGTCCCCCACTACCAGAAATTATGCAGTCGAGATTCCCGCATTTGGGGAATTCGCAAAGGTCAGCACAGCCGAAGTGCAATGGCCGAGCCTCGCCCTGGGTGAACCTCCTTCGTGATCAAGGTGTCTCCCCTGCCAGGTAAGTATGAGTTGGAAGGGAAACGGGTGCCCTCACCCAGGTGCCAGGGCTGCCGCAGTCACCCGCGGTGAGCAGACAGGCAGAAAAAAACAGCCAATGGAAGGGGCGGGCTGAAGGGAGCAAGCCCCACCTCCCACTCACCCATGCAGAAAGAAACAGCCAATGGAAGGGGCGGGCGGAAGGGAACCATCCCCACCTCCCACTCACCCATCCCCCCACCCCTCCCTTGCCCTGCCCCTTGAAGAGAGAGAGACACAGAGAAAGAGAGAGAGAGAGAGAGAGAGACAATACCTACAGTAACAATAAACTGAAACTGACCACAAAAAACTAAGGAGGAATCGCAAATCAAGCTGAGCTACTGGGCAGAGCGGTGTCATCTATAAGTAGCCTATGACCCACAGCTTCCTTCGCTTACGGCCATACCACCCTGAACACGCCCGATCTCGTCCGATCTCGGAAGCTAAGCAGGGTCGGGCCTGGTTAGTACTTGGATGGGAGACCGCCTGGGAATACCAGGTGCTGTAAGCTTTTTTTTCCTCTTCTCTCACCAGCAGGGGGTACTGTTTCCCCACCTCGTGTCACACAGCTCCTCAACCGCTTGGCTTGACCTGTCTCAGGATTCCCAGATTATTTTTCACAAACATGTTCGGGGGAGAGCGCGTACGCAGTCCCCCACTACCAGAAATTATGCAGTCGAGATTCCCGCATTTGGGGAATTCGCAAAGGTCAGCACAGCCGAAGTGCAATGGCCGAGCCTCGCCCTGGGTGAACCTCCTTCGTGATCAAGGTGTCTCCCCTGCCAGGTAAGTATGAGTTGGAAGGGAAACGGGTGCCCTCACCCAGGTGCCAGGGCTGCCGCAGTCACCCGCGGTGAGCAGACAGGCAGAAAAAAACAGCCAATGGAAGGGGCGGGCTGAAGGGAGCAAGCCCCACCTCCCACTCACCCATGCAGAAAGAAACAGCCAATGGAAGGGGCGGGCGGAAGGGAACCATCCCCACCTCCCACTCACCCATCCCCCCACCCCTCCCTTGCCCTGCCCCTTGAAGAGAGAGAGACACAGAGAAAGAGAGAGAGAGAGAGAGACAATACCTACAGTAACAATAAACTGAAACTGACCACAAAAAACTAAGGAGGAATCGCAAATCAAGCTGAGCTACTGGGCAGAGCGGTGTCATCTATAAGTAGCCTATGACCCACAGCTTCCTTCGCTTACGGCCATACCACCCTGAACACGCCCGATCTCGTCCGATCTCGGAAGATAAGCAGGGTCGGGCCTGGTTAGTACTTGGATGGGAGACCGCCTGGGAATACCAGGTGCTGTAAGCTTTTTTTTCCTCTTCTCTCACCAGCAGGGGGTACTGTTTCCCCACCTCGTGTCACACAGCTCCTCAACCGCTTGGCTTGACCTGTCTCAGGATTCCCAGATTATTTTTCACAAACATGTTCGGGGGAGAGCGCGTACGCAGTCCCCCACTACCAGAAATTATGCAGTCGAGATTCCCGCATTTGGGGAATTCGCAAAGGTCAGCACAGCCGAAGTGCAATGGCCGAGCCTCGCCCTGGGTGAACCTTTTAAGCTTTTATTGGTTTTACCAAAATTAAAAACAGTTATTTACAGCATTGGTAAAAACTTCCACCACATTTCACCCAGTGTCGATACGTCAATCACAATCACCCTTTACCTCAAAACGAAAAACACAAATTCACCAGTGTGGGCCCTCCCTGCGCCAACCTAAACCCTCCAGGAAAGCGAGGAAAAACTCCTCACAAAAACTCTTTGAGAAAATTAAGAAGAAACCTCGGGAGGAGCCATTCGAGGGGGTATCCCCTCCTCCAGGGATGGTTGGGGGTGCTGCAGGTCGGGCCGAGTCCAAGTGCAGTGCAAATGATGTGTGTCTGAGGTGAGAGTTTCTGTAACGTTCCGGTAAGTGGGGTGGGGTGTGTGGGTGGCGGGGTTGGAGGGGCCAGACTTCTTGATGAGTGGGATGGGGGGGGGGGTTTCTTGTGGCGGGGGGTGGGGGGTGTAGTGTCCTTTTCGGGGGCCCAGGGAGAGGGGTTCCAGGTGCTGCAGCTGGTGTGCCGGGGAGGGGTGATGACCGGTCCTTGGGGGGGGGGGGGGGGGGGGGGGGGGTAGAGGGTGCTGCTGCTGGGATGGTGTTGGCAAACTGGAACCCTGTGAGGTGATAGGGGGAGAGAGTGGAGAGGGGAGGAAAGGAGGGGGTGAGCAAGGGTAGTGGGGTGCAGGTGTAATGTGCTGTTGTACTTCCCTTGTGGCCTGGTGGGTTTCTCCTCTCCGGACCCTCGTACTGGGGACAGGTGTTGGTGTCCCTGGGTCTTCGGGCTTGGTGCCGGAACGGGTGAAGCGGTGGGGTGAGTGGAGTGGTGGCTGCCAGGGCGGTGGTGATGGTGTTGGGGGCGATGAGGGTGTTGGACGGGGAATGCCGCCGGCCTTCGGGGACGGAGCATGTAGTGCAGAGATGGTGTGGTGGCATGGGGGGCTGAGTTAGATGGACACGTCCTTCCACCTCTCCACCCCCCATGTGTCTCTGGCGGTGTCCGGGTTATTTTTAAAGTCCAGGATGGCGTAGTCCCTGAGGAGGAGAGTGATTCTCCTCCTCTGGACAATGAAAGGGTGGTCCTGTTGATGATAGACCCTGCTGTTCCTTGTCTCCCATATCACCTGCTTGACGGCGCTGACGATCCTCCACTGATGTTGTAGGCGGGGGGTCGTACAGCCCCCCGGAGGACCGAACAGGATGTCGTCCGCCGTCAAGCGAGGCAAGGTGTTGTTCCTGTAGAGGGAGACAGAGGGAACAAACAGGGCCCAGACCCGCCTGGCCACGGTGCACTTGACAAACAGGTGGTAAATGTTTTCAGTGTCAGTGCAACCGTGGGGGCAGAGCTCGGTACGGGCCATGCGCCGTCTATGCATGAATTCTCTGGTGGGGAGACAGCCGTGAGCAGTTGACCAATTCAAATCCTTTTGTTTATTGTTGATGCATTTATGGTTAATGTTT
Source organism: Osmerus mordax (assembly GCF_038355195.1). Taxonomy (NCBI): domain Eukaryota; kingdom Metazoa; phylum Chordata; class Actinopteri; order Osmeriformes; family Osmeridae; genus Osmerus; species Osmerus mordax. Next base: position 5,834,260 of record NC_090051.1, on the reverse strand, counting down.
TTCCATACCTGTTGGATGTCCAGGGCCGGCCTGGCCTTGGGTGGTGTGGTGATGTCCTTCCCTCTGATGTGTGCCATGATGTCCTTGTATTTCCAGGAGGCCAGGCCGGCTGCAGGCAGACCCGTCCTGAAGGCAAAGTTCTTCCACTCCCTGTATACTTTTGGGGGGTCCCAGCAGTAGGGCACAGTGTGGTTGATGGTGGTGTTGGTGATACGGAGTGCTCTGAGTATGGGTGTGGCGAAGTACCTCTCAAAGGTTCCTGCCTTCCTGTCCGGTTTATGGATATTTGTGACCAGTCGTGAGAGGCCCTGTGCCCTAATGATGTTGAGGATGTCTGGGACCCCCTTCCCCCCCTTCTCCTCTGCGCTGAACATGATGGTCCTCTTCAAGCGCTCCATGGTGCTCCCCCAGACAAAGGCGAACATCAGGCGCTCGATGGTTTTGCTCGTCGCCCTGTCCGGGGGAAACACCCTCCCGACGTAGAGGAGAATGGGGAGGATAATTGCCTTCAGGATCAAGATCTTGCCCGTTATTGTGAGGGACCGTGCACTCCATTGGGCGATCTTTTGCTTGGCATGGCTGATGGTGTTGGCCCAGGTCAGGGTCCCTTTCCCGTTGTTCTGGTAGATGACTCCGAGCAGCTTGATGTTGTCTGTCTTTACAGGGAAAGAGGTGGTGATGTCTTCTTTCCAGTGTTGCGACAGGTACAGTTCGCTCTTACCTCGATTGACCAGGGCGCCAGTGGCTGCACAGTAGTCGTCCACCACCTTCGTTGCCGCGGCGATGGACCGACTATCTGTGCCGACGATGGTGATGTCGTCCATGTACGCCACCACCCGGAGCCTCTCTCCCTGGGCCCCCGGGAGGTGATAACCCTGGATGTTCTGTGTAGCTCTGATTTTACGGAGGAAAGGCTCCAGGTAGATGACGTACAGCAGGGGTGCTAGGGGGCATCCTTGTCTGACCCCAGACCGGATGGGAAAGGGGTCTGTTAGCTGTCTGTTGACCAGGACTCTGCTTGTGATGTTGTTGTAGCAGAGCCTGGTCCAGTGGATGAGGTGTTGTGGGAAGTTCATCCTCCCTAGCACCTCCTGCAGGAAGCCATGGCTTACCCGGTCGAAGGCCTTCTCTTGGTCGAGGCAGAGGAGCGCGAAGGGGGACCTCCGCTCCTGGGAGTGGAAGATGAGGTCTCTCACCAGGAGCAGGTTGTCGTTTATGGACCTTCCGGGGACGCCGCAGGTCTGGTCCGGGTTGATGATTGCGGGGAGGTGTGTTTGGAAGCGCCACATGAGGGCCTTCGTGAGGATTTTGTAGTCGGAACAGAGGAGGTTGATGGGGCGCCAATTCCGGAGGTCCTTGAGGTCCCCCTTCTTGGGTATTAGTGTTACTGTACTCTGTCTCATCGATTCTCCTAGCCTCCTTTCCCTGTAGACCGCTCGGAGGACCTGGGCCAGATCGCCCTTGATGAGTTCCCAGAAGGCCTGATAGAATTCCGCCGGGATCCCGTCCGGTCCGGGGGCCTTCTGGGTGTTCATGGCGTGCACGGCCCGGGTGAGCTCCTCCAGACTCAGCTCTGGTTCCTCGCCCTCGCCCCCCTCTTTGATTTGGTCCAGACCGTCGAGGAAGGTTTCCGCCAGAGTCCCGTCCGCCGGCTTGGTGTCGAACAGCCGGCCGTAGAACTCCTCGGTCACCCTCCTGATGTCGTCGCTGTCTGTGACGGTCTGGCCGCTGGTGTTATAGAGGGACAGGATGCCTTGTTGTTTAGACCGTGCCCTGCGGAAGAAGTATTTGGTGCATTTCTCCTCCTCCTCCAGGCCCTTGAGTTTATCCCTGAAAGTCTTCCTCTCCTGTTCTTCCCGATAGAGTGTGGCCAGGTGCTCCTTGGTCTCTGACAGCTCCCGGGTCACGTCGAATCCTCTGAGTTGGAGGAGGCTCAGGCGTTGCAGGGCCCCGTTGTGGTGGTAGAAACGGGCCCTCTGTTCCCGAGCCTTCCTCCTTCCCACCCCTCCGAAGAACCCCTTGACCCGGGACTTGACCATTTCCCACCACTCTATCGGGGATGTAAATAGTTCTTTCAGGGTCCTCCACTCCAGGTAGCGCCTGGAGAAGGAGTGGCTGATGGAGGGGTCCTGGAGTACAGATGTGTTCATCCTCCAGGGCCCCCTCGTTGGTCTGGCTGGTCCCTCCCATCGCAGGGTCACGGTCAGCATCCTGTGGTCTGAGAAGTGCGTCGCCTGGGTCTTGAAGGAGCACACTCCCAGACCTGGCGAGAGCAAGAACATGTCGATCCTTGAAGAGGCAGAGCCCGAGGATCTCACCCACGTGTGTGTTGGGGGGGAGGTGCCGCCGACATCCATCAGGGAGAAGTCATTGATGATGTCCTGTAGTGCTTTGGTGGATCTGTCCTTCCAGGGTTTGCTCCGATCCTCATCCCTCAGGGCGCAGTTGAAATCACCCCCTACCAATACTGGCATGGGGGTCATCAGAAGAGGTCGAAGCTTCGCGTAGAGGGAGACTCTCTCTGTGGCGTTGGAGGGGCCGTAGACGTTGATGACCCTGAGCGGGGAACCCCGGACCTCCAGGTCGACGGCCAGGATCCGCCCGCTCTCGACGACTCGGTGGCTGGTTTGTCGGAGGAATGGATTGGCCACCAACATCCCGACCCCATCCGATTTATTGGTGTTGGAACCTGACCAGAGAGAGTCTCCCCGAGTCCACTCCCCCTCCAGAAGTGCATCCATCTCCATGTAGGGGATGGCACACTCCTGGAGGAGGTAGATGTCGGCCGGTTGTGTTGAGAGGTGTCTGAAAACGGTTGCCCTCTTCTCCAGTCGTAACATACTGCGGGTGTTGAGTGATGTTATTGTGATAGTCATAGTGATTGTGATGATTTGACGGGTCCGCTGATTCCTGTGGCGATGATTTGGAGGTTCCTGATGGCCTCCTGTCCATATTCCGGGTCGGGCACCTCCCCCTGATTGCTCACGGCTTCGTCGTCCCCCCACCGTCTGCCTGGTGGTGGAGATTCGGCTGGCACGGAGGGTCCTTGGGTGGGCCGGGGCTGGCTGGTCTGATCCTGTGTGGGCTCAGAGACTGCTGTGGAGGGTTGGCGTCTGGACTTGGGACCAGGGTGAGGTCGTGGGGGAAGGGGGGGAGGGGGAGGGGGGGGGGGACCTGGAGGCTTTGGTGGTGGTTTCGGGGGGGATGGAGAGTCAGAAGTCGGGGTGGAGTCGTCTTCGGAGGTGGCAGTGGTGGGTTTGCGCTTCCTCTTCAGAACGACCATGTTCCAGTCAGTGAGTGGTGAGTCCTCGTTGTAGAGTGACTGGGAGTGTGGGGGTAAGTCGTGGGAGGGAATGATCCCTACCAGAGCCGGTTCCCTCACATTCACCGGCTTGGCAGGGGTGGATGTACGTATTGGGAGATACACCGGGGAGGTCATGTCGGTGGAGTCAGAGTCCGGTCGTGTCGTCCCCGGTGGATTTGCCGTGGTGGGGGTCGGCAGGTCTGTCTGGGAGTCCGGTAGGTCTGGTTGTGTCGTCGGGGATGAGACTGCCCCCGGGAGTGGGGAGAGGGGGTGGATGTCGGTCGGGGAGTCAGGGGGGAGGTCGGTGAAGGGGGCCGGTACCGAGTCGGGTTCCGATACCGGGTCGGGGTCAGTAATTATGAATAGGGGGGGTGTGGAGGAGTCTGAGGAGGGGGAGGGGGAGGGGGAAGGGGGGAGGGGGGGGGAGGTTGGTGGAGGGGGGTCGGCCTGCTCCTTCTGAGGTTGAGCTCCGGGCGGTGCCGTAGGGGGGGTATTGGCCGGCCTCCTTGTCTTGTTGGCGTAGGAGTGGGGGCAGTCTCTGTAGAGGTGTCCCTGAAGCCCACACAGGTTGCAGGGGCGTGTGTTAGTGCATTCCGCCGTGGGGTGTTCCCCTCGGCAGATGCGGCAGATGGTCTTTGTGCAGGCCGCGGCCAGATGTCCAAGGTGGCCGCAGGTCCTGCACAATTTGGGCATACCGTAGTAGTGGACGGTGCCCCTGTGGTTCCCCAGGTTGATGGTACTGGGGATGTGTTGGACACCGCCCACCGCTGAAGGATCCGGTGTGAGCTGGACCAGCCATTTCCGTGCCCCGGTCCACACTCCATCCTCGTCCAGGACCCTCCTCGCTCCAGAGTTGACGCGGGCATAGCGGCGCAGCCAAACCTCCACGTCGTACTCCTGCACAGCTTCGTTGTGGAATTGAATGGTGACTACTTTGTTTTCCCTGTCTGAAAGTGGTTCTGTGTGGAGATGGCTGAAAGGCGGGTTATTTTTGTTCTGGCGGTACCTGGTCCAAAATTGCTCTAACAGTTGTGGTGTTTTGAAACTGACCTCAAAGGTGTTGGGGGTTGAGGGCGGTTTCACCAGGCAGTTGAGATCGAGCGGCGCAAAGCCCATACCTCGTTGGAGTACGGCTCTGCTGAATTCCAGGCGGGTCATTCCGGTTGTGGTGTCTCTCTGTCCTGTCGTCGTTGCGGTGGTTGTGGATCCTTTGGTGACTCCGTCCCCGGCAGCCTCATCGGATTTCACCGTCACTCTGACGGCGTTCACCCGTCTCATCGCCCCAGGGTTCATCCTGGCAGCCATGGTGATGGTGCGTGTTCCCCGAACCTGCAAGGGTGGGGGGGGGAAGAAGACTCAGAGCCGGCTGAGGCCACTCGGTAGCCCGTCCCCAAGGGACGGTACTCTCCTGTGGCCCGCCTGCTCCTAGAGGTGGTGTTGGGGCTCCTGGCCCTCCTCCCGTCTGGTCTGAGATGGACAGTCTTCCTATGGAGGACAGAGGAAGACCTGAGAGCAAGGCAGAGCCACCAGAGTGCTTGGCCCTTGGCGTGCCACTCTCCTGTGGCCTGCTTGCTCTCGGCGTAGGTGGTGGGGCTCTCTCCCGTCTGTCCCTCCTTCCTCCGGGTCTGGTCTGGCGGAAAAGGTCCTTATCCCGACTTTTCGAGCGGTCTGGCCAGCCGCAAAGGGGGGGGGGGGTATGGGGATCCGGGAGATGCGGGGTACTGGGAGTCGAGGGTGGGGCCGGTCTGCACCGACCTAGCCCCTCCTTCTGTTCCTCTGCCTCCTGCCTCTCACCGGGGCCAGCGGGCACCGGAGGATTCCGGTCCTATCCTGGGTGTTCCGCAGCTGGGCGGGTCTGGGAGTCGGCGGAGTACTGGGAAAGCCGGAGGGGTCAGGGCTGGTCTACCACGACCTAGCACCCTCCTCCTGCTCCCCTGCCTCCTGCCCCTCACCGGGCCCTGTGGCACCGGAGGGTTCCGGGCCTGTTCGGGGTGTTCCGCAGCTGGGTGGTTGGGCTGAAGATTTTGGCAGAACCGCGGTCAGGCCACGTATTCTGCCTCTGTCTCCAGCCAAGTGGTGAAAAAGGGGGGAAAGTAATGAAGAGAGAAAGGGGGATCGAAAACCTGGCTTCCACCGCAGAGCCAACAAAGGAATCGCAAGCCGTGTCGCATACACCGCAAGACCCCGGACTTTCGATTTCTTTCCTGACCACCACGGCTAAACGGGAACCAGAGTGCCGATTTGATACTTCCTGATCAAGGTGTCTCCCCTGCCAGGTAAGTATGAGTTGGAAGGGAAACGGGTGCCCTCACCCAGGTGCCAGGGCTGCCGCAGTCACCCGCGGTGAGCAGACAGGCAGAAAAAAACAGCCAATGGAAGGGGCGGGCTGAAGGGAGCAAGCCCCACCTCCCACTCACCCATGCAGAAAGAAACAGCCAATGGAAGGGGCGGGCGGAAGGGAACCATCCCCACCTCCCACTCACCCATCCCCCCACCCCTCCCTTGCCCTGCCCCTTGAAGAGAGAGAGACACAGAGAAAGAGAGAGAGAGAGAGAGAGAGACAATACCTACAGTAACAATAAACTGAAACTGACCACAAAAAACTAAGGAGGAATCGCAAATCAAGCTGAGCTACTGGGCAGAGCGGTGTCATCTATAAGTAGCCTATGACCCACAGCTTCCTTCGCTTACGGCCATACCACCCTGAACACGCCCGATCTCGTCCGATCTCGGAAGCTAAGCAGGGTCGGGCCTGGTTAGTACTTGGATGGGAGACCGCCTGGGAATACCAGGTGCTGTAAGCTTTTTTTTCCTCTTCTCTCACCAGCAGGGGGTACTGTTTCCCCACCTCGTGTCACACAGCTCCTCAACCGCTTGGCTTGACCTGTCTCAGGATTCCCAGATTATTTTTCACAAACATGTTCGGGGGAGAGCGCGTACGCAGTCCCCCACTACCAGAAATTATGCAGTCGAGATTCCCGCATTTGGGGAATTCGCAAAGGTCAGCACAGCCGAAGTGCAATGGCCGAGCCTCGCCCTGGGTGAACCTCCTTCGTGATCAAGGTGTCTCCCCTGCCAGGTAAGTATGAGTTGGAAGGGAAACGGGTGCCCTCACCCAGGTGCCAGGGCTGCCGCAGTCACCCGCGGTAAGCAGACAGGCAGAAAAAAACAGCCAATGGAAGGGGCGGGCTGAAGGGAGCAAGCCCCACCTCCCACTCACCCATGCAGAAAGAAACAGCCAATGGAAGGGGCGGGCGGAAGGGAACCATCCCCACCTCCCACTCACCCATCCCCCCACCCCTCCCTTGCCCTGCCCCTTGAAGAGAGAGAGACACAGAGAAAGAGAGAGAGAGAGAGAGAGAGAGAGAGAGAGAGACAATACCTACAGTAACAATAAACTGAAACTGACCACAAAAAACTAAGGAGGAATCGCAAATCAAGCTGAGCTACTGGGCAGAGCGGTGTCATCTATAAGTAGCCTATGACCCACAGCTTCCTTCGCTTACGGCCATACCACCCTGAACACGCCCGATCTCGTCCGATCTCGGAAGCTAAGCAGGGTCGGGCCTGGTTAGTACTTGGATGGGAGACCGCCTGGGAATACCAGGTGCTGTAAGCTTTTTTTTCCTCTTCTCTCACCAGCAGGGGGTACTGTTTCCCCACCTCGTGTCACACAGCTCCTCAACCGCTTGGCTTGACCTGTCTCAGGATTCCCAGATTATTTTTCACAAACATGTTCGGGGGAGAGCGCGTACGCAGTCCCCCACTACCAGAAATTATGCAGTCGAGATTCCCGCATTTGGGGAATTCGCAAAGGTCAGCACAGCCGAAGTGCAATGGCCGAGCCTCGCCCTGGGTGAACCTCCTTCGTGATCAAGGTGTCTCCCCTGCCAGGTAAGTATGAGTTGGAAGGGAAACGGGTGCCCTCACCCAGGTGCCAGGGCTGCCGCAGTCACCCGCGGTGAGCAGACAGGCAGAAAAAAACAGCCAATGGAAGGGGCGGGCTGAAGGGAGCAAGCCCCACCTCCCACTCACCCATGCAGAAAGAAACAGCCAATGGAAGGGGCGGGCGGAAGGGAACCATCCCCACCTCCCACTCACCCATCCCCCCACCCCTCCCTTGCCCTGCCCCTTGAAGAGAGAGAGACACAGAGAAAGAGAGAGAGAGAGAGAGACAATACCTACAGTAACAATAAACTGAAACTGACCACAAAAAACTAAGGAGGAATCGCAAATCAAGCTGAGCTACTGGGCAGAGCGGTGTCATCTATAAGTAGCCTATGACCCACAGCTTCCTTCGCTTACGGCCATACCACCCTGAACACGCCCGATCTCGTCCGATCTCGGAAGCTAAGCAGGGTCGGGCCTGGTTAGTACTTGGATGGGAGACCGCCTGGGAATACCAGGTGCTGTAAGCTTTTTTTTCCTCTTCTCTCACCAGCAGGGGGTACTGTTTCCCCACCTCGTGTCACACAGCTCCTCAACCGCTTGGCTTGACCTGTCTCAGGATTCCCAGATTATTTTTCACAAACATGTTCGGGGGAGAGCGCGTACGCAGTCCCCCACTACCAGAAATTATGCAGTCGAGATTCCCGCATTTGGGGAATTCGCAAAGGTCAGCACAGCCGAAGTGCAATGGCCGAGCCTCGCCCTGGGTGAACCTTTTAAGCTTTTATTGGTTTTACCAAAATTAAAAACAGTTATTTACAGCATTGGTAAAAACTTCCACCACATTTCACCCAGTGTCGATACGTCAATCACAATCACCCTTTACCTCAAAACGAAAAACACAAATTCACCAGTGTGGGCCCTCCCTGCGCCAACCTAAACCCTCCAGGAAAGCGAGGAAAAACTCCTCACAAAAACTCTTTGAGAAAATTAAGAAGAAACCTCGGGAGGAGCCATTCGAGGGGGTATCCCCTCCTCCAGGGATGGTTGGGGGTGCTGCAGGTCGGGCCGAGTCCAAGTGCAGTGCAAATGATGTGTGTCTGAGGTGAGAGTTTCTGTAACGTTCCGGTAAGTGGGGTGGGGTGTGTGGGTGGCGGGGTTGGAGGGGCCAGACTTCTTGATGAGTGGGATGGGGGGGGGGGTTTCTTGTGGCGGGGGGTGGGGGGTGTAGTGTCCTTTTCGGGGGCCCAGGGAGAGGGGTTCCAGGTGCTGCAGCTGGTGTGCCGGGGAGGGGTGATGACCGGTCCTTGGGGGGGGGGGGGGGGGGGGGGGGGTAGAGGGTGCTGCTGCTGGGATGGTGTTGGCAAACTGGAACCCTGTGAGGTGATAGGGGGAGAGAGTGGAGAGGGGAGGAAAGGAGGGGGTGAGCAAGGGTAGTGGGGTGCAGGTGTAATGTGCTGTTGTACTTCCCTTGTGGCCTGGTGGGTTTCTCCTCTCCGGACCCTCGTACTGGGGACAGGTGTTGGTGTCCCTGGGTCTTCGGGCTTGGTGCCGGAACGGGTGAAGCGGTGGGGTGAGTGGAGTGGTGGCTGCCAGGGCGGTGGTGATGGTGTTGGGGGCGATGAGGGTGTTGGACGGGGAATGCCGCCGGCCTTCGGGGACGGAGCATGTAGTGCAGAGATGGTGTGGTGGCATGGGGGGCTGAGTTAGATGGACACGTCCTTCCACCTCTCCACCCCCCATGTGTCTCTGGCGGTGTCCGGGTTATTTTTAAAGTCCAGGATGGCGTAGTCCCTGAGGAGGAGAGTGATTCTCCTCCTCTGGACAATGAAAGGGTGGTCCTGTTGATGATAGACCCTGCTGTTCCTTGTCTCCCATATCACCTGCTTGACGGCGCTGACGATCCTCCACTGATGTTGTAGGCGGGGGGTCGTACAGCCCCCCGGAGGACCGAACAGGATGTCGTCCGCCGTCAAGCGAGGCAAGGTGTTGTTCCTGTAGAGGGAGACAGAGGGAACAAACAGGGCCCAGACCCGCCTGGCCACGGTGCACTTGACAAACAGGTGGTAAATGTTTTCAGTGTCAGTGCAACCGTGGGGGCAGAGCTCGGTACGGGCCATGCGCCGTCTATGCATGAATTCTCTGGTGGGGAGACAGCCGTGAGCAGTTGACCAATTCAAATCCTTTTGTTTATTGTTGATGCATTTATGGTTAATGTTTTTCCATACCTGTTGGATGTCCAGGGCCGGCCTGGCCTTGGGTGGTGTGGTGATGTCCTTCCCTCTGATGTGTGCCATGATGTCCTTGTATTTCCAGGAGGCCAGGCCGGCTGCAGGCAGACCCGTCCTGAAGGCAAAGTTCTTCCACTCCCTGTATACTTTTGGGGGGTCCCAGCAGTAGGGCACAGTGTGGTTGATGGTGGTGTTGGTGATACGGAGTGCTCTGAGTATGGGTGTGGCGAAGTACCTCTCAAAGGTTCCTGCCTTCCTGTCCGGTTTATGGATATTTGTGACCAGTCGTGAGAGGCCCTGTGCCCTAATGATGTTGAGGATGTCTGGGACCCCCTTCCCCCCCTTCTCCTCTGCGCTGAACATGATGGTCCTCTTCAAGCGCTCCATGGTGCTCCCCCAGACAAAGGCGAACATCAGGCGCTCGATGGTTTTGCTCGTCGCCCTGTCCGGGGGAAACACCCTCCCGACGTAGAGGAGAATGGGGAGGATAATTGCCTTCAGGATCAAGATCTTGCCCGTTATTGTGAGGGACCGTGCACTCCATTGGGCGATCTTTTGCTTGGCATGGCTGATGGTGTTGGCCCAGGTCAGGGTCCCTTTCCCGTTGTTCTGGTAGATGACTCCGAGCAGCTTGATGTTGTCTGTCTTTACAGGGAAAGAGGTGGTGATGTCTTCTTTCCAGTGTTGCGACAGGTACAGTTCGCTCTTACCTCGATTGACCAGGGCGCCAGTGGCTGCACAGTAGTCGTCCACCACCTTCGTTGCCGCGGCGATGGACCGACTATCTGTGCCGACGATGGTGATGTCGTCCATGTACGCCACCACCCGGAGCCTCTCTCCCTGGGCCCCCGGGAGGTGATAACCCTGGATGTTCTGTGTAGCTCTGATTTTACGGAGGAAAGGCTCCAGGTAGATGACGTACAGCAGGGGTGCTAGGGGGCATCCTTGTCTGACCCCAGACCGGATGGGAAAGGGGTCTGTTAGCTGTCTGTTGACCAGGACTCTGCTTGTGATGTTGTTGTAGCAGAGCCTGGTCCAGTGGATGAGGTGTTGTGGGAAGTTCATCCTCCCTAGCACCTCCTGCAGGAAGCCATGGCTTACCCGGTCGAAGGCCTTCTCTTGGTCGAGGCAGAGGAGCGCGAAGGGGGACCTCCGCTCCTGGGAGTGGAAGATGAGGTCTCTCACCAGGAGCAGGTTGTCGTTTATGGACCTTCCGGGGACGCCGCAGGTCTGGTCCGGGTTGATGATTGCGGGGAGGTGTGTTTGGAAGCGCCACATGAGGGCCTTCGTGAGGATTTTGTAGTCGGAACAGAGGAGGTTGATGGGGCGCCAATTCCGGAGGTCCTTGAGGTCCCCCTTCTTGGGTATTAGTGTTACTGTACTCTGTCTCATCGATTCTCCTAGCCTCCTTTCCCTGTAGACCGCTCGGAGGACCTGGGCCAGATCGCCCTTGATGAGTTCCCAGAAGGCCTGATAGAATTCCGCCGGGATCCCGTCCGGTCCGGGGGCCTTCTGGGTGTTCATGGCGTGCACGGCCCGGGTGAGCTCCTCCAGACTCAGCTCTGGTTCCTCGCCCTCGCCCCCCTCTTTGATTTGGTCCAGACCGTCGAGGAAGGTTTCCGCCAGAGTCCCGTCCGCCGGCTTGGTGTCGAACAGCCGGCCGTAGAACTCCTCGGTCACCCTCCTGATGTCGTCGCTGTCTGTGACGGTCTGGCCGCTGGTGTTATAGAGGGACAGGATGCCTTGTTGTTTAGACCGTGCCCTGCGGAAGAAGTATTTGGTGCATTTCTCCTCCTCCTCCAGGCCCTTGAGTTTATCCCTGAAAGTCTTCCTCTCCTGTTCTTCCCGATAGAGTGTGGCCAGGTGCTCCTTGGTCTCTGACAGCTCCCGGGTCACGTCGAATCCTCTGAGTTGGAGGAGGCTCAGGCGTTGCAGGGCCCCGTTGTGGTGGTAGAAACGGGCCCTCTGTTCCCGAGCCTTCCTCCTTCCCACCCCTCCGAAGAACCCCTTGACCCGGGACTTGACCATTTCCCACCACTCTATCGGGGATGTAAATAGTTCTTTCAGGGTCCTCCACTCCAGGTAGCGCCTGGAGAAGGAGTGGCTGATGGAGGGGTCCTGGAGTACAGATGTGTTCATCCTCCAGGGCCCCCTCGTTGGTCTGGCTGGTCCCTCCCATCGCAGGGTCACGGTCAGCATCCTGTGGTCTGAGAAGTGCGTCGCCTGGGTCTTGAAGGAGCACACTCCCAGACCTGGCGAGAGCAAGAACATGTCGATCCTTGAAGAGGCAGAGCCCGAGGATCTCACCCACGTGTGTGTTGGGGGGGAGGTGCCGCCGACATCCATCAGGGAGAAGTCATTGATGATGTCCTGTAGTGCTTTGGTGGATCTGTCCTTCCAGGGTTTGCTCCGATCCTCATCCCTCAGGGCGCAGTTGAAATCACCCCCTACCAATACTGGCATGGGGGTCATCAGAAGAGGTCGAAGCTTCGCGTAGAGGGAGACTCTCTCTGTGGCGTTGGAGGGGCCGTAGACGTTGATGACCCTGAGCGGGGAACCCCGGACCTCCAGGTCGACGGCCAGGATCCGCCCGCTCTCGACGACTCGGTGGCTGGTTTGTCGGAGGAATGGATTGGCCACCAACATCCCGACCCCATCCGATTTATTGGTGTTGGAACCTGACCAGAGAGAGTCTCCCCGAGTCCACTCCCCCTCCAGAAGTGCATCCATCTCCATGTAGGGGATGGCACACTCCTGGAGGAGGTAGATGTCGGCCGGTTGTGTTGAGAGGTGTCTGAAAACGGTTGCCCTCTTCTCCAGTCGTAACATACTGCGGGTGTTGAGTGATGTTATTGTGATAGTCATAGTGATTGTGATGATTTGACGGGTCCGCTGATTCCTGTGGCGATGATTTGGAGGTTCCTGATGGCCTCCTGTCCATATTCCGGGTCGGGCACCTCCCCCTGATTGCTCACGGCTTCGTCGTCCCCCCACCGTCTGCCTGGTGGTGGAGATTCGGCTGGCACGGAGGGTCCTTGGGTGGGCCGGGGCTGGCTGGTCTGATCCTGTGTGGGCTCAGAGACTGCTGTGGAGGGTTGGCGTCTGGACTTGGGACCAGGGTGAGGTCGTGGGGGAAGGGGGGGAGGGGGAGGGGGGGGGGGACCTGGAGGCTTTGGTGGTGGTTTCGGGGGGGATGGAGAGTCAGAAGTCGGGGTGGAGTCGTCTTCGGAGGTGGCAGTGGTGGGTTTGCGCTTCCTCTTCAGAACGACCATGTTCCAGTCAGTGAGTGGTGAGTCCTCGTTGTAGAGTGACTGGGAGTGTGGGGGTAAGTCGTGGGAGGGAATGATCCCTACCAGAGCCGGTTCCCTCACATTCACCGGCTTGGCAGGGGTGGATGTACGTATTGGGAGATACACCGGGGAGGTCATGTCGGTGGAGTCAGAGTCCGGTCGTGTCGTCCCCGGTGGATTTGCCGTGGTGGGGGTCGGCAGGTCTGTCTGGGAGTCCGGTAGGTCTGGTTGTGTCGTCGGGGATGAGACTGCCCCCGGGAGTGGGGAGAGGGGGTGGATGTCGGTCGGGGAGTCAGGGGGGAGGTCGGTGAAGGGGGCCGGTACCGAGTCGGGTTCCGATACCGGGTCGGGGTCAGTAATTATGAATAGGGGGGGTGTGGAGGAGTCTGAGGAGGGGGAGGGGGAGGGGGAAGGGGGGAGGGGGGGGGAGGTTGGTGGAGGGGGGTCGGCCTGCTCCTTCTGAGGTTGAGCTCCGGGCGGTGCCGTAGGGGGGGTATTGGCCGGCCTCCTTGTCTTGTTGGCGTAGGAGTGGGGGCAGTCTCTGTAGAGGTGTCCCTGAAGCCCACACAGGTTGCAGGGGCGTGTGTTAGTGCATTCCGCCGTGGGGTGTTCCCCTCGGCAGATGCGGCAGATGGTCTTTGTGCAGGCCGCGGCCAGATGTCCAAGGTGGCCGCAGGTCCTGCACAATTTGGGCATACCGTAGTAGTGGACGGTGCCCCTGTGGTTCCCCAGGTTGATGGTACTGGGGATGTGTTGGACACCGCCCACCGCTGAAGGATCCGGTGTGAGCTGGACCAGCCATTTCCGTGCCCCGGTCCACACTCCATCCTCGTCCAGGACCCTCCTCGCTCCAGAGTTGACGCGGGCATAGCGGCGCAGCCAAACCTCCACGTCGTACTCCTGCACAGCTTCGTTGTGGAATTGAATGGTGACTACTTTGTTTTCCCTGTCTGAAAGTGGTTCTGTGTGGAGATGGCTGAAAGGCGGGTTATTTTTGTTCTGGCGGTACCTGGTCCAAAATTGCTCTAACAGTTGTGGTGTTTTGAAACTGACCTCAAAGGTGTTGGGGGTTGAGGGCGGTTTCACCAGGCAGTTGAGATCGAGCGGCGCAAAGCCCATACCTCGTTGGAGTACGGCTCTGCTGAATTCCAGGCGGGTCATTCCGGTTGTGGTGTCTCTCTGTCCTGTCGTCGTTGCGGTGGTTGTGGATCCTTTGGTGACTCCGTCCCCGGCAGCCTCATCGGATTTCACCGTCACTCTGACGGCGTTCACCCGTCTCATCGCCCCAGGGTTCATCCTGGCAGCCATGGTGATGGTGCGTGTTCCCCGAACCTGCAAGGGTGGGGGGGGGAAGAAGACTCAGAGCCGGCTGAGGCCACTCGGTAGCCCGTCCCCAAGGGACGGTACTCTCCTGTGGCCCGCCTGCTCCTAGAGGTGGTGTTGGGGCTCCTGGCCCTCCTCCCGTCTGGTCTGAGATGGACAGTCTTCCTATGGAGGACAGAGGAAGACCTGAGAGCAAGGCAGAGCCACCAGAGTGCTTGGCCCTTGGCGTGCCACTCTCCTGTGGCCTGCTTGCTCTCGGCGTAGGTGGTGGGGCTCTCTCCCGTCTGTCCCTCCTTCCTCCGGGTCTGGTCTGGCGGAAAAGGTCCTTATCCCGACTTTTCGAGCGGTCTGGCCAGCCGCAAAGGGGGGGGGGGTATGGGGATCCGGGAGATGCGGGGTACTGGGAGTCGAGGGTGGGGCCGGTCTGCACCGACCTAGCCCCTCCTTCTGTTCCTCTGCCTCCTGCCTCTCACCGGGGCCAGCGGGCACCGGAGGATTCCGGTCCTATCCTGGGTGTTCCGCAGCTGGGCGGGTCTGGGAGTCGGCGGAGTACTGGGAAAGCCGGAGGGGTCAGGGCTGGTCTACCACGACCTAGCACCCTCCTCCTGCTCCCCTGCCTCCTGCCCCTCACCGGGCCCTGTGGCACCGGAGGGTTCCGGGCCTGTTCGGGGTGTTCCGCAGCTGGGTGGTTGGGCTGAAGATTTTGGCAGAACCGCGGTCAGGCCACGTATTCTGCCTCTGTCTCCAGCCAAGTGGTGAAAAAGGGGGGAAAGTAATGAAGAGAGAAAGGGGGATCGAAAACCTGGCTTCCACCGCAGAGCCAACAAAGGAATCGCAAGCCGTGTCGCATACACCGCAAGACCCCGGACTTTCGATTTCTTTCCTGACCACCACGGCTAAACGGGAACCAGAGTGCCGATTTGATACTTCCTGATCAAGGTGTCTCCCCTGCCAGGTAAGTATGAGTTGGAAGGGAAACGGGTGCCCTCACCCAGGTGCCAGGGCTGCCGCAGTCACCCGCGGTGAGCAGACAGGCAGAAAAAAACAGCCAATGGAAGGGGCGGGCTGAAGGGAGCAAGCCCCACCTCCCACTCACCCATGCAGAAAGAAACAGCCAATGGAAGGGGCGGGCGGAAGGGAACCATCCCCACCTCCCACTCACCCATCCCCCCACCCCTCCCTTGCCCTGCCCCTTGAAGAGAGAGAGACACAGAGAAAGAGAGAGAGAGAGAGAGAGAGACAATACCTACAGTAACAATAAACTGAAACTGACCACAAAAAACTAAGGAGGAATCGCAAATCAAGCTGAGCTACTGGGCAGAGCGGTGTCATCTATAAGTAGCCTATGACCCACAGCTTCCTTCGCTTACGGCCATACCACCCTGAACACGCCCGATCTCGTCCGATCTCGGAAGCTAAGCAGGGTCGGGCCTGGTTAGTACTTGGATGGGAGACCGCCTGGGAATACCAGGTGCTGTAAGCTTTTTTTTCCTCTTCTCTCACCAGCAGGGGGTACTGTTTCCCCACCTCGTGTCACACAGCTCCTCAACCGCTTGGCTTGACCTGTCTCAGGATTCCCAGATTATTTTTCACAAACATGTTCGGGGGAGAGCGCGTACGCAGTCCCCCACTACCAGAAATTATGCAGTCGAGATTCCCGCATTTGGGGAATTCGCAAAGGTCAGCACAGCCGAAGTGCAATGGCCGAGCCTCGCCCTGGGTGAACCTCCTTCGTGATCAAGGTGTCTCCCCTGCCAGGTAAGTATGAGTTGGAAGGGAAACGGGTGCCCTCACCCAGGTGCCAGGGCTGCCGCAGTCACCCGCGGTGAGCAGACAGGCAGAAAAAAACAGCCAATGGAAGGGGCGGGCTGAAGGGAGCAAGCCCCACCTCCCACTCACCCATGCAGAAAGAAACAGCCAATGGAAGGGGCGGGCGGAAGGGAACCATCCCCACCTCCCACTCACCCATCCCCCCACCCCTCCCTTGCCCTGCCCCTTGAAGAGAGAGAGACACAGAGAAAGAGAGAGAGAGAGAGAGAGAGAGAGAGAGAGAGACAATACCTACAGTAACAATAAACTGAAACTGACCACAAAAAACTAAGGAGGAATCGCAAATCAAGCTGAGCTACTGGGCAGAGCGGTGTCATCTATAAGTAGCCTATGACCCACAGCTTCCTTCGCTTACGGCCATACCACCCTGAACACGCCCGATCTCGTCCGATCTCGGAAGCTAAGCAGGGTCGGGCCTGGTTAGTACTTGGATGGGAGACCGCCTGGGAATACCAGGTGCTGTAAGCTTTTTTTTCCTCTTCTCTCACCAGCAGGGGGTACTGTTTCCCCACCTCGTGTCACACAGCTCCTCAACCGCTTGGCTTGACCTGTCTCAGGATTCCCAGATTATTTTTCACAAACATGTTCGGGGGAGAGCGCGTACGCAGTCCCCCACTACCAGAAATTATGCAGTCGAGATTCCCGCATTTGGGGAATTCGCAAAGGTCAGCACAGCCGAAGTGCAATGGCCGAGCCTCGCCCTGGGTGAACCTCCTTCGTGATCAAGGTGTCTCCCCTGCCAGGTAAGTATGAGTTGGAAGGGAAACGGGTGCCCTCACCCAGGTGCCAGGGCTGCCGCAGTCACCCGCGGTAAGCAGACAGGCAGAAAAAAACAGCCAATGGAAGGGGCGGGCTGAAGGGAGCAAGCCCCACCTCCCACTCACCCATGCAGAAAGAAACAGCCAATGGAAGGGGCGGGCGGAAGGGAACCATCCCCACCTCCCACTCACCCATCCCCCCACCCCTCCCTTGCCCTGCCCCTTGAAGAGAGAGAGACACAGAGAAAGAGAGAGAGAGAGAGAGAGAGACAATACCTACAGTAACAATAAACTGAAACTGACCACAAAAAACTAAGGAGGAATCGCAAATCAAGCTGAGCTACTGGGCAGAGCGGTGTCATCTATAAGTAGCCTATGACCCACAGCTTCCTTCGCTTACGGCCATACCACCCTGAACACGCCCGATCTCGTCCGATCTCGGAAGCTAAGCAGGGTCGGGCCTGGTTAGTACTTGGATGGGAGACCGCCTGGGAATACCAGGTGCTGTAAGCTTTTTTTTCCTCTTCTCTCACCAGCAGGGGGTACTGTTTCCCCACCTCGTGTCACACAGCTCCTCAACCGCTTGGCTTGACCTGTCTCAGGATTCCCAGATTATTTTTCACAAACATGTTCGGGGGAGAGCGCGTACGCAGTCCCCCACTACCAGAAATTATGCAGTCGAGATTCCCGCATTTGGGGAATTCGCAAAGGTCAGCACAGCCGAAGTGCAATGGCCGAGCCTCGCCCTGGGTGAACCTCCTTCGTGATCAAGGTGTCTCCCCTGCCAGGTAAGTATGAGTTGGAAGGGAAACGGGTGCCCTCACCCATTTGCCAGGGCTGCCGCAGTCACCCGCGGTGAGCAGACAGGCAGAAAAAAACAGCCAATGGAAGGGGCGGGCTGAAGGGAGCAAGCCCCACCTCCCACTCACCCATGCAGAAAGAAACAGCCAATGGAAGGGGCGGGCGGAAGGGAACCATCCCCACCTCCCACTCACCCATCCCCCCACCCCTCCCTTGCCCTGCCCCTTGAAGAGAGAGAGACACAGAGAAAGAGAGAGAGAGACAATACCTACAGTAACAATAAACTGAAACTGACCACAAAAAACTAAGGAGGAATCGCAAATCAAGCTGAGCAACTGGGCAGAGCGGTGTCATCTATAAGTAGCCTATGACCCACAGCTTCCTTCGCTTACGGCCATACCACCCTGAACACGCCCGATCTCGTCCGATCTCGGAAGCTAAGCAGGGTCGGGCCTGGTTAGTACTTGGATGGGAGACCGCCTGGGAATACCAGGTGCTGTAAGCTTTTTTTTCCTCTTCTCTCACCAGCAGGGGGTACTGTTTCCCCACCTCGTGTCACACAGCTCCTCAACCGCTTGGCTTGACCTGTCTCAGGATTCCCAGATTATTTTTCACAAACATGTTCGGGGGAGAGCGCGTACGCAGTCCCCCACTACCAGAAATTATGCAGTCGAGATTCCCGCATTTGGGGAATTCGCAAAGGTCAGCACAGCCGAAGTGCAATGGCCGAGCCTCGCCCTGGGTGAACCTCCTTCGTGATCAAGGTGTCTCCCCTGCCAGGTAAGTATGAGTTGGAAGGGAAACGGGTGCCCTCACCCAGGTGCCAGGGCTGCCGCAGTCACCCGCGGTAAGCAGACAGGCAGAAAAAAACAGCCAATGGAAGGGGCGGGCTGAAGGGAGCAAGCCCCACCTCCCACTCACCCATGCAGAAAGAAACAGCCAATGGAAGGGGCGGGCGGAAGGGAACCATCCCCACCTCCCACTCACCCATCCCCCCACCCCTCCCTTGCCCTGCCCCTTGAAGAGAGAGAGACACAGAGAAAGAGAGAGAGAGAGAGAGAGAGACAATACCTACAGTAACAATAAACTGAAACTGACCACAAAAAACTAAGGAGGAATCGCAAATCAAGCTGAGCTACTGGGCAGAGCGGTGTCATCTATAAGTAGCCTATGACCCACAGCTTCCTTCGCTTACGGCCATACCACCCTGAACACGCCCGATCTCGTCCGATCTCGGAAGCTAAGCAGGGTCGGGCCTGGTTAGTACTTGGATGGGAGACCGCCTGGGAATACCAGGTGCTGTAAGCTTTTTTTTCCTCTTCTCTCACCAGCAGGGGGTACTGTTTCCCCACCTCGTGTCACACAGCTCCTCAACCGCTTGGCTTGACCTGTCTCAGGATTCCCAGATTATTTTTCACAAACATGTTCGGGGGAGAGCGCGTACGCAGTCCCCCACTACCAGAAATTATGCAGTCGAGATTCCCGCATTTGGGGAATTCGCAAAGGTCAGCACAGCCGAAGTGCAATGGCCGAGCCTCGCCCTGGGTGAACCTCCTTCGTGATCAAGGTGTCTCCCCTGCCAGGTAAGTATGAGTTGGAAGGGAAACGGGTGCCCTCACCCATTTGCCAGGGCTGCCGCAGTCACCCGCGGTGAGCAGACAGGCAGAAAAAAACAGCCAATGGAAGGGGCGGGCTGAAGGGAGCAAGCCCCACCTCCCACTCACCCATGCAGAAAGAAACAGCCAATGGAAGGGGCGGGCGGAAGGGAACCATCCCCACCTCCCACTCACCCATCCCCCCACCCCTCCCTTGCCCTGCCCCTTGAAGAGAGAGAGACACAGAGAAAGAGAGAGAGAGACAATACCTACAGTAACAATAAACTGAAACTGACCACAAAAAACTAAGGAGGAATCGCAAATCAAGCTGAGCAACTGGGCAGAGCGGTGTCATCTATAAGTAGCCTATGACCCACAGCTTCCTTCGCTTACGGCCATACCACCCTGAACACGCCCGATCTCGTCCGATCTCGGAAGCTAAGCAGGGTCGGGCCTGGTTAGTACTTGGATGGGAGACCGCCTGGGAATACCAGGTGCTGTAAGCTTTTTTTTCCTCTTCTCTCACCAGCAGGGGGTACTGTTTCCCCACCTCGTGTCACACAGCTCCTCAACCGCTTGGCTTGACCTGTCTCAGGATTCCCAGATTATTTTTCACAAACATGTTCGGGGGAGAGCGCGTACGCAGTCCCCCACTACCAGAAATTATGCAGTCGAGATTCCCGCATTTGGGGAATTCGCAAAGGTCAGCACAGCCGAAGTGCAATGGCCGAGCCTCGCCCTGGGTGAACCTCCTTCGTGATCGAGGTGTCTCCCCTGCCAGGTAAGTATGAGTTGGAAGGGAAACGGGTGCCCTCACCCAGGTGCCAGGGCTGCCGCAGTCACCCGCGGTAAGCAGACAGGCAGAAAAAAACAGCCAATGGAAGGGGCGGGCTGAAGGGAGCAAGCCCCACCTCCCACTCACCCATGCAGAAAGAAACAGCCAATGGAAGGGGCGGGCGGAAGGGAACCATCCCCACCTCCCACTCACCCATCCCCCCACCCCTCCCTTGCCCTGCCCCTTGAAGAGAGAGAGACACAGAGAAAGAGAGAGAGAGAGAGAGAGAGACAATACCTACAGTAACAATAAACTGAAACTGACCACAAAAAACTAAGGAGGAATCGCAAATCAAGCTGAGCTACTGGGCAGAGCGGTGTCATCTATAAGTAGCCTATGACCCACAGCTTCCTTCGCTTACGGCCATACCACCCTGAACACGCCCGATCTCGTCCGATCTCGGAAGCTAAGCAGGGTCGGGCCTGGTTAGTACTTGGATGGGAGACCGCCTGGGAATACCAGGTGCTGTAAGCTTTTTTTTCCTCTTCTCTCACCAGCAGGGGGTACTGTTTCCCCACCTCGTGTCACACAGCTCCTCAACCGCTTGGCTTGACCTGTCTCAGGATTCCCAGATTATTTTTCACAAACATGTTCGGGGGAGAGCGCGTACGCAGTCCCCCACTACCAGAAATTATGCAGTCGAGATTCCCGCATTTGGGGAATTCGCAAAGGTCAGCACAGCCGAAGTGCAATGGCCGAGCCTCGCCCTGGGTGAACCTCCTTCGTGATCAAGGTGTCTCCCCTGCCAGGTAAGTATGAGTTGGAAGGGAAACGGGTGCCCTCACCCAGGTGCCAGGGCTGCCGCAGTCACCCGCGGTAAGCAGACAGGCAGAAAAAAACAGCCAATGGAAGGGGCGGGCTGAAGGGAGCAAGCCCCACCTCCCACTCACCCATGCAGAAAGAAACAGCCAATGGAAGGGGCGGGCGGAAGGGAACCATCCCCACCTCCCACTCACCCATCCCCCCACCCCTCCCTTGCCCTGCCCCTTGAAGAGAGAGAGACACAGAGAAAGAGAGAGAGAGAGAGAGAGAGACAATACCTACAGTAACAATAAACTGAAACTGACCACAAAAAACTAAGGAGGAATCGCAAATCAAGCTGAGCTACTGGGCAGAGCGGTGTCATCTATAAGTAGCCTATGACCCACAGCTTCCTTCGCTTACGGCCATACCACCCTGAACACGCCCGATCTCGTCCGATCTCGGAAGCTAAGCAGGGTCGGGCCTGGTTAGTACTTGGATGGGAGACCGCCTGGGAATACCAGGTGCTGTAAGCTTTTTTTTCCTCTTCTCTCACCAGCAGGGGGTACTGTTTCCCCACCTCGTGTCACACAGCTCCTCAACCGCTTGGCTTGACCTGTCTCAGGATTCCCAGATTATTTTTCACAAACATGTTCGGGGGAGAGCGCGTACGCAGTCCCCCACTACCAGAAATTATGCAGTCGAGATTCCCGCATTTGGGGAATTCGCAAAGGTCAGCACAGCCGAAGTGCAATGGCCGAGCCTCGCCCTGGGTGAACCTCCTTCGTGATCAAGGTGTCTCCCCTGCCAGGTAAGTATGAGTTGGAAGGGAAACGGGTGCCCTCACCCAGGTGCCAGGGCTGCCGCAGTCACCCGCGGTGAGCAGACAGGCAGAAAAAAACAGCCAATGGAAGGGGCGGGCTGAAGGGAGCAAGCCCCACCTCCCACTCACCCATGCAGAAAGAAACAGCCAATGGAAGGGGCGGGCGGAAGGGAACCATCCCCACCTCCCACTCACCCATCCCCCCACCCCTCCCTTGCCCTGCCCCTTGAAGAGAGAGAGACACAGAGAAAGAGAGAGAGAGAGAGAGACAATACCTACAGTAACAATAAACTGAAACTGACCACAAAAAACTAAGGAGGAATCGCAAATCAAGCTGAGCTACTGGGCAGAGCGGTGTCATCTATAAGTAGCCTATGACCCACAGCTTCCTTCGCTTACGGCCATACCACCCTGAACACGCCCGATCTCGTCCGATCTCGGAAGCTAAGCAGGGTCGGGCCTGGTTAGTACTTGGATGGGAGACCGCCTGGGAATACCAGGTGCTGTAAGCTTTTTCTTCCTCTTCTCTCACCAGCAGGGGGTACTGTTTCCCCACCTCGTGTCACACAGCTCCTCAACCGCTTGGCTTGACCTGTCTCAGGATTCCCAGATTATTTTTCACAAACATGTTCGGGGGAGAGCGCGTACGCAGTCCCCCACTACCAGAAATTATGCAGTCGAGATTCCCGCATTTGGGGAATTCGCAAAGGTCAGCACAGCCGAAGTGCAATGGCCGAGCCTCGCCCTGGGTGAACCTCCTTCGTGATCAAGGTGTCTCCCCTGCCAGGTAAGTATGAGTTGGAAGGGAAACGGGTGCCCTCACCCAGGTGCCAGGGCTGCCGCAGTCACCCGCGGTGAGCAGACAGGCAGAAAAAAACAGCCAATGGAAGGGGCGGGCTGAAGGGAGCAAGCCCCACCTCCCACTCACCCATGCAGAAAGAAACAGCCAATGGAAGGGGCGGGCGGAAGGGAACCATCCCCACCTCCCACTCACCCATCCCCCCACCCCTCCCTTGCCCTGCCCCTTGAAGAGAGAGAGACACAGAGAAAGAGAGAGAGAGAGAGAGAGAGACAATACCTACAGTAACAATAAACTGAAACTGACCACAAAAAACTAAGGAGGAATCGCAAATCAAGCTGAGCTACTGGGCAGAGCGGTGTCATCTATAAGTAGCCTATGACCCACAGCTTCCTTCGCTTACGGCCATACCACCCTGAACACGCCCGATCTCGTCCGATCTCGGAAGCTAAGCAGGGTCGGGCCTGGTTAGTACTTGGATGGGAGACCGCCTGGGAATACCAGGTGCTGTAAGCTTTTTTTTCCTCTTCTCTCACCAGCAGGGGGTACTGTTTCCCCACCTCGTGTCACACAGCTCCTCAACCGCTTGGCTTGACCTGTCTCAGGATTCCCAGATTATTTTTCACAAACATGTTCGGGGGAGAGCGCGTACGCAGTCCCCCACTACCAGAAATTATGCAGTCGAGATTCCCGCATTTGGGGAATTCGCAAAGGTCAGCACAGCCGAAGTGCAATGGCCGAGCCTCGCCCTGGGTGAACCTCCTTCGTGATCAAGGTGTCTCCCCTGCCAGGTAAGTATGAGTTGGAAGGGAAACGGGTGCCCTCACCCAGGTGCCAGGGCTGCCGCAGTCACCCGCGGTGAGCAGACAGGCAGAAAAAAACAGCCAATGGAAGGGGCGGGCTGAAGGGAGCAAGCCCCACCTCCCACTCACCCATGCAGAAAGAAACAGCCAATGGAAGGGGCGGGCGGAAGGGAACCATCCCCACCTCCCACTCACCCATCCCCCCACCCCTCCCTTGCCCTGCCCCTTGAAGAGAGAGAGACACAGAGAAAGAGAGAGAGAGAGAGAGAGAGACAATACCTACAGTAACAATAAACTGAAACTGACCACAAAAAACTAAGGAGGAATCGCAAATCAAGCTGAGCTACTGGGCAGAGCGGTGTCATCTATAAGTAGCCTATGACCCACAGCTTCCTTCGCTTACGGCCATACCACCCTGAACACGCCCGATCTCGTCCGATCTCGGAAGCTAAGCAGGGTCGGGCCTGGTTAGTACTTGGATGGGAGACCGCCTGGGAATACCAGGTGCTGTAAGCTTTTTTTTCCTCTTCTCTCACCAGCAGGGGGTACTGTTTCCCCACCTCGTGTCACACAGCTCCTCAACCGCTTGGCTTGACCTGTCTCAGGATTCCCAGATTATTTTTCACAAACATGTTCGGGGGAGAGCGCGTACGCAGTCCCCCACTACCAGAAATTATGCAGTCGAGATTCCCGCATTTGGGGAATTCGCAAAGGTCAGCACAGCCGAAGTGCAATGGCCGAGCCTCGCCCTGGGTGAACCTCCTTCGTGATCAAGGTGTCTCCCCTGCCAGGTAAGTATGAGTTGGAAGGGAAACGGGTGCCCTCACCCAGGTGCCAGGGCTGCCGCAGTCACCCGCGGTGAGCAGACAGGCAGAAAAAAACAGCCAATGGAAGGGGCGGGCTGAAGGGAGCAAGCCCCACCTCCCACTCACCCATGCAGAAAGAAACAGCCAATGGAAGGGGCGGGCGGAAGGGAACCATCCCCACCTCCCACTCACCCATCCCCCCACCCCTCCCTTGCCCTGCCCCTTGAAGAGAGAGAGACACAGAGAAAGAGAGAGAGAGAGAGAGAGAGACAATACCTACAGTAACAATAAACTGAAACTGACCACAAAAAACTAAGGAGGAATCGCAAATCAAGCTGAGCTACTGGGCAGAGCGGTGTCATCTATAAGTAGCCTATGACCCACAGCTTCCTTCGCTTACGGCCATACCACCCTGAACACGCCCGATCTCGTCCGATCTCGGAAGCTAAGCAGGGTCGGGCCTGGTTAGTACTTGGATGGGAGACCGCCTGGGAATACCAGGTGCTGTAAGCTTTTTTTTCCTCTTCTCTCACCAGCAGGGGGTACTGTTTCCCCACCTCGTGTCACACAGCTCCTCAACCGCTTGGCTTGACCTGTCTCAGGATTCCCAGATTATTTTTCACAAACATGTTCGGGGGAGAGCGCGTACGCAGTCCCCCACTACCAGAAATTATGCAGTCGAGATTCCCGCATTTGGGGAATTCGCAAAGGTCAGCACAGCCGAAGTGCAATGGCCGAGCCTCGCCCTGGGTGAACCTCCTTCGTGATCAAGGTGTCTCCCCTGCCAGGTAAGTATGAGTTGGAAGGGAAACGGGTGCCCTCACCCAGGTGCCAGGGCTGCCGCAGTCACCCGCGGTGAGCAGACAGGCAGAAAAAAACAGCCAATGGAAGGGGCGGGCTGAAGGGAGCAAGCCCCACCTCCCACTCACCCATGCAGAAAGAAACAGCCAATGGAAGGGGCGGGCGGAAGGGAACCATCCCCACCTCCCACTCACCCATCCCCCCACCCCTCCCTTGCCCTGCCCCTTGAAGAGAGAGAGACACAGAGAAAGAGAGAGAGAGAGAGAGAGAGACAATACCTACAGTAACAATAAACTGAAACTGACCACAAAAAACTAAGGAGGAATCGCAAATCAAGCTGAGCTACTGGGCAGAGCGGTGTCATCTATAAGTAGCCTATGACCCACAGCTTCCTTCGCTTACGGCCATACCACCCTGAACACGCCCGATCTCGTCCGATCTCGGAAGCTAAGCAGGGTCGGGCCTGGTTAGTACTTGGATGGGAGACCGCCTGGGAATACCAGGTGCTGTAAGCTTTTTTTTCCTCTTCTCTCACCAGCAGGGGGTACTGTTTCCCCACCTCGTGTCACACAGCTCCTCAACCGCTTGGCTTGACCTGTCTCAGGATTCCCAGATTATTTTTCACAAACATGTTCGGGGGAGAGCGCGTACGCAGTCCCCCACTACCAGAAATTATGCAGTCGAGATTCCCGCATTTGGGGAATTCGCAAAGGTCAGCACAGCCGAAGTGCAATGGCCGAGCCTCGCCCTGGGTGAACCTCCTTCGTGATCAAGGTGTCTCCCCTGCCAGGTAAGTATGAGTTGGAAGGGAAACGGGTGCCCTCACCCAGGTGCCAGGGCTGCCGCAGTCACCCGCGGTAAGCAGACAGGCAGAAAAAAACAGCCAATGGAAGGGGCGGGCTGAAGGGAGCAAGCCCCACCTCCCACTCACCCATGCAGAAAGAAACAGCCAATGGAAGGGGCGGGCGGAAGGGAACCATCCCCACCTCCCACTCACCCATCCCCCCACCCCTCCCTTGCCCTGCCCCTTGAAGAGAGAGAGACACAGAGAAAGAGAGAGAGAGAGAGAGAGAGACAATACCTACAGTAACAATAAACTGAAACTGACCACAAAAAACTAAGGAGGAATCGCAAATCAAGCTGAGCTACTGGGCAGAGCGGTGTCATCTATAAGTAGCCTATGACCCACAGCTTCCTTCGCTTACGGCCATACCACCCTGAACACGCCCGATCTCGTCCGATCTCGGAAGCTAAGCAGGGTCGGGCCTGGTTAGTACTTGGATGGGAGACCGCCTGGGAATACCAGGTGCTGTAAGCTTTTTTTTCCTCTTCTCTCACCAGCAGGGGGTACTGTTTCCCCACCTCGTGTCACACAGCTCCTCAACCGCTTGGCTTGACCTGTCTCAGGATTCCCAGATTATTTTTCACAAACATGTTCGGGGGAGAGCGCGTACGCAGTCCCCCACTACCAGAAATTATGCAGTCGAGATTCCCGCATTTGGGGAATTCGCAAAGGTCAGCACAGCCGAAGTGCAATGGCCGAGCCTCGCCCTGGGTGAACCTCCTTCGTGATCAAGGTGTCTCCCCTGCCAGGTAAGTATGAGTTGGAAGGGAAACGGGTGCCCTCACCCATTTGCCAGGGCTGCCGCAGTCACCCGCGGTGAGCAGACAGGCAGAAAAAAACAGCCAATGGAAGGGGCGGGCTGAAGGGAGCAAGCCCCACCTCCCACTCACCCATGCAGAAAGAAACAGCCAATGGAAGGGGCGGGCGGAAGGGAACCATCCCCACCTCCCACTCACCCATCCCCCCACCCCTCCCTTGCCCTGCCCCTTGAAGAGAGAGAGACACAGAGAAAGAGAGAGAGAGACAATACCTACAGTAACAATAAACTGAAACTGACCACAAAAAACTAAGGAGGAATCGCAAATCAAGCTGAGCAACTGGGCAGAGCGGTGTCATCTATAAGTAGCCTATGACCCACAGCTTCCTTCGCTTACGGCCATACCACCCTGAACACGCCCGATCTCGTCCGATCTCGGAAGCTAAGCAGGGTCGGGCCTGGTTAGTACTTGGATGGGAGACCGCCTGGGAATACCAGGTGCTGTAAGCTTTTTTTTCCTCTTCTCTCACCAGCAGGGGGTACTGTTTCCCCACCTCGTGTCACACAGCTCCTCAACCGCTTGGCTTGACCTGTCTCAGGATTCCCAGATTATTTTTCACAAACATGTTCGGGGGAGAGCGCGTACGCAGTCCCCCACTACCAGAAATTATGCAGTCGAGATTCCCGCATTTGGGGAATTCGCAAAGGTCAGCACAGCCGAAGTGCAATGGCCGAGCCTCGCCCTGGGTGAACCTCCTTCGTGATCGAGGTGTCTCCCCTGCCAGGTAAGTATGAGTTGGAAGGGAAACGGGTGCCCTCACCCAGGTGCCAGGGCTGCCGCAGTCACCCGCGGTAAGCAGACAGGCAGAAAAAAACAGCCAATGGAAGGGGCGGGCTGAAGGGAGCAAGCCCCACCTCCCACTCACCCATGCAGAAAGAAACAGCCAATGGAAGGGGCGGGCGGAAGGGAACCATCCCCACCTCCCACTCACCCATCCCCCCACCCCTCCCTTGCCCTGCCCCTTGAAGAGAGAGAGACACAGAGAAAGAGAGAGAGAGAGAGAGAGAGACAATACCTACAGTAACAATAAACTGAAACTGACCACAAAAAACTAAGGAGGAATCGCAAATCAAGCTGAGCTACTGGGCAGAGCGGTGTCATCTATAAGTAGCCTATGACCCACAGCTTCCTTCGCTTACGGCCATACCACCCTGAACACGCCCGATCTCGTCCGATCTCGGAAGCTAAGCAGGGTCGGGCCTGGTTAGTACTTGGATGGGAGACCGCCTGGGAATACCAGGTGCTGTAAGCTTTTTTTTCCTCTTCTCTCACCAGCAGGGGGTACTGTTTCCCCACCTCGTGTCACACAGCTCCTCAACCGCTTGGCTTGACCTGTCTCAGGATTCCCAGATTATTTTTCACAAACATGTTCGGGGGAGAGCGCGTACGCAGTCCCCCACTACCAGAAATTATGCAGTCGAGATTCCCGCATTTGGGGAATTCGCAAAGGTCAGCACAGCCGAAGTGCAATGGCCGAGCCTCGCCCTGGGTGAACCTCCTTCGTGATCAAGGTGTCTCCCCTGCCAGGTAAGTATGAGTTGGAAGGGAAACGGGTGCCCTCACCCAGGTGCCAGGGCTGCCGCAGTCACCCGCGGTGAGCAGACAGGCAGAAAAAAACAGCCAATGGAAGGGGCGGGCTGAAGGGAGCAAGCCCCACCTCCCACTCACCCATGCAGAAAGAAACAGCCAATGGAAGGGGCGGGCGGAAGGGAACCATCCCCACCTCCCACTCACCCATCCCCCCACCCCTCCCTTGCCCTGCCCCTTGAAGAGAGAGAGACACAGAGAAAGAGAGAGAGAGAGAGAGAGAGACAATACCTACAGTAACAATAAACTGAAACTGACCACAAAAAACTAAGGAGGAATCGCAAATCAAGCTGAGCTACTGGGCAGAGCGGTGTCATCTATAAGTAGCCTATGACCCACAGCTTCCTTCGCTTACGGCCATACCACCCTGAACACGCCCGATCTCGTCCGATCTCGGAAGCTAAGCAGGGTCGGGCCTGGTTAGTACTTGGATGGGAGACCGCCTGGGAATACCAGGTGCTGTAAGCTTTTTTTTCCTCTTCTCTCACCAGCAGGGGGTACTGTTTCCCCACCTCGTGTCACACAGCTCCTCAACCGCTTGGCTTGACCTGTCTCAGGATTCCCAGATTATTTTTCACAAACATGTTCGGGGGAGAGCGCGTACGCAGTCCCCCACTACCAGAAATTATGCAGTCGAGATTCCCGCATTTGGGGAATTCGCAAAGGTCAGCACAGCCGAAGTGCAATGGCCGAGCCTCGCCCTGGGTGAACCTCCTTCGTGATCAAGGTGTCTCCCCTGCCAGGTAAGTATGAGTTGGAAGGGAAACGGGTGCCCTCACCCAGGTGCCAGGGCTGCCGCAGTCACCCGCGGTGAGCAGACAGGCAGAAAAAAACAGCCAATGGAAGGGGCGGGCTGAAGGGAGCAAGCCCCACCTCCCACTCACCCATGCAGAAAGAAACAGCCAATGGAAGGGGCGGGCGGAAGGGAACCATCCCCACCTCCCACTCACCCATCCCCCCACCCCTCCCTTGCCCTGCCCCTTGAAGAGAGAGAGACACAGAGAAAGAGAGAGAGAGAGAGAGAGAGACAATACCTACAGTAACAATAAACTGAAACTGACCACAAAAAACTAAGGAGGAATCGCAAATCAAGCTGAGCTACTGGGCAGAGCGGTGTCATCTATAAGTAGCCTATGACCCACAGCTTCCTTCGCTTACGGCCATACCACCCTGAACACGCCCGATCTCGTCCGATCTCGGAAGCTAAGCAGGGTCGGGCCTGGTTAGTACTTGGATGGGAGACCGCCTGGGAATACCAGGTGCTGTAAGCTTTTTTTTCCTCTTCTCTCACCAGCAGGGGGTACTGTTTCCCCACCTCGTGTCACACAGCTCCTCAACCGCTTGGCTTGACCTGTCTCAGGATTCCCAGATTATTTTTCACAAACATGTTCGGGGGAGAGCGCGTACGCAGTCCCCCACTACCAGAAATTATGCAGTCGAGATTCCCGCATTTGGGGAATTCGCAAAGGTCAGCACAGCCGAAGTGCAATGGCCGAGCCTCGCCCTGGGTGAACCTCCTTCGTGATCAAGGTGTCTCCCCTGCCAGGTAAGTATGAGTTGGAAGGGAAACGGGTGCCCTCACCCAGGTGCCAGGGCTGCCGCAGTCACCCGCGGTAAGCAGACAGGCAGAAAAAAACAGCCAATGGAAGGGGCGGGCTGAAGGGAGCAAGCCCCACCTCCCACTCACCCATGCAGAAAGAAACAGCCAATGGAAGGGGCGGGCGGAAGGGAACCATCCCCACCTCCCACTCACCCATCCCCCCACCCCTCCCTTGCCCTGCCCCTTGAAGAGAGAGAGACACAGAGAAAGAGAGAGAGAGAGAGAGAGAGACAATACCTACAGTAACAATAAACTGAAACTGACCACAAAAAACTAAGGAGGAATCGCAAATCAAGCTGAGCTACTGGGCAGAGCGGTGTCATCTATAAGTAGCCTATGACCCACAGCTTCCTTCGCTTACGGCCATACCACCCTGAACACGCCCGATCTCGTCCGATCTCGGAAGCTAAGCAGGGTCGGGCCTGGTTAGTACTTGGATGGGAGACCGCCTGGGAATACCAGGTGCTGTAAGCTTTTTTTTCCTCTTCTCTCACCAGCAGGGGGTACTGTTTCCCCACCTCGTGTCACACAGCTCCTCAACCGCTTGGCTTGACCTGTCTCAGGATTCCCAGATTATTTTTCACAAACATGTTCGGGGGAGAGCGCGTACGCAGTCCCCCACTACCAGAAATTATGCAGTCGAGATTCCCGCATTTGGGGAATTCGCAAAGGTCAGCACAGCCGAAGTGCAATGGCCGAGCCTCGCCCTGGGTGAACCTCCTTCGTGATCAAGGTGTCTCCCCTGCCAGGTAAGTATGAGTTGGAAGGGAAACGGGTGCCCTCACCCATTTGCCAGGGCTGCCGCAGTCACCCGCGGTGAGCAGACAGGCAGAAAAAAACAGCCAATGGAAGGGGCGGGCTGAAGGGAGCAAGCCCCACCTCCCACTCACCCATGCAGAAAGAAACAGCCAATGGAAGGGGCGGGCGGAAGGGAACCATCCCCACCTCCCACTCACCCATCCCCCCACCCCTCCCTTGCCCTGCCCCTTGAAGAGAGAGAGACACAGAGAAAGAGAGAGAGAGACAATACCTACAGTAACAATAAACTGAAACTGACCACAAAAAACTAAGGAGGAATCGCAAATCAAGCTGAGCAACTGGGCAGAGCGGTGTCATCTATAAGTAGCCTATGACCCACAGCTTCCTTCGCTTACGGCCATACCACCCTGAACACGCCCGATCTCGTCCGATCTCGGAAGCTAAGCAGGGTCGGGCCTGGTTAGTACTTGGATGGGAGACCGCCTGGGAATACCAGGTGCTGTAAGCTTTTTTTTCCTCTTCTCTCACCAGCAGGGGGTACTGTTTCCCCACCTCGTGTCACACAGCTCCTCAACCGCTTGGCTTGACCTGTCTCAGGATTCCCAGATTATTTTTCACAAACATGTTCGGGGGAGAGCGCGTACGCAGTCCCCCACTACCAGAAATTATGCAGTCGAGATTCCCGCATTTGGGGAATTCGCAAAGGTCAGCACAGCCGAAGTGCAATGGCCGAGCCTCGCCCTGGGTGAACCTCCTTCGTGATCGAGGTGTCTCCCCTGCCAGGTAAGTATGAGTTGGAAGGGAAACGGGTGCCCTCACCCAGGTGCCAGGGCTGCCGCAGTCACCCGCGGTAAGCAGACAGGCAGAAAAAAACAGCCAATGGAAGGGGCGGGCTGAAGGGAGCAAGCCCCACCTCCCACTCACCCATGCAGAAAGAAACAGCCAATGGAAGGGGCGGGCGGAAGGGAACCATCCCCACCTCCCACTCACCCATCCCCCCACCCCTCCCTTGCCCTGCCCCTTGAAGAGAGAGAGACACAGAGAAAGAGAGAGAGAGAGAGAGAGAGACAATACCTACAGTAACAATAAACTGAAACTGACCACAAAAAACTAAGGAGGAATCGCAAATCAAGCTGAGCTACTGGGCAGAGCGGTGTCATCTATAAGTAGCCTATGACCCACAGCTTCCTTCGCTTACGGCCATACCACCCTGAACACGCCCGATCTCGTCCGATCTCGGAAGCTAAGCAGGGTCGGGCCTGGTTAGTACTTGGATGGGAGACCGCCTGGGAATACCAGGTGCTGTAAGCTTTTTTTTCCTCTTCTCTCACCAGCAGGGGGTACTGTTTCCCCACCTCGTGTCACACAGCTCCTCAACCGCTTGGCTTGACCTGTCTCAGGATTCCCAGATTATTTTTCACAAACATGTTCGGGGGAGAGCGCGTACGCAGTCCCCCACTACCAGAAATTATGCAGTCGAGATTCCCGCATTTGGGGAATTCGCAAAGGTCAGCACAGCCGAAGTGCAATGGCCGAGCCTCGCCCTGGGTGAACCTCCTTCGTGATCAAGGTGTCTCCCCTGCCAGGTAAGTATGAGTTGGAAGGGAAACGGGTGCCCTCACCCAGTTGCCAGGGCTGCCGCAGTCACCCGCGGTGAGCAGACAGGCAGAAAAAAACAGCCAATGGAAGGGGCGGGCTGAAGGGAGCAAGCCCCACCTCCCACTCACCCATGCAGAAAGAAACAGCCAATGGAAGGGGCGGGCGGAAGGGAACCATCCCCACCTCCCACTCACCCATCCCCCCACCCCTCCCTTGCCCTGCCCCTTGAAGAGAGAGAGACACAGAGAAAGAGAGAGAGAGAGAGAGACAATACCTACAGTAACAATAAACTGAAACTGACCACAAAAAACTAAGGAGGAATCGCAAATCAAGCTGAGCAACTGGGCAGAGCGGTGTCATCTATAAGTAGCCTATGACCCACAGCTTCCTTCGCTTACGGCCATACCACCCTGAACACGCCCGATCTCGTCCGATCTCGGAAGCTAAACAGGGTCGGGCCTGGTTAGTACTTGGATGGGAGACCGCCTGGGAATACCAGGTGCTGTAAGCTTTTTTTTCCTCTTCTCTCACCAGCAGGGGGTACTGTTTCCCCACCTCGTGTCACACAGCTCCTCAACCGCTTGGCTTGACCTGTCTCAGGATTCCCAGATTATTTTTCACAAACATGTTCGGGGGAGAGCGCGTACGCAGTCCCCCACTACCAGAAATTATGCAGTCGAGATTCCCGCATTTGGGGAATTCGCAAAGGTCAGCACAGCCGAAGTGCAATGGCCGAGCCTCGCCCTGGGTGAACCTCCTTCGTGATCAAGGTGTCTCCCCTGCCAGGTAAGTATGAGTTGGAAGGGAAACGGGTGCCCTCACCCAGGTGCCAGGGCTGCCGCAGTCACCCGCGGTGAGCAGACAGGCAGAAAAAAACAGCCAATGGAAGGGGCGGGCTGAAGGGAGCAAGCCCCACCTCCCACTCACCCATGCAGAAAGAAACAGCCAATGGAAGGGGCGGGCGGAAGGGAACCATCCCCACCTCCCACTCACCCATCCCCCCACCCCTCCCTTGCCCTGCCCCTTGAAGAGAGAGAGACACAGAGAAAGAGAGAGAGAGAGAGAGAGAGACAATACCTACAGTAACAATAAACTGAAACTGACCACAAAAAACTAAGGAGGAATCGCAAATCAAGCTGAGCTACTGGGCAGAGCGGTGTCATCTATAAGTAGCCTATGACCCACAGCTTCCTTCGCTTACGGCCATACCACCCTGAACACGCCCGATCTCGTCCGATCTCGGAAGCTAAGCAGGGTCGGGCCTGGTTAATACTTGGATGGGAGACCGCCTGGGAATACCAGGTGCTGTAAGCTTTTTTTTCCTCTTCTCTCACCAGCAGGGGGTACTGTTTCCCCACCTCGTGTCACACAGCTCCTCAACCGCTTGGCTTGACCTGTCTCAGGATTCCCAGATTATTTTTCACAAACATGTTCGGGGGAGAGCGCGTACGCAGTCCCCCACTACCAGAAATTATGCAGTCGAGATTCCCGCATTTGGGGAATTCGCAAAGGTCAGCACAGCCGAAGTGCAATGGCCGAGCCTCGCCCTGGGTGAACCTCCTTCGTGATCAAGGTGTCTCCCCTGCCAGGTAAGTATGAGTTGGAAGGGAAACGGGTGCCCTCACCCAGTTGCCAGGGCTGCCGCAGTCACCCGCGGTGAGCAGACAGGCAGAAAAAAACAGCCAATGGAAGGGGCGGGCTGAAGGGAGCAAGCCCCACCTCCCACTCACCCATGCAGAAAGAAACAGCCAATGGAAGGGGCGGGCGGAAGGGAACCATCCCCACCTCCCACTCACCCATCCCCCCACCCCTCCCTTGCCCTGCCCCTTGAAGAGAGAGAGACACAGAGAAAGAGAGAGAGAGACAATACCTACAGTAACAATAAACTGAAACTGACCACAAAAAACTAAGGAGGAATCGCAAATCAAGCTGAGCAACTGGGCAGAGCGGTGTCATCTATAAGTAGCCTATGACCCACAGCTTCCTTCGCTTACGGCCATACCACCCTGAACACGCCCGATCTCGTCCGATCTCGGAAGCTAAGCAGGGTCGGGCCTGGTTAGTACTTGGATGGGAGACCGCCTGGGAATACCAGGTGCTGTAAGCTTTTTTTTCCTCTTCTCTCACCAGCAGGGGGTACTGTTTCCCCACCTCGTGTCACACAGCTCCTCAACCGCTTGGCTTGACCTGTCTCAGGATTCCCAGATTATTTTTCACAAACATGTTCGGGGGAGAGCGCGTACGCAGTCCCCCACTACCAGAAATTATGCAGTCGAGATTCCCGCATTTGGGGAATTCGCAAAGGTCAGCACAGCCGAAGTGCAATGGCCGAGCCTCGCCCTGGGTGAACCTCCTTCGTGATCAAGGTGTCTCCCCTGCCAGGTAAGTATGAGTTGGAAGGGAAACGGGTGCCCTCACCCAGGTGCCAGGGCTGCCGCAGTCACCCGCGGTGAGCAGACAGGCAGAAAAAAACAGCCAATGGAAGGGGCGGGCTGAAGGGAGCAAGCCCCACCTCCCACTCACCCATGCAGAAAGAAACAGCCAATGGAAGGGGCGGGCGGAAGGGAACCATCCCCACCTCCCACTCACCCATCCCCCCACCCCTCCCTTGCCCTGCCCCTTGAAGAGAGAGAGACACAGAGAAAGAGAGAGAGAGAGAGAGAGAGACAATACCTACAGTAACAATAAACTGAAACTGACCACAAAAAACTAAGGAGGAATCGCAAATCAAGCTGAGCTACTGGGCAGAGCGGTGTCATCTATAAGTAGCCTATGACCCACAGCTTCCTTCGCTTACGGCCATACCACCCTGAACACGCCCGATCTCGTCCGATCTCGGAAGCTAAGCAGGGTCGGGCCTGGTTAATACTTGGATGGGAGACCGCCTGGGAATACCAGGTGCTGTAAGCTTTTTTTTCCTCTTCTCTCACCAGCAGGGGGTACTGTTTCCCCACCTCGTGTCACACAGCTCCTCAACCGCTTGGCTTGACCTGTCTCAGGATTCCCAGATTATTTTTCACAAACATGTTCGGGGGAGAGCGCGTACGCAGTCCCCCACTACCAGAAATTATGCAGTCGAGATTCCCGCATTTGGGGAATTCGCAAAGGTCAGCACAGCCGAAGTGCAATGGCCGAGCCTCGCCCTGGGTGAACCTTTTAAGCTTTTATTGGTTTTACCAAAATTAAAAACAGTTATTTACAGCATTGGTAAAAACTTCCACCACATTTCACCCAGTGTCGATACGTCAATCACAATCACCCTTTACCTCAAAACGAAAAACACAAATTCACCAGTGTGGGCCCTCCCTGCGCCAACCTAAACCCTCCAGGAAAGCGAGGAAAAACTCCTCACAAAAACTCTTTGAGAAAATTAAGAAGAAACCTCGGGAGGAGCCATTCGAGGGGGTATCCCCTCCTCCAGGGATGGTTGGGGGTGCTGCAGGTCGGGCCGAGTCCAAGTGCAGTGCAAATGATGTGTGTCTGAGGTGAGAGTTTCTGTAACGTTCCGGTAAGTGGGGTGGGGTGTGTGGGTGGCGGGGTTGGAGGGGCCAGACTTCTTGATGAGTGGGATGGGGGGGGGGTTTCTTGTGGCGGGGGGTGGGGGGTGTAGTGTCCTTTTCGGGGGCCCAGGGAGAGGGGTTCCAGGTGCTGCAGCTGGTGTGCCGGGGAGGGGCGATGACCGGTCCTTGGGGGGGGGGGGGGGGGGGGGGTAGAGGGTGCTGCTGCTGGGATGGTGTTGGCAAACTGGAACCCTGTGAGGTGATAGGGGGAGAGAGTGGAGAGGGGAGGAAAGGAGGGGGTGAGCAAGGGTAGTGGGGTGCAGGTGTAATGTGCTGTTGTACTTCCCTTGTGGCCTGGTGGGTTTCTCCTCTCCGGACCCTCGTACTGGGGACAGGTGTTGGTGTCCCTGGGTCTTCGGGCTTGGTGCCGGAACGGGTGAAGCGGTGGGGTGAGTGGAGTGGTGGCTGCCAGGGCGGTGGTGATGGTGTTGGGGGCGATGAGGGTGTTGGACGGGGAACGCCGCCGGCCTTCGGGGACGGAGCATGTAGTGCAGAGATGGTGTGGTGGCATGGGGGGCTGAGTTAGATGGACACGTCCTTCCACCTCTCCACCCCCCATGTGTCTCTGGCGGTGTCCGGGTTATTTTTAAAGTCCAGGATGGCGTAGTCCCTGAGGAGGAGAGTGATTCTCCTCCTCTGGACAATGAAAGGGTGGTCCTGTTGATGATAGACCCTGCTGTTCCTTGTCTCCCATATCACCTGCTTGACGGCGCTGACGATCCTCCACTGATGTTGTAGGCGGGGGGTCGTACAGCCCCCCGGAGGACCGAACAGGATGTCGTCCGCCGTCAAGCGAGGCAAGGTGTTGTTCCTGTAGAGGGAGACAGAGGGAACAAACAGGGCCCAGACCCGCCTGGCCACGGTGCACTTGACAAACAGGTGGTAAATGTTTTCAGTGTCAGTGCAACCGTGGGGGCAGAGCTCGGTACGGGCCATGCGCCGTCTATGCATGAATTCTCTGGTGGGGAGACAGCCGTGAGCAGTTGACCAATTCAAATCCTTTTGTTTATTGTTGATGCATTTATGGTTAATGTTTTCCCATACCTGTTGGATGTCCAGGGCCGGCCTGGCCTTGGGTGGTGTGGTGATGTCCTTCCCTCTGATGTGTGCCATGATGTCCTTGTATTTCCAGGAGGCCAGGCCGGCTGCAGGCAGACCCGTCCTGAAGGCAAAGTTCTTCCACTCCCTGTATACTTTTGGGGGGTCCCAGCAGTAGGGCACAGTGTGGTTGATGGTGGTGTTGGTGATACGGAGTGCTCTGAGTATGGGTGTGGCGAAGTACCTCTCAAAGGTTCCTGCCTTCCTGTCCGGTTTATGGATATTTGTGACCAGTCGTGAGAGGCCCTGTGCCCTAATGATGTTGAGGATGTCTGGGACCCCCTTCCCCCCCTTCTCCTCTGCGCTGAACATGATGGTCCTCTTCAAGCGCTCCATGGTGCTCCCCCAGACAAAGGTGAACATCAGGCGCTCGATGGTTTTGCTCGTCACCCTGTCCGGGGGAAACACCCTCCCGACGTAGAGGAGAATGGGGAGGATAATTGCCTTCAGGATCAAGATCTTGCCCGTTATTGTGAGGGAC
Source organism: Osmerus mordax (assembly GCF_038355195.1). Classification (NCBI taxonomy): domain Eukaryota; kingdom Metazoa; phylum Chordata; class Actinopteri; order Osmeriformes; family Osmeridae; genus Osmerus; species Osmerus mordax. Next base: position 5,797,286 of record NC_090051.1, on the reverse strand, counting down.
CGTGCACTCCATTGGGCGATCTTTTGCTTGGCATGGCTGATGGTGTTGGCCCAGGTCAGGGTCCCTTTCCCGTTGTTCTGGTAGATGACTCCGAGCAGCTTGATGTTGTCTGTCTTTACAGGGAAAGAGGTGGTGATGTCTTCTTTCCAGTGTTGCGACAGGTACAGTTCGCTCTTACCTCGATTGACCAGGGCGCCAGTGGCTGCACAGTAGTCGTCCACCACCTTCGTTGCCGCGGCGATGGACCGACTATCTGTGCCGACGATGGTGATGTCGTCCATGTACGCCACCACCCGGAGCCTCTCTCCCTGGGCCCCCGGGAGGTGATAACCCTGGATGTTCTGTGTAGCTCTGATTTTACGGAGGAAAGGCTCCAGGTAGATGACGTACAGCAGGGGTGCTAGGGGGCATCCTTGTCTGACCCCAGACCGGATGGGAAAGGGGTCTGTTAGCTGTCTGTTGACCAGGACTCTGCTTGTGATGTTGTTGTAGCAGAGCCTGGTCCAGTGGATGAGGTGTTGTGGGAAGTTCATCCTCCCTAGCACCTCCTGCAGGAAGCCATGGCTTACCCGGTCGAAGGCCTTCTCTTGGTCGAGGCAGAGGAGCGCGAAGGGGGACCTCCGCTCCTGGGAGTGGAAGATGAGGTCTCTCACCAGGAGCAGGTTGTCGTTTATGGACCTTCCGGGGACGCCGCAGGTCTGGTCCGGGTTGATGATTGCGGGGAGGTGTGTTTGGAAGCGCCACATGAGGGCCTTCGTGAGGATTTTGTAGTCGGAACAGAGGAGGTTGATGGGGCGCCAATTCCGGAGGTCCTTGAGGTCCCCCTTCTTGGGTATTAGTGTTACTGTACTCTGTCTCATCGATTCTCCTAGCCTCCTTTCCCTGTAGACCGCTCGGAGGACCTGGGCCAGATCGCCCTTGATGAGTTCCCAGAAGGCCTGATAGAATTCCGCCGGGATCCCGTCCGGTCCCGGGGCCTTCTGGGTGTTCATGGCGTGCACGGCCCGGGTGAGCTCCTCCAGACTCAGCTCTGGTTCCTCGCCCTCGCCCCCCTCTTTGATTTGGTCCAGACCGTCGAGGAAGGTTTCCGCCAGAGTCCCGTCCGCCGGCTTGGTGTCGAACAGCCGGCCGTAGAACTCCTCGGTCACCCTCCTGATGTCGTCGCTGTCTGTGACGGTCTGGCCGCTGGTGTTATAGAGGGACAGGATGCCTTGTTGTTTAGACCGTGCCCTGCGGAAGAAGTATTTGGTGCATTTCTCCTCCTCCTCCAGGCCCTTGAGTTTATCCCTGAAAGTCTTCCTCTCCTGTTCTTCCCGATAGAGTGTGGCCAGGTGCTCCTTGGTCTCTGACAGCTCCCGGGTCACGTCGAATCCTCTGAGTTGGAGGAGGCTCAGGCGTTGCAGGGCCCCGTTGTGGTGGTAGAAACGGGCCCTCTGTTCCCGAGCCTTCCTCCTTCCCACCCCTCCGAAGAACCCCTTGACCCGGGACTTGACCATTTCCCACCACTCTATCGGGGATGTAAATAGTTCTTTCAGGGTCCTCCACTCCAGGTAGCGCCTGGAGAAGGAGTGGCTGATGGAGGGGTCCTGGAGTACAGATGTGTTCATCCTCCAGGGCCCCCTCGTTGGTCTGGCTGGTCCCTCCCATCGCAGGGTCACGGTCAGCATCCTGTGGTCTGAGAAGTGCGTCGCCTGGGTCTTGAAGGAGCACACTCCCAGACCTGGCGAGAGCAAGAACATGTCGATCCTTGAAGAGGCAGAGCCCGAGGATCTCACCCACGTGTGTGTTGGGGGGGAGGTGCCGCCGACATCCATCAGGGAGAAGTCATTGATGATGTCCTGTAGTGCTTTGGTGGATCTGTCCTTCCAGGGTTTGCTCCGATCCTCATCCCTCAGGGCGCAGTTGAAATCACCCCCTACCAATACTGGCATGGGGGTCATCAGAAGAGGTCG